>NC_063225.1:19366212-19966212 GCF_020740725.1 Corvus hawaiiensis | reverse complement strand
CTCCTCCCTTCTCCACGCCTTCCCTGGGCAAGCACAGCTCCTCATGTTGTAGTGCTTCCCAAGGTAAAGCCCATCTCCCCCAGGACTCCTCTCTGAAGCTCCTGCTGTCTGCAGCATGAGCAAAGCTCTCGCTGATAACACGTGCTGGATGCTCTCGGAGGGCCACTGTGCTCCCAGCACTGAGGGCTGCGCTTGGCCAAGTGGAGCCAAGAAGGTGACGATGTGACTCCTGGGACGTGCCACCGCCACAGCTGCGGGATGACAACTGTCCCAAGCAAAGCCGTCTGGTGTGACAGGGAGGGCTTAATGCCCATTTGCCTTCACCATTTTCCAGCGAGGAAGAAAACCACCTTTTTTGTAGGGCAGACCTATTTCTGCTCCTTCCAGCTGTGGACTCTAGTGACCTGAAGGGCAGGGGTCCGTCCCTGAAGCTAGTCAGGATTTGGCTCTTTGCTGGTATGATGCAGCTCATCCCTGCAGGGGGCCCGGAGGGGTTAAGTTTTTTTCCTTTCTGCATATGTGTGACTCAAATGAAGATTTTTTTTTTTCCAAACAAAATTTTTTCCATCCCATCTGTCACTAATATCAAGGCATTCCTTTGCCCAGATCCATTTTTTAAAAAGAAAAAATCTAACATTATTTTAGAAAAATCTGAGTACGTGTTGCCAGAGCAGTGATACGCTCCCTTTCTCGGGAAGGAGCTGTTGCAGTGTTAGCCCCTGGTATTCATCCCCAGAGCTTCCCCCACCCTTGCCCCCACTGGGCGGCTCTGCTTCCTTCTCCTGCTCTCTCCTAGGGTGTTTCTGGCTGTTGCTTCTTTATTTGTCTTTTATTATTTCTACCTCTGGGTCGGCGTATTTTTTGGGCGCGTTTTGCTGTTGACAAAGAAGCTCAGGACACTGAGAGCTCAGCTGCAACGAGTCAAGCTAATTGTTTACAGCCGTTGTTGCCCTAATGGCCCTGATCACCCACACCTGGAACTGCCCCAACCACCTGCACCTGGAGCTGCCCCCACCCCTGCTCAGAGCCCTATTTAACCTCAGGGCTGCCTTCCCCTCCTTCTTCCCCCACTACTTTTTCAGAATTTTGGCGGGGGTGGATGTGTCTTCTTGGGCTCCAGCCTGTGGATTTTTGGGGCCTCGTTTGTTGCTGTTGATGGACCCATGGGTATGTGCCCTGTTCGGGAGGGCACGGTCTGCTCCTGGCCTGCCGTCCCTGAAAGGACAGCCAGCCAGTGCTGCACCCTCGTGCTCCAGGGCACACATTTCTGAAGCCACCCGGTGAGTTTTGACCCCGTAGTAGGGGAGCTGCTGCTATTGAAGCCCCTCTCTGTGAGAAGGGTTAAGTCCTGGGGCTCCCCATTGCCTTGGGAGCAGGCAGAGGGAGTCATGCTTTATTTTGTGTAAGATGGCTTTGCTGGACAGGAGTTGATGAAAAGGCTGTGAGGGAAGCAGCTGTGCTCTCCCTGCTGCTGTATGCTGTGCTTGCTCGGCCCTGCAGCCTGCTAGCAGGGCTGGTTTTTCCTTTCACTCCCCTGATGGCCTTGAGGGAGGCCTGGACTCGAAGTCTCCTCCTACATCTGCTAAAGATGGCTGATAATCACCTTGGGTAGTTGCTTTCTCTGTCCTGCGTGTGTGTGCCAGAGGCTCTGGGCCATGATCTTGGTCCTTTCCCCTACCTAAGGAGCAGTCTTAGGGCTTTCTGTGGCACCAGTCAGGGCCATTTCTGCAGCTTTCCCCCCTGCTCTGGTGTCTCTGCTGTAGGAGCACAGCCCTGGCTTGTGCTTTCCTGGGATTCGAGGTTTTTATTGGAGGATCTGTATCAGGCTGGGCAGGTCCTTTTGCAGCACCAGCTGGTGTGTTTGGGAGCAAGGATGGGTGTGGTGCAGGACCCTGCTGCCCTAGGGACCCCGCAGCAGGAGCTCTGCTTCTGGAGGGCCCCTGGGCAGCAGGTCCTGGTCTGTCGCTTGTGTTGGCTGAGGAGTGTTCTTATCCTGTGCTAAGCACCCTCTGGAGAGGTCTTTGACCTTTTCAGTGTTGTGTGACAGCATTGGCTGCAGAGCTGCTTTCGGAGCTGCTCGCTGTCTAATGAGCCTGTGGGGATTGGGGGAAAATGGGCAGCCAATAAAAATATGGAATATTGAAAAGGTCAGAGCTATTTGGTGGGGACACAGTAACTCACAAAACTTCTCGGGTGTTGCATCTCTGGCTGCGTGCCTGAGTGCAGGGGCTGTGGGCTCACAGCTGGGTGCTGGTTGCACTACATGTGCTCTTGGGGCAGGGCTGAGCTTTGCAGTGTGCCAGGACCTCTGCGGGTTGGCACATTGGCTGCACCTCTGAAAGCAGCGTTGGAGAAATCCTTGTCCAGAAGGAGCCTTCAGAATATGGGCTTTGCTTTCATCTCTGTGGAGGGAGAGGCGAGCCTGTGGTCAGGGTGTTCTCTGGCTCTGCTGGCAGGTTCTTGCCACGATTGCAGCAGCAGGGAGCTGGGCGGACAGGGGCCTGTTTGAGGTTGTTTCAGTGCTGTGCTCTGGATCTGTGCCCCAGGTGTCACAGGCAGGGACCACAGACCTGCTGGAGAGTACTTGGTGCTGCTGAGTGCAGGGGGCTGTGGGTGCATCCCTAATTGCCAGCAGCTGAGAGTGCATTCCAAGTTAGCTGTGGCTTTCCTGTGTCCCTCCTACTTGCTAACAAGGGCAAAGCTCTCATGCAAAGTGTGCTGATTTAGTAAACCTGTGCCGTAAGGGGGGGTGGGGGAGCATGCATCCAAAAGTTCCCAAACTGACTCTATTTCTCCAGTGTTAGCACAGAGGGGAGTCCCCCCTTTCTGTCTCTGACCCCTTGTAGTCCTCAGCTCCATCGCAGCACATCTGTTAGCTTGTCCTCTGCCACCGGCCACCAGCTGGTGGGGACCTGACCTCTCCAGCCAAGGTGCATCTGATGGCCTTTGTGGTGGCAGAGTAGGGCCAGTGATCTTGCCATATGCCTGCCTATGGAAGCATGCTGTCAGCCTGCCAGGTGCTGGGAGCAGAGGGAGAAAAAGGTCTTTTAAAACCCATCATGCCATTTCACCCCACCAAAATTGTCATGACAATGCAACATGGTTGCCCCAGTGTTGGTTACCGGGAAATACCAAACAGCACTTTGCGCAGCTCCCTTTTCTGTGGACAGGAGGCATTTGGAAATGACAATTCATTGAGCTTAACAGTAAAAATTTAAGTTCTGGGTGTGAAACCACAGCAGCAGGGGGAAAGTGCATGTTGGTGCCAGGCAGGCAGCAGCCAGGGCTGGGCACTGGCACAGCAGCAGGTCTCACCCTGGATGCTGATTCTTCTGCAGACTCTGTGCCCAGCAATTGGGACTTGGGCAAGTTTCTGGCAGAGGAGACAGTGCTTTATGCTGCTTTTTTTTGGTTAGATGTGATGGTTGGGTTATTCTGTGGGCTCCCCACAGCTGTGTTCCTGTGTGCCCAGCTCCTGTATGTGCCCTGACCCCAGCTGTGGGCACCGTAGATGCCTGCCCAGCCTGGTGCTTTTTACAGCCCTTGGCTTTGTTATTCCAAGCGTTCGTGTGGTGTCCTGGGGACAGTCTGTGTGATGTGTAGTTCAGTAAATATGTAATGGGGTGTTTTAGGGCTTTATTGCTTTTATGCAGCACTAATGTAATGCTATTCAGAGAGCTCTGGCACACCCACAGGCAGCTCAAGTGGAGCAAAGGAAGGATGTTCTTCCTCTCCAAGCCCATCATCTTCCCCACTTGATGCTCTCAGCCATGATATAGTGGTCTAAAGGTGGCAAGTTATCTGTGTGAGCACTCTGAAAAACAGGCAGTAGGATCATTAGAAATGACTGTGGATTGGCCCTGTTTTAAAAGGGAGCAAAATATTTGGCCAAAGTCCCATTGGAGCATTTTCAGCTTTTGTGAAAACCCTCTGCTAGACAACTTGTTTCTAGAGTTCCTACCAAAATCGGGCTCTTAGGTTTCAGATCACCTTTGTGATGAGCTGCAGGTGTTCTTTAGGGCCTTAGTCAGCCTAGGAGGTGTCATCAGGCCTTAGCTGTGTGTTGGATGGGGTTGGAAACTCTGCCTTGGCTGGCATTCCCGTGATTCAGGGCAGGACTTTGGCTCTTGTTCCTAGCTGTGCCCATCTTGTAGGCTGTTCCTGGGCAGGGCTGCTACCCTAAGGACAAAGCTTGTTCTGTGGTGAGCCTTGTGGCCATGTCCCACACCACAGCACTGGGGTGCTGGAGCTCCCATGTGGATGGGTGCCCCCTGTGGGTTGTAGAGCTGCTGTTATTCTGGATTGGCTCCTCAGCACCTTGACAATTTGGGCCCTTGGCACTTAATAACGGCAATACCTAATTTTAGTGTAATGGCACTCATTCAATCTGCTGTTCCCAGAATGTGCAAGTGACATAAATTAATGTTATACAGAAAAAGTCAAGTTTCTAGTGTGAGATCAATAGATCATAACGTGGTGATATTTGAAAGTACATCTTATTAGCAGTTCATATTTTCGCACTTTCCATGGATTCCCATGAGCTCCCTTGCCTTCTGCCCCAGGGAGCTGCTGTGCACGTGGTTGCTGACACCATCAGTAGTCCTGGGAGATATTGCCTGTGCTGGATGTCACTTTGTGGCTTTTATCCCATGGGAAATGAATGGAGAGAGGTTGGAGTGTTGCTGGTCACCGCAGGGCAGAAGCAGGAGCCTTTGGCAGCTTGCAGCGGTAATGAGAAGGGCTTCCCTCTGAGCTGACTCAAGGTGTCCAAGCAGGCAGACACCACAGAGCTGACATTGTGTGGTGCTGTTGAGAACCAGCCTGAACAGAAAAGTGAGATGAGGAAGGGGGCCCATCGCTGCTCTCCTGCCCTGGATAGACTTTCATTGGAAGGATGAGCACGCAGGTGTGACCTGGGCTGTACCTCTGGGTAGATGAGCAGAGGCTTTGAGCTTTCAGGGCCCAAACAGCACCATTTACCAGCACTGATGAGGAAAAGTAATGTGAGGGGCAGGGCATGGCTTTGCCTCAGCACAGTCCTTCTCAGCCCCAGTTTCTGGGGCCTCTGCACAGGCCCTTGTTTGACAGCTTAAAGTAACTTCCTTGAGGATAGGACTCAAGGTGAAGGCTGGGTTTTGTCTGTAGGCTGGGGTCTCCAGTTAACTCCTGTGCTTATCTCTTCCTTCTCCCCACGTGCAGTGGATGGTGTTGATTTGTCTGCATGAGTCAGGCTCTTTGGCAAGGGGTTCAGAGCTGAGTTTTGCAGCCAGCTGTAAAAATATCCCTCCAGGGCATGTGCACTGCATCTCTCCCCTCACGTGCCGTGTGCTGCTTCCTCCTCCTTGGGAGGAAGCTAATCTCCTCTGCAGACCTCACCCATCAGAGCAGATTAGAGCAGCTCCCGGCTCCTCTGGTGCTGCAGAGGAATCGCCAGGATCAGAGGTTTGGATCGTAGCTGTGGGGGGATGATCCTTCTTTCTGTAAGCCTGGATGAGAAAGGTGGTGTGCAGTCATTCTGCATCGGTGGAGTGTGCTGGAGAAGATGCACTTCCCTCTGGTCCCCAGAGCCAACGGAGCTGTGCTGGGCTTTGCTCAAATGGAAGATGCTTGTGTACACTTCTGTAAGCAATGAAGTGACTCAGGTTGCCCACTCAGTCTTCTCTTTCCACAGATTGTTCCCAGAGTCCCTCCGGATGTGTCTGAAGCATCCTAAATAGGACCTGTGCGTGCTGTGCTCCGAGGTGGAGGCTGTACTGAGCTGCTCAGAAAAAAATAGGCCATTGCTTTCCTCACACAGGCAGGCATTTAAGTGCGGGAGGAGTGTGGGCATGTGGCTAAATCAGAAGTGAGGAGCTGTCCCGTCCTTTGGCACCTCACCTGCCTTCCACGAAATGGGGCTGCTGGGAAGCTGGGCTGCAGGCTGGATGGTTTTTTTTGGTAGCTTGCTTGGTGGCACTGGCTTTGTGCGTTGCTCCCACCACCCAGCAGAAATCACTAGGGAGAAGTAGCTCACTTTTTGCCTCGCCTTTCTGACCAGAGTTTCCAAAATGCCTCAGGTTTTACCTTTTCTCCCGGGGAAGTCAGCAGCAAAACCTGCTTGCTGGAGGTGGGATTAGGCAATTGCCCTTGCAGGAATCCCTGCCTTACTCCCCTGGTCCTTTCTTCAGCCAGTTGCCCAGGCAAAGCATCTATCTCTGTCTTCCAACCTGAGATGCCATCTCTTCACTAATTAAATGAGGACTATCACTTCTTCATAATTGTCAGTTGATTTCAAATTAAAAAGGGACCTATAGGACCAAGAAGAACCTTATCCTTCCTCTGGGGACTGCCTTCCTTTTTATTTAAGTTTTTTTTCAGGCTGATAATTCCATCTGAAAGTCTCCTGTGATACTGTGGTAACCCTTGGATGCTATTCAAGTGCATCCTGGCCCCTGGCGTGTGCTCATTGCCTCCTAATTGCTCTAAATAAGTTGGGAATGATGAAATTAGAGTGCCATTGATATGAGGCAGCCCTGGCACGCTGCAGTTACAGGCATGTGAGGGATGTGGACAGATGGGGAGATGTTAGGATAATAGGTATTAAATGCAGATTTTACCCTGCTTGGGATCCCTATCTAAGCACAGGTCAACTTCTTGGTGCAGCAAGTTTGGCAGCTCCTGTGCTGGTGCCCCAGCTGAGCGTTTGGCATGGGTTGGACATAAAACTGTATGACCTCCCTTAGTTTCTCAGGGGTTCCTGGGTAATGGACTCTCCAGGGACAAGGACATGCAAAATAATTCTGAGTCCACACAGTGTCCCCAGTCTGTAAGGCCTGGCTTGCCAGTCCTTGGGGCAATAAGGTTCAAACTGCAACAAGTAGGTTGGGGAGTGCTGGATCTGTTCTGATTCATTGCACATGGCTTGTTGTTCTCTTCATTCCCTTATTTTGTAATAATAACCCCTTATTTGGGGTTGGGTTCAGGTTTCAAACCTGAAACAGCTGAGTTTGGGGTTCTAGTGTTGAACCAGAAGTGAGTGGGTAGTCCCCCTGCCCTGGCATGCAGGAAAGGTGAGCTGACATCCCAGTGTGCCTGGGAGCAGCATTCCCTGCTCCTGACCTTGCCTTGGTGTGGGGACAGCATTAGCAGGGGATGTGGGAGATGGTGAGGTTGGGGGCTGCCCTGGGCAGAGGCTAGGATCTGGTTGGTGTCATTCAGTAGCTGCTCTTGTGCTCTGCTCACCTGGAAATGCTGCTGCTGCTGTTAGTGTCCTTTGCTCTGGAAGAAAATAGCCTATTCTTGGCATATGTAGTCAGAGGGGGAGAATGATACTTGCTGGCTGGTGGTGTTGCAGTGTCCCATTGCAGCAGAGGGGCCTGGATAAGACCTGACTCCAGATCTTCAGCAGAGGCAGTTTTGTGACAATCTGTTCCCTGCCAGAATAGACTCATCACATCACCCACAGGGTGAAAGTCATCCCAGTCCAGCAATTCAACACTCATCCCCATGACTCAGTATCCCATCCCTGATCCTGCAGCCAGAGCTGTCTGGGCGTGGTACCATGATGCTCAAGGAGAGCATCTTGGCCAAAGCACCCCATTTTTGGAGCCTACAGGGGTGGCTGGTCCCAGAGCTGCAGGTGAGGATGAGCCTCATCAGCCTGCAAGGGCTTTTGTAGCCTTACAGGTGTGCCTGGTTTGGTGATCATGTAGTTAATAGTTTTCTGAAGATGGATGGCAGGTACAGCACAGCAGTTTGCTTTCCAAAAAAATGCCAATCATTCTAATCACTTGCCTAAGATTTGGGTCAAATCCAGCCACCTGGCTTTGGATAATAACTCTCCCAAGCCTCCTTGAGCTAGTCTTGTGAAGCATCGGCATTCTCAGGCCAGCTGAAATGGATGGGAGGTGCTCTGACATGGCAGCCAGCTGGCCTCCAGGATGGATGGCTGATTGCAAAGTGATGGAAAGTTACGTTTGCTCAGTCTGAGCCAATTCTATTTCTGTAACTGGCCTTGGCTGTGACTTTGGCTTTGCTGTGGCTCATCGGATGCTCACCCTGTGACGTGCTCACCTGGAGGCTTTGGGTTGAGATGGCCGGATCCCTTGCTCTGGGCAGCCCTCCAGGCTCAGGGCTCATCTATCAGAGGAGTTCAAGACCTCAGAATTCTACCAGTTGCACATTTAAAGGCCAGAAGAGTAGATGTATGACTCTGGTCTGACCTGCTCTGCAACAGAAGCCAAAACTTGTCCCTGGCTGATTCCTTTGTCAAGTGTAGCAACTCTGGGTGTGCTCAGGTGCGTGGTTCCCAAAGACATGGGAGCTGCAGGGTCTTGGCTCTGCTGGCAGGCAGCAGAAGTCTCCATGAGGTTCCCATCTGTTCCTAGCAGCGGTGTTTGGAGCAATCCCTTTAAGAGGTGCTCCCAGAGTTCCTGGGCCTGCATGGGGTCTCACTGCCCATTTGCACAAAGGATCATGGGCACGGCCTGGGCTGGGCTGGTCCCAGTGACTGAAAGTTCAAATCTCTCCAACACATGGAGAGCAACACTCTCCAAGCAAACAGGAGGTAGATATAGTGGCTATAAAATAAATAAATCCCTACAGGCAGGAAACACCCAGCATTTGGAGGGATTTAGGTGTAAATTCATTCAGTTAACTTTCTCAAAGAGGTCTGTAAGCTGCAGGGTTGTCAGCATGATGCCAGTTGTGCTTTCCAGTGGGCCAGTCTCCCTGGAGCCCAGCACCCTGCAGTGCCCTAGCTGTGTTTAGGGGTGTGCTCCCACCCTTTGCTGCTGCCTCCTCTGCTTGATTAGAAGTGCTCCCAGTTGCAGCCCCTCCACAGCTGAGCTCACAATGCAGCATGTGAAATTCTCAACACAAGCCAAGGTGTGTGCTGGGACCTTGAGATCCACTCTCAGCAAATCCTTTTCTCCTCATCTTGCCTGCATGTCTGTCAGATCATCTCTGCTCTTCCTCTGCTTCCCCTTCCCTTGGCCTCTTTCAGGAGGTGGCTGCCTCTGGGCCCTGTGCCTTGGGCAGGAATAGGTCTGTGCCAGCTCCCACCAAGAGCCATCCCCTTCCCTGCATGGCTGAGCACAGTACAGTACGTCCCTGGACCTGCAAGGGAAAGCTCCTGGTGACTTTCATCAGGAAACAAGCTGGGTGTCCACAGGACCACGGAGGAGGGGAAGCACAGGGCAGGGCTGGCTCATCTATGGCAGCACACTGGGTTTTGGCCTGTGCTGAAATTGGCTATTCTTGCCGAGGAAGGAGGAGGAAGGAGCAGTGCTAGGTGGAAAGCCCTGGTGAGCTGGGCTTGGCATGGGGTGTGGGAGGGAGGGAGGGAGCAGTGCTGTCTGCTCCCAGGAGGAGCCACAGGAGCTGTCACCATGTGTCACCCCCTTTTTGGCAGCCCCAGCCTGCTTGGCCATCAAGTGCAGTGAAAAAGGCCGAGCAGGCACTAGGACTTGTTTTGCCACCAGAAACTGCTTGATGCTGTAGGCAGCTGCCTTCTTGGTCTGTGTCATGCAGAATCTGGGCAGGGATTGGTCTGGGAGTATATCTGGGGAGCAGATCCCTCGGAGTGCTGTCCTGGTGGTGATGGTGCAGTTTGTCACATGAGAATGCTGCTGATTGGGCCAAGCTCTTCAGTATTTTGTGGGCTTTGCATCCCCTCCAAACAGGGCAGTCTCAGACCCTGACTGGCACTGAGCAGAGCAGGCTACTCCTGGTCCTCACTTGCCCCAGGTGCCCAGAGATGTGGCATTGCCTGGCAGGGTGGTGAGAGGAAGGACTTGTTTTCCCATCTTGATTCCTTGTGGCTGAGATTTCTTTCAAAGAGCTTTTCACCCAGAGGTGAAGTCACTCACCATGGCCACCTTTAGCAGCTGCTTCTCTGCATTGTGGGTTGTAAATGTCCCCTTAATTTAGTGCCTGCAGTGCACTAAAGCAGCAACCTTAGCACAGCCTCTGCATCATAACCAGAGAGGCTCTAGATCCTGCGCTCTGACACACAGCGCTCTCCTTGACTGCTGTAGTCCCAAGGGCTGATGTCTCCTTTACCCTGGGTGCCTCCCCACCACTTGCTTTTGAAAGATAATTCCCTGTAAAATAGAGAGATTTAGTCTAGTCCAGCTGGGCAGGTCAGTCCAGGCAGTAATGCACTCACATCCTAAATGTTTCAATTCTTTTGGCTAAACTTCGTGGTGAAAGGTGGTTTTTTTCTCCTTCACAAAACAAGATAATAGCTCTGATCTTGAGGAGAGAAATGATGAGGGTTCAGAGTTCCCTTTCCTTTTTTGTTGCTATTTTTCTTGCAAAATATTCCAGTTGAGAGGGATTTTTTGCTTAAACAATTTATACCCAGTGGATAGATTTATTCTGTTCAGCTACCAGCCACAAGAAAACCTTGTTATTCCCTGTGGCATGGATTTTTTTTTTTCCCCCCCCCCTCAATACTCATAAATACTCTTTACTAAATCTGAGTTTTTACTACTTGAAGCATGAAAGACCGGGTACTCCTGCCCTGTTCCTGATGCTGGAGGAATCATCGCTTGCCTCTTTTGCTGCCCTGACCCTGGGTAACCCGAGTGGTGCTCAGGATTGGTTCTTAAATATCCGTCTGTCTCCACATGCCTGATCCAATTCTGCTCCCTTGTTATTTCCATCTCTCAGGGATAAAGAATCTGCAAAAAATTGGTTTTTGAACATCCTGGAACCAAGAGGTGCTTTGGAGGCAGCACTTCCGAATCCCACCTGGCTGCTACTTCCCGTGCCTCTGCTCCCAGCCAACACCCTGCTGTCCTGGCTTTTAGCAGGAACTGGGCAAAACAGTGTTTCCTGGTTTAGCATCATTATTTCAAGGGAGAAGAGGAAAATGTGGAGGTTTGGTTTGAAATTGAGTGACTGTGGGAGAAATGCAAGGGCTTGACAGCAGAGTTGGTTTAGATTGGGGTAGAAAAGAAATGAGGAGACTTAAAACTGGGCTCAGAGAGAGGGGGGGGGGAAAAAAGGCAATGTTTCCTTTCAAACACATAAACCCTGGCTTCTTTGATGCTGATGGATTACTTGATACTCTTTGTGAAACCATGCCATTTGACAAGGCCAGTTTTCCAGGCTGGAATTGTTGCTGGTCGGTTTGGCTGTGGTGGCTCTTTCTATCCCTGGTGCCTGCCATGGAATCACAGAATGTTTTGGGTTGGAAGGGACCTTCAAGGCCACCTTGTCCCAACTCTGTGCTGTGGGCAGGGACGCCTTCCACTAGATCAGGTCATTCCAAGCCCTGTGCAACCTGGCCTTGGGCACTTCCAGGGATGGGGCAGCCACAGCTGCTCTGGGCAACCTGTGCCAGGGCCTCCCCACCCTCACAGGGAAGGATTCCTTCCTAATGTGTAATCTATTCTGCCCTTGTTTGCAGTTTTTTCATGAGATTTGGGGTACTTCAGCTGCCTCATCTCTCCCTTTCCCAGGGTGGGCTAGTGTAGGGAACCCACATGGTGCTGGCAGCACCTCCCTTGCTCAAGAGATTTATTTGAGGCCTGGGCTGAGATGCCCAAACTCATTGCAGTGGTGAGCCCAAGACAGAGCATCCCTCCCCTGACAGGCAGCTCTGTCTCTCTATGCTTTTAGTTTCTTTGGAGCTCAGATTCTCATCCTCCTTACCTCTAGTGCAATGTTTTAGGAACAGATGGGCTTAATTTCCGATTGCTGCCCCCTGAACTTGGGAGGAGGTTTGAGTTTGGAGCCAGTCTGCATCTTGTTCCATGTGAGTCCATCCAGCAGGCTCCTGCCTGCCCTGCCCCTGTGGACACAGAGCCAAGGACCCGGCAAATTCCCCTCTCCGTGATGAGAGAGGCTCTCAGAAGTAAGATTCTCTCTCAGTGGATAAATCTGTCTCCATGTTACCTTAGCAGTGGCAACGGCTGAGCATCTTCTTATGGGTTGATGCTGTTGAGATGCTTAGTCTAAGCTCCATCTAATCCTCTTTCAGGGAGCTATCAGGCTGGTGATCTCCTACAAACAGGTTTTCTGACACCAGCCTTGGCATTTTGTGGTTTGTGATCATGCTGCAAGGGTGACGGTCCTGCTGCATCTCTGCTGCTGCCCCTGAGCTGAACCAGAGGTGAAAGGGAAAAGAGAATGAACCTACAAGTTTCTAACCTGAGCTCTGCTGGATTTTGGATTTAGGTGTCTATTCCTGCTTTCATAGGGTTTTGTGGCATGTGATTTTCTTATCCAGCTTCTTGTGGAGCATAAACCAGATTTTTATAACTGTGATTTTGTATTGCATTAACTCTTTGGGGTGTTTTTTTTGAGAGCACCCTCCTGAATCTGGCCTGTTGTGCTTCTGCCTGTGTATCCTGGGAATCCTGTCACTCTTTGGGCATCAATAGCAAATGTAAAGCAGATTTAAAATACTTCCATTCCCCTTCTGTGTGTTGAGGCCCCAAATTCAAGGTGGAATTTAGAGGTGTTGTAATGTGCTTGAAAACTCTTGGACTGTTGAACTTGGCAATCAAAACCTGATTCCTGCTTGCTGAGAGTGAGAGCCTTGTGTGTGGTTGCTCTCCATTATCACATTGTCACCCAGACAATGTGTGTGGGGATGGAGTCACCTGGCAGTGGTGCTGGCACAAGGCAGTTGTGGGGACTGGCACCCAGGGCATGGGAGAGAGGCCGTGGGATTTGCTGTTGGTAAGATCTGATCAGCACCAACCTGGTAGTTAGACCTCAGCCCTGGGATCTGGTTTTGACCAGTTTTGGGATGGCCATCATTGCTCCTGGAGCAAGGTGAGCAAAGCCCATTCTGCCACGGGATGGGCTCCCTGCAGGGAGCGATGGCCAGCAGTGGGAGTGAGCAGTCCCTCCTGGAGAGGGCAGATCCCTCGGCACCTCTTCACACTGTCCCCTTCCTCCTGTCTTGCAGGGCTGTGTGTCTGGGGCTGAGCCAGGTGCCCCCTGCTCCGCACTGGGTCCCATGAGACAGGCAGGACCACCCTGTCCCTCGCGCCCGGGGCCGCAGCACCCGGCTCTGCCCCCGCTGCACGGGATCCCCCGCCAGCCCCCACAGCGGAGCTGCAGAGAGCTGCTGCCACGGTAAGTCCTGGGCTTTCGCTTTCCTTTCCTGGGACACTTCCCTGGAGAAGGACGTGCTCCAGGTTGCTGCTCCTGTTGTCTCCATGTGCGTCCCCCAGCTGCAGTGGGGTCACAGCGTGGGGTGCGTGCGCAGGACTGCAAAAAAAGGCTCTGAGGGAGCAGCTTATGCACCAAAAAAATTCAGGTTTCAGTCAACAGACTCAGCTCACGAATTCAGGTTGTATTTAGCAAGTGGCTTTGGCTGGGAAAAAAAAAGTGAAACACTGAAAAGTTTGATTTTGACATTTTCAAAATGAAACCTTTCAGCCATCTGTTTCAAGATGACATTTCATTTTGAATTTTTTCTAGGTTTTTTTTTTCAGTGTGGGGGGGAAGCCACCTACAAACAAAGTGAAAGCTTCACTTCAGCCCAAACAAAATGTTTCATTCAGCCCCAGATTATTACCGGGGCTTTAAAATTTGGCAAAGAAAAAAAATTACTTTGGTCATCCTGAACTACTTTCTTTTCTCTGTTTAATCACTGGGTCAAAAGACAAGTGTGTGAGGGAGTGGGAGCTGTGGGGCCCATAACACACAGTATGGGGGTTTTTGAGTGGGAGTTTGGGAAGAGCCTGTGGTGGCAGAACATGTTGTACGAATGACTTTGGTGATGGCAGGAGCCTGTGGGAGCCAATTTTAGCTACGGCAGAAAGCTTGTGCTAGAGAGGAGAGCGTGCTGTGCTGAGCCGAGCCCACCTGGAGTCAGCGTCCTCCCAGGCTGTGGGAGTGGCCCCAGTGTCTGGACCTGTGCAGGTGCCAGAGGTGCATGGCAGGTCTCACCCAGTGCCATTCCCTCCCTGCAGAGCAGCATCTGTGCCTGTTATCTGTTTTCTCCATCTGGTGTTTGAGAAAGTCCAGTTTGGGAAGATAAATGTGAAACAGAAGGGACCTTCTGGTCTGCCCAGAAGGTTTTTGTAGCTCTCTTTGCACAGGAGAAACCACTCTGGGGATGGAGGAGAGAAGGAAGGAACTGGGGGGAGAACAAGATCCTCCCCACAGGGCTGCAGGAAGTGCACCTGGGTAGCACTTCCACCACCCAGCTCAGCTGAGACTACCCAATGAGAGAAAACAGCTGTGCTTTTCATTTACCACACCCTCTCCACCCCCAGTCTATCCCAAATGTTACCTTATCCAGTCACATAGAACTGCTGGATGTGGAGGCAAGTGTTGGAAGGGAGCTGTGGCTGTGCTGCTGGACTCCTTGGAATGGGGCTGTGCTGCCTCATGCCCTTTGTCAGGAAGGAGGAATGGAGGGATGAATCATAGAAGAGGAATAGGAGAGCCCCAAAATCAAGCCATAAACAAAACCTGTGCAGCAACACAGGGGGCTGCAGGAAGGCATCCTGCACTGATTTCCTGGGAGGAGTGTGTGCTGCTGGCACATCCTGGCTCCCCCCAGCCTGGGCGTGCAGGACTCCCACTCCAGCAGGAAGGCTTCAAACACAGCATTCCAGGCAGGTGTCTGGGAGGGTGGTGGCACAGCAGGTGTTTGAGATCTGTTCACATGTGCTCCCATGCTTCTGTCAGCACTGGCTCCCTGCTGAAGTGTTGTAGGGTTGCTGCCTTTGTTGCAGAGGGAAAAACTGGCTGTTCAGAGATACGTGAGATCAGAAGGGATCAGGGCTGCTGCAGATCTGAAATCAGTGTCTGCCCTTGTTTGGAGGGGAGCTAGTTGTGCCCAAACTTCTGTTGGCTGTATTAGGGGTGGCTGTGACCTCAGGGTGTGAGTGGCAATGCTGGAGAGGGTGGTAGGACCTTGTCCCTGTGGGTTTATCCCACAGGGAATCCCTCCACCCTGCTTTGGGAGGGTCTTTCCCCAGGCCCTTACTGGAAGCCACTGAAATTTCCTGAATCATGTACCTCTGGGTTTGCATTTAGTATTCCCACCTTCCATTCTCTTTCTCTGTTTTCATTTCTCCCTCTTTTCCCCCCTTCCTCCATCTTTATCAGTAGCTAATGAAACAGGCAGGGAGAAACCCGATTCGTACAGTAATTAAATTTACTTAGAGGGTATTCAGCTGGAGTAATGAGAAGTTTAATTCAATGATTAGTTTTTTCTTTCATTAATTAAAAATGGAACAACAGTGCAGTTACAGTGGGCTGCATTGATCCTCCTTGTGGAAAGCTGCTGATGGAGGAGGAGGAAGGAAAAGCTTCTCATTTTATCTTCTCTGGATGCTCTCCCCATACACAGATGCCGGTATTGTCCCCTGTTCCCAGTTGATCCCTTGCCCAGGTATCCCTGAGTGACTCGAGGTAAGGGGTGCTTGGGGTGATGATGAGGAGAGCAGTGGCACAGCCCCCCACACAGGTCCTCTCCCTGATCTGTCCCCAGCCTTTCAGTTTAAAAATGGATTTGAAATATTTGCTGTGGGTGGAAGATTGAAAAGCAGGTCCCAGCCCACAAGAAGTTTGGGGTGGGAGAGTTGTTTTCCATCCTTGCTGAACAGATTTTGATCCATTTAAATATGTTAAACTCATAAACATGTTTTTAGTCTTTTAAAATAAGTGATGTGTGAAAGCAAAAAATAAACCAAATAAGTAATTTCCCATTTCTCCAATGCCTTCTGCAGGCTCTTGAGCAATGTTAGGACCTCAGATGTCCTTTGAAGCATGATTGGGCAGGTTCTGTTCACCTAAAGTAGAGACATTTGCATGCTCCCAGTTTTGACACAGAAGGGGTTTTTTTGGTAGCTTTGGGGATTGTTGCAAGATCTGCTAATGTATGAGTTTGTAAGGAGGAGTAGACAGTAACAGGAATAACCCACCAAGGAACCATTAACTGGTGTTACAGGTCCTGTCTGTGCAGGAGCTGTGTGCATAAGGGGGCTGGGCAGGTGAGCAAGCACTGCATCCCCTCACCTGTGCCCTCGCTGCCCACGTGTCCGCCAAGGCATGCGCTTGTGTGGGGGCCCTGTGATGGTGAGAATTAGCCAAGGGCTGGGGCAGCAACACCTGGCTTTGAAGCCAGTGAGAGCCAAGAGCACTCAACACCTGTGGAAATAAGATGCTTTAGCTTTTCTTGGGTTATCTGGGGTGATAACTGCTTCAGGAAAGTTGGTGGGCAGGGGAGAGGCTCTGGGCCAGCCCAATGCTGTGTCCCTGTGCTGGGAAGACAGACAGAGTCCCACATGGGACTGGAGCCCCTCCAGCAGTGTTCGTACCTCCTTGAGGCTCCTCTGTGCCCCCTGTTTGTGGAGTGGCTCGGGATTCAGAGAAATCCCTTTTTATGCCAAGAAAGGAGGAATACATCCCCCTGCTTTGACCTCATCTCCTGAAACAGCAAAAATTGTGATGGGAAATGGTTTCTGGCAGAAGAGGTGAATGTGGGGCACCTCTTTCCACACCTGCAGGAGGGTTACAGCTGAGCTCCTCTATCTCCAGCACATGCCTTGGCTGTGGTGGCAGTGGGAGGGAGCCCCAGGTTGGCTAAATTGGGGCACCCCAGTGCTGGAAGCCTGTGCACCCCTCAGCTGGACCGAGCTCCTGGTATCTCTCAGGCCCCAGCCTGTTGTCCCCAGGACTTGTGGCAGTGTTTTGGGCTGACCCTGGCTGTAACACAGCGTCTCCAAATCCCAGTACATCTATGGGAAAGCCCTCAAGCCCCCTGGGTCTGTGCGATGCAGTGTCCCCCAGTCTGAGCCTTTGTGCTTGGGGGTCCTGAGCTGCGAGAGCCTTTTACAGCTCGGTGCTTGGGTGATGTATTGCAGTTCCTGTCCTCTGTTGAAGCATTTGGCTGGGATACAGGGATGCAGCCAGGGACTGAGCTGCCTGGGGAGGCTTATGGAAGGAGGTGTAAGCCTGTGCTGGCCAGTGAGTGATATCTAGGCTCGTAGTCAGCTGCAGCACTGCCTTACAACAGTGTTTTTCCAAGGGATTTTGCATGCATGTGCTTCTTCAGAGATCACTGTAAATGATTCCCAAGTGCTCTGGCCCAAATCTGTCCTGGTAGCTGTCAGCAGATCAATGCTCTACTAAGTACAGACCTGCTCTGTTTCCGTGGGAAAATGGCTCTCTTAAGCAGTTCATTTTGGGCCTTCCAGCAGCAGAGCCACTAAATTTTGGTAGTTGTGTTTTTCTGTCTGTTACAGCCTGATTTATAACTTTTAAATATCAGCTTGGATGAAGATTAAGCTTGCCTGAGCTCAGTTTTGGGAAGGAGAGAGGGAAAAAGCATTCACAGCTTTTTAATGTCTCTCCTGCTTGCCTCTGAAATGCCAGGATTAAAGCCCTGATTTTGGTTTCATTTTGCTCACAGTGCATGAGTGGAAAGCAGAGGAGAGGCCAAAGCCCAGTGCACACCTGGCATCTGATCCCCCAGCATCCTGCCTTCATCTGACCCAGGTAGGTGCACCCGAGCTCGGAGCATTGGTGTATATGACACTCACGTGCATTTGTTGTGCTGAGTCCAGGGCTGGACTGGTTTCTACTGCCAAAAGCGTGGTAAAAATGCCTTTTCCTTCCCCCTTAGTCTGGGGCGGCTTCCCAGCCCTCCTGGTGGGGGTGAGGCAGTGTAGCTTCCAGCTAGGATCTGGGGCAGGTGGGAAATGTTCAATCCATCATGCCGGCACAGGGGAGTGTTTTACCGGGGGAGAGGCCTCTAAAATGACTGTTTAGATGGTGGTACTTCTGAGAAAGGGCTTTGTGATAGGGTCGTGTTGGCTCTGCTTAGGTGGGTTTGCTCCAACTCATGTTACATCAGGGAGGGACAAACACTGCCCACATGGAGTGATTCAGCGTGGACAGCCAGACGCTGCAGCTTGGGAATGCTGGGCAGGAGTAGTTTTATCTTCCAGGAGAGGGCGGGCGAGAGGGTTCTTGAAAAGCAGTGTTTTTAGAGATGTCTCTATTTGCTGTTGCACGGCTTCTGCACACTCTCCCCCAGCTCAGCCTCCTCCCAGCACTCTTGCTGGGACAGTTAAAAGAGACAGGAGCGGGTTTTGGCTTGTTCTGCACATCCCCATCCTCAGCTGAAATCTGTGAGCTGTCAGCCTGATGCAGGAGATGCGTGAGACAGCAAACATCAGAGCTGACTGGGCTGAGGCAATTTCCCAGGATGTCAGTCCTCAAGAGAGAATAAAAAGGATCTCTCAGTGAAGAGCAGAATTTGCTTTCCTAATGAAAAGAAAAAAATTAAGATGATTCAAGCATCTTTCATCTGCCACAACTGTAGGAGGGTTTGTTGAAACTGGGGATGTTGTCCAAGGTAGTAGGAGATGGAGGCATGTGCTGAGATCCCTGTTTGACAGGAGTGGTGGCACTGGGTGGGGCACTTCGACCTGGGGCAGAGCTCAGGGGCTCACTTGGAATTGCCCAGGGGAAGTGTTCCATGCCTGGTTCAGGGAAAAGAGAATCCAAACAATGATGCAGAACTCTTTCACACTCAGATACACAATTTCTCCCTTACGTTGTTCTTTCCTCCAAGCAAAGAGCAGGCTGCATAGGCTCAACCTGGTGCATGCAAAAAAGGGACCTGTCCTTACCTTGCCTCACATTCCTGTGTGAGAGGAGCTTGTGGAGAGGCATTTGCAGCTTTGCAGAGAGGTATTTGTAGCTCCTTGTTGCTGTTTCCCGTTTTATGGTAATCAGGAATGAGCCCAGACGCCCGTCCCTCCTTGCTCCCACAGGTGCTCTGTGTGGATTGGACCCTGGGAGAAGCTGTGTGTGAAGGATGCTCTGAGGAGGAGCTCCCACTGTGTCAGGGCTGACAGAGCAAGTAGAGGGACCATGGAAATAGCAGTTTTCTATCAAAATACCTTTTCAACAGTAAGCTCTGAAATGCATTTATTTTTAGTGATTTTTCTCTTAAAACAAAATTCTTCTGGGAAATGATCCTGCTGGTTAAAGTCCTCCCTGAAAATATAAGCACCAAGAGCCATCTGCTCTATGTTTGGATTTAGGTATTTTCTTCCAGAGCGCTCTTTGCAAAAACCAAAAGCTTTTCCTAAGGACAGTATTTAGAAAATGAGGTGGTTTTGGTTTTCCTTCTGCTTTTTCCTTTGAGAAAATGAGAAAAGTTATTTCCTAGAGAATTTGGTATAATGGAGGGGGGGTGTGGTCAGTTTCTCAGGCTGCTCTGTCCACTAAGTAGTGCAAGAAGAGAGCAGCCAGGCACAACTGGGGTCCCAAACACCCCACGGACTCTTGCCCTGCCCAAAAGCTTGGAGGGGAGCAGGGATGTCAGCCTGAGCATCTAGTAGGCACATAAACCCTCTCCCCAAGGAGCCTGCAAACCTTGGGCTGGATGATGTGGTCAGAGGCTTTATTTAGTTCTGAGCCTGAGTGGATTTTTAATGCATGAATTTTTAGTGTTTAAACTGAGCAGATCTTTGAGCTGCTGTGGTTTCTGAGGGATGTTTCTCTTCCTCTCTGAATGCATGTGCCATAAATGCTCCCAGAAAATCCCCCATCCTCTCCGGTGTTGCTGGCTCTGGTGATGTGGCCACAGACTTGCAGCAGGGTTTCCACTAAGCCCCTGTGGAGTGTCTTGGATTTTCAGTATTGAAAAGCAAGCTTTCAGCATCAGGGTTACATCAAAAGCATGGTGTCCCCACAAGGAGGGATATGTAGGAGTGGCAGCAGTGTTGGGGCTGTTCCCAGAGACAGTGGGGACACCAGGGCCACTCTTGTCTTAAGCTGACCCAGATGCTGTGGTTAAACAGGGTGACTGGGAGAGCTTGGGAGAGAGATAACCGGGCTGAAGGAAGAAATGTCACAGAAGGAGAGGTGTCTGTGGTCTCTTTTGGAAGGTTGGCTTCTTCACCCCAGTAGGGCCAAGGGAAGCCCTGAATTTCTGTTCTATGCCTTACCTGGTTCCCACCTGACTCTATGGATTAAAACAGATTTCTTCTCAAACATCTCCCTCCAAGGGCTGACAAAGCTATTAAGAGATTTTTCTGTTATAAAATAATTACTAATAGTGCAAAAATCTACTAAGCCAGGCAGGGAGCCAGGCTGCCCAGCCCAAGGGTGCCGGCCCATGGGACAACGCTGGATGCCACCATCCATGGTCCAGCAGCTCTGCAGAGCCCACTGGTGGGATCTCATGCAGAGTGCCTAATGCTCAGGGCTTTCCAGCCTGAGCTTTGCTGGGGACCATTAGGGACTCTTTGTGGCAGGAATCTGGGCACTGTGTTTGAGACTGGGAGGCTTCTGAGGTTTTGTAGCAGTTGAGCCAGCTCTCCCTTGTCTTGGGTGGGAGATTGTATCGTGCACACACAGCTTTGGGATGTTACATCAATGTTAACCACAGGGAGGAAGCGAGAGTGGAGGTGGGTGTGCATGGCAGTTTGTTTCTTTGGGTTTATGCGCTGATATTTTCTGCTTAATTGCACCCTGACATGCACCAAGGGGCAAGGAGGGGTTTTAAAGCAGCTTAAAAAAAAAAAAAAATTACCTTCCATGAAATATTCAGGATGGGCTGACTGCTTTTTAAAGACTGTTCTAATTATTCCTGCAAGGCTTCCACTTCTCTTGATCTCATTGCACATGGAGAGAGGCAGCAGGAGTGCTTGTCCTGGTTAGCACTGAGGGGCTGGGATGCTTTGTATTCACTGCAGGGAGGTGCTCACTGCAC
Organism: Corvus hawaiiensis; assembly: GCF_020740725.1. NCBI lineage: Eukaryota > Metazoa > Chordata > Aves > Passeriformes > Corvidae > Corvus > Corvus hawaiiensis. Next base: position 19,945,523 of record NC_063225.1, on the reverse strand, counting down.
TGACCCTTGGAGGTGGGCAAGTTGGGAGTCAGAGGGCTGGTTTGTTCCCATGAATATTTGCTGCTGGTGGACTGGGTGCTTGGAAGGGAATGGAGGCAGTTTAATGACGTATTAGGGTATATTAGGACCAAGAATAATGTCCCTGGTGCGCCCCACAGCACCCTCCTGGCTGTGTCCTGCCTCCCCATGGCTGTGGGGAGCACGTGGCTTGCCTGTGGAGACAGGCTGCTCTGGAAGTGCTCTCCCAGTGCTGTTAGGTGTGATCCAAAATTAGCATCCCATTCACTTGCTCTTAGCTGTGTTAGCTCTTCGAGGCTAATAGGGCTTAAAAAAAAAGTCTCTTGTCACCAGAATCAGCAGCTCTGACTCAGAACATGCGGAGGGAGCAGACTTGCTGATTAAGGCAATGTTGATGTTGTAAGTGCTCACCCGGCCACAGCAGGGCCCTGGGACTTGCCTGAGAATCTCTGCCAGAGCCTGGGAGGGGTCCTTGGTTCCCATCTTGGTGCCTAAACCACCATGTGAGGAGGATGAAGGCATGAGCATCAAACCCAGCCAAACCGAGGAGCGTTCCCACTGCCGTGCCGTGTTCCACAATTAATCACTTCCACCCACACTACACCTTCTCCCTTCCTTAAATCCTCCCTTGCCTGGTTCTGGAGCAGGGAATGGAAGCAGCTCCAGTTTTATGAATCAATCAAAGACAATTCCTGCTTTTGAGGGCTGCTGATTTAGAGAGCCCTTTGCAAGCATACGTGCAGTATGATTTCTTATTGGAGCACAGCTCTGGATGAGCCTGCCAAGAGGAGCTGTTCCAGCTCCCGGCCACATCCTGGGGAGACGGCCTGAGTGGTCCTTTCATCTACAAATAAAACAAACAGGAACAAAGAAGGCAATAATATTGACTTTCATCATTGATATTTCCATTTATCTCATACAGTTACTAATAATTAGTATTTCTGTAGCTGGATGAGTATAGCTCATAATCTCACTGTTTCAGGGGAGCCTATTAATGTCCCTGCCAAAACCAGGCAAGCATAAAGCACTGGACAAGTGCCGAGGAGGGCGAGCGGGGCAGAGGGATGGGAATGGAGCAGGGCTGAACTTGGAGGGAGAGGCAAGAGGCTGTGGAGCAGGGAACAGTGGGGCAGCAGAGCTGGGGAAAGGAGACCATGGGCAGGGCCTGAGTCAGTGCTGCTGTGCCTATGGTGGGCTGGGAGAGCTGTGTGGGCTTGGTGAGGGGAGCTGGGCCTCATGGGGCCATCAACCAGCCCCTCACTGCATCCTCTGGCACAGCTGGAGCACAGCTGGTCTGTGTTTGGGAGGGAAGGGTAAGAAGGGAACTTTGTGCTGGTGGCCCTGGGGTGGAGGGTGTGCTGAGATGCAGCCCCAGTGCCCTCCCTGGGGTGTGATGTGCCCCCAAACCGTGGCAGCAACCCCCCCCATGTCTGTAGCACACTGTGGGCAACCAGGGCAGGCTCCTGCTGGGTCTGTCTCCACCTGCCCCAGGGCACCTGTGTGGTTCATGCATACATTTCCCACAGCGTGTGCAGCCTTGTTTGCTGGTGCTTCATTAGTCATTCTCTGTTCTCTTTTAAACCCCCTCATGGTGCTGTCTGCAGGTGCTTTGTGCCTATGTATTCACGTACCTGGCCTGGGTCTCCTCTGGGATTCCAGAGGAGGTGGGACACCGAGGTTTCCACACTGGTGCTGCTGCTCTCCTGCATTACTGTGAAAGCTTTGACACACAACTGCTCTGCCAATCATCCTGGGTCAGTCTGGAGGTCCATTTCCTGCATCTGTGTTTTTAATTGTCCTGTTAAATGTGTGTCCTGACCTCTCCTGTGAGGGATGGCTTCCGGTGTGCAGCATCCAAGCATTACCAATTCCACGGGAACCGCTGTCACAACAGCCGCAGGGACCTGCAAGCAGCGAATGCAAATGCAGGGCGGTGTTTTTATTAGGATTTAAATGAGTTTAAGACTGTTCAGAATTACAATGTGATTTGAGCCAGGAGGGGCTTATAAAACTGGTATGAGTTCATATATTATACAGTAAACGTGCCCCAGCCCATGGTTCCTGCTAAGCACCGTCCTCACTGAGGTAAGGAGAGCAGTGGGCAGCTGCTGGGGCTCAGCCCTGTTGCCCCAACACATTCCCATGGGGAAAGGCTGTTTGGGATGGAAGGTGGGCGGCAGTCACGGAGGTGGTTGTGCAGCAAAGCTGGACCCTGTTAACAAATCTGAGCCTGTGGTGCAGTACAGGTGTGGTCTCTGGCTGAAAGGTAGGGGTGCAGGAGGGGCTTGTGGGCATGTTTTGGGTCAAGGTTACGCTTTATCCATTCCTCCCTTTATGGCTCCCCTATGTGAAGGTGGCAGGGATGCTTCAGTGCTGATTGTGCTGGAGCATGCTGTGCAGTGGGTTGTGGCTTCCCTGGGTGCTGGTGCAGCACAGGGTGACCCTTCCCTGGGCCAGACCCCACTCCAGCTATCTGGGAGAGCGAGCCTTCTCCAGTTGGTCCAGGTTATGCCAGCCTGAGCTTGCACCTCCCTGGAGACCTCGCAGCATGTAGGTCACCTGCTGGTTGTACAGGCAGTGCTCATAAAGGCTTTAATGGCCGTTAATATAATCACTGGCAGGGTAGGGGTCTGTGCAGGGATGGGGGTTGTGAGAGAGCTGTGGGCACAGGAGTCCTGGGCCTGTGACACCTGGGAGCCACCACAGTGATGGATTTCTCATCTGCTTCCTTAGCCAGAACAGAATGAAAGGGAAGCTTGAGCTATTGGCTTGGGATGTTTGTGCTTCACCTCGTTTCAGTGCTGTGCTTTTGATCTCTGAAGGATACAGCTGAATATTTGAATGAGAAATAACGTAGTTGTGTTGAAATCCTAGACAAAATGCCTTTTGTGCCTCCCTGCACGTTTATTTGCGTAAGAAAGTGTTTTGCTGGAGAAACACGGGAAGGAGCTTGAGGGAGAGGAAGGAAGGCGGAGGTGAGAGCACTGGGGAGCTTGCAGTACAATTTCAGGACACTTAAGAGCCTCTTACTGTCAGTGGTGAGACAGCGACATTGGAGGCAGCTCAGGCAGTTGTCTGAGACAAATTGCTTCGTTTGATGGCTTTGTCGGTACCTCACTGGTTAAGTTCCTGGGTTATATATTTATTATTATATACAAAGCACAGGAGAATTACAGAAATACATACATATGTGTACGCATCTCTGGATCCATGGTTATCTCCCATAAATGACCTTGCAGGCAGGAAGTAATGTCACCAGCCTGTGTGGTGCTTCTGAGCAGCTTGGATGTTTGTTCTGTAGGTCCAGGGAGTTTGAGGGAGCCAGGCCCGTTTTGGGGCTTCTCACACCAGGAAGCGGGGCTGGCACTGTTTGCCACAGGAGGGAGCATTCCCCTCATTCCCAAAAAGGAAGGTTTCACTTGCTTTGGGAGGCACTGAGGGAAGAGCCTTTGACAGGTAACACGCTGCTAAAGAAAGCTGCTTTCCCCAGAGAGGGAAAATTGCTGCTGGTGCCTGCGGGAGAGGTGAAAGTGGAGGTGTGACAGAGAGCAGCCCTGCTGCTTTGTCTTACTTGGAGGAGAAACGGCAAACCAGGATGTACAGGCACCCTGATGAAAAGACCCGCTGGGAGCATTTGGATGGCATTGGAGAGGCTCAGCTTCCCTGTCCCCGTGGAGCCCCGGCTTTGGCCAGCCCTGCAGTGCTGTCCCCAGGGTGTGGATGTGGGAAGGAGGGGTTGTGTTCAGGGCTACATTGGCTGGGAGATGTGAGCTGCATCCAGCAGCCCAGATCAAAGGGACCTCAGCCGGCCACATCCACCAGAAAGCCTTTAATGCCCAGCCCCAGAGCAGGGAGATTTACTCAGGGGACTCATTTCCTTGCCTGAACGTAAGAAAACTGTGTCAACCTGACATTCAGGAAACTTTACTTAATACCTTTTTAGTCGTTTAACAGTTTAGCTAATTGCAGTGCGCTTTTTTGGCTATTTTTATATACTTCTTTTTCATTCTTTCCAATTTTGTCCTTATCTACGCTTTGTTCTTTAAAGCCATTTCATTATGGGTGTTTATTGCCTGTGCTGGTTCTCTGGGTGGATGGGGGAAGGAGGAGGAGGAATACCCAGCTGCACCCATGTGCCAAAGCTGTCGGTAGCTCTGGTGACACCAGCCAGTCGCAGCAGATCAGGACAAGATATCACCGAATTGTTTCGGTTGGAAAATACCTCTGAGATCATTGAGTCCAACCACTAATGCACCACTGCCAAGCCCACTGCTACACCATGTCCCCAGAGACCTGCCTCTGTTTTGCTGAATTGTTTGCTTGGGGCAGAAAAGCAGAAGAAGGATAGTTTCCCAGGGTTTCATTGTGCTGTTTTCTCTATGAAGTAATTACTGCTTTCCTTTAGAAAGAAAACTTTGGTCGGGAAGTTTCTTCACTTTTATTTTTGAGAACTGGGTAAATCCTTGGAAGTGTCCACATGTAAAGTGAAATGTCATTTTGCTTCTCTATGTTTTAGATTCACCAGCATTTAACAGAAAGTGTTTTCTTCTGTTAAGCTAATTCTTACTGAATTGTCAAAAATATGAAAAGATAGTAATTGCAATAATTACACTAATGGTAGTGTGCTTTCACAGCCGTGGCTTTTACCAACAGCTAGTTGTGCTCATCCATTCCTCCTGTCTCCTCCTCAGTCAGACCTTTCCCCAGGCGCAGTGGGTCCCTACACAGCCCCCCATATGTGACCTTCTTGCATCCAAACTTGCAGCAGCCCTGGCCCTGTTGTATACTGAACTCACCAAGTCTTGCTGGAGCTGCCTGTGCCTGGTACTATCCAGGTAAATCCAGGTACTATCCAGCTTGAGATTAAGCTGGACCTGCTTATGCTGGAAGCTCCATGGCATCAGTACTTGCAGCCTTTGGCACCAGCCAGCTGAGCACCAGGTCTAAACCAGGCTTCTTGTTCCATTCCTGAGCAAGGCACACTCTGCCTGTGTCCCTGTGGGGTGTTAGCCCAGTGCCCAAATAGACACTTTCAGTGCTAGGAGCAGTTTGCAATCCCTGTGCAATCCTAGCTTGGCCTGTACGTGAGCACCAGCGAGGAGCAGAGCTGGGCAAAGATGTCACGAGCTGTTACAGTGTGTGCAGGGAGCTTACATAAAAGGATCCATTTTCATTCCCCTGCTTGTCTGCTTCAGTCAAAATACAATGCCACAGCTAAGAGGGTGCAGTGTCAGGGCTGACCGCAGCGAGCTAATGCATGGCTGCTGCGGCGGGCGCTCCATCTCCCCGCACCACAGCTGTCCCGGCCCTGCCGCAGCCCCTGGAGCCCGCAGCTTGCCCTGCTGTGAATCATGGCTCCTGCGGAACTGTAGCTCCCAGGCTGCCAACCACAGCCCTGCTGGGCCCGACTCCCAGCCGGGGGAGCAGCTCTCTGGTGCTCTGCCTTCCCAGCGTGATCAGGAGCTCACGGCAGCCCAGCCGAGCCTGCTGCAGGGGCCTTGGGAGCAGCACTGTCATGTCAGGGATCTCTTCTTGCTCAGTGACACGTGTGTGCACATGGGCACACATGTACCAGAGCGCCCTTGAGGTGTCTGGCACCCAGTGTCTTCATCTCCATTATTTAGAGGCTGTGAAGAGCATCTCTGTCTGCCTGTCACTCTGTGGGCATGTTGTGGGGCCACTGGGGGATGACCACTGGCTGGAACTAGCAGGGACCTGGAGATGGTGCCTTAGGCAGAGGGGACAGTGGATGCTTGCATGCTCAGACCACTTTAGCCAGGGCAGGGTGACAGCTGTGTAGCTGAACCTGTGCTGCAAGTCCTTGGAGATGTGATGTGAGGAGATCAGCAGTGTGTAGGGATCTGTGTTTCCCTTCCTCTTCTCCAGTATGCCTTTGCCCATTCCTTGGCAGGGCTTATGTCACCTGGACCCCTTCCTGTTGAGCTGGACCCTTCATCCTAGGGACACTTGGCTTTTTTCTGCCACTGTGTTGGGTAGCAGACATGCTCTGTGTGGCTTGGAGGTGATAATGCATATGCTCATCTGCCTAGAGGCTCACAGATGCTTCGGGCAAGCCTTTGCTATTGTATTCACCGCTTCTCCCTTAAAAGTCCACTGCATCTCCTCTGGAAGTCTGTGCTGAGGCTGTGTGCTTTTGGAGAGTAGTGGCTGTGCTGACTTTCCAGCAACCAGGAGGGTGTGTTTGTCTAGGAGGTGGATGGGGGTGGCTCTGCCTCCAGCAGCGCTGCTCCGTGATCAGGCCCCGTGAGGGATCATCCTCTGGCCAAGGCACCATGTCTTTGTTCTCTATCTGCATATTTCTCCTTAGTGAGGCCTTGGCTCCACGAGCAGAGCCTGGTACAGGAACAGGCAATATGAATCCTGAAACCTCAATGCACCGAGCAATTTTCATCAGAGGTTTTCACACCTTGCCTTTCTCTGCTCTCTTTTTTCCCCTCATTTCTCCTCAGTTAGAAAGACATGGAAGCAGGTCTCCTGGGCTTTGCTGGGGAGCTCGCCACCACCCCTCACCTCTCATTAGCACAAGCAGAGCAGCTGATGGGGCTGTGGGGATGCAGCAGCAGCAGAGCTGCAAAACTCTTCCCAGCACTGGCTGGACTGAGGCAGAGGCCACCAGCCATCTCCCACCCCATCCCCCTGAAATGTCACTTGCTTTTAAATGCACTAGTAGTTTAAAATAAGAATAACCTGCTCCAGGGCTTCTTAAGTCGTGGAATTAAATATGGTTCTGGTCTCTAGGCAGAATCTGACTCTTCAATTCTAAATCTGCTCAGCCAAGTGAAATATTGCAGGGGGAAAGAAATCAATATTTCTCAGGCCTGGAACAGAGAGGAAGCTGTCTGTGTGTGGCTGCAGGCGTGCAAGTGCAGATGTGCACACACACACAAGGCTGCGCTTGGGACGGTGTCAGAGAAACACCACTGAGACCCAGGATGGGGAGAAGAACATGGTGTTTGCAATGCCCGTGCTGTGTGTGCTGCTCCAGGAGAGGTGTGGGGATGAGTCTATCTTACTCAGGTGTGTGACACAGCTGGGGTTCCCTCCGTGGGGTTCCCAGCACAGTCTTTTGGAGAAGGAAACACAGTTTTTCCCGTTTCAAGACATGTAATTTAGTGGCCAGGGAGAGGCTGTGAGCTTACTGCAGAGCAGGTGCGCTCTTCCTGTGCTGGTTTCTGGTACTTGGCGTGTGGAGCCGAGCTGTGCAGGAGATGGGAATAATCAGGGGTTCTAGCAGAGTGAAGGATTTTCCCAATGACCCACAGGCCTCATCATTTAGAGGATGGAAGTGGTTGAGACAGTGAATGGATGAGGTGCTTTCACTATCTACCTTGAGGACTAATCTGGCTGCACACATGCAGCACCGCGCGGTCCATGGTAGCGTATCCTGGCCATGGCTGTCCTTGTCCACGGTGTTTCTCTTGCCCAGAGGACACAGGCTGTGTGGGGAATGGCCCCTGCTGTCTGCTCTGGGAGCATTGCTGAAGATTCCCATCCTTCCCTGCAGAAGGGATGTGTTTCAGGATCAGGATGCTGTAGCTGCGGTTGCAGTTCAGGGGTAGGTGAAGCTGGTTTTGCCAGGTCTTGAGTTCTCCAGGTGGTTTCTGTCCAAGCCCTCTCCTCTCTGTCACTGCTTCGCAGAGTCCTGATGTTCTCCCTCTCTGCTCCTCTGTGGTGTGTGGTGGGAGGAGGGAGCTGTGCCACCGTGTCGGGATCAGGGGTGGAGGAGGATCTCCATCTGCAGTGGGAAGGACAAATGTTATTGACCTGCTCTGGCATCTGACCAAACCACAGACACTCATCCCTCTCAAAAAGCTTCTCTGATAGCTTAATTTCTTAATTGCTGTCTGTGATCAGCATGTCAGCTCTGGCTCTCCTCCAAGATCTGTCACTTCCAGCAGGCTGGTGCTCACTGCCACCTTGCTTTGGTCACTATTTTCAGCTCACCTGAATAACTGGCTGGAGAGTCTCCCATCTCCATGCAGGCCACCTCTGCTGCTCCTGAGGACAGTGGTGAGTACTGAAGGAGTTCAAAATACAGAGGAGTGCCAGTTCAAGGCCCCAGCTCCAAGCCTGTCTTGTGCCTTGGCCAGAAAGCGAGGGTTGGAGCTGAAGTGTGTGTTCTGAGGTCCCAGACAGAGTCAAGCACAGCACTAGAAGAGGTAAAGATGCCTGGTGCTGGGCTCAGGATGGAGAGCTGGAGAGCATGGTGGGATGCCTGGGGGTGAGTGGGACCCAAAGGAGAGCTGCCCTCTGTGGGGTCTGGCACTGGGTGATGGGAATTCCCAGTGGCTCTGGCCATCCAGTTAAAGCAGTGCCATGAACACGTGCAGCAGGAGCTTACACGCTGCGGGACAGCAAGGCTCTGTATCTCAATAAGCAGCACTCCAAGGCAGACCTGAAAATAAATATTTGAAGAGGAAATAGTACTCTGTCTTCTGTTGTCTCTCCTCCTTCCCTTTCTCTCTCTCTCTCCTCTCCCCTTCTCCTGTCTTTCACGTGTGACTGAACATGAGAGTTCATTGTTAAAGGGGGTTTGTTTTCCTGAGGGTTTTTTCCCTTTCTCTGCTTCCCCAGGAGGAAACTCCAGGTGCTGCATTGTTAACAGCCCTATACAGCAGCAAGGGCTCTTCGTGCCGAGTTTGTCCGTGCCCAGGATGATGGGTGATTGTTTTCTTTCTCCGTGCTGTTTGTTTGTCATGATAAAACACAAGTAGACAGCTCTTCCTTTTCCCGGGAACAGATATGATGGGATCAAGCTGCCTGAAGTCTGTAAGTGTGGTTCAACCCAACACTGCAATAGGTTTCCTCATTCTTAGCAGGTCAGTTGTGCTATGAGGGATACTGCTCCTGGTCCCTGTTCTTGGTGGGAAAGGTTAAAATTGGGCCAGAGAGGAGGCAGCTGGCCTTGTACCTTCCTGGAAAAAGAGGAGTAAGGGACTGATAAGCTGTGGATAGATGCGAAGGTCAGGGCTTGTAGCACTGCCTGTACTTCATGTCAGACAGAAGGTGAGCTACTGAGGCAGAGGTGGGAAGATCAGCCTGCTGCTGGCTGCTGGGCCACCAGAGAGAGAGGGGAGCCCGTGCCGGCATGGTGTGCACCCTATGTCAGTTGTATGGGGCTGTTGTATGTCAGTGGAAGTTGGGGTGTTGCGTGCAGAAGTTGATCCTGGAAAAGCGAATGCAGAGTCAGCCCACAGGCTCTGCAATCTCCCACTCTGCGTCTGAGGATCTGTGGGCTGGGAAAGGAGCACTGGCATCATCTAGAGCCCTCCTCCGAGCGTGAAGGGAAGTGTTAGGAGAAATCAACTGTAAAAGTAGAGGTGCAGAGTGGTAGTGAGAAGGGAATGGGGAAGGGAAAGGCTCCAAAGAGGAAATGGGACTAAAAAACTCAGAGGTGGTTTAAGGATATCTGAGATGTCACAGGCAAGGGAGATGGGCCGGGGAAGATGTAACTTTGAGAGAAGCCTTCTCAGACTGGCTGCAAATGTTTGCTAAGCTTCTCGGCTATATTTAGCAGGCTCCATGCCCTTTGGAGCGTTCTCCAGGCAGATGGCGGAGGAGTGGTTTGCCAAATGGTGGAAGCTGTGTCGGAAGGGGGTGCCCGGCATTCGGGGAAAGAAGTTTAATGTCAGCTTCGCCCTTTCCGCAGTAAAGCCAAGCGGTTCGCTTTGCTGCCCGCTGGACAGAGCTGCCAGATGGCCAAATATTTGCTTACAAATTAGCAATGGGAAACAGGCGATGCAAAGCCCTAAACTGAAGAAAGCCAGGGCCTGGATTGGGCTCTTCCTCCTGTGCAGGACGGTCTCTGTAGAGCAGGGTTGGGTGGATCCACTGCCGGGGCAGCACAAGGAGATCTCAAAGCCAATGAGCCTGGGTTCGGCACTGTCATCTCTCCCCTCCTCACTGGCACGGTCACAGGCCATTACTCAGGCATGTGCAGCCTCTGGCTGTGTTTGCTTTAAACCAATATGCAGAGAAAACCAGCTTTTCTCTCTAGGTAAAAAAAAGTGCTGCTTGGTCTTGTATCTGTGCAGCATCTCGCTGAATAGGATATGACTGGAATGAAATTTCCAGGCACTAATGCAATAGAAGTACTTGTAATTTGTGTGTGTGCCTGTGTGGGCACAGGCAGTGTACCTGATCCTGTGCTGAGCAGCATTCCATATGGTCCTGCCCTTCTGGAGCTCACCTGTGAAATGGCTTCATGGCTCATTTGGGGTGTCTCTGCATCGCACTTGAGCTAGGCCTCTGTGCCAGCAGGGAATTAAAGCCTGAGAAATGCCAAAAGATTTTGAGGTTGGGGGAGGTGGACAGGGACCACAAGGATGTGCACAGAGACTCTCACCAAGGTAGTGCTAATGCTGCCTCTTGCAAGTCCTCCCAAATCACAGGACTGTCCAGCTCCCTGCTCTCTGCACGCCTTCACTCCAGAGGCATAAAATCATTTTAAAAACAGGTAAATTTTAAAATATTGGCTTTGCTTTATTTGCTGCCTGGAGTTGGAGCTGGGTGTTTGCACGTTCCCCAGCATTCCTGCGCAGGCGGGAGTGCTGGCCTCTTTCCTCTTCCTTCGGTTTCTTATGAAAGCCAAGCTTCCTGTGTCTTAACTTGACTCCAGGGGCTGGGGCTTGGAGAAGGTCTACCTCTGTAATGCTGGCAATAAAATCATAAGTGCTGGCTACACTGCTGTAAAACTTTTATTGCTGTGGGAAGAGGAGCAGCGAGTCCTCCCTCTCTTCCTTCTCTCCTTCCATGCTGCTTCCCAGCTCAGGCTCTGCTTGCCCTCCAGGGCTCTGAGCCTTTGTGCCAGGCAGCACTGAGCACATCCCCTTTCCCTCTGCTCCTGCTCCCTTTGAGCCCCTCCCTGTCCTGCATCCCTGTGGCTGGTCTTCTGCTGCTCTGGCCTTGCTGTTCCCCATGGCAGGTGTGCTCCTGCCCCCATCCTTGTCCCTGCGATGCTGTGTGGCTGCTCAGCTGCACCTCAGCTCTGTTTGTGGCGTGATTCGAAGGAGAGGAACCGTAATAGCTCCCTGTGTAGTGAGGCCATCCGTGCATTTTGCATTTCATGGCGACTGGAAGCATCGTCTGCCTTCCCACACCATCCCTTATGTATTTATAGATCACAGCGGCATTATCTGTGTGGATGCAGATAGTGCATGACGGTTTTCTATAAATACAAATGCTCCGTAATTATCGTTAGAACTATTTAGCCCAATTCAAAGGTAGATTAAATAATGAATGTGTGTGTGATATGCCTGTCGACATCAACAAATGGAAAGAGACATCTCTGGATGCATATCTGGAGGTTTCCCTGATGAAGGAGTTGGGGGAGGAGAGCAGGGAGGGAGCTGAGCTGAGTGTTGCTGGAAGTGCCTCTTTCTCAGGGGTTCAGGCAGTGCCGTGGAGACTGATGGCCACTCTCGGCTCCATGATGGCTCTTGGGGCCAGTGGTTCAGGAGGCAGTGTGCCAAGGGATGGACAAGGAGGATCAGCACACACAGAAGCCATTGGTATTCACACCTACCCATGGCTCTGCATCTTTGCCCTCCACTTTCACTGCTCTTGGGAGCAAGGGGAGGTAATTTCAGGCTAGACTGCTAATGGAGAGCCGCGGAAGGTGTGTGATAAGGCTCCCCAAGGCCTCTGGCCCCTTGCTTCCTGTGGTAATTGATTTCCTCTGAGGCCATGCATGCCCTGGCATGTTTCCCTTCCTGCCGGTCTCTTGCTGGCCACAAGCTGGTCCACAGCAGAGCCCTGTGGGGACACTGGCTCTCTCCCCTCTTTTGGCTCCTGCTGCCCCTTGGAGAAAGGAAGGGAGGAGCTTTAGTGCACTTGTGCAGGACCAGTCTCCTGCGTGGTTCTTGCTGAGGATGGATGTGGCTTTATTAGCATCCCAAAGGGGTGCAGCACGGCAGGACTGACATGCTTGGGAAGAGCAGTGGCGTTTAATGGAGAGGATGGATGTGTGGGAGCCCCTTAAACACTGTGTGTGCCCCAGGAGGGGAGTTCGCAAAGCCGATGGAAGGACGAGGAACAGTCAGCACTGCCTTTGACATAGGAACTTCTATCTCCTTGCCTTTTCCCTCTCCCAGGTGCAGTGAAGCCTCAGGTCACAGCTCCGTTAGCTCCTGTGTGGCTGTGCTGGGTCTCAGCTCTGCCCTGGTTCCATGTCACATCGTGGGCTGCTCCCCAGCCCCGGGGCCAGCAGCGTTGGGAGCGTCAAGGGAAGCGGGGCTGGGAGGAAGGGCTCTATCACAGTAACTAATAACTGTGTGCTGACAAATTGAATTATACCTTTTCCAGTTGCCTGCACTATTGATCAGAGAAAAGGTTTGTGTTTTTGTTAGGCTATTTTTTTTTCTTTTTCCTTTTAAGTTACAGTTGCAATGTCCTGGGGGCTTATAATGAACTAAATAAGGTCAGGTTAGCAGAAGAATCAAATATGCTCTGGCAGCAGAAGCGTGGGCTTTTCCTGGTGACTCTGAGTGGAGAGGAAAGCAGCAGCAGCTCCTGCTCTTCCATGCCTTAGTGCATGGGGGTGTCCTGCCCCAGCCTCTTGCTCCCTGGAGGGCTGCTTGGAAAAGGGGTGATGGGGGTGGCTGTGCTTGGCCTGATCCTGAGCCGCGTGGCAGGAGCTGGCGGGGAACTGGGGCTCACCAGGTCTGTGTGTCACCAGCCCCAGGTTGTGCCAAACTGTGCTGCCCTGGCAGCTCGAGTGGCTCCTGCCCTGCCTTGGGGGGGGCTGCGAGAGAAGCAGGAGATGCACGGTGGGACACAAGGAGCCACGATGTGGCCAGGCACAGCACTTGCCCAGGAGCTCTCTGTGGGGTCCCTGCCTGGGGAAGCTGATGGTGTTTGGTTCTTTGCTCCAGAGCCAAGATCCTGCTGTGAACTCAATTTAAAGCTGTGTTGGGGAAAGGGGGATAAATTACCCAGATGAAAAGGATGAGTAAAAAATCCATGTGCAGAGAAATGCCAGCCCACCTGTGAAAGGCTTTATTGAACTTGGACGTGTGACCTTGGCAGCAGAAGCTGCAGGGAAAGGGGAACACTCCCTGGTGTCCTCCTCTGTGTGTCCACTCCTGGGCTGGGACCGGAGCAGGACAGGGCTATTGCAGGAGCGAGCAGAGGTTTGAGGTAACCTGTCGATGCCAGGACAGAGGTGAGGCTGGAAGCTGCTCTCAGGTGAAGGTTTGCAGAGGTAGCAGTGTCTGCCTCGGAGGGAAGGGCAGCTGCAGGTCCAGCAAGTGTCTCCAGCAGCTCATGTGTCCCATGCTCTGTTTAACCTGCTGCTCCCAAAGGCAAGTCCAGGGGATGTGTAGTGCTGTGGCCAGCTCCCCAGCCCTGGGGCTGTGCTCAGGCTCTCAGTGAACAGTAGAAGTAGGGACATTCACATCTTGTTTTTGTGTAACTCTGTTTACAAAGACCTCGATTGAAATGTCGGCTGCCCCAGGGTGGATCTGGATTCTCTCCAGAGTTGTCTGTGTGCTGGCAGAGCTGCCGTGCTCCATACAGCGGGTTTTCCCACTTTGCACACGAGTCCTCTCCCTGGTGACCCAGGAGCCCCAGGCTTTGGAAGCAAAGGTTCTGTCAGGGCCAGTTCCCAACCTGCCCCATGTCCCTCCTGCTCCCCTGGGACTCTCTTCTCTGCTGGCACTCCCCATACAAAATTCACCGATTACAGGCAGGGACCAACAAGCTGTAATCACTTGTCTCAGTGTATTGGGCCTTAGTGGAGGGAGAGTGGCTGGAAAGCTGGTTCCCATCCTCCTTGGTGTCCCCCAGGACCTGCCAAGGTGTGACCAGCAGCTGGGGATACTCTCTGGACACAGACCTCATGTTTCTGCTTTTAATTGCAGCCTTCCTCCTCCTGCACTGCCTTGCTTGAGAGTCCAGCTGCATCAGTATGGGATTAACATTCCTGGCACAGCATAACTCCATCACCATTTCTATTAAACTCATTTGCTATCTAAAGGAATTCATTTTCCACTTTGTTTGCCCATGAGAAAAAAAAAAAAAGCCCTCTGAGATGAGGCCCCAGTCTTTGAGAAGGTGGTGGGGGGAGCTGGGTGCCACATGCCCTCCTTCAGCTGGGAGAAGGGATGGCATTCCCACCATCCATACAAGATACCCACCTCTATGCTTCCAGCATGCTCTTGGAGGGAGGAGCTGCCCATTGCTGGCACCAGGGCTAGTGCTTGCTTTCTGAAAGAAATTATACTGTTTCACCCTAGGATGAGTCTTTGTAAAATCAGATTCTCCCCTTTCCATCAGGGATATCCCTGGACTCCAGGGAACTCTACCCCCTTCTAAAAATCAGGTTTCATTGGAGTCTACAGCAAGTTCAGGGATGGTAGAGACATGCTGGATTCTCTCTGCCTGCTCCCTCATCTCCTCATGTGCCACGTCATTCAGTCAGTTGCTTTGCAACAGGCTCAGGAGCTGGATTCCTGCCCCTGCCTGGGATTTGGGGCCAGTCTGTGTACTTGGGTGCATGAGGGAGGAGGAAAACAAGGGTACAGGGGTGCCAGAGGGAGCAGTATGTGTGTCTGTAGCATGTGAGGAAACCTCTTATGTGTGGGCATCCCCCCCCAGGAATTGTGGGACTCCTGTTGGCAGCCCTCCTATGGATTATCACGGCCAGTATGGGCTCCTTCTGCCCAGAAAAAGGAGGGAGATGCTCTACAGCCCTCTGTGCCTCTGCTTTCAAGGTCGGAGGCTGCTGATAATTGATCTACAGCCTCACTATAAATCTGGTGCTGAGGGAAACCTTCCCTGCTGCCTCTAAACAGCAGCATCCATCCTGCACAGCTTGGCCAGCCCAGCCCAGCCCAGCCACCCGCAAGGGAAGGGGGGTTTTAATCACTCCCTGCCTCTGCTGGGCAGCATTTGGGTTTGCAGCTGGCCTTGCTGGCTCCCAGCTCTGCCACACCCCCTGTGCTGCTTCTGGAGGTTTCTCGTGGGGTCAGTGAACCCCTGCCAGGGTCTGCAGCAGCAGGGCAGGAGAGTAGAGGAACTGACATGGGATCTGGGGAGCAACTGCTGGGGCCAAGTGGTGGCGCTAGCAGGTTTGGGATATCCAGCATGGCTTTGAATGTCCCACAGGACCCAGTGTTCAGGGTAATTTCCCAGCAGAGGGGAAATCTGGCTCCAGGGCAGGCAGAGGAGGAGTTGGAATCCAGCTTCCTGGGGAGCCATGTGTTGTGGGGGAAGAAGGAAGGTGGTGATGGAGGCCACCAGCTATGGAGCACTGGGCTACTCTCCTCACCTCGTGCCCACCAGCTGGATGTCAGGCTGGTCTCTGGATGTGATCCCTCTGCCTGATGGACTGCTGTGGTCAGAGCCATCAAGGCTGCTGTTGGTATGAGAGCTCCTGGGCGTAGATCACAAATTGAATTGGAGCCCCCGGAAAATGACAGCCCTTTGTAAATGCTGAATGTTTCCCTTCATCATCATCATGTGCAGCTAAACTGCAGCTCTGTCAGGGATCACAGCAGTTTTCAGCCCAGAGCTGAGCTGGTTTTGCTCACCTGCTGTGGGCAAAGATCTGCTGTCCCTGTCCCTTCCCATGGGATCAGCCCTGTTCCCAGGGTATATCCTGCTTCATCCGGAGAGAAACCAGTTTCCCTCCCACAAATCCTTTCTCAGTGGCTGGTGCTAATGGAGAAGTAATCAAGCAGATTTAACCCTCCTGCTACCTGTGACTCTCCTGCAAAGCTCATTCATGAGCCAGCTCAGGTTGTGCTAATTACCGTAACCAGCAGGCCGGTGAGAGCACCAGGAGTTAACTAACACTCAATTAACCCCTGGTTGCTCGTGATGATTTCCCCTGTTCACAGCAGCCATCAGAAAGTCAACAAGGAAACAGTGGCAGGCAGGAGGCAGATGAGTGTCTTGTATAGCTGGGGAGGTGACAACCTTCCTGTGTGGCTCGGAAGCCACAAAGTCAAGGGAGCCCAGGCCGCACAACTGAGCTCTTCAGCTGCTCTTGCCTGGTGATTTGGGGCACCTTGGAGCCCCTCTTTGAGTCAGGAGCATCAGGTCCCAGCTGCCTCTCCATCCCTGGAAGCGCTCAGCCAGATGGATGCAGGGAGCATCCAGCCCTGGTGCAAGGGACCAGAGCAGGTGGGATGGAGATACCAGGAGGGGTTGAGGTGATCAGGAAGGTCCTTCACCAGGAACACAGACCCCATCCCATGGGTCTCTGGGAGCTTGTGATGTATCTCATACCGGTCAGCCTGCAGGCTCCCAAGACACTTTGGTTGCAGGGCTCAGATGTGTGAGGGTTGGAGCCACCCCAGCCCCTTGCACCCCACAGGCTGCAGAGGGGCTAGATTCCTGAGCTGCTGCCCAGAATGTGCCCTGCAGTTGCTATGGTGACATTGCCATTTC
This sequence comes from Corvus hawaiiensis, assembly GCF_020740725.1. NCBI lineage: Eukaryota > Metazoa > Chordata > Aves > Passeriformes > Corvidae > Corvus > Corvus hawaiiensis. Next base: position 19,929,092 of record NC_063225.1, on the reverse strand, counting down.
TTACCTCACTGGGGGGAAAAAAGCCTCCAAACATTTAATTCTGCAGCCCACTTGGGAGCCTTTTAAACTCCCCGTTCGGTGTTTGACATGTAATAATTTTTCTGCTTTTAAGATTATCCTAAAATGCTCATTCTCTTTCTCCCTCTCAAAATCTCAGCAGTGGAGCCTCAGAAAGAAATCAGCATAAAAAATACCAATACAAGTTTCAAATGCCAATTTGTCACCATCACTGGGAACAGGCAGTGACAGGCACCAGGGAAGGAGACACAGCAGAGTGAGTCAGGGCTGACAGTGCTGGCATGCTCCAGCCACTGCTGACCGGCTCCTGTGGGAAATGCCAGGTGGAGAGCTGAGCCCACGGATGAGAGGGGAGAGGAGGTGGTGGGTGGAAGCGAGGAATTTGGGGAGGAGAGCTGGTCCTGGCTGGTAGCAAGGAGGGCTTTGATCTGCTGCGCCACATACACAGTGGTACCGTTGCTCAAGAGAGTCATCAACGCAAGAAGGAAAAGAAGATAGAACCTCCCTTAAGAAACCGAATTAAGATTTGGCTCAATTCCCCAGGTCTGCCTCGTGCTCCCAGGTGACCTGGGATCCCCCCAGATTTCCCGGATGGTGCGGGGGAGCAGAGCCCAGCCCTGCCAGGCGCCCAACCTTGACGTGCAAATAAATATAGTCAAAACTGTCAGGCGCCGGGTGCTGCGGTGCCAGGAGGCACTTGGGTACCACCAGCGGGACCCCGTCATATGTCTGTTCATGCTTGGGTATCCACACACCTTCCCAAGCAGATGGTCTGCTCCACAGCACTGGGATCCAGCAAGCCTGTGGAGCAATTTAATCTCCAGAAATAATTTAATATGGTTTCCTCCAGAGTATGGTGGTTTGGGGTTTTTTTCCCTGACCAGCCATAGAATAATTTAATCCTGCCTTCTGTGTGAAGGTCTATTTTGAGCTTGCCACCTGCAGAGTGTTTTAATCCCACAACTCACAAAGTAATTCAATCCTCTCCCTTGGTGAGTAATTTAATCCTCTAATTCCAGGGTAATTTAATCCCCTCCCTGGGGAATAATGGAATAATTTGATCCTCTGTTTCCTGAGTAATATGATCCTCTACCTGAGAAGCTCAAAACTTCAAACCAGTCACCTGCCTATCTGCAGTCACTGCCATCCCTGCAAAACACTCCCTGCCAGGTGGGAATCTGGGAGTTCTTCCAATAAATCCATCCCCATACTGGCCAGCGTAATCCATGCAGGTCCAGAATGGGCAAAACCATTTGGCACTGCCTGACCCTGGGGCACTTGAGCCTGGATGCGTGTGATCGCTTCATTTAAGTTCCTCAACCAATTAATCCATTTGCTGATGAAATAGTTTTCATCTGGGTCGGTGCTGTGGTTGTTAAAGCAGGGCAGCCTTTGCCCCCACTCTGGGGGGCTGCTGGCATGAGGGGAGGGCTCCTGTGGGCTTGTTTTGGTCCAAGTGTTCAGTTCTACATATAAATATATATCTATACATACACACACACACATTTATATATGGATTGTCTTCCCATTTACCTGGAAGGGTAGTGCTGTGTCCCCTCACACAGCGTTATCTCCACCAGGACTGGTCATTGAAATGTGTTAACCCCAGGTGCCATTCAATGAGGACCCCCTTGCACTGAGGGTCTGCAAGCAAGATCCCAGCATCCAACTCCCCCAGGGAGCTGGGAGCACGGCAGGGCCGTGGTGACTGCCTGCTCCTGGAGCTGAGCACCCCTGCCCTGCCACAGCATCCTGGGCACGTTCATGTCCTCTGTCCATGCTGTCCACTCTCACGGGGCCTTTGGGCATGCCACATGCCACCTTCACTGTGGAATTCCACCTTGAAGGCAATGGAGACTCCCTGGGGAGTGGCAGGAAAGAGAGATTCGCTGCAGGAGCCTGGCTGGGTTATACCTCTTCCCCCTCATTTCTGCTTAGTAAAGGCTCAATAGGAGAAAGAGTTTCCTCAGCTGAGATGTTAAAAAGAGAAATCTCAATAATGATAGTGTCCATTTCCATGCAGAGGAGGATCTGTGGAGTATGCAGAACAGAAATACTTCCCTGTCCCTCTAAAGATTGCAGCAGTTTGTACTCAGGAGAGGGATTAGCATACTAGAAAGGAAATAACACCCTGAGAAACACTTGTGGGAGATGAGAAAGAGGGAGCAGAGCAGGAGGAGAGACCTGCAAAGAGGGCCTATTGACCCTATGTTGGCCCCAGGTTTGGGATGCCAAGGGACAGATAGGGTGATGCCAAGGCAGAGGGGAAGGTGCCCCACCATGGCAGAGGGGGATGGGGTTGGAGTCCGTCCCCTGCCTGGGGAGTCCCCACATCAGGCAGCCCCACCCGCACTGTGGGGCCCTTTTGCACAGGGTGTTCTGTCCTGCATCACCTGCACATCCCCAGGGAAAAGTGATGAGGCTGAGACTGTGATCATTCTTTTTGTTTAATCCCACTGTCAAGTTAGTGCTTGAATCTTGGAAGCCAAAGGAGAGGCAAGTGGCTTGGAGGACCAGAGCCAGCTTCCATCACAGCCTGTTACTCCCATCTGTAAAGTGTTGAAATTAACATCCAGTTCCCCCCACCTTGCTGTGGCCCCCTGGAACCACCCCATCACCCACCACAGCTCTCTGCAACCTCCCTCTGGGGCTGCACTGGGCTCAGAGGTGCCAGTGATAATTGTCTTTCCTAGGAGCAGAGAATTCAAACAAAAGTCCTTGCCTGGGCTAAACAGAAATCATTGCTTGTTCTACCACATGCTTTATGTGCCCTGGTCCTGCCTGGGACTGCTAAAATTCTGCTTTTAAAACTCTGCTTTGTATGAAGTCTGTCCTGGATATGTCATCTTGCATTCTAACGTGATATATTAGACAAATAATTCTTTATGTGCAAAGCGTTCCTAAGTACCTGCAGGCCAGAGGGAAGAGAGGGGCTTGAATATCTTCAAAAATCCCATTCTAAATGTTTCCACTTCAAAGTCTCTTCTGCAAATTCTGCTCCGTGCCACATCTCCTGCCCAAAAGTCAGCTCTGCTGGTGCCTTCTGTGTCATTCTGATGCCACATGGCAATGCTCTGTGGGGCAAATGGCTTGTGCTGGCTGTGCTGTGTCTCCCAGATGTAGCCTTCTGTTGGAGTGGGGGAAGAGAGGAGGAGAAAAGTCTCTCCCTGTACTCTTCGAAATATGAGCCGCTCTCTTTAACCAGTCTTGGTGTTCACTCACCTCTCTTCCCCTCTAATGAGTCGGTTTTTGTTCTCCCGTGTCACGTCCGGATGCACATTGTGGGTAATTGATGGACAGGACCCGACCTCTGAAAGCTATCAACGTAGCCACTGTGAAATCACACGTCCAAATATGTTTATCTTCCCAGCTTTTTGGGCCCGAGTGCTCTTGGACACAGATTTCCGTACTTCAAGAAGGAGAGTAAATTTCCTTCAAAATGTCAGCATAGAAATGAAAGATAAAAGGGAAGACATAGGGGCTGCTTAAACTTTGCATTCATGACAAAGCAGAGCGGTGTGGCTCAGAGGGAAGGAACTGGAGCTCAGCCACGGGCAGGCCATTTCAGGGGGGTTGGTGGTGCCTCAGGGGTCTGAATGCTGCCCTGTGATGGGTGCACTTGCTATGGTGACTTCCAGGCAGCATTGGTGTGCAAACCACCTGCTCTTCTGCACCTGTTTTCCCCAGGATCTGTCCCAGCAGGTTGGAGTCTGGGTGTCTTCTCCTGTCATGAGCTGAACTCCTGATGTTCAGCACAGGTGTGGGTCCCTGGGGTCACACCATGTGTCCACCCCAGCACTGGGGGAGGTGTGCATTCCCCTGGTGTTGCTCTAGTATGTGAGGAAGCAGCCATGGCTGCTCTGAGCCTCTTTGCTCTGCCAGTACCGGGACAAGGCTGTCCTGTGGCTGCAGCCACCGGGAGTGGCAGGCAGTGGCCCCATGGTGATGGGCTCGTGTCTGTGCAGGTACACTCTGCCTGCCCTCAGTGTGCCTTTTGAGTGCTCTGTAGTAATTCTTGATTGCAGGAATCACTCTCCACACAAGCACCTCTCCAAAGCAGCAGCAGATGTTCGATGTTCTTCCTCAGTCCCTCCCTGAGCTGTGGGCATGGGAGGAAAGCAGCCGAGCTGCAGACAGGGAGCTGGGAGGATTTCCCTGACCAGCAGGGAGGATGGAGACCATTCCTGCCACCTGGCACAGCCGTCCTCTCCTGGCCAGACCCTGGTGGGGCTGCCCACGACCACCACGGAGGCATTTCAGGGAAAGCATGAGCCCTCTCCCGTGGCAGCCGGAGCGGCCGCAACGTGCTCCCTGCGTGCTGCTGATTGACAGCCAAGATGTGCGACTGCACATCTTGTTTTCAGCAATCTGGGTGTTTGTGTTGGCAGAGCCTGGCTCACGCTCACGACTGGAGCTGCCTCTCAATGTCAGCAGCAGCTCTGCCGTTGCTGAGCCTTTGCACACCCACCTCTTCCCCGGAGTTGCCGGCGGCTCCACCAGCCTCTGTTCCTGGCACCTCTCACACGGCCACCTGTGCCCACGGTGCTGGCAGGCACCTGCTCCCTGCCCTCCTGCGAGCACAGGTTTTTCCCCTCTTTTGATGTAGCCCTGTTGCTCACCGTCCCTCAGCCATCATCCCTCTCCCACTGTCCTGGGGAGCTCCTCGTGCACCAGGATCAAGACTTAGTCTGCTTCCAACCTCTCTCCTGAAGTCATGTGCTTTAAATATCGACAGCGGGTGAAGTGAGAAACCCTTATGAGTTTGCTGTGGAGCTCCTTGGGGATGGTGTAGTTTGTGCTAAGCAAGAGATGGGAGCATAGGCTGAGAGTGGTCCCTCTGGGCTCTCATCTCTCTGTGTCCAACCTTCTTTTCTTTAGGAGCTCTGTGGGATGAGGATGAGCTACCAGAGCAGGTCCATGGTGGGATCTGGGTGGCAGCAGAGCCAGGGCCCTGTTCAGAGCTGCAGCCTGTCAGTGCTGCTCACACTCCTAGAAACTCCAGGAGCTATGAGGCTGCACCAATTGTGGCTGCAACCCCTGGGATGGGGCTGCCTGCCCAGGCTCCTGCTGTATTTCTGTCTGGGCTGCATTTAGTTGTTTTTGGTGTGGAACGCAGGTGCTGGATTGCTGGATGTGAGCTGGTCCTACTGAGCTGCAGTCGTTGTCCCATCCTGTGTGAAGGGTGCAGGTCCCCAGCCTTGCTGTGGCTCCTGGCTATGCAGCCCCGTGTCCATCCCTTGTAGTGCCCTGTCCTCCTGTTGCACTGTCACCAGGAGATCCCACCACGGGGCCAGCGAGCCCTCAGCCTGCCAGCAGGACTCGGCTCTGCCTGCTGCTGCCATGCAGGGACCTGACAGCAGCACGGGGTGAGAGCCTTGTGCCTCTGCCTTGGGATGACAGATGCTGCTGTGCCCCGGCGAAGCTTTCAGGCTCTGCCTGAAAGTGGTCAGGAGCTGAAGGAGCTCTTGCCTGGCATTGCCAGGGAAGAGAGGTGAGGAGAAAGAGGAGGGCGAGCCGGAGTGCGAGTGCATCTGGGGACACGAGCTCGGCAGCAGGGCAGCGGGGAGGGGAGCACGCGGGAGACGAGCCTGGATTCGGGGGGGGGGGTGTGTGTGCACAAAGGTTGTGTGTTCATTGCCTGACAACATGTCCATATAGCAAAATCACCTCTGAGCACCTCAAAATCACCCTCCCCACCCCAGGGACAGCAAATAATACTGAGACATCTGTAGAGGCTTCATGACTCAAATGAGAGCTTGGTTGCCAACCTACTCCCCTCCTTCTTTCCTACTAGCGCTAAAAAAACTCAAAAAGGGTTTTGCAGCCCTAAATCTAGCTCTGGGCCCATCTGCAGCCCACCAGCAGAGTATTAGGTTGGGGCACTTGGTCTGCAAAGGTGAGGGCTGCAGGAGGAGGCTTTGAGGCACCTCTGAGACCTCTCTGTAGCCCCAGTGCACCTTTTGGTTCTGTCATCAGAAATGCATCCAAAATGTAAGTAGAAATAGACTTTTTGAAGTCCTCACTGCTGTGGAAGTGAGGATAAGCCACATTTCTTCCCACCCTCCCTGGAGCTCTGGAAGCCTCTTGTGCTGCCAGAGCAGCTCTTGCACAGGTAGCCCCTCTTGGGAGGCATGTACCCTCCTCTAGCAACTGCATTTACCACAGTGTGAAGCACAAACTTGTCTTCTCTGTGTGTGACTCCAGGCTCTATTGTAGATTAAAAGATTTTTCTTTCTCCTTTATCCAGCAGGTGGGTCTCTGGTGGCTGTTTCAATACCATTCTTGCATGGGCTCTGGGATGTCTGTGCCGAGGTTCTCGGTAAACTCAATTACACTGTGGTAATAGCATGGTATTGACTCAGGAGCCTCAGCAACACAGGACTCTTGCCGTTTATTAGTTGTTTAATTATATGGCACATCAGGCCAAAATAATGTCATTAGCTAATTAGCCACGTTGAGGGTATTTGTAATTTTTCTTAAATGAATGTTAACATCAGTGAAGGGTGCCAGCTGTTAGCCCAAGAGTCAGGGCTCCTTTTGTGCACAGAGCAGGTTGAGGCTGATTCCAGCCTAGATGCTCCTTCATGTGTCCCATGGGCACAGGTCCCCTGCCACCTCTGGGGACAAGATGTCCCTCTTCAAGAGTTTGGGTGAGTTACTAATAGCAGCACCTTCTCACAACGTGACTGGGACCCCCAGCACCCTCCAAAGAGCTCGCTGTGGGCATGGCTGGGCCAAGCCCATGTCCAGGTGTTATTCAACAGCAGCACTTTCAGGATCTGAGGAGTAGTACAGTGGCACTGAAAGGCGCAGCTCTCCAGGACTGTCACACAGCTCAGCCCAGACACTGACCGTGTGCTGCCAGAGCCACTGTGAGTCACTTGCCCTCGTGTTTGACACCAGCTACGCACCACTGAGCACACTGAGAAAGGGAAGCCAAAGGCATGTGCTGCAGTCGTAACCCACCAGAGGGGGTGACAGCAGAACAGCCGTAGGGCTGAACCTTATTGTGGCACCCCTGGTGCTGCTCCTGCTGCCTGTTTGGTCCAGGAATCCACCCAGTTACTCAGCGATGCCTCATTCTCCTCTGCCTGAGGGGCTGCGAAAGGCAGAGCCCATGTGTCCCATGCAGGAGATGCTGCCAGGACTGCCGTGACTGCCAGCACACACCCCATCCCCATTCCTGTGTGCAGACTCCAGTACGGACTTCCTGGCATCGCCAGACTCCAGTATGAAGCTTTTGGACTGGGGCTGTGTGCTAGGGATCAGTCTGCCATGGGATCTGCTCCTCGTTTCACCCTGGTGACGGGGCACGAAGCAGCAACATCCCAGTGGCTCACCCAGAGGTGGATGCAGGCTGCTGGCGTGGAGATGGGGTGTGTGAATCCTGTGGGATAAATCCTGTGGGATTAGGAGTTCTACAAGACAGTTCTGGCTGTCTCCCTGTGGTTTCTGTGGCTTTTCAAGGAGGAGGCAGCATTGCCATGTGGGAGCATTCTGGGCAGGATGCTGCAGGATGTTATTCAGGGGTATTGTTATAATTAGCATTTCTTGGCTGCTTTATCCCACCAGCACCAAAGGTTTTCAGTGTGATGATTCCTGACTTAAGGTTAGTCCTTCAGCTGGCTGCTTTGGGCCTGCAATTCCCAGTTGTGTTGCTCCCACAAAATTCTTACCATTATTTAACACAAACAGGTCAGCTCCGTGCTTTACAAAATACATTTGCTGATCCTGAAGATTTCTAAATGTCTTCTGATGCCTTCTGATGCAGAGCTGAGGGAAGCAAGGGTCTGCAGTAGTGCGGGGATGGGGAGGGAGAGCGTACCCAGCTGAGGGTGGTCTCTATACTGCCTGATGCCTCACTTTCAATCTGGCTGGGTCCATTCCAAACTCTGAAAAATTGCAGGCACCTGCAGATGCTTTCATGTCCTTGAGGACAAGTTCTGCCAACTGGAGAACCTCCCTGGAGAGCCCACACACTTCTGAGAGGTTCAAGAGTCCATAGCAAATAACTCCAAAATTAACCATGCAGGCCTCCCCCAAGTCCTCAAAGGCACAAGTTCAGATGAATAAAATAAATTTGGAGTTAATAGACCACACTGAATTTGAAATATGACATTTCAGAAAGGGGAGGGGGAATAGAGACTTGTCCAATAGTTAGAAATTTTCCCTCATTCAAACCTTCTTATCTCCCCAGTGCCTTAGCTGCTTAATTGGAGACTCTCTCGAATAATTCTATTCCAGTGTAGAGAATTCTTTGGTGGACAGATTTTTTTTTTTTTTTAAAGACACATTAGGGGAAAACAAAACTGGGCTTGTAAGGAGAATGAGTTACATCCTTCTGTTGGCCATTGCTGGTGTGGTTCCACAGCACTGCTGTGAGATAATCACCCATTCTCCCATGCTCTGCCGCTCACCTTAATAACTCTCCCAGGATTTGATGTAATGGTTTACATAACCTTTCTGAAGCATCCTGAATTCTGATGCATCCAGCACTTAAATGTGACATTGAGTCAACTCTGAAGTACTTTACAGCTGGGTGATGCTGCTTGGGGCTACAGCAGACGATGAATGGAAAAGTTTCACTTACCAAGATGAACTTTTTACCAGCTGAGCTGTGTGTCTGGAAGAAATCTCAGGGTCTCAGATTCTGAGCTGGGGGCTGGGTTTGTCTCCCTGTGCCGCCTGTGGATGCGCGTAGCACCAGGGTTGATCCAGGGCAGCAACTATGGACTTGAGTTCCTGTTACCTGTCTGCATGTGGCCTCTCTGGAGGTACCTGCCTTGGAGCCTCCTGGCTGGATGACATTTACAGTCAGTGGGGAGAAAAAAGGCACGTCCAGGCAAAATTCATCTGACCTTTCTCAGGCAGCCACCTTAGAACGAGATTAATCCTGCCCCTGAGAGGCCTTTTCTCTCCATTAGCGATACAGGAGTTCATCCAGCTTGTCCGTGCATGCAGGCTGTGTTTGGGCAGATGTATCCCCCCGGATCCCTGCTGGGCTGTAGGATTTGTGCGTGGCCAGGGAAGATGCTTTGCTCCTTCCTGGGGCAGTGTGCAGAGAGCAGGTATGGGAGATGGGCAGCCCTGCTTGCCCCCAGCACCCTCCCCAGCTGGGGCTCTGGCACGTGGCATTCGCCAGCCTAACCAAAGGCACAGGCTCGGAGGGCAGGGATAAAGATAGGCATTTTCTGATATCTGGGGCTGATTCTGCTGTCTTCAAAATCCCGCAGTAATTGCTGGTGTTGACTATATATGTAAATCTGTATCTATAATAGTCTCTCTCATGTATGTCTGTGTATATATATACGCAGGCACACGTAGATGTGTGTATATCTAACATATGTGCTCTCAGCCCACACAACATATGGGGCTCCGAACGCCACCGGAGTGTGCACATTCCTCAATCCTGGCTCGCGTGGCACCCACGGAGCGGGGCGGGGTGATGTCCTGCCTGCGCCAGCCTCACCACTCATCCCGACCTGCCATTGCCCTCCCGATCCTTCCCGGTGGGATTTTCACCCTGCACAGCGTGGACATAGTCCCAGCTGTCACCCCTGTCCCCCCAAAAGGCGTGTGGGGTGGTGGCACCCTCCTGCACTCCCCAGGTTTTCAGGGTTTGGTCTTTGCTGGGAGAAGGACAAGGCTTGTGAGGAGCCTTGCACAGCTCCCAGTGCAGGTGGATGCAGTGGGATGTAGCAGGCTCCTGGTGCTTCGCTGTGGCTCGTTCATTAGTTCATGTGTCTCAATAAATCAGGTTGGCCCTCTGCCAGCAGGGAGTAACTCAGGCTGGGTTGCGGAGGAAGCACCTTGGGAATGGGAAGGAGCCTGTGGAAAGCACAGCTGTGCCCCAGACACACACAGGAACCTACCCCAAAGCCCTTGGGGTACTACTGGGTACAACTCCAGATTCTGGGCCAAAATCACTCAGAGAAGGGGCTTTTGGCTGTACCTTTCACCCTGGGGTGAGAGGTGGCTGCAGGGTGTGTCCCCAGGCCAGCCTCCAGCACAAGTGTCCATGACAGGGTGTTCCAGGTCTGCAGGGAGAGCAGGCTCTCCAGGGTGCTATCCAACACTCCAATCCCACAGCAGTTGGAGGTGCTGCCTGACCCTTTTCCCCATCTCTAGAAAGGTCACCATGCCTCCCAGCTCTTTCTTTTTGCCAGTGTGAGTACCTGTATCAGACACTGAGCACAGCCCCAGTACTGTGATGCTTCCATGGCTAATCACAGTGAAGCAATGTGATTTAATTTTGTGGTTTCCAGTCCTGCCACATTCACAGAAGCACAGAATATTCAGAATTAGTCCAGAGGAGCAGAGCTGAGGGAAGCAAGGGTCTGCAGTAGTGCAGGGATGGGGAGGGAGAGCATACCCAGCTGAGGGTGATCTCTATACTGGCTGTGAGCTGAGCACATCCTGCCAAAGCACAGGAAACAGAGCAGGTAAGGGAGGAGAGGGCAGGTGTAAGAAAATTCAGGTGTGCAGCTGGGAAAGAGCCTTTCCATAAGAGAGCTGTTGGTGTCGACGATGTTGGTAGTGTCACTGATGGAGAAATTCAATCACTTCCAATGAGGGAAAAATAATTGTCTTTCGAGGTACAGTAGGTTGTTGTCATTTTCCTGTGACACACTCCATCAACTTTCAATTTCTAGTACAAAAGCCCTTCGTTCTTGCTCGAGTCTCTCTAATCCATTGCAGTGAGCACTCATGGCAGACATGGCATAGGCTGGGGGAGTCATCTGGGAACAGGAAGGTCCAAATTGTACCAAACTGAGAGGAACACCCTGACCCTGCTGGGTGCAGAGGGTGCCAGATGGGGGAAACCAACTTGGGTCAGCAGTCAGTGAAATATCTCATCCCCCCAGGTTCTGTAAAACAAGGAAAACAAAATGGTGAGGGGCTCACATAGCTTGGGTAGAGGGGCTTGGGGTGACCTCTGGCACTGGGATGCCAGGCAGGTTTGGCACAGAGAGGCTCAAACCCCTCTGGGGCTGGAGGAAGCAGGTTCAGCGCCATCCTTCCCTCTGGTATCGGTGGTGGCAGAGAGGAGAGGAAGGGGAGAGTGCCCAGCAGTGATTTGGAGCAGAGGTGTGTGTGCAGGAAAGCCAGAGCTTGGCACTTCCCTGCCACTAGGTGAAATAAGAGGTGATTAGCAAAATATCCCAGCATCCCAGCCACAGAGCCTTCTCCTCTAGCACTGGAAGAGGAAATATGTATTTAAAACCACTGCTCTAACAGAGAGAGGTAATGATGTGTTTCAAGGCAGAGCTAGTATCATTCATAAAGCCCGTGCTGCTTAATTACGTCTGCCCCATTTAGGAGAAAAATGATTTCCCAGTGAGTTTCTGGTTTGTTTTCCCTCTGTCCCGCTGCATCTCACCATGGCTCCACCTGTTTGTCAGGCTCTTCAGGATGCCTGTCTCCAACCACAGCTTGGGGCTGGCTGCCAGACCCAGGGACTGAGGACTGTCACTGTCACCAAGTGCCAGCCACCCAGAGAGGCCGCAGAGCTCAGGATGGGCAGAACGGAGGTGATGCCATTCTACACGGACCCAGGGTGGGGTAGCAGAGTAAGTCCCTTGTTCTTACGAGACAACAGTCAAGACTAGTTGACCCAGAGTCACAGAACCACAAAATGTGCTGAGCTGGGAGGGGCCCACAAGGATCATCAAGTCCAGCTCCTGGCCCTGCACAGGACCATCCCCTGTGCAGAGTCACGCCATGTGCCCGAGAGTGTTGTCCAAATGCTTCCTGAACTCTGTCGCTTGGTGCTGTGACCACTTCTCTGGGGAGCCTGTACCAGTGCCCAACCACCTTCTGGGTGAAGAGCTTTTTCCTGATAGCCAACCTAACCCCCTGCTGCTAGGCACACAGCCCTGCTGTCCTTGCTGAGGACGCTTTGGGGACCCCAATATTTTCCTGGCAGGCTCTGGCACACTGCTGTCCACAGGTACCTGTGCCTGATGCCGGTTCCACTGGCCTCTGGCCCTGCAAGCTGGGGCTCTTCCTTCCAGAGAAGAGCTTTTCATGCTGCTTTTAAGCAGCCTTAGCTTGTGGTGCTTTCCTTTCACCTGTCAGCTCTAGCCTGATGTTATTTGGGTAGAAGCAGAGGGGTAGGAGTGTAGAGAAGCAAAATGGTGGCTTTTTTTTATTTCTTGCATTCATAAGATATTTCAAGTGACACACAGAGACAATAACGTATCACTCAGCTCGAGTACAGCTTGAATGGTTTAAAAATACGCTTCTGAACTTTCCACCCCTGTTCGTGCACAGGCACCATCCCTTTGGGGTCTGCACTTTGGCAGGAACAAGCAAGGAGTTAAGCAGCTCGGCAAGACGAGCTATTTATGGATGTTGCAAGCTCCCTGCTCTGCTCCCATACCCCATTCAATCCTCTAATTATGTGCAGTTGTTTCATGCTGTGTCTCACCGCACGCTCTCTGGGGGAAACCGCTGGGGCTTTGCCAGTTGATGAGGAGGGTGTGGGAAGGGGGAAGACTCTGCCACACGCACCGATGCAGCCTGGGAAAACAAGGGATGCTGTGAGGTTGTTTGTCTGTGGGCTGTGGGGATACCAGGGCATGGCCCTGGGACCTTCTGGACACGGAAGCAGAGCTTATAAGAGCAACACCCCCAGTGGGGGAGTTACCTGTGGGAAGGAGGACATAGCAACAGAAGGTGTGGAGAGACTTCCCCCATCCCTGGGTTCAGTCCTCTGTGTCCCCAAGCCCTCCCTGTGAAATGGAGCCCAGAAGCTGCAAGGCAAACATGAGAGAGCAGCAGGGACCACAGGGCTTGCCAGCCCCTGTCAATGCTGCCCTCCAGACAGTTGCTCAACAGCAGTGCCAGCTTGGAGAAGAGAGTGGCTGCTGCCAGGGCTCTGAGCCTCCTCTTGTTCCCCTGGCAAGCCCGCCCAGCTGCAGACGTGCTCCAGGGTAACATGAAAGCTGCCCATGAAAGCTGCCCCTTCTACCTCCGTAAACCCCTGCAAAGATGCTGCTCCAGCATCATAAGAATTCTAGTTAATCCACTAATAGTCTTTGAATAAATTGACCAAACAAGAAAAGAGACGAGAATAATCTCCGGTGCCTGGAGCTGCATGGCTGTTTCACTAAAGCAGCTCAGTGAGCATCTTCAGATCAGCAGCCTGCACCCATCACCCCTGGTGTTTCACACTCCCGAGACACTCTCAGCAGCTTTTCTGGCCCTTAAGAATGGTGACAAAGTGGTCTGGGGGAGGCCAGCCACAGCCAGTGCCCTGTATCCCCTCCACACTGCAGGGTGAATGGGCACTGGGAGGACTGGAAGGGACCAGCACCCCCTGCTCATCCAGAGGCTGGACAGGGCCAGGGGGATCTGTGCAGATCCTTGTAGGCACAGGGTTCAATACCCCCAAGGTTGGCATCTGCAGTCAGTGCTGTTGGACTGGTAAGAGCTGGGGGCTGTTGCTGGCTACACTGGTCTCAGATAAGTTGCTCATGGGAACTGGAGATGCCCAGATTCAGGTTTTTGTGTGGGTCTACCAGGCATGCAGGGCTGTTACCCGTCCCTGTGTCTCTCTTTCTTCCTCCAGTCCTCTGCCTTGCACTTCCTTTCTGGCTTATCCTGAGCAGCACCAGTGATCCTGCGTCTCCTGGGTCCTTCTTCCCATGGAAGTGTGGCCCAGCTCTACCCAGGAATGGCAGAGAGAGCAGGAATGTCTTCTCCCTTTACCCTCCTCAAGCTGGACCAAAGGTTATCTACCCATACATTGCCCCCCTGGGAACAATGTTCAGACCCAGAAGCTTTCACAGACACATCCACATGGGTGAATTACCTGATCCGTGCTGCTCCTGTCATTTGAGCCCTTCCAGCCATCCACTGTGCCCCCAGCCTGCTCCCAAGCCCATCAGCAGGGAAGGGAGGCTGTGGCCAAGCCCCTGTGTGGTCCCAGCAGGCAGCACAGGCAGTTCACATCCACCTCCATCTGCCACGGCATCCGGAGGCACAGGCAGCCCCTGCACCACACACCTGGGCTCAGGGAGCCAGCCTGTGCCCTCCATCTGCTCCATCTGTGGGGAGTGGGGCTGGGCCACCAGTGCCCCTCCAGCAGCTCAGTTCAGCTCTGGACAGCCTTGGGTGAAGGCAGGGTCCTGGCAGTCCCTTGCCATGGAGGTTTAGATGCTGAAAGGGCCCCTCTGTACAGACCTAGTGCAGGAGGAGTTTGGGGTTCAGCCCTCAGGAGAGCCAGGGGTCCCTTCCCCTGGCAGCCCAGTTTGTTGGGTGCTGATGGGGTGCTGGGGGCCATTGCCATGGGCCCTTGCTGTGGAGTGGGGAATGCTGCCAGGAGCCAGAGGCTCCCACTCCTTCCCAGCTCTGCTCTGCACGGGTTTGCTGTATTCTCACCTGATTAGCGGTTTCGAAATACAGCCTTTGGCTTTGAGACCCAAAATAGACGTCAGGTTGTCTTTACTCCACTGAAGGCTCCTTAGTATGTAAATCCCTCCCCAACACAGTCGGTGCAGCACTGTGCTTCCAAAGGGATGGCACCTCCGGGATCCTGGCTTTCCTGGGGATCCCCACCCCAGTTCCTGCTTGGCAGTGTCCTGCTGGGCAGGGGCTTCCCCAGGCCCTCCTTGCAAGCTGTGGTGCAGTGGGGCGCTGGCACAGCCCCTGTGACAGGCACGTGTTAGGGATGGTGCTTTGCATCCCTCCTCCACTCCCCCCTTCTCTCCCTGCACTACATGGGACCCGGCAGGTTTCCCGGGAGGCACCGGGGCCAGCGGGCAGTGACATTTGTTTTGTCACTTACGCTGTCGTCACCAAATAAACCTAAGAAATAGCTGCCTTTAGGGGGGAGCTGGGCTTGGTGACATTCGCTTCGTCTTACAGCAACTAATGCATCCGGCAGCATCCCCAGGAACCGCATGCTCTGTGCCAAGGTAAACGAGCTCCGTGCTGCCAGCAGAGCAGCCTCCCAGCCCATCCCAGTGCTGGGGACCAGCTGGGCACAGGCAGGACCTCTCCAGGGGTCAGGGACACCCCATGCTACAACAGCCCCCCACGAGCTGTGGCCTCTGCAGAGAGCCAGGAGCGGATGTTCATTTAGTGACATTAATTGCTTGATACTTTTGCAGTGTTCCCTACCTTGTAAAGATTGAGTCAAAAACCAGCGCCTGAGGAACTGCCTCTATTAAACTGATGTTCATTAGAGCTGACTTGGCGCTACCTCATTAGGCTGCTGTAATTGAAGGAGTTAATTGATTATCAATAGTTTGAGTTCCCTCTCCTCATGCCCGCAAGGCCCTACTGGGTGTTCTTAGGGGGCCAGCATTCATCATGTGGCTCGGACGTGCCTCACTGCTGGCAGTCACAGCTTGGGTTGCTCTGTGCGTCCCCGTCTCCGTGCTGTGCCCGTCGTGATGCTGGCACTGCCAGCAGCGTTTTCCGCGTGGGTCCTTTGCGTTCAGCTTATTCACCCAGATTTGGCACTCGCTCGAAACTGTCTAAAATACTTCTGATGGCTCCCCTTTCTGCGGCTGTTCTTTAATGCATATATATTCTATTTGGAGAAGCTGCATGTGGGGGTTCAATGACTCTCTCCTGGGTGTGAAAGCAAAAGCAGAGCCTCCAAAGCAGCTGCTGCCTTAGCAGCTCCGTCCCGCAGTGCAGGGGTGGAGGGCACAGCCTGGGGGGGCCCGGCTGCCCAGCGGGGGCTGTGTGGCCGTGCTCACACGCTGGTTTTCCTGAGCTTGGACTGACTCCCTCGCACAGACACGTGCTGCTGACTCAGTCACACCTCTGCTGTTTTTAGAGGTGGCCTTCCAACACCCTTCCTCATTCAGCAGAAACCAGGGAGATGCTGTGCTTCCCCAAGCCAGCCTGAAAACACATCCCCTGCACTCAGTTGCAGCTTTTGTGCTGCTCATCCTGACCCTGGCCTGCTGGAAATGGGACAGGCGTGGGTTTTGGGGTGAGAGGACGCCCCTGGCAGAGACAGGTCTGTGCTCAGCCTTCCTGCTATAGAGATCTCTGCCTTCTGCCCTGTCCTGCCCTCAAGTTTGCCCTCATGTAGCCCTCCTGCCAGGAGCAGAGTGCCCAGAGCATCCTCAGGTACCCCCAGGAGCTGATGGTCCATTGCTACACCCAGAAGACCACGGGTGACAGGGACGTGATGATTCTGCAGCAGGCAAGCTAGGAATGGAAGAAATGATCCTCTCCATACCTGCATCCTCACACGTCCATGAGGGCACAAGCAGGGCTCAGAAAGCCAGAAGGTAGGGGTGCCACAGGCCATCTATCTGCTGCCAGACGTTTTTTTAGGCAAATGCTACTCCCCTGCCCCAGCTCAGGGTCTGTGCTGCATCACAGGTGACAGCACAGACAGCGAGGTGGGAGGTAGACAAGGCAGGAGGAAGCTGTTGCTCCCCAACTTCGTTAGCTTTAACTAACGAGCTGTTTATAGGAGTGACATGACACCTGCTTTCCTCTTTATAAATTCAATAATTTATGAAAGGTATTAAAGGCAAAACAGCCTCCCGGATAAAGCCTGTGATGCGTGTACGCTGGGTATTAGCCAGATGGGACAATGAGCTACACTTGAATAACACACGAAGATATTTACCCTCTCCCTCTATAAATTATTAAGGGGCTTTTTTGCACATAATTACATGAGCTTTTATGTTTCTCACTCCCTGCTTTTAATCCTTTTTGGAATGGTGCCAGTCACTTATAACAGGAGCTGAGCAAACAGCAACCGCTATGGCTGGGTTTGGGGTTGGGTTTGGGGTTGCTGCAGATGATGGAGATGCAGGAAAGGGCATGGGTGTGAGCCCATCCTGCTTGGCACGTGGCACAACACCACAGGGAGGGACACCAAATGGCGCCAGCCGTGTGGGGCTGGAATGGGCTTTGGCCCCAGCATGAGGTGCTTTTCCTCTGGCGTGGGTTCGGGGAGGTGGCCATGAGAAAGTGCAAAGCAGGCTCCAGTGTTTTAAATGTCCTCCAACTGTGCATGTAAATCAATTATATGCAGATGTAATTGGGCATGCAAATGTCACTAGGAGGCTGTTTACATGTGCAGTGTACATTAGGGGAGCACGTATGTGTGCAAAAGAACACTGAGGATATTAGTAATAATTACACTCTGAGAGTGTCCTGGTGCTGGGTCTGCTACTTCTGCTTCTCCAGCTCTGGCCTTCAGGGAGCAGAGCTCCCTCCTTACCCTGCCCCATGCCAGACCCACCCCCCCGTTTCCCTGACTGATGT
Organism: Corvus hawaiiensis; assembly: GCF_020740725.1. NCBI lineage: Eukaryota > Metazoa > Chordata > Aves > Passeriformes > Corvidae > Corvus > Corvus hawaiiensis. Next base: position 19,911,827 of record NC_063225.1, on the reverse strand, counting down.
GTTTGCTCCCTGGCCTGTGCCCAGCAGTGCAGCTCAGCTCCCTCCCCTGCTCCCCAGCATCGCCTCTCCCCATGCCACTTGCCGGTATGGCTGCAGCCCCAGCTGAGCCATGCCCATCTTGGCCTGCCACACCAGGCAGGGACCAAGCTTCTTTTAAACATTAAGATGAGGAGCCCATTTCATCCCCTCCAGGCACCCTGACCCCTTTCTCTTAGTTGGCAAGCATCTGTGAGTCAGCCCCAGCGGGATGGCTCCCACATCACCTTCCTGTCCTCCATGCCCAGCACAGCCTTTGCTTTTTCAGTGTGAGCAATTGACAGGACTCTCCTGTCCTCCATACTCACAGCTCTCTCCAAGCCCTCTCTCCTTTGTGCCAAATTCTTTAATCATTGCTCTTTGTCCTGTTGTACAGCTCCTATTCTTACACCAAGCTGTTAAAAAGCTGTCACTGTCATAAATTCCTTGTCCCAGAAATTATCTTTGATCTCCTGAACGTGGGCTACAATAGGCACCGAGGTGCTTGATATTATTAATACCTTCTATATATGTGTCAATGAGCTTAAGAACTTAATGGAGCCTTTTCCCTCAGCCCTTCACGCCGCGTGTTTGGGCTGCTTGACAGAGCAGTCAAGCTATCAGTGCTTGACTCAGGCTGACATGAGGACATGTGGCCTCTCTCTGTTCCAGAGCGCTGCATAGAAAGGCCTAATTTCCACACCCAGAATTCAAATGGGTTGGGCTGATGACAGTGCCCTGGCAGAGATGTGGGGGAGCTCAGCTGGGGCAGACTCTGTGTGCCAGCAGCTTATCCCAATCTTCAGTAGCACTTGCTTGAGAGGGCCTACAGAAAGGCTTTTTTTCTGCTCTTTATCCCTGTTCTCCAGAGCTTTATGGAGGTCATGTCATGATTTGAGATGTGCAAGGCATGAGCACAGCATCTCCTACCTCTCACCTCCCTTTCAGTTGGACAGAGAGCTGGAGATGGGTCCAGCCACGTGCCTGCAGCCTCCAGCAGGCGAGGCTGTGGTGGGGAACCGTGGAGGGTTCCCCTCCATGGCCTCACAGCCCCAGCCCATGTCCAGGGTGACGTTCTATGGCTCCTGCCACTGCTGTCCCAAGTGAATGGCTGGTGGTTGAAGAATTTTTGGATCATTCTGCTCCAAATCAATAAGCTGACCAGAGCAGGGAGCAGTACAAGACAGTACAGAAAGCATTATGATAATACTTGATAAGGATCCTCAGTTCCACTGAGGAGCAGCCATACAATGCAGAATTTGGATTCCCTCCAGCTGATAATGAGAAGCCACTGGACTGACTCAGCCTGCTGTGAGGAGGCATCAGCACACATCCAGATGGCCGTGGGGAAGGGGGAGCAGGAATATCCTGCCTTGCCTCTTCGTCCCACTCCCCCCACACACCCTGAAATGTCACCACCTCCAAGAGAGAATGTGATCTGGGAGCACGTTTCTCCCTGACTGCATCTTCAGGAGCCCGGTGGAACAGCCATCCTCAGGAACAAGGGTTCCTCAGGAACAGGTCCTGCTGCCAGCAGTGCTGAGGAGGGCAGGGGACGTCTGTGTCCATGTGTTGTGCAAGGCATGCACGAGACATCAGGGTGGCCTTCCCCTCCCTGTCCTAAGCAGCCAGGAGTTTATGGTACCTTCTCCAGGGACTGGTTAGGACTGGGCAGGATCAAGGAACTGGTTGCTGGTCGAGCTCAGGGTATGTGCGAGGTACCCTCCTCTCCGGATGCGCAGGGGCAGAGCCGGCACAGACCCTCCCCCTGTCCCTGCTGCCAAAGGGAGGAGGCTGGAGGGGCAGACAGCCGATCTGGCGTTCCCAGAGCCAGTGCTGGCAGTACTTCAAGGTGTGGTACATCTTATCTCTGCCTGGCATTTGCATGGATTTTCTCAGCTCAGCTTGTTACGAGGAAAGTGTGAAAATCTGAAAGAAAAGGAATGATAATAATAATGGGATTAATTAAAATCCACCTCCCTCCTGCCAGCTCGGCCCTTCCTAGACCAATTGTGGGATTCCTGGACACGTGCACTGCATCCAAAGGAGACGAGAATGTCCCAAGTCTCTCCCTTGAGGGGCAGCTCCGTTCCCCACTGCCCAGGTCCCTTATGCAGTGTGCAGGTGCTGCCTCTCCAGGAGGGAGCTGAGAGCAGGGATAAACTCCTGCCTCCTGCCAACAGAAGGGAACCATCTGCCACAGCCCGTTATCATCTGAGGATGGCAGTGGCAAAGAGCTGGAGCATCTGTCTGAGGGACGAGCCCCCACAGATGGACACCCAAATGTTCTTGCCATTCCCTGCAGGTTTTAAAGAGGAACATGTTCAACGCTGTGAGCCGAGCTGCTCTGCAGCGTCCCGGGGCTGCATGGAGGTCAGCACAGGATAGTGGCACCTGGAGGGCTGGGCACTTTGGGTCACTCCATGCTGCAAAAAGGAGGTTGACTCAGTTGAGCAGGGTTGACCCACAACAGCTGGAGTTGGTCTCTACAGCACGGGGGAGTCCAGTAAAGGTGATGGGAGAGGGAAAAAAGGCATGTTTGCTGCAAAGCTGTCAGCTGCACATAGCTACAGGCTGTTAGCAGGGACAGGAGGGGATGGTACTTCCAGTGAGGTTTGGCTGTGTGCTTCTGACTGTCCCCTGCACACTGTCACCCATGCTACAGCACCTCAGGGACATTAGCAGTAAGCTCACCAGTCATGACAGATCAGTAACTGCAGAAACATGGGAGCCTTTGGGGCTTCCGAGCGGGGGCCAGTGCAGTTCCTCTGGCAGAGATCAGCAGGGTTCATTGCTGCCAGGATCTGCCTTTGTCCAAAGTGTCCTTGAGACTGTTGGGGTGAGGAAGTGTTGCCCATGAGGTGGGGTGAGAGTTAAAAGAGGGAAAAATCCAAATGGCAGTGCTGCTCCTTGGGCAGGTTGGTTGTACTGGCTCCTCTTACACCCTGGCACTGTGGGCAAGGGCCTTCGTGCTCTAGCTGAGAGAGCAGCTTTTAGGTGATGTTTTTTTCTCTCTGCACTCTCCATCATTCCCATCACCTCTCCCTACTGCTGTCCAAAATGCACAGTGTAGCTGTCAGAGCAACCCAGGGCTGTGCCCCGCTGCCATGCCTGGGACATCCGTGCTGCCCTCACCTCTCCTGACACCCCTGGTCCCTCCACCCAGGTCCAAAATCATGGAGCCACAGAATGGTTTGCATTGGAAGAGATCTCAAAGATCCTTTAGTTCCAAACTCCTGCCATGAGCAGGGACACCTTCCACTTAGACCAGGTTGCTCAGGGCCTCATCTAAGCTGGCCTTGGACACTTGCAGGGAAGGGAATCACACACTGAGGGTACACAAAAGGCAGGGTGTGTACGGATGCCCAAAAGCTCATGCCTGCCCCTGCACGCCCACTCCCCCGTCCTCTGCCACTCGCCTCTCTCCCAGGGTGGGGATGGCCGTCGGAGCCGAGGTGGGAAAGACGGTCTTGGAAGGCCCCCTGCTTCCAGGCAGTGCATAGCATCACTCTCACACGCCGCCAGTGCTGCGTGCGTGGCGTACTTGCCGTGTCTTTGTGGAAGGGCTGAGGTGAAATTTCCCCCCTCACACACCCACAATGCCAGGAATTATTCCCGAGTGTTACTATTGAATACTCGGTGCCCTGCACTTTAGAGGGGTTTTAACGGGGGTGCGGGAGCATTCGAAACGGCATTCAGAGCTTTTAGCCTGTCTTTTGTCCTCTGTTTGTTTTTTTGTGGCCGCATTCAGATTGCCGGCTTTGTCTGTGTTTGTGAAGTGCTATTAGCATCGATGGCATTGCTGCCATAGCCGTAACAATAAGAGGCATCGATCCGCACTGAGTAAAGGTCTGAGGACCACTGAGAGGGGCCAGGCTGAGTTTCCTTGATGGCAGGAGGAGAGCTCGTGCAGGCACATACGTGTTGTCACCCCACTGTGTTTCTTGCCACGAGGATCCTGTGCCCAGGCCCACGCAGGGATACACACCTGACGGGTACCTGCTCTCTCAGCCGAGCCGGGGTGTGTGCCTGTGGGAGCCCAGGAGTGGGCAGGAGTGGGAGCAGAGAGCTGGAGTGATTCAGCCCTCAGCTGGCGAGTTCACCATGCCCACTCTTTGTTTATTCCCGCTCTTCTCAGAAGCTCGACTGTGCCAAGCAGGAGGATAACGGGGCTCCGGGGAGGCAGTAGCCTCTGCTTGAGTGCCAGGAGTGGCTCGAGCTGCCCGGGACTTGCTCGTAGCAGGGGACTGCAGGGACATGAGCTTGGGATGGCCTCTCCTGTGCTCCATGGCAGGCTGAGGGGAGGCCATCGCACAGGAGAGGCCTGGGGCCAGCTCAAAAGCTCCCATTTGCCAAAAGAGCCGTTCAAGGGAAGGCTCATGGGACCCAATGAAGGGACTTGTGGCCCCAGTCCGGGCTTCTGCAAAGGGCCCTGGTGCCCCTTGCCCTGGGTCCGCTTTAGCTGGCAGCGACGGACCGCTGGGTGAAGGCAGGACAGAGCAGGAAGAAGCACCCCAGGAGAGCCCAGCCAAGAGGAAGCAGCAAGGGAAGGTCCACATTACAAGCAAAGTTTGTGTCCATTACTGCTGGAGAAATCGGCCTCAGCTGCGAGAGCCAGTGCTGGGCAAATCTAATGCTGCTCGATGAAGAGTGTCCATTATGGAAGGGGTGAAGTGATGGGCAGTGCTCGGGAAGTCGTGCACTTAGTCCTGAATGAAAGGCCACCAGCTCAGCATGCGGCGGAGCCTCCGAGGGGGCCTTGGGGATCACTAGGTCCCCGACCTGTCCTCAGAGGCATCGCCTCACCACTTGTAGCCCTTTCCCTCTTATGTGCCGGCGTCGGGGGGACGGTGTAAAGAGGAACAAAACGCTGTGCTGAGGTAGCTGCTGTAGGACGAACGCTCCGGAATCCCCAGGGTAGCCCGGCATCGTCCCTCGGCAGACGCGGACAGGGCTGGGCACCGACGCGACGGTGACGGGCAGAGCTGGTCCGTCCTCTGCGGGCAGCGAGGCTGCTCCGGCGGCGGCGGCGGCGGGGCGGGGGCTGCGGGGGCCCCCATCCACCGAAAGGCCCCGGTTCGCGGGGGAGCCATCCCCGTTCCCCCCGCTCGCAGCCCCGGGGACCCGCACCCCCCGCGCGGAGCGGGGGCGGCGGCGGGAGGAGGGACCGGCCGCCGCTGCCGTGCCCGCCGCTCCGCGCACCGCCCCGCGCCCGCCGCCGGCTCCTCCCGGAGGGGAGGCGGGGGCCGGCGGCGCCCAGCCCGGCCCCGCCGCGGCAGACCCGGCCGGCGGAGCGGGCGTGCGGAGCCCGGGCTGAGCCAGCCGCCCGCCCGCCCGCGGGGGCGATGCCGCCGCCCCGAAGCGCCGCCGGCCGCCCGGGCGCGGAGGGCAGGGAGCCGCCGGCCGTGCGGCCCTAGGGCGGCCCCGGCGGGCCCCGTGCCCGGCCCGGCCCGGCCCGGCCCTCCCTCCCCCGGGCACGGGACTGGGGGGCGGCCCGGCCCCGGGAGCGCCGCCGCCGCTCGTGCTGTCGCTGCGGAGAGGGGGAGCTGCGCTACTGCAGGTGGAGGTTTGGCGGGGGGGCCGGGGGAGATGCCATTTCTGACCGAAGGAGATCGCCGGCGAGGATGAGATGCGGGTAAGCGGGACGGGGGACAGGAGCGGGGCACCGGGGCTGGCGGGACCGGCGGGGGGGGAGCGGGAGGGGGCTCCGTGGCCCCGGGACGGCGCCGCGGCGATGCCCTGGAGCCGGACCCGCGCCGGTGCGGAGGGCGCGGAGCTGGGAACTTGGTGCTTGCCCCGGGGGTGCGGGGGAGCCGTGTGCTCCCGGAGCTGCCGCCCTCCAGCCCCGCCGGTGCGGATGCTGCCGCCCTCCAGCCCCGCCGGTGCGGATGCTGCCGCCTCCCCGCCCCGCTCTGCCCGGGCGCTCTCCTCTGCCCATCTCCTCCCCGCACCCCCGCACCGTTCCTGCAGCCTCGGCGCAGCCCCTGCGGGAGCTACGAGCCAGGCGGGGCCAGGGTGCGGGGCCGGGGTCCCAGCGAGGGGGCTGGGGCTTGGCGGGGCTGAGGCTGTATCCTGATGGGGAGTCTCCTCCTCCTCTCCCGGTAATTCCCGGGTGAATTGGCCGGCTGGAGCAGATGCCTTGTTCAGGTAGGGTATGGATAGTCTGGATAGCGCTACCCTCCGGGACTGGCAGGGGAGCAGGGATCAGCCTCAAGCTGGCTGTGCCCAGCTCCTGCCTATCAAGGGTTAACTTAAGAGGAGGAATTGTCCCTCTGCCCATCCCCAAGGCAGTGGTACTAAGGGTTAAAGATGGGCAGGGAGAGCTCTCCAGCCCTGAGCGATCAGATTGGAAGCAGGAGTCATGGGGAAGGGGCACTTTTCAGGGCAGGGGTTCACCTCTCTGTCACCAGCCCCCCCAGCCTGGAGGTAGGTGAGTCGGGGATGTGGGGAGTTAATGCCGAGTGGGATGATTCCTCAGGCTCCGGGAGGGCTCTGGGGGCACTGACGGGTCCCTCTGCCTGGGCTCAGCCCCGGAGCCAGGAGCCAACCCAGAGAACTGGAGATGCTGGGCAGGGTCAGGCTGCCGGTGCGGGCTCTGCCCTCGTTTTGTGTCTGGCAGAAAAAAGAAGTGGTTAATGTTAAAGGAGCTCCACGGGGCAATGGGGATTGTGAGGATGCCCAGGAGCTTGCTTGGCAGAAGGGCTCTGGGAGCCTTCCCGGGTGGTGCCGGTGCTTGTTGCTCTCCTTTGCTGTGTGCAGGTTATTGGATTTTTCATCTTGTGCCTTGGATGTATAAATAGCCCAAGTGAAGGGTAGAGGCACGACTCGATCCAGGTGCTGGAGATGCCACCTCCGAGAAGGAATGGGAGTGTTGGTGCCGCGAAAGTGATTTGCACGAGGAGGGAGGGACAGCGGGTGAGCGTGGGCACTGGTGGGATCGGGTCTGCTCGGGCTGGTTGGCATTGCCGAGGCTCTGCTGCCTCTCCCTGCCTGTCCCTGCCCCAGCTGCCGCCCCAGCAGTCGCCATCCGCGATCCTTCCCAGCAAACGCCCTTTCCAGCAAGCGACTGTCGCCGCTGGCCGGCAGCAGGGGATCGGTGTGACAGCCCTGCTGCTCTCCGGGCTCTCGACTCGCGGGGGGAAGTTCAGGCATTCCCAGGAAGAGTCCCACTCTAGGGATCTCCTTCTGCCCCCATCTCCCTTTCCTCTGCACCACCTCCCAGGGCCCGGCTGTGGCTCTGCAATGATATCCCTTCCACAGCCCCATCCGAGCCCTCCTGCCAGCCTTAACCCTCTCCTCACTGCTCTGCACCTTGCAGCAGCCCTGACCTGACCTTCATGCATGCTGGAGATGGCTGTGGAGCAGCAGTGTGGCTGTGCCTCCGGCCATCTCCTCCGGCATAGGGGCTGCATGGACTGTACAGGGCTGCCCAGCCTATCCCCACCCAAAGGCAGCTATTCTAGCCTATTCCCACCCCACAGCAGCTATCCCAGCCCATCCCTACCTCAGAGCAGCTGGCCCAGCCCATCCCCACCCCAAAGGCAGCTATCCTAGCCTATTCCCACCCCACAGCAGCTGTCCCAGCCCATCCCCACCCCGTGACGGCTATCCTAGTCCATTCCTACCTTACAGCTGCTATCTCAGCCCGTCCCCACCCCACAGCACCTATTCCAGCCCTTCCCCACCCCAACACCAGCTATCCCAGCCAGCATTGCTGCCCAAACCTTTCTTCCCCCTGCTTCTTCCCTGCCTATTCCCCTGGTTCCAAGAGCACGCTTTGTCCCTCTCCTGGACCTCTTCCAAAGGCAGATGACCAGAACAGCTGTGCCTGTGCCAGGAGCAGAGGGGCAGCTCCCTCTCCCAGTGCCAAAGCCCCACTCAGCCCTCTGCCCATCCAGCAGAGTGGGCTGGGGCACGGTAGGAGAAGGTGTCTGGGTTGGCTGTGCCTTCTCACCTGCTGCTCCTTGCTCCTTCCTGGATCCCATTGGCTTGGCTGCTGAATGCCATGGAGGAGAGGGGGCCTCTGGAGCTCTCAGATGATGAGCAAGGCCAAGAGAGAAATGTGCCCCTGGGCTAAAGCCTCCATGTCTTCCCATAGAGAGGTTTCCCCGTAGCACCTGCCCACACCAGTGCTCAGGCAGCCCCAGCTCTCACTGGGTCTCATGGGATGGGCAGGAGGTGACTGGAGGAGACAGTGGAGCTGATTTTACAGCTCCTGGGCAAGTGTCAGGTTTTCCAGGCCTTCTTATGGACGGATTAATTACTAAACAAATGGCTATACTACTGTAACACCATACTGTGCCGCAGTTACTCTACACCTGTAATGTAATTACTGTGTGATACCTCTAATTACCACTGTTTCCTGGAAGGTTAACAGCATCACTGAAGGACTTCTGGTTCCTTTAGTGTCCCGCTTCACATAGCCATGGTAGCACTGCTGAAGTTGGTGCTGCTCCATGTAAGTGACAAGTATAAAATCCTCCAACTTGAGGTTTTAATTCGGGGGTTGATAAATCACTTTATAGTAACACCACAATTATAGTGTAATTACAGTTGTTGAGTTATAAAACACAACACAACCTGTGGGGGCTTGATGAGGTATGCTGGATGACCACTGGGTGCTGCTATTTGGTGGGACCCTGTCCCTTGGAGGCTGAGTTGGCCATGGGCACATCTCTCTGAACATCCAGGTGGAAAACACAACTCACAGCTTGGCTAGGGTGGGTTTTTGGTCTCTCCAACACACCCAATGCACTGAGTCAGCAGCTCTCCTCTGTTCTTTGCTGAACCTCGAGCAGGGTTCATCCTACCATGAATAGAAATGGCTTTTGGTGGGAAAAGAGCCAGAAGAGCTTGTCAGGTAGCAGGAAAGGCTGGGATGAGAGACAAAAGGGCTCCAAATGCTTAACTCAAATCAAATAACCCAGGAAAAACAAAGGGAGAAAGAAATGGAAGGCCATGACCTCAGTATTCTTCTTAAGTCAATTTTTTCCACTTTCTTTCCATCCAGGGGAGTAAAAATGGGAGCTTTTGGCAGGGAATGGCAGCAGGGAGAGAGATCTCTGTGCCTCTGCTGTGTGTCCCAATACCCTGTGACCCTGCTTGGGGATGTGCCTTACTTACAGCCAGTGTTGGTGGCTGTTGGGACCTGTATCCTGTTGGGCAGTGTCAGGACACGTGTGATACAGAGGGGGGGAGAGGGGTGCTGCGGGAGGGGCTTACTTGGGGACAGGGATAAACACCAGCCAGAGTCCCCCCTTCCCAGTGCTTCCCCAGCCCCCAGGCACTGTCAGCAGCTTGGTGCGGCCTCTGTCCCCTTGTCACCAGGAGAAAGCTGGGTCGCACAGAGGTGGCTGCGTCTGAGCAGTGTTAATTGTCACCTTGACCTGGGCAATTGAATAAATGCTGATAAATGTCACCAAGAGCCTCATCTCCTCTTCAGCCCGGGCAGGGAGTGTGTGGCTCTCTCCATCCCTGAGGGCAGGAGGTCACACCCATCTGGCTCTGGAAGGGGGGACAGCAGGGGGAGCGCCCCTTGAGCAGAGACCCCAACCACTGTGCTGGGCTGAATCCTGGGTGATTCCCACCTTTCAGGAGCAGCAATCAGGAGTGGCCAACAGGACCCCTCTGGGCTTGCATGAGATGCGTAGAGCGTATTGGTGCAGCATCGCCGTGCTGGGGAAGCCTTGCCATGAGCCCCACCAGTGGCTCACTCCCCCCTCTGGCCTCACCAACATCTTGGCTACCATCCCTTGCCCCCCTCCCAGGCCCATACCCCATCCAAACAGCATCTCCTACCTGAGTAAGGATCAGGCAGGGCAGCAGGTCCGTGTCCCTGTTACAGGGGCTGGGGAGCTTGGCTTTGTTTTGCTCATTCTCATGGTTAAGCACAGAAATGGTTCTGTTTAACCATCCTGCATGTTTTTTTCCATCATTTTATTCACATGTCTCTGCAAACCGGTCAGTGCCTTGGTATCCTGCAACGGATGTGTGTACAATGAGCATTCCTCTCCTGCGCTCCAGAGCAGTGTCCTGGCAGAGGCCAAAGGCTTTGCCCATTGAAGCACTCATGTCCTTTGTCTCAGGGCTGGGGTCATTGTCCTGAGCTGGGGACAATCCTTGGGTGAGCTGGAGGGTCTGCACAGGGAGCAGGGACAGAATGAGGAGGTTCAGGACTGGGCTGTGCCTTCCAGGACATGATTCCTGTGGTCCCACACTGTCCAAGGGATGCTCAAATGGCAGAATACCTGTGGTTGCCATCAGACTGGGCTGACCTCTGCTCTGGGGGACAGGCTGGCCATGACTCCTTGGGGGATGTGCCCCTGAGCACCCAGCCCTGCCCTTGAGGCTGTAGGGTTCCTGATGCAGCCCCTGCCACCCCCCACAGCCCTCACTTCCCTGGCAGCCCTTCCCCTCCCCACCCTATATTGCTCTTAGTTATATCAGTAGGACCCACAATTTTTTTTTTTTTTTTTTTTTGTCATTTCTATTCTGTTTCTTCATCAGAATGCAAAACATTAAATATCGCTCTGGTAATTATGGTTAATTTCATAACCTGCACCTTAATTGGATTGGTCTCTGATGGGGAATTCTCGTAGGAGGGAGAAGCAGAAATATTTTGACGTGATCTATTCTTTCAGCTCTTTGTTTGGATTTGAGATGTCGAGTGTGAAATGGGAAACAACTGATTTAGACCTCAGAGGCAACCTGGGGGTGGTGAGCAAAGCCTGAGCATTCCAGAGGCATTTCACACCCTCCAGCATCCAAACCTCTCCCTCCCATACCCAAACCCAGCCTTTCTCCACCCCTCCTTTGGATTGGGAATAGTCACAGAGAGCCAGATCCATCTGGTCTACCCAAAATGTGAGCCTGAGGAGCCGGGGAGGCATCACAGTGAGCACTGGCCTGGTGGCTTGCTCTGCTGGCCAGTGGTTTGTGTGCTGTACCCTGGAGCAAGGTACAGCACTCCACAGTCTCCCTGCGGGTCCAAGGACTTTAGGGATGTGAGGGACACCCACAGGGACACCTCTTTTCTGCTGGGAATTGGGCAGACAACAGCCCATGGGTGTCCCCGGGGCTGGAGAAGGGACACCAGTCCCCTTGTGCCATGGTGGACCAGGCTATCTCAGTGCTGCTGCCCAGGGGGGGCCCAGGGCGCCCAGAGCTTGTCTGGGGCTGTGCCATGGGGCCATCCCACAGAGCCAGTATCTCCCTGCCACTTTGGGCCTGAGCTATGGTTTGCTCTGGGAAACGCGGAATTGCGCTGCCATTAGGTGCTGCCATGAAACTGATTTGTGCTCAGCCTGTTTATCCTTTTCAATGGGAAACAGCACCGAAGCGGGAGCGAAATGGAAACCCTGGCCGTGCACTTCCGATTGCATTCCGATGCACTGTATTTCCCCGTGATTACTTTTGTTCTCACGTACAGCCCAGAGCGCAAGCTCTGTGTCATTATCCACAGTGCTGGGAGAGGAGGAAGGGACAGAAAGCACTGCTTTCAGCTCAAGCAAGACACAGCAAACCCACCCCATAGCTGCCTTCTGTTGAGGGCAGTGGGGAGCCACTCCATCCCCATGGTGGGTCCCTCTTTTTTTTCCTTGCCCACAGGCTCAGCATGTGCTGAGAAGGCTGAGGAATGGCACGGCTGAGTCTTCCACTGTGCTGACACCCCTTCTCATGGGCATTAAAATGACTGTGCCGTGCACAGCCCCATACCTGCCAAGGATTTCTATCAGCCCAAATCCTGTCCAGGCCACATCCTGCAGCACCTCCCTTCCTGCAGGATTTGGGCTGGGAAGGGCTGGCAGCCCCTCACCCACTCTGCCCGGCTCCGTGGGTTCAGCTGGATGCAGGACAGGAGGGCTCAGCCGCGGCTCAGCACAGTTTGTTTTTATCTAATCCATTTTATTGTTGAATGAAAAATAACAGCAAATACAGGCCCCGAAGACAAGCCATAAATAATGCAAAAATCAAACAAGTGAGAAAGGGGGAAAGAAAAGAGAATTATACATGTAAAATCAGCCCAGAGAAAGTCAGGCTGGGAAGAGGAATCTTCCCTCTGCATTTGCTATTGCTCATGCTTCCTTTGCCTCCCTTTTTCCTCCATTTCTCTCTCTGGAAATTCCTGCGGCACCAAATTTGTGATTATGTGAACAAAACTTAATAATAACTGGGAGGGGGAGAGAAAGAGAGATCTGGCTTGCAGGAAGGAGTCAGGAAATGAGGCGGAGGGAAGGAACTGGGGCTTCCATCTCTCACAGTGCCTTGAAGCACAGCCATGCTCCTGGTACACTGCTCTGCCCCGTGTCCCTGTGGGATGTGGAGCAAGGACAGCTCTACTGATGCCACCGGCGCTCATGGAAGCCCTGGCAGCACAGTCCCTCAACTCTTGCCACTTTTCCCACCGGTGGGTGATCCCAGAGCCAGCTCTGCCGGGCTGGGTGCACTTGGCTTCTCCCAGAGGTTTCTGAGGCCACTTATTTTAGGCAGCAGTATAAAAATATCAGGGCTGGTCCTAAAAGGGAGTAAATCAGCAGGTTTCCCTGAGGTCAGCATAGCTAATGGCTTTATGTCCTATGTCCTTTGAAGTTCTCTTGCCACTATCCCAAAGGTTTCCAGGGGAAAACGCAATGCTGCGGAGCAGCCCTTGTACTTTTCTTGGTATCCTGCGCTGGTTGTAGGCGTTCAAGGGATGTGGCCTGGGAACAGAAGTGATGCTGTAAGTACAGTCTTAGCTTAAATTAAATGTAAGGAATGTGACTGATCCCTGGATCTGCTGTTCCCCAGCCTTTGGGACTTTGATTTGGGGTTTCCACCTTTGAGCAGTGGCAGGGACGCAGTAGAGATGCAGCGGTTTGGAGTGGTGACAATTAGACAGGGGGTCACATCCCAAAGCCTCAGTGCTGTTCTGTGATGGCACTTGGGACCAGGGTGTTGGGCTGGTTTGGCATTTGCTGTCCTGCTGAGGCAGCCCTGGGTGAAGGAGGGCAGGAAGCACTGGTGGGGTTCCCCCACCTCTGCCTGTAGCCCTGGGTTTCTGCTGTTGAAGCTGCTGGTGCCCCAGCCCTTCTCTGGGCACTGAGCAGGGCTCTGGGGAGCTGTAGAGCCATAGGATGCCTTTTGGTAACTGGAGGGGATTGGGTGTTTCCAGGCAGGGAGCAATGGGAGGGAGCAGCTTGTCTTTCCTGGTGCCCCCAGGTGTGGTTTGTGGGTGGCCAGGAGCAGTGCCTCAGCCTGGCAGAGCTGTGTCCTCACTGCAGGGACATTGGCCATGGCACAGGCTGGAGCCTGGGTTTGGGGGAGCAGGAAGCCCCTGTCACCAGACCAGCCCTCAAAGCCAGCCCATACAGCGATGCCATCTGCTCCTGGCCGGGAGGAGAGACACTCTGGCACTGGGGTGACTTTGTTCCAGCCGCTTTTATGCCATGTCAGGTGCTGTCCTGCCCTGCATGTGGGTCCAGCTCAGGCTCTGTGCAGCTGGGCTTTGGCTGATTCAGCAGCACTGGGGCAGTGTGCTGAGCCACGCAGGGCCGTCCCGGCAGCACTGGAGCCGCTGGGAAGGATGGCTGCCTGCCCGGGCTGTGCCCATCCTCCAGCCCCAGCCCCAGCACTGCTGTCCTCCTCCTTGAGCGGTTCAGGGGAGCTCAAGGAAGGACAGAAGGCATTTGGGCCATGGGCACGTTGCAGGGGATGCCTTCGCAATGTCACTGTGACCCTGGCAGCTCTCCCAGCAGACACACTCCTTGGACTTTCTTTCACCTCTTCAGGACAAATGTTTCCATAGCCCTAAGAAGATCCTGGGGTTTTTCCATCCCCCTTTCCCAGCTACAGACAGGGAAGAAGAACCATCTAGGGAGACCCTCATGCTACACTGGAACCTCCTGTACCCAGTGCTCACTGACCAGAGTCTAAGCTGAGCTGGGTGCCTTCAGTGAACACTTAAAACGTCCTGGTGACCCAGCCCATATCCACAGAGACAGGAACCCCAAGGAAATTTGCCGAAATAAAGGAAGAAGGAGGAGAATCCCCATTCAACTGGTCCATGTCCTTCCCAGTGCCTACCAGCCTTCAGCTGTCTCTTGCTGACCCAGCCCTAGGAGTCTCCAGCCAACCCTTGGGAGCTGTTCCCTTGGCAAACACAACTCCCCTGCTCTTTGGCTCTCACAAGCAGTAAAAAATGAGTCTTCTCCAGGCTCACCTGACGTGGGAAGCGCTGAACCACCAGTTCAGGCAGTGGCTGTGGCAGCAGTGACCAGTCCATGTCCTGGCCACCTCTGCCCATGAGTAGGGGAGCATGGCTGGCCCTAAGCCCCAGTTCCACTCTGTGCTGCACCTGCACCTTGTGCTGGCTCAGGGCTTTACACCCCCTGACATCCACAGCTGCCTTTGCAATTACTTATTGATCCCTTGTCAGGATGTTTTCTTTGCTGATGGGGTGCTAAGGCATGTGCAGCCAAAGAGAGAAAAGATGCTCGAAACAAAGAAGCAAAGGCATGAGGAGGGAGAGGAGCTCTTGCACAGATGTGATCACAGCAAGAAACAGCCTCAGCAAAAACTGCTCTGAGCTTCAGCATCCTGTAGAGATGACCAGGATCTCCTTCCCATCGCCCTGCTCCAATAACCCGCCTGCTGAGCCTGAAAACTACTCTCCAGGTTGGCTCTGGGCCACCGTTGGTTGTCCCTCCACTGTACATAGCTGTGCTTGCATTGGGTCAGGTAGATCCACAGCCCAGAGGTAAACCAGTAGACAGCTGGGCCAAAGCCTCCCCTTACCAGCATTCCAGCCCCTCAGCCCATGTTAGATGCCCTCCCCTGGGCATCTCCCTGTTTTTTCTGCTCTTCTTGCCATCTTGCTTGGTGCTTCCCTGACTGACTGTGGTGCTGGGGACACCACATTTTGGGTGGCAGAGCCTACTTCCATGAGGACATGCCTTTGCAGGACACTCCCACGGGCAAGCCATGGCCAAAATCTGGTGCCAGCAGGCTGTGTCAGTGCCGGAAAGGGATTTGCATCTTCAATACTTCTTCATGCTCTTTTACAGCTTCAGAGCAGCTGCCAGAGCAGATCAGGTTGCATCACACCTATTCCAGGCTCCCATCTCGGAGCTGCTGAAAGCAGATACTCCAGGAGGCTGAGCAAGAGATCCCAGCTGGAGAGCTGTGCCTTCCTGTGGGAAGGGGAGCGGTGACCCCAGGCAGCTGGTGGCTGGTAGGGCTGGGGGTGGGCTCTCCTCTGGCTGACCTGCCACGGTTCACTGCCTTGCAGAACTTGCTTGTGTGTCCCCACCACCCTGAGGGGTCCTTCTCATCTTCTGCCTGTTTCTCCCCCATTCTTTCACCCTCCTGTGCTGCTCCTGGATGATTTGGGGCCAGGCCAGGACACAGGACAGCCCTCCAACCCTTTGTTAGCAGCCCATCCATTAATGAAGGTCCAGAAGAGTGTGGTGGCAGATCTCCATTGCTCAGACCAGTGCTGTGCCACCCTGTCTATGCCCACCAGCCAGTCCTAGCAGCACTCAGGGATCTCTTATGCTCTTCCTCTTTGGTTTCTTCTTTCCTATGTGAAGCACAGTGATTCCAGAAGGGAAACCACGTCCTCTGCCTGATGCTCCCACCAATTGCTGCCCATCCTTGAGCAGGGGGGAGAAGGGCAGTTACTGCCAATGCCTGCACTCTAGGGACTGGGTGGGAAAAGAGGAGGAGGATGGAGCGGATAGGGTGGAGAGGAGGGAGAGACAAGGCAAAAGGGCCCACAAATGCACGCTGGACACAGGGGAAATGATGAGAGAGGAGGAAATGGGCAGAAACATGTTAGGCAAATTAAAGCTGCTCCCTTTGTTTTGCTGCTTTGCAGATAGCTACAGAAACACTTAGTGCAGAGCCTGGGGTCTGGATAAGAAACTCCTCTAGCAGCAGGAAAGGTTGTTAAATATTTATTTGTAAACCTGGAGTCTTTGTCTCTAAAACGTAGTCAAGTTCAATAAGATTTGATTTAGCTGGAGCAGCTTAGAGGAGACAGGAGCATGGACTCAGGGAGCTGTGTCTCATTGGCTTCATAAGAAGCCATCAGGGCAGAGATGGGGTGAGCCCATACCTGAACTCATACTGCAGCCCAGTGAGGATGCCCAGCACTGCGGAGTCCAACTCACTTCTGTGCGGAGCTGTGAGCACCAGGTTGGCTCCTGCAGGGACAGGGTGGGGACACTGAGCCCCCAGAGCACTGCGGGACCCTTCCCTGCTGGCATGTGGCTCGCTTTGTCCTAAATTGCCTGTTGGTGCTCGATGCTCTCAGAAGCATCTCGTTCAAGGGTGAACGTCTCCCGCCCTGTAATTTATGGCTGCCAGGTGGGCCTAGAGCTGACTCGGGGATTTTTTTCCTGCCTGCTCGCTCGCTGTCAGTGCAGCAGATTGCTCCCTGCTCGTTGGGGTGGGGAGCAGGAGACAGCAGTAACAGTGGTGGGCATGGCCAGGCAGCTCCCCACCCCTTGGGGCATTGTCAGGAGCACACTCGGGGCAGAGCCTGGGCTCCCTTTTGGGTCATCAGCCAAGTTTGGCTTTCCTGGAGCTGTTCCTCCCACACCAGGGCAGCCTGTGCCTGTCACAACAGAGCAAACCCCATGCACGTCAGCGCTCCACTCTGGCCCTGGGCTGCATTTCCAGGCATGGCCCAGAACGGCATCTTTCCTCCAAGCACTGAGCTCAGGCAGAGACACTGGGCAGGTCCTGCTGTATTTAGCACCAAGGCAGCGCGCTCCGGTGCGTCCATCTGCGCCTCTTGGGCTGCGGCCGGGACCTTCCCGCGGGAAGGGACTGTATTTGGAGCCCTCAGCCCTGGGCGGCAGGTGGTGAGGACAGGGGTCAGTGGCTGCCGTGGCTCTGAGCATGAGTTTTGCTTTGGCTTGCACTGGATTTGCTCGTTGCCTAAAGGCAGCGAGTCTGGCAGCTGCTGCTTTTTTTATAGATTCTTTTTTTGTGAGTGAGGAAGGAGAGCCATGCTCATGCCAAGAGCTGCGGCTGTCCTGGACTGGGCTGTGTATCATGGCCACGGCCCGATCCCCTGCTCCTGGCAGCTCCTGCTGGGCCATGGCTGGCACCCTGGAAGGGTGATTGGGCATGTTTCAGGGTCCTCCTCAGAGTAAATCTGGGAAGGCTTTGTGGAAAGCCCCTCCTGCAGGTAGCAGTTGTGCCGGGGCTGCAAAGCCATGCATGGGTTGTTGGTCCACACAGAAATCATAGTTCGTGTTGTTTTTAGAAGGGCATCTCTTAATATCCACATCACCTTGAGGCACAACTATTTCTCTCCGAATCAAGCAGAGGTAAATGGGAGCCAGAATTGATTTAAAGCTCGTCTTAGCTCAGAATTTTGCAGCTTATTTATTGTCTTTCTCCCAAAGCTCTTCTGTGACTCTGGCTATTAAGATTAGGGATGTTTTTGTCAGGGATTGTGTTTATCACAGATTTAAATTTAGCTGAGAACTAGTAACATGTGAGGTGTGTCTAGACTTTAATTCTGGGCTGTGCTCGTCAGTAACGCCACACAGATTCTGCTTCATTCATCTATTGCCTCTGCCGATATTTTACTCATCGATACTGCACAGCTCTGGCTCCACCGAGGCTGCAGTGGGGATGACAGTACTGGACCAAAGGTGTTGGAGGTGCAATCCTCTTCCTGCTGGTGGAGAGGCAGGATTGAGCCTGGGGGAAGTTGGCCTGCAGGATCCAGCTCTGCCCCCTCCCCATGCCCAGCAGGGACCAGAACAGAGCAGCACATGCAGGCAGAGCAGAGCTTTTGGCCTAGCACATAAACAAGGCTGGTGCCTGGCACTCTTAATGAGCTGAGTGTTTTCAGTCCTGCTATAATTAAGCCCCTCAGACTGTATTTTGTTTTGCATGCCGTGTTTTGCTGTCTTTGATGGCTTTCTCAGCACGGCTGTGAGAGCAGGAATTGGTTTCTGAGAAAAAAGGCTGCAGGCGAGCTGCCGCTCAGTGACAAGCATGTGGTGGAAGAGCAGCACCCAAGAGCCTCCTGGCCATGGGGAGGGGTGGCAGGGGGACCCACTGGCAGCCCAGCCCCAGCCAGGGCTGCAGCACAAGTCTGGGGAACAAATTCATAGGCAACCTGAGCCCTGCCACCTAGGGGCCCATCCTGGCTCCAGGGCACCCACCCCAGCCCCAACCCCACCCCAGCAGCATTTCAGTGGTAGCAGCAGCCCCGCTTGTATCTGCCCAGCACCAGGGAGGTGATGACATGGGAGATGATGGATTGTAAATACACAGCAAATGGCTCCTTGCAGCCTGGTCAGGGCCCAGGCACTCCCACTGGAAACGTTTCCACTGGACTGGGACACGCTGGCCGGGGGCCAGCAGGAGGGAGCTTAGCACCACTGCCAGGGGAGCTTGGCAGGACCAGCTCCCATCCCTGCACCTCTTCACTTCAGGGTAATGTGTTCAGTGTGATCCCCACTGAGCAGCCGCACTGCAGAGGGAGCAGGGAAAGGGGGGTGGAAGAGGCCAGTGAAATGGGAGGAAACCACAGAGGGTTCCCGTGGGGACACTCCAGGCCCTCACAGCCCATGACCGGCTGTGCCAAGGCTAGTGGTTTCCAAGATGGTGGTGGTGGACATTTTTATGGCCAGTCCATCATCTCCCATCCTTCTATCTTAAAAAGAAATTTTGAATAATTTTTTGGGAACAAAAGTCATCCTTGGGTCATATATCTGTATGAAATGATGAACATGAGCAGATGCAATGGCAGGAATGCACAGAACGTGTACCAGCCCCATAAATAGTGCCAGAGCAGTAGTGGACAGGATATACGGTGATGGATACAAACGGAGCCAATGGAAGTAATGGATTAGGTGTGTTCGGCGATAGCCATAAATAGCATTAGTGGGAGCAGTGCAGAGAGTAACATAACAATAGATATAAACACGGGCTGGAGTAGCCTAAGATCTAATATGCAGTATTGATATGATTTGATTCCTCATAACAGCTTGAACAAGGAAATAAATGCAACAAAGGCAGCATGACAGGGAGCATCCGCTTCTGCCGGGCCAGGATGGCTCTGGGCTGGGGCAGAAGCCAGACCATGAGCCCCCAGGAAGGTCTCCCAGCCCTCCCCAGGGACATTAGCAGGAGGTTGGGTCTTTCCCAGCTGACACCAGGCAGCCTCCCCTGTTACCCCAGAGCCCCCCTGGACCTGACTTGAGGCTACAGCTTGCTCTGTAGGCAGTGTCTGCCCAGTTGCTGTTTCTGGGGGGAATGGTTTGGGTCTGCCTTTGCAGGGTGGCATGGTGGGAGGCAAGGAACTGGCCCAGGGGACACACTGAGAGCAGCTGGGGCATGGGGGAGCACAGAGGGAGGGGGCTGGCTCCCGCTGAGCTGTCAGCGTTGCTGACCCCAAGTGGGGTTCCCCCAGATGCTCCACCCCATGCTCAGCTCCTCTGTGTTTGCAAAGCAACCTTTATATTCAGGCTCCATCTACAGGGAACGGAATAATTTCAAGAGCTTAAAATAGGATGTAGATAGATGCGTTTCGTATTAAATTATTTTTTTAAGAGGCCGAGGAAGCTGTCTGACACAGATTCCTCAAGGCCTTCCACTTAAAAAGTCTGTGCACGTTCAATCATGAAGTGGAAAGTCGGGGAGTAGGGAGAGAGGGTCTTGAAGCCAAAGGGCTGGATTTCAGCTGGAAAATTAGACCCTCTGCTCTGCATTGGTGGTGCCTTTTGCCTTACCGTCATCTCTGCCAGGACACCAAACCTTTGGCCTTGGCCATGCCCGTTGTTTGCTCACATGCCCCTTGCTCTTTCTCTCCCACTGTTACCTGCAGGTGAGAGATAGGATGGTAGCTGGGGAGGCGAGTATGCGCAGCCCAATCCTGGCCTGCTGGCAGCCGATTCTCCTCCTGATGCTGGGATCCATCCTGTCCGGCTCTGCCACAGGCTGCCCGCCGCGCTGCGAGTGCTCTGCCCAGGAGCGCGCCGTCCTGTGCCACCGCAAGCGATTCATGGTCGTGCCAGAAGGGATCCCCACCGAGACCAGGCTGCTGGACTTGGGCAAGAACCGCATCAAGACACTCAACCAGGATGAATTTGCCAACTACCCTCACCTGGAGGAGCTGGAGCTAAACGAGAATATTATCAGTGCCATTGAACCTGGGGCTTTCAACAACCTCTTCAACCTCAGGACGCTGGGGCTCAGGAGTAACAGACTCAAGCTGATCCCCTTGGGGGTGTTTACTGGACTCAGCAACCTTACCAAGCTAGACATTAGTGAGAACAAAATTGTGATCCTCCTAGACTACATGTTCCAGGACTTGTACAACCTGAAGTCTTTGGAGGTGGGGGACAACGACCTTGTCTACATCTCCCACCGGGCGTTCAGTGGCCTCAACAGCCTGGAGCAGCTGACCCTGGAGAAATGCAACCTGACCTCCATCCCCACGGAGGCCCTGTCTCACCTTCATGGCTTGATCGTGCTGCGGCTGCGCCATCTGAACATCAACACCATTCGGGATTACTCATTCAAGAGGCTGTACCGGCTCAAGGTCCTCGAAATCTCTCACTGGCCCTACCTGGATACTATGACATCCAACTGCCTCTACGGGTTGAACCTGACCTCCTTGTCCATCACCCACTGCAACCTGACGTCCATCCCGTACGTGTCGGTGAGGCACTTGGTTTACCTCCGGTTCCTGAACCTGTCCTATAACCCTATCGTCACCATTGAAGGCTCAATGCTCCATGACCTGCTCAGGCTCCAGGAGATCCAGCTGGTGGGAGGGCAGCTCACCACGGTCGAGCCCTTTGCCTTCCGCGGCCTCAATTACCTGCGCATCCTGAACGTGTCAGGGAACCTGCTGACCACCCTGGAGGAGTCAGCTTTCCACTCAGTCGGCAACCTGGAGACGCTCATCCTCGACAACAACCCCTTAGCCTGCGACTGTCGGCTGCTCTGGGTTTTCCGGCGGCGATGGAGGTTGAATTTCAACAAGCAGCAGCCCACCTGCGCCACCCCTGAGTTTGTCCAGGGCAAGGAGTTCAAGGACTTCCCTGATGTCCTCCTGCCCAACTACTTCACCTGCCGCCGAGCACGAATACGGGACCGAAAACCTCAGCAGATCTTTGTGGATGAAGGCCACACGGTGCATTTTGTCTGCCGGGCAGATGGGGACCCGCCACCCACCATCATGTGGCTCTCTCCCCGGAAGCACCTCATCTCTACCAAAACCAACGGGCGGCTCACTGTCTTCCCTGACGGCACGCTGGAGGTGCGCTACGCCCAGATCCAGGACAATGGCACCTACCTATGCATCGCCAGCAACGCAGGTGGCAACGACACCATGCTGGCCCACCTGCACGTGCGCAGCTACTCCCCAGACTGGCCCCACCAGCCCAACAAGACCTTTGCATTCATCTCCAACCAGCCCAACGAGAGCGATGCCAACAGCACGCGCGCCACCGTGCCTTTCCCCTTTGACATCAAGACTCTCATCATCGCCACCACCATGGGCTTCATCTCCTTCCTGGGCGTCGTGCTCTTCTGTCTGGTGCTCCTCTTCCTGTGGAGCCGGGGGAAAGGCAACACCAAGCACAATATTGAAATCGAGTACGTGCCACGGAAGTCCGACGCGGGCATCAGCTCTGCTGACGCACCGCGCAAGTTCAATATGAAAATGATTTAACCAGGCAACAATTTGCAAATAATAATGGTGTTGTTTTGTTTTTTTAAAAAAAAAGAACAAATGAACAAATAAAAAATAATTAACAAACATTGCTACAAACATACCGACCTCTCTCCTTCCACCGTGCCCCTCTGCCCCTGTCCAAACCCACTGCGCCCGCACTGTCACCACCTCCTTCTCCTCCTCTTCTTCTTTATACCAGGAAAACATTCAGCTGATGTCTTCAGGACTCCTGTGTTTGTAAGGACTTTGTCTGATGGACTCTGGTGTCAGATATAACTCTGAGAGGGGAAAAACAAAGGGGTGGGGGGGAAAAGAAAGAAAAAAGAAATAAAATCAATAAAAAAGTTACGAACTTTCTTCTGTAACTTTGATTTCAATAATTATGGATTTTTATGAAAACTTGAAATAATAAAAAAACCCTATTTCCTATAGATAGTTGGAATGCAAAATCTTGACTTCTTGATCTGTCCAGTTCTGTATCTGGCAAGTGCTTGCTTTCTCGCCTCAGAGGCACTTCCCAGATGCCTTGCCAAGAGCAGCCCCAGGCCAGGGCAAATCTCCCACTGACACCAAAGGCACCTCTCACAGTGTCCTGGGCCCTGCATGGCACCAAAAGGAATCTGACTATTTTTCCTGGTTTTATAGTCAGTTCCCCTGCCCATCCCCAAAGCCTGCAGAGCAGGGCCATGGCTCTGCTGTCTATAAGCAGTATGGAGCAGGGCTGTGCTTTCCTGCCCTCTGTGTGGGAGGAGGGTGCAGAGCCCCGTTGCAGGGCAAGTGGCAGCTGGCCCTGCCTGTGGTCTCCAGGCTGGGAGCCAGTGGGGCTGGGCTTTGCCTGGGCAGGGCTGGGGATCCCACTGCTGCTTACATGGGGAGAGGATCTTCTGCCAGCATTTGCAGCAGTACCATGGTGTCTCCTCTCCTATAGGGGACAGGCTGGCTCCTGTGCTCTGCACAGCTGTCCCCATGGGCAGGGATGTGGCACATCCATTGGCAGCACCCACTTGGGTGCCTCCAGCAACTGGTACCCTGCAGCTAGAGCAGCTCCAGCACTGCTCCCCACCTGCCTGTAATTCAAGACCTGATCACTGGCAGCCAGACTCTCAGGCACATCGAAGGGAATTCAGCTTCCAGGCTCACAGGAGACCTTGTCTGAAAATAGAATTACGTAGGTCTATAAACACAAGCATAGGCTGAGGCAGAGACCAGGCACAGGCTGTGACACACTGTCAGCCCTTGTCTGGCACCAGTGTGCCCATCACCATGGGGTCTGGTCACAGCAACATCCTTCCTTTGCTCAGCTCTGGGACTTGGATCAGGTCTGGAAGGTCTGTGTTGCCTCATGGAACCATGAAATGGGTTGGGTTGAAAGAGACCTTAAGGACCATCTTACCTCCACAAGAAAAGGGGAGCAGTGGGAGTTAAATTGGCCACTGGGTTTCCTGGGCTGGAAGCACAAAACATCCTCGCAAATGGTGGCAGTATGGGCACTAAAGGCGTTTATAATCCTTACTGAATCAGCAGGTGCTTCCCAACCTTCCCAGCTGCCACCAGGAGGGTGGCACCACACTGACCGCTGTGGCGCACCCAGCCTCGGTGGCACCTCTGAGGCAGATGAGCTGAGATTCACATTCTTAATTTGTAAGGCACCTAAGGAGTCTCCAGGGATCAAAGTCACTACAAGATGATAAAATATAAGTGCCAGGAACCTGGAACCCCAACAGGGGAAAGAATGGATTTGCTTTTCCTCAAGCAGCGTGCCAACCGAGAAGAACCAACGTGAAGCATCTGTGCTGGTGGGGAGAGGGAATTTTTGCTGATTTCAGCTTTCTTTTCATCTTCAAACAAAACGCCTTGTGTTTCTTTCTCCACAGCAGGTTTCAGAAGCTTTGATTTGTTCTTTTCTCATCTCTAATGCATCTTTCCTTTATAACTTTGAAACCAATACATTTTTTAAAAGCCTTTGGCTTTTGGTTTGCTTTTTAAAAGAGCCAAAGCAAAATGCTCTTTATGAGATTCCCCTTCCACCAGTGTTTAACCAACATTTCCAGCGAGCTAAACACAAAACCACAAACAGCAACACACAAACTAGGGGTGAAGCTGAAGGCAGGCTCCAGGGACTGCAGATCCTGCTCCAGGGGCTCAGAGCAGCGCTCCCCTGGGAGAGGCAGAGGTGCACAGGAGCCTCAGCCCTTGGAGGACAATGCCAAGTCAAGTGGAGCCAAGCAAGAACTTTAGGCACAGAAAGCTCAGTCTGAGCCTGGTTGCCAGAACTGACACGAACTCAACCAGTTGCTCGGCAGAGAGGTGGAGGGGGATCTCCATGACCCTGGACAGCTACAGGCACTGGCCACCCAAAAGAGATCCTTAATTGGTTCCAGTTATCCCTTTTAATGCTGTAATGAAAAGAGTTAATTCAACACACATAGATTTAAAAAAATACTAATAACCAAGTCAAATGAGGAATTTGCAGCACATTACAGAGCCCCAGCAATCGAAGAGAGGAACCAAGTTTTTCACTGTCAAAAAAGGTTAAAAAAGAAAAGGAGAGAGCAAATTATTTCTTTTCCGTAGAACATCTCAGGAATTTTCCTGGCCCAGCCCTGCCACACAGCCCCACACCTGTCCCCAGCCCCACCACCTCTGCTGCTGGAAAGCCTCCTGGGAGAGGCCACACTGCTACTCTAAATCCCAAGCTGCAGCTCAAATCCCTCATTAGTGAGTGTGCCCGATGCCTGTGTACTGTTGCCTGCCACACACTTTGTTACCCACACTGATTTTTTAATCTTCCATGCTTTGTGAACTGGATAATTTTTTTTCCAGTCACCATGTGATTGAAGCAGATGGATGGAGCAGAAGAAAAGCATCTTGGAGTGGCCAGCAACTCAGCTCAGCCATTTTCATAGCTGGTAAAAATGAGAAAAAACCCAAATCCAAATAATAGACTCTCCTCCTCTCCTTTGCTGAGATTTAGTCTGTTTCCATTGCAGTTTAATCAGGGGTGAGAAAGCAGAGGCTGGTTCCAGTACTGCTCATCAGGGAACCATGGCCCATGTGTCAGAGCCAGACAGCAGTTTTCACTTGTTTCTTTTGAATCACAATAAATACAAAGCACTTTATAAAACAGTTTAAAAGAGGTAGCAAAAAATCCAGGGAAAGTTGTGCTTAGGGCATGGAGGGCAAACATGCCTTACCTCCTCTGCTTCCTAGACTGGGAGTCCCATGGGGATCTCCATGACAGGCAGCGTGTGTGGGGACACAGCAGGGAGGAGGATGAGGAGTTAATCAGCCCTTCCAGCCTGGAAACATCACCCACCCCAGGCCCTTCCCTCCCCACCAGCTCCACGTGTTCCTCCACTGCCAGGGCCCATGGCTCGCAGGTGCCTGGCAGGCAGGTGTCAACTCTCCCTTCTGCCTCTGAGGCAGGAACAGGGTTATGAGCACCCTGCAGGACAGATATTTACACCCACCAACTCCCTGATTCTCCTCATCCATCCCTGTACCCACTCAGCTCCTCTCCATGGACCACCAGAGGTACACAAAGCATATAGAGGGGTAAGGGTGAAGAGAGAAGAGGGGGTCAGGCTGGCCTTTCACCCTCCTGTGCCATACAGCCCCACAGCTCTGCCTACAGCCCCTCTGCTCTCTGCCTGCAGCTCCCCAGCTCTGCCCACAGCCCCCTGGCTCTCTGCCTGGGCTTGCTGCCTTCCCCTGCTTCTATCAGGCCTTATCACACTTAATTTTACTCCTTCTCTCACTAACTGCCCTCTCTCTCTTATCTCTGCTTCAGAGCCAATATTTTACTCTCTCCCTCTTTTCTTCCTTATCACTCTCTTTTTTTTTTTTTCTTTTTTTTAAATACTTTCTGCGTTCTGTGCTGCTCCCTCACTCTCCTGCCATTTCTCTGTCAAGAGCTCTCCTCTCTCCACCACGGCTGTGCTTCCTGCAGTCCCCTCTGCACACACGTTTCTCCCTCACATTTTTGCCTTCCTCCTCCCCTGGCAGGGTCTCATCCTGCTTCCACCACAGTGAGCAGCACACAGAGAGGTGGTTGGAAAAAGATCTTTGAACTTTGATTCCCTTTTCTCTTTTCTCCCTTCCCTCTCTTCCCCCATCTCCTGGCCTTGTCCCTCTTTTTCCACCTCCACATGGGCTCTCCAGCCCTACCCAGCCGGTTTGCCATGAGACAGGGCAGGGACTTTGCAGTACAATCCCTGTTTCCAGGTTTTTGCAGGACACAGCAGAGGAGAAGGGATTTGAGGTGCAGGGGCTCAATGCCCCAGAGGAGATGGCTGGGGAAGCAGCCCTGCTTCCCCTCTCCCTGGCCCTGCCAAGGTACACATAGCTTCTTCAAGAAAAAGCCTGCTGCTTTCCTCTCTTCTTCCTGAATCTGTATCTGCATACTTATGATAGATTTACTGTGATTCTATCAGTTTATGATTAAAACCCATAAATTTTACTAGGCCTTTTTCTTATTTTCCATAATCCTCAGGATTCAAGGCAATCAAATTTTAACTGGAAAGCATGGGCTGTGCAGTTAGTCCCAGTGTAATGGGGAAGGGTTCATTTCCCAATCCACCCCCATTACTGGTGGTACTAAAGAAATACTGTCCTGTGAAAGAGATTTTTCCTCAATTCCCTTTAAAACAATGTCCTTACCTGAGAAAAGGATTAGAGAGGAACAGCACAAAACCTTGACTAAAACACAGTGTGCTCTGCCACTGTGTTTTTTTCCCATCCTGAGGTTTCCAATCAGAGTTTCCCTGCAGATTTGGGTGGGTGCTGAGGGTCTCAGGGTGACCAGCCTGCAGTGAACAGGGTGGCAGGTGTGGGTCCCTGTCCGCTGCTCCATCTCAGCTCCCATCACCAGGCAGTGGGTAGCTCCAGCCCCTCTGGAGATTTCGTCATGTGCCTGTTACGATCCAGGTAATGAGACGTTTCATTCAAATGAGCAAATTTATTCCAGTGGCACTTTAATAACAAAATCAATTAAACTACACTTCCCAGCAGGGCTTTATCATATACTATAGCTACAGCATATTGCCTGGATTTACTAAATTCTCTCCCTGAAATAAAGTGCAAAGTTTAGAAGACAGATGACACCATTTGCAGCACTAGTAGGATAATACCCTAATAAATCCATGGCCACCTAGGCACTTCAGAGTTGTCACACACTGCACTCAGTGGCCACTGGGAACTTCCCAATGACAGCGAGAACTGGAATGAGACCTTTGTGCTCCACGGGCTCACAGTGCAGATGTAGGGAGTGTGGGCTCTGGAGCACAGACCTGTGTCAGAGCAACAAGGCATCCACACACACAGACCAGCCAGAGCAGAATGCCTACTTGGGAACATCGTGGACCTGGGTATCAGTGCAGACTACCTTATCTGTGGTGGCTCTCTCTGAAAGAAGTGGCTCTGACCAGGCAGAACGGTGAGCATCCAGCTTGGACACCAGGCTGGCCTCTCCCAGCAAAGCTCTTCACCACCAAGCTAGCAAAGAGATGGGACAGTCAGGAAAGGTTGCTGGTCCTGCAGGCAGCATTCTGGGAAAGGCAGCTGACCAAGGAAGCACCCACATAAGGAGGCAGTTGCTGCCCTGCCCAGTGCTGTGCTCCCCTCCAGGCAGGATCCCACCCCTGAACCCTGCCCCGGGCCATCCCTCTGACTCCCTCCCCATCTCCATCCCTCTCAATTACCGCCTGCCACTTCATTGCTGTTTCCCGTATCGTCACACTCCAGCAGCTTGCCTGACACGAGATTATGGCTCTTCCATCCTCCATCATCCTCCCAGACCATCATGCATCAGCTCTCCAAACCCTGCCCTGCTCTCAGCTACTCCCGTCTGCCAGTCAGCCATTTCCCACCAGCTCTCTTCTCCTCATCATCCTTTCAGCTTGTGCTTCCAAAGCCTATCAGTGTTCCCCAGCCTTGAGTGCTGCAAAACTAATTAGCTCACTACAAAGATTGAGGAATAATTAGGGACTCCACTGAAAGCACAAAACTAGGGCATCTCGCCTTAAATAAACGCGAGCGAGTGTCTCTGCGCTCCGCTGATGGCCGCGATTGCTTCAGGCAGATGATTACTCTCACACTCCAGGCATGTTCACCAGAGATGCCTCTGCCTCCATCTCCCCCTTGAGGCAGGTGCTTTCTGGGTTTTTTGGCTCATGTCCCTGCACCTAAAGCCAGCTCCTCCCCAAATCTCCACAGCTAGCCAGGCACCAAAGCAAGCAGGCAGCATTCCTGGAGATGCTGGTGCTGCCTCCTCAACAGTGCACCATCTCCATCTCTCTGGGGGAAAGCTAGAACCAAGCATGGAAAATAACAAGAAAAACATTTGCGGTTTCTTTTTCAGTTGCCTCTGCTGGGTAGAAGAGAGGCTAAAACAGCCTTTCCCTTGGGAAGCTCCACTGTGATGGGCAGGAGCCTGTCCTGCTCCATACTGGAGCCCTTAAAAACCAGGGTGATACAAGAGGAAGATTTGGGGGCTGCACAGGTTCTTCTTCCTCATACACAGACCATGCTCGGGACTCCCCATGTGAGCACAAAGAAGTCCCTGGTGACACACACCCTCCAAGGAAATCCCCCTTCCTTCCTGCCTCCACCAGGTAATGAGCAGGAGATGGAGTTGAAGGTAGCCCAGACTGAGGTGTCCCTGACCTTCAGCACTCACTCACCTCCAGGCACTGTGAACCATCCCTCCTCTGGTCATTGTCCGTACCTGAGGAGCTACACAGAGTTTCGGCACTTACTAATGGTATTTAATAACAACCTGGCACTCAGCCCCTGCATCTCACTCAGAGACCTAAGGCAGCCTGATAATGTCCTCGGCCATTTGCGGAGGAGCAGGGGAAGGTGCAGCGGGACATGGGGAGACAAGCCTTGCTTTAAGCCCTTCGGAAGAGCCTCTCCAGTTCCTGCTCCCTTTGAACCTGCTCAATGCAGGCTGACCGTCCCCCTCCTGCCCTCGCCTTTGGTCAGGAATGCTGGCAGCCACAGTGGAAAAGGACAAGTTCTCTCCTTAGGGACCAACCACCGAAGTACCTCATGGACATTCTGGTACTTCACACAGAGCCGCGACCCCTTCCATCAGAGGCCTTATGGCCTCGTGGGTTTGGTTTGTTCTTCTTAGGGTTTTCTAGTGCCTCAGATCCCCAGCCACAGAAGGGGGCAGGGAAGGAGAAGTGGGAAGAGAGTCCTAACTTGGTAGCCTACACCAACCCTCATCTGATTGCATTCTGTAATGTACTCATGCCCCTGCCTGCAGCAGGAACTGTGGCAGTGGGTGCCACTCCCAGATCCTGCTTGCTGCCACCAGCGAGGTGCATTTACTCAGCACACCCAGCACTGTGCACATAAAATTACACTGCAAATGCAGCTCTCTTTTCTCCAGCCCTGAAGGGTTAAGGATTTGCAGAGAGCAGGTGAAGTCAGGCAGTACAGGCAGGGCTGGATATGCTGTATCTGCACCCTCAGATGGACTGAGCAGCTGCTCCCTTCTCCTGGGTGGCTGCTTAAAGGGACAATGCCAAGGTCGATTAGACCCAACCCTGGACCTACCTTTTCTCTTTTCTTTTTCCCAGGGATCACAAGTGTTGACTATTCAAACAGATGAGAATTCAGGACAAAAAGCAAGAGAGCTTCAAACACCTTCATCTAAGAACCCTTCCCAGGCTGGCTGGCAAGGCAGCTCAGCATTGCCTGCTCCACAACAGCTCACTGGCCCACTGCAACCTGCTCCACAAACCACAGGGGAGGAGACCCAGAGCTTTTAAAATTCCCCTGCTTCTCTCTCTGTGTACCAGGATAGCATGTTTTCACACCCACTGAGTCTGCTCACAGCATGTAAATCCTCTGTGTCAGAGTCAATTTTGGGATAAAACCTCCACCTATGCCATCTTAAAACAGGCTGAGAACAGAGGCAGGGCCAGGCTGTTTGCTCTGGAGCAAACCCCCTTGGTTCTGCACCAGAGGAGTCCCTGGGCATTGCTCCAGCCTAGCAGAGGGCTGCCACCAGGCAGAAAGTTGCAGGAGTGGATGGGGAATGGGCTGCAGGCCTTCTAGCCCCCTCCATAGCAAACCCCTCTGACAGGATACTCTTGAAGCCAAACCGCCAGTGTCTCCACATTCCTGGTGGCTCCAGGTACAGGTGACTGAGCATCCAGCAAGGTTGTGCTGTCAGGACCCCAGCAACAGCACCAAAGCTGAGAGCATTCTTCAAAAGCAGAAGCGTAATGAGGAAGAACATAAAATCACCTTAGACAAACAATCTTGCCCAGTAACAGAAGGATCCTGCTCTGGCATCTTTCAAGGAGAATGAGAAATGCCCTGAAAGTCTGGGATGGGTTGGGATCTGTGTGGAATCAGAGGTTTCTTCTGGCACAAGGCCCTCACAGATGGATGCTCAAGGCAGCAAACAGACAGACATCTTTATCCTAGAGTGCAAGTGGAGCCGTTCTTGTCTTTCAAACACACACCTAATCATTTTTAAGATCTCTGCATCAGAACTATCTTTTTGATAAAACTAATCACAGGCTTAAATTACAGATAAATACCCGATATTAAAAGAACAATTTGAAAGGGAGGAAAGGGGTAGTTTAACGGTGCTCATTTTCCCTGCTTTTCTCTAGCACACATCTTGGGCTATTTAACTGTAGAGCTTATGGAGCTTCATTCTGACAGCTCTCCTTTCTTTCAGATGTGGCTTCTGCAAATGTTTCCGCCGGTTTCTTTGCCCGCTCTGCCTCTGTTAGCCAAATTATTGCAGCAGTCACTGTATCTCCAGCTGAGCCTAAGAAGCAGGCATGCTAAGAGCTGTATGAACACACACAAAGGAATCAACCTGGTGCTTAGAAGGCTGGACCCAAAAGCATCTACACAGGGAATGAGGGACTCACAGGTGCCTGTGAAGGATCTGGGCTATAATAGCTCAACAAAGAAGAGGAGCTAAAAAAATAAATCAAAGCTGCAAGAGGCTCAAGAGGCCGGCTGAGGACAGAGGTCTGTGCCCACAGCTCTGCCGGCCCTTGTGCTGCCAGCCAAAGGGATGGAGCTGCCGTTCGGCTGGCAGGAATGATCCAGCTTTAGGTGCTTTTAAGCACAGCACAATCCAGGCTCACACTGGCTTCTTCTGCTCTGCAGGGAACAATGGCTTTGATCAACAGAAGATTGCCGAGTTAATTGTAATGATATTCTAATAAAGCTGGGGAGATTAATTACGGCTCTTTATCAGTGCTGGCCCTCTGCCAAGGGTTGGCAAAATTGTTTGCCTCTGTTTCTTGTCATTTGAATTTAGGAGAAGAAAGGAGGAAGTTGGGCGCCTTGTTTTCCTGCAGCAATCAGGAGTGTGGCCTTGTGCCCTGCTCACGCTCACAGCTCGCTGTGCTGGTGGAGGGGAGCGGGGGGGCACACAAGGAAAGCAAATGGAGAGTGACAGAGCAAACCAATTAGACATGATGCAGCACAATTACACTCCTAGTCAATAAGTGGGCTGGTGCAGAGAAGCACAAAGGATGACGTGCAGACCACAGACGTTGTTCCACAGTGGGCAAAGCCGAGGCATGCTACACCTTCACAGGCTGGGGAAGACAGGACACACACACAGTGCTTGCCAGTAGGGCTCACAGGAGCAGTGCTGACATCAGGCAGAAAAGCCTCATGGCCTTCATTCTTGCTCATACCACACCAGCACAGCAAAGAGAGTGTCCACAGAGCAGCCAGAGCCCTGCTAAGTAGCCTTGGGGAACATGAGACTCAAACCTTCCTATTTCATGTGACAAATAGCTCTTCCTTCCAGGGAAGATTTAGCAGTACCCAGGCAGGTGAGAGACAGACCTGCAGAGGAATGATCCGGGCTGGAAGGCAGCAGATCAATCAGGCAGAGCTGCCTGTCTCGCTCATGGAGAAGGGTCAAGAGGCCTTCCCTTCATCTGGCCAGCACGAGATGTGCTGGTGGAACAGGCTGTGAGTGAAACCAGGGAAGGAAGCATGCTCCTCACACAAACCAGAGAGTGAGAATTAAAATAATACCACTTGTTTTTCAGCAGGTGATACAGCAGTACCAGAAACTTCCTACTGATGGGTCAGGGCTTGCAGCTTTGAGGAGGAAACATGTCACCATCTAACCCATGCCTCCTCCAAGGGCACCTAGGACACGCAGCCAATCCAGAGGTATCTCCCTGGACAGCTCTAGGAATTGCCCTAGTAGCATTGCTACTGCTTGTGAACCATGAAAACAGATAGGAGTCTAGTTTAAGATTTTAAGTATTATTCCTGCCAAACGGAATGTATCCAGATTTTATGCACCTGAGACATGCTCAGGCAGGACCAGCCATGCAGGGTCCCTGCTCTCCGTGGGCAGTGGGGCTGGCATGTGGCATTCATCCAGGCTGAAAATTTGGCAAGAGTAGGCAGGGAGCACCAACTTCCATGTGCAACATGACCACTGACAACCTCTGCCTGCTATTCCAAGTCCACTGAGCTCTTCTTGCCTGTGGAAGGACAAGAACATGACAGCAACATCCTCTCCGTGCTAAACCAGAGGACTCAGAGCAAGGTCACAACAGCCTAAGAGCAGGGTCTGTGTTTTGTACTATCATCCTGATAACAATCCAGATAATTCTGTAGGGTTTTCAATGACCCATAAAACTATCTCACACCCAAAATGCTCCAACTGAGAGGAAAAATTGCTGATCTAAATACTTTTTTCCTGGAACATGACAGAAACAATTACTCATTTAGGCTTTTATAAAGACTATTGAGTTTGGTAAAATGTCGCCCCAGGGGCAAAATAATGGGGGAAAAAAAGTTTCAAAAACATTTAAAAGCCCTACTTTTTTTTTTTTTTTTTAGATAGAGAAACTCTGTTTTTTCTATTTCAGAACAAATCCTTACCCCGAATCTGAGTTTATCTTAAATACAAAGAAACAAACAAAACATTAGGAGAACCTTAACCAAGATGAACAACACCAGAAAGCAAAGTGTTGTAGAACCTTCCATCCCAAGAAAATTTGTCCTTTTATACAGATTCTGGGTGACCAAAGTATTTCAGCAGCTTAAGACATTCCTTACAAAGAAAATCTAATTTCCAGCTGCCTGGAGCCATTATCCCTGCCTGCAATGGGTCTGGTACCGGTCCCTCTCAGAGGGCCAGGGACAGCACCACCGCTCTGGCATGCACTACCCAAGATTCCCCATAAATAAAATCATCGGCATCAGCTCCCGTGTTCATTTCACAGGCGGCTGCTCTGCTGACAGGTTTCACACGCTGCTACTGTGTCTTGTCAGCTTTATACTCTCAGGCCAACGCCAGCTCACCAGCTCTGATGTATATACATAAAAATAAACAGCTCAGAAACCCCAATAAAGTGACAGATAACATAATGGGACCTGGCTTCAGAAAATAAGCTTGTTTATGGAACCTCCGTGCCTCCAAATTTGATTTATGCCACACGGGCTGCCTCTTGGCAAGGGTTTGGGGAGCAGGGCTTGCTCGTGCTCACTTCCCACGGGCAGTGAGGGGACAGTCATTGGTTAAGAGCTGCCTTTAGGGCTCCTGCTCTAAGACTGGCAGCATCAGTGTCAGGAGCAGAGAGCAGAGCTTCCCACAGGATTTGGTTGCTGTGATCTTCCTCCAGCTCCTACAGGTGCTCTGCATTTTTCCCAGAGGCTGCCTCCATCAGGTCCAGTGCCTTCCCACCTCAGGGAAGCTCTGCTTATCCTCTCTGACCCTCTTACCTCCCCTCCTTGTGCTTTCTGGGCTTGCCCATGCTGTCTGCAAGATGGAGGTAGCTGGTAAGAGCTCAGGGCTCCAGCAGCTGACAGAGCATATGAAGTTAAACCAGACAGCGCCTAAAGGAGACCATGTGGGCTTCAAAGGGGAGAGCTCCTGATGGCACAAGTAGGTTCTCCTGGTAGCCTCTTTGCTCTGGGCTGCAGATGGTCCTTATTCAATCTCTTTTCTCAAAGACCTTCCTTGCAAACAGGGATAATCCTTCATTTGATGTTTGCTCCCTTGGATATCGCTGTTCACAGCAAGCACTGCAATTTGTGTTTATTCTTGCCAAGCCATGTTTATTCTTGAGCTGCTTTGATTGTTACAGTGAAGGCTGGGACAGCTCTTTCAGTCAAAGTGCCTGTTTCCAGGGGGCTAATAATGAGAGGCTGTCAGTCTGAAGGCACAAGGGAAAAGATCGCAGCCCCTCCTCTTTCAGCAATCAATCAGCCTCTGCCAGACCCCACGCTTTGCTCTTCTCAGTCTTTGATATGCAGCTGGGACATCCTTCACTCCTGCCTCGAGTAGAGGTGCCAATGGGATGCCAGCCCCAGCACCATTCCTGCAGAGGAGCATGGAGACTCCCAGGAAAAGCCACACAGATGCGGTGTATAAATGCCATGAGACCTGGGGGTTCGGGCAGCCCTGTGCCACATGCCTGGTGTCAGGTGAGCCCAGCAGAACCTGCCTGGTGCAGCTGGACTGCTGGGACAGACACACCAGAGCTCCTGGTGATGCCATGATGATTTTTTGCCTTTTCTTTTATACCTTTTTACAACTTCTGTATTCTTAGTGCTTTTCGCCTACATTCTTGGACTTGTCTGTTCAGCTAGGAGACTAAACATTTGAGAAGCTTTGTAGTTAGGGATCAGTGTGCTCCAGACCCCAAGGTCCTCTCCAGAACACATTCTGTAAACTAAGATAGAGCTAGCCAGGGGAAGGTTCGGGGGGGGGGCAGGGGGGCTCATTCAAGCCTCTCATTGGGGAATCTTTGATAAATGTGCTAATTAGTAAGACCTCTAATGTTATACCAGATCTTTTGGGGTGGGCATTGTGGTGTGCATTTCGGTGCATTCGACCTGGACGTAGTGCACCTAAGGATCCTTAAAATAAATATTAAGGTAAAATCCCTTTTCCCCTTCTAACCATGTTTGACTCTTGATTTTAAGACCAGGGAAAGGCATCACTGGCCCAGCAGAGCATTTCAGAGCAACCCACGGGCACAGAGTTCCCGCTGCAGGGGGTGGGTCATGGTAGTTCACTGCCATGTTCTACCCCACAACTGGTACACCCTGTCACTGCGCTCCTGTCCAGCTCCTAGGCTCCTACATGCAGAGCAAACCCCTGGCTAACTGCTGCCAAGCATGGACCACACCTGGAGAGGAAGAATTCCCCTGCAAGATGCAGGATCACACATACAGATCTGCCACAGCACAGCAAGGGGACCTCTGGCTTGTGTGACAATCACGTGGCTCCCCATCTCCTTGTTCCAATCTCCAGGCCCTCATCCCATTCAGATTTTAATCAAACCTTACATTATTGCTGTCATTTGTCTGGGGCTTACAACTAAGGAGGGCTGTGGGGGAGGCTTCCCCTCAAATTAAATAATTAAAATGTTTTTCTCAGGCTAAATAATTTTAATTTCCCCCCCCAGCAGACCAGTAGCTATAAATATTTAATACATTGCTTGCTTCACTGTATCCAGTGTGTTGCCATTTTAGAAATCATTTTACTGCATGTATGTTTCTTCTTTTAATTACTGTTGCCCAGTATCAGACCACTTCAATAAATAATCAAAGGCAGGGGGGAGATGGGGCAGCCAGGATGCTTCAGGAGAGGTGGGCTGAGCTAACTGCATGGAGAAGTGGGAATGGAAAGAAGGGATGCATCTCGTCCTGGCAGCCACCCTTGCTCCTGCTTGGTGCTGACCCCCACCTCAATGCTACAATCCTGGCAGCTGATTTGGGGTTACTGAAATGTTGCCTCTGGAACAGACACGGTGCTTATCCAGCTCCAGTGCAGAGATCCATCCTGCCGATCCCTCCCTGGCAGGGGCCAGCAGGGAATGCCAGGGGACGGGTGTGAAAGCCGGCCAAGCGTGCACTGATACCTCCCCAGGACGCTCCTCCAGCTGCCGGCAATCTGCGGCTGACGGACTTCCTGAGTTAGGCATCCTATCTCTCCTTTAAAAGCCCTCAATGGATTTATTTTTATTTTCTTCCAGGAATTTCTCTAATTACAAGGATAGCCCGAGCGCTTCTTAACTGTTCTCTGTCCAAACCAGCCACTGATTTCCAGGTAGAAGTGCCCTCCATGCCTGCAGTCATAGGTGAGGTCCTGGTGATGCTGGGTGCAGCAAGGGGGGATATGTGGGAGCAGAGGTCAGAAACCGACCCCCCATGCTATTGGAAGTTGGAAAGCTGGGAGCTCCAGCCCTTCACTGCATGGCCAGATCCTTCTGTCCCCACAGCCACCAGCTCACAGCCCCAGCAGCCTGGCAAGGAGAGAGTTATCAGCTCCCGCAGCCGCCACTGCAGCCAGCCTGGTGAATGGCATTAGCAAAAATGAATAGGAATACAACATGAAGCTAATAGGATCTGAGGGGAGCTCCTTAGACAAGTTGATTTCCAAATTGGACTGACTTTAACCTCACATAAATAAAAATGAACACTTATAAAATATGGTGGAAAAATCCATAAGGGCAGATGAAGGCATTGATGCGTTTTTCTCTCCCTCCTGCACTTGCAGTACAGAGTGGGGCTCTATGTGCTGCTCAGGATCACCCCGACCCTGCTCCAGATTAGTCCAGGTAGGTTGTGTCTGGGGCCAGACTCGGTCTGCAACAGCAAATGCTGCCCTGAGGTGTACAGGGAGGTTCACCAGCAAGGTTCAGGACCAGGAAAGCTCCCCTGGGCCAGCACCAAGCACAATGGAGCAGACCTCAAGCAAGATGGGGCAGGGGCTCAGCCTGCCTCACATCAGCACTGAGCTGTACAAACCCAGCTTCAATACCCTGGGTGCCAGAAAAGGTCCCTCTCCAGTATCTGGACACTGCTTTTCACTAAATCTGGAAGGACATAACATCTCCACCCAGCCTGCCAAACTCAGCTTGAATTCACCA
Source organism: Corvus hawaiiensis (assembly GCF_020740725.1). Taxonomy (NCBI): domain Eukaryota; kingdom Metazoa; phylum Chordata; class Aves; order Passeriformes; family Corvidae; genus Corvus; species Corvus hawaiiensis. The sequence continues at coordinate 19,875,227 of NC_063225.1, read as the reverse complement.
CTGCTTCCGTAACGCATGGCAGCAGGACAGGCACACATCACACAGGCACAAAGCCAGGAGGGTCTCACGAGCTTTCATTTCTTCAGGCAAACACAGCTAAAAAAAGGTCCTGCCCCAAAGGTCTTTAGCCTAAGCAGGTAATAGAAGAACAGCAAGGGAAAACAGGGTCACTGCCTGACAGACAGGTGGTTCCCACACTTGTGCCCAAGCCATTGTCACCAATTTGGGACAGAAGCTGGCAAATGAGGGGTGAAGGGCAGGGACACATTTCTGTGGGGTGCCTCTGGGAGCTCCTCTTGCAGCAAGAGGCACTGGAGCAGAAAGCAGAGAGCTGGGACACAATGGCAAGTGCTGGCAGGGGCTGTCACCGGAGGCTGAGTGACAGTGAGAAACCACGTGTAGAGAGGGACTACGAGGTTAACAGCAAAGAAAGCTGTGAAAGGGCTGGAGAGCAGAGACAGGTAACTGCTGTTTGCCAGCAGGAACCAGCAAAAGCAAGTAAAGCATGGGTGACACGAGCAAAATGACAGGCACAGAAAATGATCCTTGCAGCAGAGCTCTGAACAGGCAGGAGTAGGAGAAGATTGCATTTGTCAAGGCCAGAGAAAAGGATGTTGAAGGAATTGAGCCGTGAGATGATGACACTCTGGATGAGAGTTTTAGCTGTACCTTAGCAACCTGAGGTGAGGGAACGAGGCAGGCCAGCACAGCCCCCTCCACAGGCAACGCTGAACTGGCCATTGGAGCGGGGGAACCCTCAAGTACCCATGGGGTGCTTGCACATGGATGCTGAGATCCCAGTCCAGGCAGAAGATGGGTTCTGGGGAGCCCTTCTGAACCAAATCATCTGCTGGCATTATAAAGGTCTTCAGAAAGACAAGGCAAATGAAGAGATAGACAGAAAACCAGGAAAGACGATCTGGGTTGCCAAGGGAGGACAGGTCTTCAAGAGGTCTGCAGGATAAGGGAAATGTTTTGCCAGTTTGGAGCTGTTGCCAAGGAGAGCTTATCAGCATCAGGGAAAGCAGGGCACAGGGCCAGCCCTGCGCTGGAACCAGAGGACCAGAAATGGCCAGCAGTCACTGACAGCACATCCAAAAACCTACAGGAATTGGGGGGAAGAGAGGTGTGTGTGAGAGCTGATGGGGTGTAAGGTAAAAGGGAAACAAAAACAGGCCTGTCTAGGAAGGGAAGATCAAAAGGGAAAGAGGTAGGGAATCCCAATGAACGGAAAAAGTCACTGCATCCCCTCTGCAAGCTCAGCCAAGCCTCCCACAGGGACCAGGTGAGAGGCATCAGGAGCTAAAGCCCTAAACCAGCCAGCTCTGAAATGCTGATTACAGCAGCAGCTCCCCTATAAAAAGAGGTCTGGCATCCTGAATATAATGTGGGCAATAACAAAGAGGAGCAGCCTTAAATATCCATTTCCTCCACATAAATCACACAGTCTGTAACTCTGGCATTACATGCAAATATTTACAGGGCAGAGAATCTACAAAAGATAAACAACTTCTAGGCTGCTTGGGACAGAGACGAGGAGTTCAGAGACAAGCCCCTCTTGCCCAACATAAGCAAGGTTCCTGGAAAAGAGGGATGGGTCCAGGGACTTGGGAAACCAGCTGACACTTGGGGCCACATGCCCCTCTGAAAACACAGGCACTCATTTGGTGCTTGTGAGATCTTTTCTCTGCTGCCACAGGCCAGCTTGAAGCTGGTTGCATGCAGGACCTGATGTTCACAGTGGGCTTTGCTGACAGCCAGGGGGTGACCTCAGCTCCTGCCCAGGAGATAACCTGGGGATGATGGAGGAACCAGGGTCCAGCAGCTGGAGGTCTGTGCTCACCCATGAAAGCCAGGCTTGGTCAACCCACCACCATGCCTATACCAGCAGGTTTCAGCTGATGGAGAGGGCAAACATCTCAGCTTCACAGGTGTTGCACTGGTTAGGAGTGTCCCTGCCTCCAGCCTCCCTGGCACTACTTGAACACATCTTTGAGAAACACTTCGTTACCAGACAACACTAACCACAAGGAACCAGTCTCAAAGCTGTGAGCAGCCCTGGCAGCTGGGAAAGCAGGGCTTTCACACAACAGCTGCAGTGTTTCTAAGAGAATATAGTGCATGATTCTGGATCCATAAAAAAATGCAAAGCTTTTTGACCCATTTCAGGAGTGAACAAAAACAACAAATCCAGACCCATGTATTAAATCCTCCAAGGTTTCTGTGGCACTGAAATTCAGGCTCAAAGCAACTTTCTAGGAGCAAGGAATTCCCGCTGTGTCCCTCCTCTGCACTCACCGCTCATTATCCTCAGTATGGAAATTTTTCCTAGCATTTCCAGGAGGTGCTTTGAGCTGTTTTCAGCTCAAAACGTTCTGTGCAGTGAATCCAGATTGGACGTGGTAGGCAAGGATAACAGGAGGCTGCAAGCAGGAACAAAAATCCCTCACGACACACATACAGCGTAAAGACTGCTCCAGCCTCAAAGGATTTACCACTTTCAGTCCAGACCTTGCAGCCTTCTTCTGAGCTTTCCTGGTCAAGTTTTATTGAATCTGGCAGTGTGGGCCAGTGCATGATCAGGGCTTTGGGGAGAAACATGTACATCCAGGAGCTCGGGAGCGCTGCAGGACACGGCAGGCGCCCAACTCACCTCTCCTGGAGTGTCGGAGCAGATCAAACACAAACCCACAAGTGGGTTCTTCTCTGAAAACACTGTCATGGCTGCTCCAGAAACAAAGGATGATTACAAGGGAGGAAGTCTCCTGCTGCCCAGGGGAAATCAGATCGCTGCTTTCATGTTTGGGCTGTTTCCTACCCGTGTGCTGGGAGCCGGCGCCTCCCAAGTCAGTATGGCTGCAGCATGGGATGGATGGCTTGCCCATGGCCCCTCTCAGGGCCTGGACAAGTCCCCGTCCGTAGGGCATGCCATCCTGTAGGACATGAGGTGCAAGAGAAGGACTTAGAGGGGTTTCACAGCAGGCTCAGGCAGGGACAGAGACACAGATGTCCAGGGCAGATTGAGATGAAGGCAAGGGAAATTTTTCATAAAAGCGATGGATTTACCTTTTCTCTTCTCACCTCTCCACCTTAAAATGCAAGTTTCAAATACAAAGACATACAGGTCATATTTGGAGACAAACTTCAGAAAAAAGAAGTGAAAATGAAAATTTCAGATCTAACTTATTTTCCTGGATGTTTCTAAAATAGAGCACTTTTCACTAAGGCATGAGGCGGCATGCACAAACAAGAAGTAAAATGAAATGACCCCAAACAAATGAAATGGATTTTCATGGTTTGTTTCTTCCTCAGGGTGTGTGTGAGGAGAAAGGGATCACTGTCAGTCTCCCAGAGACATTCTTTTAACTGTTCTACTTCAGACACCACATTGAAAAACTGAATTGTTCAGACAGCTCTAATTGCAGCTCCGAGGTACCCTTCCCTTTCTTGGTACAGCACCACACTGGGCACAAACTGCTGTTTTTCTACTGCTTTCCCAAGGGATACAGGCTCTACCTAAACCCAGAGATCATCATGTACCTATTGCCAACAGCACGTCACCTTGGGGGAAGAGAGTTTTACAGACAAGTGTGCGCAGGTCTGTACAAGCACACAGGAACTTAGAGGGATGGGGGGAAGCACAAGAAATAATGAATCCCCCTGCACTCACTAAGTCCAAACAAATAGACTGAACTGGGAGCCTGATTTGCATTGGTTTGATTGAAGATGTAATTTGCTGCTGAATAAATGTGGTTGCATCCAAATCAAACCTTTAGTCCCTCAGACATTATAACTCTTTCCTCTCTTTCCTCGGGCTTTGCCAACATTTAAAGCTGACCAAGGATGATGTATTACAAGAAGGAATGGACTTAAATAAGAGAAGGACAAGAATAGATTATAAGGAAAGACTTTCCATAAGGAAGAAGGAGACAGTTAAAAACATCTTAGAGGAAAGGTGCCATCACTAAAATGATCCCAGCCAGCCCAGCCCCACATCCCACACAGCATCACCTCAGGATTATGGAGGTAGTAATACACACAGAGCTGGCCCTACATGCCACGGGGTTGGGGCTCTTTTTCCAGCAGCCTCCTGCTCAGAGCACTTTATATCTACCACAGCTCCCCTTAGTCTGTCCTACAGGTGCCTAGCAGAGTAGGCAGCTCTCCTGGTGCCACCACATCAGCATGGTTGCTCAAAGCAGGGTACATGACATCCTATCCTCAGGGCAGGTGGGAGATGTGCAGGTCTCAGCACACATTGCTAGGATGAGCCTATGATAGAAAAGTGAGCCCAAATTTAACGCTATCCAGATTGGGAAGCATTTCCCAGAGCTTTTCAGGAACTTAGAGCCTTGGCCCTACTGCCTCTGTTCCAGTAAAGCCTGGTGAGATTCAGCGCTTTCCTCCTCTGCTTGTATCTCCATGGCTTATCACAGATGCCCTGCTGCTGGAATTGACACTCAGATGCCTTCCTCAGGCTATCGCTGACTGGGTGAACCTGCTCCCCGTCACACACCCGCTACAAGCTGAGCTCCCTCACTTGTTCTTTCCTCCCAATCCCATATTTATGAGATCACTCCAAGATCCCTATCAATTGCTCAGGCAGCCTTGGCCACACAGCAGCTATCAGAGCAGTGAGTCAGCCTTTCAGGCAGGGAGCAAAGGAGAACCAGGGCCCAGCAAGGACAGATTTACTGGGCAGCAGTGGAGTACGTGGCCCACATCCTCACTAGCCCCATCCCAAGGGACACCACAGTCGTTTTCTCTGCCTGCCCCCAACCCTTCATGCAGCTGTCAGTGCTGAGTAGAGAAAACAGAAGCCAGTACAAAAGAAAGAAGAGTAACAGTACAAAAGATGAAAAACTGGGCATTATAGCCAGGAAGTTACTCACCTGTTACTGAGCAGGTTTTGGCTTTGCCCGGTGCCTGAAGCCCTGGAGACTCACAGCCATGCTATGAACACACATCAGGGACGAGCATCTCCTGGGCATGAATTCTACCCCTGCACAGGCCTCACTGCTCCAACTGCAGCTTCCCAGTGGAATGCATCCCTGGGAAGAGCAAGGATGCTCACAGCCTCAATTTATGTGAGGGAAATCCATCACAAGGCATGAAAGCCTTTCACTGAGGACAATTTGTTGCAGGAGTTATAAACTGAGGTGCTGGGAAGCCAGTTGTCAGGCCAGGAGTGCTGCAGATTGGAAAAGCAGAGAGGACTGCCCCTGCCAAAGGGATGAGAGTTACCTAATGAACACTCACTGGGCAGGTGGGGCTGCAAACAGCATGTCTGGGCATGGGGGAAAGAAGAAGGCAGGAGTGGGCAGCCTCGTCCCTCAGCGCTGTTTGTAGCCTGGAGTCATCACTCAAAAGCAAGGACCATGGTGCAGGCAACACCAAGGCCAGAGGAAGGGAGAGAGGGAAAGATTGATTATCACATAAATCAATCGCCAGGCACTGATTACAAAATAAACCACCAGGGCAAAGGTCAAGTGCTTTGTTATATCACCCAGCCCACAAGATTTATTTACCCCTTGGGCCATCCATTCCTCTTGCCATCTATTACAGGGAGCTGCAGCCTATGGACACAGCCAGCACAGCCCTGCAGGCAGCAGCACAGAGCTTAGAAATCAGATCCAGCTGCCAGGACCAGGCACGTACAGGCACTAATTCTGTAGAACCTACAGAGCCACATCTACAACACTGGGAAAAGTGAAAGCCAAGCAGCCCATCCCTGCTGCAGGCACCAGTGGTGGCTGAGGGTGCTCACCAAGTCCTCTATCACCACCAGCCCCCCTGGAAGCTAATCAGTTCTCCACAGCAGAAAGATCAGAGGGATGTGGTCTCCTCTGGAAAGAGCTACCAGGCCTGGCTGTGGCCACCATGAAGAGACTCCCATGGCCATTGGCCTCAGGGTGCACTTGCCATTTCTTTCTGGGCTCCAGCAAAGACCAAACATTTTGAGAAGACCAGCAACTTCCCAGCAGGCAAGCACGGCCTCACTCCAAATCAGATCTGTACCCAGCCAAGCTTTCCATGCCCACTTTCATCATCTGAGATCTGCATCCTTACAGGGAGAGCTGCAGGGAACATCTCATAGCACTCAACTGGAATTCAGCCTAAAAAAACTTTATTTTTTATCCCCCTTCCCTCTCTAACCTTATATTTTAAACACAGGCAGCAATAAGAGAAATTCCTGGGAGTATTGTTCATCTGTTTCCCATAAGCTGCTTGTCACCAACCATGAAAAAATTTTTCAGTCTGGCTCCCAAAATATAAAAACCCTAAAATGGACATTTTTGAGTCCTTCACAGCAACCCAAGGAGAATAACGTCAGAACCGTATGATGTGTGTGCGTGTGTACTCAGAGGGTGGCAAGAAACCTCCCGGGGAGGAGGCGAGGTGCCAGCCCGTGTGCCATGGGCAGGGCGCCTTCTCCTGCCTCCGCCCGCACAGCCGGGCACTGCCAGGTGGGCTGTGGGTGCACACAGCCTTGGCCGGGGCATTTCCCCTTAGGGATGTTCCCAAGGCCCCTGAAGCTATCACCCCATCCCCCTGCACTACAGTGCTCTGCCAAAATGGCTGCTGCAGTTGGCACTTGCCTGGGAGTTTATTTTTCTTTCCAAAGTGCTGAATGTTTCGACTCCTATTTTAGCCCATCTGCTGGCAGAGAGTGGAAGCTCCAGCTCACAGGCTCAACCACATGTCCCCACAAGGCACACGGGGGGACACCACCACATGGGGGGGACAGTTAAGGTGATGAATTGCAACACATAAAACTGCAGACTGCTTTGGGTTGGAAAGCACCTTAGGCACAATCTCATTCCAACCCTCTGCCATGCCCAGGGACACCTTTCACTAGACCAGGTTGCTCCAAGCCCTGTCCAGCCTGCCCTTGGACACTTCCATGCTCCAAGCCTGATGCCAGTCAGTGCTGGCACTAGCCAAACCTCAGTGATTTACCCTTGCTGGGCAGAGTCCCCACAGATACCTTCTGCCACAGGGTGGAATTCATCCACCTTTTGTAGGGCGATGGCCCTGCCAGTCCCTGCTCTGCTCCTGCTGATGTCACTCTCACAGGAAACTCAACCACCACTCAACCTCAACTGTCTCCGGCTTGAAAACACCAGGCACCCTCATTCCCACAAAGCTAAAACTGCCATCTCTGGTTCTCTGAATTGTAAAAACCATCTCTAGTCCTCCAGGACAATCCTATGTCCCAGAAGAATTAGAAAAGCACAAAGGTCCATGGTTATTTCATTGGTCCCTGCTTCCCGGAGGAAAGCAGCACTCCATGGCATAGGAGAAGTCCCAGCAGTGCAGAGATGGGCATCTCTACCAGGAGCTGTGTTGATCTCAGGAATCATGTTTCCCCCTCCATGGCTGGGCTCCTCAGAGGATGGTGCTCATCTCCATTCTCATCCACAACCACCACCTTGACCTCAGTGGGAAGGGTGTTGGAGGTAGCCAGCCCCTCCTGCACTCTTTCAAGGAATCCAATAGCAAAAACATCTTACTCCAAGCACTCATTCCTGGAGGCTTTTGCAAATCCCTTGAAGTCAACAGTATATTACTTTTAGGGCTTGGTATGCCTCTCCTCTCCCTCACGGGTTCTGACCTGCACTGGACATCCATCACTCCTATCACTTGGCCCAGCTCCACATTTTGGACAGCAGTAACAAACTGAGGTCAGAGCAAGGCAGTTATATTCCCAATCCCTCCCTCTGCTCCCTCTTGGCAGATTTAGAAGTTCAGATTTAATCTGAAAGAGGGAAGATGGAGAGGAGCCTCAGCAGCTGCAGTTTCTGTAAATGTCAGGATAGAAAGGAGATCTTAGCAAGCCTTAATACACTATGCAAATCCTCAGAGCATGACCGTGTGCTACCAGGGCTTTTTATTCCCCTCCATGGTAATTGGAGAGACAGGGATTAAAAAGAGGAGTTGCCACAGAACTGGCTGGTCCCTCTGGTTTACCAACCATGGTTTAAAGACAATAATGGGACATACAGTCCTCAGGGTCTGGAAAGACCCCCAGGTACAGGTGTTCTCCTAAAGGGCACTGGCCAAAGACTTTTACCTGCATAAGCTATTAGAAAATGTCCAAAGGAGAGCTACAAAGGTGGAGAAGGGTCTAGAAGGGGAAGCCATGAATGGAGTGGCTGAGGTCACTTGGTTTGTTCATCCTGGAGAAAACTGAGGGGAGACCTCATTGGGGTCTGCAGCATCCTCACAAGGGGCAGGCACTGATCCCTGCTCTCTGTGACCAGTGACAGAACCTAAGGGAAAGGCTGGAGCTATGCCAGTGGAGGTTTAGGCTGGATAACAGGAAAAAAGGTTCTTCCCCCAGAGGGTGCTGGGCACTGCCCAGGCTCCCCAGGGAATGGGCACAAACCCAAGGCTGCCAGAGCTCCAGGAGCGTTTGGACAATGCTCTGAGGCACAGGGTGGGATTGTTGGGGTGTCTGTGCAGGGCCAGGAGTCAGACTTTGAGGAGCCTTGTGGGTCCCTTCCAACTCAGAATAGGCCTTGATTCCCTACTTTGGAGTATATTTGGTGTATGTGCAGGGGGGCGAGAGATGTGTGCATGCATTTGACTGAAAGTGAAACTGTGCTCCATGGAGACAGGAGGAGGAAGAGGCACTGTGTGGTGTCCAGGTGTGAAGCTCTGTGCTCCTCTTTCTACAACTGCATGTTTACATTGCTTTTTTTCCTTTACATGCTTTTCTTTATAGATCAGGAAAGCTCCATCACTTTCCTTTCCTGTAATGATGTTGACCTGATTAAAATTTTTATTGGATTTTACAAAATAATTTCATACATACTGTTCCCTGGAGCACTGCAGGGTGGAGGGAAGGCGGGGGAGGGAGAAAGAGAGAGGAGAGTATATTAAGAATGAGGTGGAAAAGGAAAATATTTTATTTTACACTTAAATGATGTTTCCTGAATGAATAATAGATTAGAAATCTTTTTTTTTTTTAAATAGTGTTCTTACAAGTGCACCTGCAACATACAGGCATGAAAAAGTCAGCACTTGAGCATTTTCAACCTATTTCAGTAAAAAAGCTTTGCCTTCCTCCAGCTCCTGACCCTTTCCACCACCTCTCAGCAGTAAGCAAGCCGTGATTAAGGGGTTGCCTGCACGTGGGAGACAAGCAGAAGCACAAGGATATCCAACCCTCCTGGATATCCACAGCACTTCCATCAACCAGCCCAGAGCATCCCTCTAGTCTGACTCCTGGTTTGACTTGATGCTTTAATGTAAGACCAAACTATGTGGAAGCACCCCACTATCCCTGTCCTGTGGGGATAATGCTGTGGGGTCACTCCCAGGGACTCCTAAAAGCTTCTCATTGATGAAATCACAGGTCACAAACAGGACGCACACATCAGGCTCCTGTCCCCAGCCTTGGCCAGTGAATGAGCCTGATGTACCTCGGGGAGCTCATGGAGCAGGGCAGACCATTGGGAAGCCTGAGGCAAACGCGACACTAGTTAAAAAGGAGGGTTTGAAAGCAGTGCTTGTCTTGCTATTTTAGCATTTTACTACTGTTTTCCTTCCTTGCCAAGGCAATGCTCTAGCACTGAGGTTTCAGGCACAGAATTCCCACGAGTCTTTCACTCTGGTCCCAAGAAAGAAATCGGGTCTTCGCTGTATGGGGAATGTCATGAGGATGATTTAGTTACTCAGTTCTATTTTCATATATTTAAATTAGATAGGAAGCCCCTGGCCCAGGCACTCACTGTTGCCTTCCAGAGGACGGCAGGCACTCCTGCCACAGGCAGCTTTGCACTCTAGGTCCCAGTACCACTGGAAAAAAAAAAAAAAAAAAAAAAAAAAAAAAAAAAAAAAAAAAAAAAAAAAAAAGGCTTTTCGGGGAACTCAACATTTGCTTCAGTGTCCTTTCAAGAGTACCCCCACAAGGATGGCTTGTTTGGAAATATAGTTTTCCTGGTGGATTCTTATGAAATAAATATTTCAGTGCTGCATCAATGGCTCACCAGAACCCCCCAAGTGGCAATAAGAAGTCTCCAAGCTGAACCTGATGACAGTTTTAGTCTCAGATGACAGCAACAGAGTGAAGTCAAAGCGAGAGATAAAGCATGTTACTCTGCGGGCACTGCTAGTGGCCAGCAGCTGAGACTGTCGGCAAGTCCCTTGTTCTCCAGCTGGTTCTCAAGGTCCTATTGCCGGAGGTTTTAAGATTGTCTCGGTAACCCTTAATACGTGTTTTGGAATGAGTCTGCAGGGTGAGGGTTGAATTCTTTCCCAGCACCATATTCCATAACAAGTGCTGTTTGACATTTCCCCTCAGGCTCTGGTTTTACCCCTGCAGTGACTGTTCTGACAGACTTCAAGTCTGACCACCTCTGCAGCCCCTAAATCCTGCCCTCCTGCTACCTGCCTGCCTGGGACAGGACTGCTGGTTTTACACAGGGAGCAGTGCAAAGTGTCACCTCCCCTCCCCAGAACACAGGCAAAGCTCCTGACCCCCAGCAGTACTGTGGACTACATCTGGGATTTCAGGGTTGGGATTTCACCTGGAATCCACGGTCTGCCCTCATAGCACCATCCCTTCTGCTTCTTCATCTCCCACTGCGCCACTATCCCAAGGGTAACCATCCGTGGGATTTCAGGATCTTTCACCCAGCACACGTGAATCTTGACTTCACCACTCTGTGCTACTCCACTCCCATCTGAGCCCCTCCTGGGCAAGGGCTGGGGGCAGCAAGGGGGGTCACCACAGCCTGGGCAGGCTGTCCCGACCCAGAGACCAGCAGAGCAGAGATCTTGCAGCAGAAAGGGATTTGCAATGTAGTGAATAGCTAACTGATAAATACTACAGTGGAGAAAATTCCAAGCTCTGGATAAAAATGGCTTCTGGCATTAAGCTGTGCCCATCATCCAAGAAATGGAGGGCATCTGTCACCGCTATTATATTGCCCCATACCCAGCACAAACCCCTCATTTGTTCCCCATTGACTTTATTTCAAGTTCCAGACGGTGACAAAGAAAAGAAGAATATAAGGCTTCCCCAAGAGAGAGTGAGCACAGCAATTCCCCAACAGCCCAAGCAGGGCAAGACATGAAATGGCAGCAGCAGGCCCTGCAAGCTGGCAGAGCCAGCTCCTGCCTTGTGCTGCTGCACAGCTGCCTCAGCCCCAGCCCAGGAGGGGATGAGAAATTAGAGACATTAATTTCTACTCTGCGATGGGCAAAAAGACAAGCCCACAGGCTCTAACCAAACCTGAGTCTTTCTGTAACCCAGTAGTCATTAATCTTTAGAAAGAAGAACTCTCTCCAAATACCCACATTTTCCTCCTCCTGGTTTGTGAGGAGATACAAGGCAGATGCAGCCCCTCTTTGCTGGGTCACCAGATCATGCACAACCCACAGCTCTAGGAATCTCATCCATGATCTGCAGGCTCACTTCCAGTCCTCACAGCTTCACCTCCTCCCATAGGAGCCCCTGGGAAGCCTCCAGGCTTTGAAGCACACATCTGCATATCAGTGGCCTCCATTCAGGCTCCCTGGAGTGCCAGTATCGCAGCCAAGGGCAGCCACCAGCTCCCAGACCACTGCCTTGGCTCGTGTCTTGTCCCTAAACCACACATGCAGATGGGTTTAAACACATCAATTGATTTCCTAACCTCACATCTCCCTGGGAGCAGGGGCTGGAGCTGTCACAGCCATGTTACGCATGGCAAACAGGAGAGGCATGAATTTGGGAACAGCTCCCAGACCAGAGAGGAGGGACAGGTCAACATAAGCTCCCACCAACCCTGGCTATTAAAATACATCTTTTTTGGGCATGGATTTGGCAGCCAGTGTGTAAAAGGAGCCTGTAGCCTACACTACAAAACACCATCACCACAAGTAGCATCTCTTGGCCTCCACCGAAGCAGCTGAGCATTAACTGGGTCCCTCAGCACACAGGGGAGGTTTGTGCTGTTGCTGCTTCACCCTGGATAACGAGGGCTTTAATCTCCAGGTTTCCCAACTTAGCACCTTGCCAGAACTAGGACTCATTTTTAGTATTAAAAAATAATGCATATTTATCAAACCTAGTCAGGCAGAGGGAGGGGGGAAACAGCTGGCAGCAGCCTCCCTCTCCCCATCTGACATGTGCTTGCCATTTTTCACATTTTCAACAGCTCTCCAGCACTACTCCTTATAATTATGATGAAAAAACCCTCACACTCGGCCATAGTGCCTCACAGCCAAGATGCCAATGTGTTTCCACATAAAAGCCTTGTTGCAAGAAGTCTAAAATTTCTCAGTGTCTCTGCTTTATTCCCATCCTCCCTTACATCATTGTATTCACATGGCGTTCAATTATTTACAAGCATACAAAACACTCCAGCCTGGATTCTCAACTGGTATTAATCAGTGAAATGCCAACTAAATCAACAGAGCTACAAAGACTTGCTCCAGAGAAGGATCTGTCCTGCTGTCCCTGAAGACCCCTTCTTCCCTTCACAGCACACATTGGGAAGAAGAGGATAAAACACAGTTTTAGTAGGTTTTTTTTTCACTCCCTGCGTCACACAAACATGTTAATGCCCATACATAGACCTCCTCCCCACTGCTGACCTACTTCCCATTCATGTGCATGTGACACACTCACATGGCATGGCAGTCCCAGGTATTCCTGGAAGCAGCCATCCACACCTTACCCAGAACCCTGTGTCGACACCAGGAGCTCTTCGCAAGGGGCAGGCCCCTGGGTGTTAGGATAACACCCTCGACCTTAATGACACATAAGGCTCTCACATCATTCAGCCAAGCCTGGCACTTCCTTGGAGCTAGTGCAGCATCATCTGTCTCCAGCCTGGTTTTTTGGGGCTTTTTCTCCATCCTTTTCAATGGCAACACTTCCAAAGAGGCACACCTTCCCTGGCTGGTGAGAACAGAGGGCTCACAGACAGGATGAGCTCCTTCAGGGATGGTTTAATTTCTAGCTTTACAGCCTCCATCATTTTAATTCAATGAGACCAACAGAGCCCCAGGACAGAGCACAATTCAGAGAGGCCAATACATTGAACAGGCATAGGATATTTCTTCTAAAGCTATGGGACAATCTTTACTCAAATTACATTTTTTAGGAACCCCATAGAAAACTAAGCCTTCCATAAGACCAGGGTGTGCACAAACAATCCTTTGGTAAGTCTCTTTTTCAGGACTTTGTGATCACACAAAAGCAGAAACTGACTTCTGAAAGGCATTTTGTTACTTGAACCTTCACTTTGAATCAGAAAGTGAAGAGTCCACGAAAACATAATATGAACGTAAAGAACAGGTCTGGTCCCTCAAGAGCATTTTTTACAGACTGGAGAATCACGTGTGAAACCCTGGGGCACTGGGCACCTCATTAGAAGACAGGAGATAAATGTACTCCTATTACCCACACGCGTTCACAGTCTGGGGCTTCTCCATTCAAAAGGAGAAGGTCAAGGAATTGCAGGACATGCACACCAGGTTGGGTCTCACTGCACTGAGCACAGCTTACTCATCCCTCGTGTACCACCACCACAGCAGAGAGATGTCACAAGGCCTTCATCATGACTGGAATCATAATACCCATGATTCACATGGAACACTTTTTATACAAAGCACCAAGATAAAAATAAAATGAAGAGGGAAAAACTTAACAAGAAACTTGTTTCATTCCCTACAAGATGGATAAACCAAGATGAATGTAAACAGCTCAACTTGACCCAAATATTTTTTCGTTGCTGAGTAACCCCACAAAAAATGTTGTTATCTCACCAGCATCTCGGGAGATTAGATGGTAGGGAATTTTAAACAAACTTTCACTGTCATGCCTTGTTTGAGGAATTTCAGACTGGACATGAACCTTCAGGACTTGCAGCACCCCAACCCCTTTCAGGAGGGGAAGCATACAGCTGAGGAGCCCAGGAAGCATCTGTTACATCTCCAGCACATGCACATGCTGTTGACATGAAGGTTTACATGAAACATTTGGGTCTACAGCTTTCTAAAACCCTCCAAGGGAAGGATAGGGCTGCTCTGCAAAAGCTCCAAGCAGGAAACACAGGCTCAGGCCATGCCTCCAGCAGGACGTGGGAGCAGTCACAGCAGATGGCTGCGAGCCATTTTGGGTGGCAGCAGGCACTCGCCGAGGGGCTCAGACTTTACAGCCCACACTGGCTGTCATATGTTGTGACAGTGGCTCATCATCACACAGGACCCAATTTATAGCATCCTTCATGGCTGCAAGCACCACACTACCTCACACTGCTCCCCATTAGGACAATCATCTCTCCACCAAGCATCTTTTAGCAGCTAGCTATCTTATTTACTGATTTTTTCATGTTTCTGTAGGTGGAAGGAGATCGTCTGAGAGATTCAGGTATGAGGTGTTAGTCTCATTTGTGCTCTGGAGGACAGGCCTGCTCACTCCTTCACTTTCTCCCAACAAGTAAGTGCTATCTCAACAACACACAGATGCTTCTAGAGATCACCTTGGCCACTGCTAAGCTGTGCAGCATTCCTGCCAAGTGCATCCCAGCAAGCAAGGCTGTGCCTATGACACTGGCAGCTCAGAACAGGGCAGGTGGGAGGTTACAGCTCTGAAAATTGCAGTCCTTCCAGCAATAGCAGGCTTCCTTGGTGAATTTCTCCTGGAGAAACTCAGGCAAATGAGAGCAGCAAGGAAAGAAAGGCCTGGAGGTGGCAGGATGGAAATCAGGCTTCCATCATCCAGGGCTCAGAGGGAGGGGATGCCAGTGGCACCTGGCAACAGGCTGCAATGACATGACATAAATGAGGGGCAGAGCATGAGTGTGCTCCTGTCATACAGCAGCAACATAAACCCCAGGGCTGTGGCATGATGACCCAAGGAGCCCCAGAGATGGGCAAAGCGGGATGCCTTCGCCAACCTGAGAGCAGGGCCTTCCACCCTGGGATGGCAAAAGTTCTCACAACTCTGTAGGACTCTTCGGGAAGCATGGCAGTCTGCTCAAAATATGTAGCGCCAGTCAGATGCAAGTTCATGGACTGGACTTTCTGCCCTATGAGAGCAATGAATGAGGTCAGTTCATCCCCCTGTCACCAGTAGGAGCAGGGCACCCTGAACCACTGCTCTACATCTCACCCTGGGTCAGCCCAGCCACCAAACTAAAGATTCAGGCAATTTGTTTTGTAAGGGTCCCTAAAATATCAACTCAGCACAAGTATCACGGCTCCCACCAGGGCTCTGAGGGAGGACAGTCATCCACACTTGTGCTAGGCAACTGTGGTTGCATCCCTTAGATTTATGGAGAATCTGGGATATTTTTAACATTTTGTAAAAAACAGCCACTCAGTGTTGGTTATTTTAACTCTGTATAGTCCATTAATTCAGACCAGCCCTACAACTCCATTTGCTGGTGCCCAAGCCTCCAGGGATGGCTCTGGCCCATTCTGCCTCCCAGATCATGGCAGTTGCATTTTATGCCTCAGGTGATGCATCTTCTCAACAGACATGGCCAGGGAGCTTCCTGGAGGAAGCCATTATAGAATTGAACTCACCCAAACAAAAAAATAAACCAACAAACAAAACCCCCACAACAACAACAAGCTGAGATATATGTCAAAGCCTCAATTTTTCTCTCTACTACACCTAGAGTCTGCATCAGACCAAAATGCATCAGCGGGAGCAGACTTTGCTCTTCTCGAGGTGCTGCCTGAGCCTCCACCAGTGCTGGCAGCTCTCTGGGCTAGCCCAGAGGCTTCAGTTCACCAAGGAGGTCAGCATAGACCAGTTATCTTATTTAGACTGAATCAACCAGTTCCATAAAGGAAGAGGTACTGGTTACACCAGTGCAGACTGGAGCCTGGGAGCACCATTTTCAGCCCTGGAAAGCAGAGGCTTCTGTCTGCTCAGAGCCTGCTAAAAAGCTTTGTTTTTCCTGCCCTACCTGGCAGCTACACACACAGCCAGCTCCATAATCCCCAGCAAAGCACATCTCAGCTGCAACTTAATCTGAACTTTTACTTCAGCTCTCACCAACAGCTCAAATGAAAATGAAAAACAACTGATAAAAGAAAACCCACAAAATGCAGCAGGTGGTGAGGGGGCCAGAGGCAGGGAATGCGACTGGAAAGAGCAATGCACTGCTAGATCTGCGGTGGCAAACATTAATTGCTTTTTAAGTATTCCAGTGCTTTCCTTCCCCGGTGGCTGGTAACTGCAGAATTTCTGCTCATTCTCCAGTGGCTAAGGAGCAGAGGGAAGCCAAGAGCGTGTCAGCCAAGCAAGCCCAGGGACTGAGCACCCACAAACTGACCCCACAGGGGACAGCAGGAAGCTTCAGTGACCCCGAGGCTGCTGACATTTCTTTTGAGCACCATTGCAGGGCAAGTCTACCAGATCACCTCAGCCATCTCTGGGGGAATCTGAATCACTAGTGCTACCTGTGTGAAGACATATCTTGAGTTTCTACTCTATTCAAGTGCACAGTTTGCTCCTGATCAGAGAGGTGGGTAGGAAGAAGCATAAACAAGCACAGCCCAGATGTTTTGCTCCAGATTCAGCTACATTTCTGAGGCTCTAAAGAACAAAGGAATGACCTTCTCCTCTGCCCTGCTGCCCCCATACCCTTGGATCCAGTCACTTCCAGCTCCCAGAGATGGGCCCCACTGCCTGCCAGCACTCCTCGTGCTATCAACAGCCTCCTAACAAAGCCAGCTTTGTGCATCCCTCTGCTGCTTTGTGACCTGGAGAGGCCAGGATTGGTAAAGCAGAGCCACCACCAGGTCCCACACATCAGCTGTATCATCTACAAATGTTCCCATCCCCTCCCTACAACAGTCCTGAGCCAGCAACAGGCTTTAGGTTCAGCCCCTCAAGCCTTCAGCAGATCCCCTCCATGGGAATCTCACCCAGCACCACGCATATGATCCCACAGCAGAAGAGTAAGTAGTAAATAACCTGCCTTATCTAGACTTTCCTCCAGATGGACAGGAATTGGTGCTGCCATTTTTGCTGGCATTGTCAGGAGTCACTTTCTGGCACTGCAATGTCTTTGATGGGAACTCAGAAGAAAGGGATGAACGAAATCATGCCTCATCCTGCCTTTCCATAGCCAAGCCTCTTCATGAGGGAGGGGGAAAAGCAGCATCTTTAACACAGGAAAAAGGAACTGCTGCTACAGCAGCACAGACAAGCTCGCCTTCCACTTCACACAGTGGGTCAGCACCCAAATGGATGTTGTGGGTGGGATGATCCGAGGGTTGAATGCTGTTGGTGCTCCCAAGCAGACAACCAGGCATGTTGTAAGCAAGAGGGAACTGAATCCCAGACCACTCCTCCAAAGGAAGAGGGAAAAGCAAGTCCCCTGAAGCCTGTGGCAGGGCCACATCTGTGGCCACTGTGCCATCAAGCCACTAGGGTGTGACAAAACACCACCGACGGGACAGAGACAACCACCCATCCCATCACCACGGGGGTGCTGAGGAGCAAAAAGCCATCTGGGGTACAGGAGAGACACTTCAGGGGCAGTGGCCAACAACACAACACACGTATTGCGGAAAGGAAGCTCTTGTACCTTCACACACACTGCCCTGTTTCCACAAAGACCCAATTCCAAGCCCTCCAAAAATCAATGAGATAACAAGGAGATGAGTTGCAGCCAATATGGATTTGTCAAGAGCAAATCACATCACTCCCATCTATCTCCCTCCTCCAAGAGCCTAACAGGCTTTGGGCACTGCACTCCCTGTCAGACACCTCCACTCCAGTAAAGTTTCTGACAGTGCCCAGTGTGCCATTCCCATCAGCAAGGGAAACGTGGTCTTAAGAAAAACAGTGACAGGGCAGGCACAAACCTGCTCAGAGAGCCATGTGTAAAGAGCAGATATCAGCAGTCTCCACTGCTACAAAGGCATAGCCTATTGACAAACAGGATTTTGTAGGAACCTGTCACACACCTGCCCTCTTCAGAGCTTTCGCTACTGACCTGGATGAAGGAGCAAAAAGGAAACTTATTAAATTCACAGGTAGCATGGAGGTGGGAAGAACTGCAGGTTCTTTTAGAAGACAGGATTAGAAAATGTTGGTATCTCAAGAAATCATCCTCTTTTTTCCAGGGCAGATACAAGGGCCAGATTTTTCTCTCCAGCAGGAATAATCAGCTGTCCAAGAACAAGCGTCCAAATAGAAAAAACAAGTTTTCAGGGTCTTGCTTCACTACTCTTGCACATCAAGGGTTACTGATGCTGTAAGGAACTGAGGCCTCTTGCTCTTAACCCTATGACAGTTCCATGTAGGGTTCAAGGCATGTTGCACTAGGCAGGCATCAGGGATCCCTTCCCCAGCAGCTTGCAAACACAATCAGTATAAAGCTCAAAGGCCCAGAACAGGATCAGAAAACATGAATTCCCACTCCCAGGCTGCTCTTTATCTCCTGCATCACTGTCACCTCATTGCAACTGGCATGCGGAGCGCCTCTTGCGAGAGCTGCTTTCAGCAGGGAAGGCGTTGCTGTGCCAGCAGCACATCATGCTAATCATGACAGCCAAGCACAGGCGGCATCCAACTGCTGTGCACGCCATACATGTTTCATAAAGTTGTCCCAACTGCCTGCTCAAGCCCTCCCCATAATCAGCTGCACCCAATTCTGCTGGCAAGTGTCCTTCCTCTTCCCCTGTGATAATTCACACCATTTCAACCTGTAGACTCTGCAAGTCTTCTGCAAGACAAGGACTTCCCATCTCCAGTTAGGGTTGCCACTGGAAGCCAGCAAAGCACAACTGCCCCACAAGAATAATGAGCCAGCATTTCCAGATATGGTCTTTTTATGGAAAACCATGGCCAAGCCCTAAATGAGCTACATTTTAAGCCTGAAGGGAAGAGACACTTGCAGCCATTCTTCACATGATCCTTGGGCTTTCCCCTTTGATGGCACATTTGGTTTATCTCATTGTGAGCTGGTGGGGAACTGGACCTTGCAGCCCTGGGAACTTTGATGTTCCAGGTAAATTCATTCACTGCCAGAGTAAGAAAGGAGAGTTTCCAAATAAGTGACATTTCTTTTCCTTTGGCAGCAATTGCAGGGAAAACTGCAAAGTAGCAGGGGATTGATCTGGCTCCTGGGCAGGTGACTAATGGGAACGCAATCCCACAGCTATGGCAAAGGAGTAGATGGCATTGCCCCACACAGCTGCCTTGGTACAGAGACACTTCCCTCACACGTAATGGAGGGAATCCTTGTACCACACTCCCCACCTGTACATCTCCCAGGGACGCATTTTGCCACAGACTCCAAGAACCCAGAAGGGGAAACAAACCCTTGAAATGAAAGGATGAGAATCAGGTCAGGTAAGGGAAGTCAGCATCGCACTTCAGGTTCAGAAGTACCCAGTCAGCTGGCAAAACCCCCTCCACTGGAGCACAGGCTTTTAGCACCCTGTGGAGCATGACTGAATGCAGTCTTATCCCTCCAAAACAAAGTCTGAAACAAAGTGTTGCAGCAAAAATTATACTGAGACCCACGGTCATCCCAGGGCAGGTCTCTTCATGGTGAGGGTCAAGACAATCCACGTATCAGGAACTTGACCAAATTTAAAGAAAGGTCCAAAGAAGGGACAAAATGGATGAACTGGCTTGTATTTATTACCCACCACAAAAGACAGCAAGAAGATAAAGCCATAAAAGCAAGGCATTAGCACCTCTATGATCAGCATTGATCTGTGAGGACCTGCCATCTCTCTCACCAGTACTTACCGTGATTTCTCTCCTGAAGGATGGGCTGTGCATGTACACATCTGTACACTCTCCTTCAGACTAAAGGCTCATAGCACTGACAACCTTGGCACAGTCAGATGAGGCTCCACAGCCTGCCACTGCATTTTCTCCTTCAGAAGAGACTGGGCATCATTAACATTAACAAAAAGCCTGTGAAGCTTAAAGCAAGATTGTCATCGCTTCTGTCATTCTCAGAGATGCCAACACCACAAGGGTGCCCTAGAATTTACACAAGATCAGCTGGGAACCGAATGGAAGCTACAAGTGATGTAAATTCATCTCAAGAATGGCCCTGAGCACTGGAAGGTAGGGTTAGCGTGCCACTGGCACAGTCAGTTCAGTTCTTGGCTTCCTCACATCCCTTGCTGCCATTAAACTCCATGTCAGAGCACCTGAGATCAACACTATTAACACCAGCATGTCAGCTCATTCCCACCTGAGAACAGCGGTGCAGCCACAGCTATTCATGCCTTTTGCCACCTCTCAGAAAGACCACAGCAATCTGACAGCCCTGAAGTGTGTAAGAAGCTCTATCTGAAATAAGCTCTGGACCCTGAGTGCTCTGTAATCCCATTACCACACTGGGCTGGTCGGTTGCCTCTCAGCTCCAGGAGAAATCTGACTCAAGGCCTTGGCCCTCATGTCCCTGTGGCCTCAGCATCAGAGGCAAGGCTGCTTCCCAGGATGAAGTCAGCATGGAACAACACAGAGTGCCACAGGATCTGGGGGGGCTGATCCCATCCATATGCAGCAGAACCTCCTCAGCCCCTGCTGAGCTGTTGCTGCCCAGGGAGCAACCTGCTGCACAGGTTATCTGGTATTTCCGGCTGCAAACAACTGGGTCTCTTTGTGCTACCTGGTCTGACAGAAATGCACCATGACACGGATTAAAAGGTAAAATCCTAAAACATGACTTTCCACTGCACGCACTTAACCCCTGGAATGACACTGAAATATCCAGACCCTGACAGATGCAGACACGTTCACTGTCATGCACAACTCAAATATCTCTGATAGACACCCTCAGAGCACAGGAAGCTCTGTCTGCAGCCCACAGTAATGGTGAAGATCTTATAAATTCTCAGTCAGCCTGTTCAGCCACATCAAATTAGCATGGGAGTTGTTTGGTTCCTTTGGAACAGGACTGGGACAGGTTATTCAGAACAGGACAGGTATTAGAGACATAAAAGGGAAAGGTGGGCTCTCCAGTGCAAGCAATGACTATCACAGCATGAAGTGACAGATATGGTGTCTGTGCCTCTGCTGAGCTCATACAATTCCCCTATGGCTTCACTCCCTCATCTGTAAAGACAAGGATAACTTGGCTCACCTATCAAATTCCTATTTGCATCAGCTAAAAAGAATAGAGGTCTGGTCCCATGAGGTTCTGATTCACTCTGATGAAGGTGCCGTATTCTTTTACGACAAGTTAATGGGAGCTGTGGCACAAAGCAATCCACCTTGTTTGGACATGCTGGAACAGATGACTTATGAAGAAAGGCAGCCTCAACACCTCACCCTGCAGACTCCCAAACAGTGCTATAGACATTTTCTTTACCTGCCTCTGCCAATTTTCACCATGAGCTGTACTGCTTTATTATCACCTCTCTAAGGCTCCTCCACACTCTCCAAGCTCATCCCAGACTACCTAAACAGCAGCCAGGGCAGGCAGAGAGCCATTAGCACTGCGGTGCTGTTATTGCTGCTGCCTGGGCTGGAATTAATGCTGCTCAGCCACGGCGCAGTGAAAATATTGACTTTCCAGCTAATCAAACCAAATTCCATGAAAGCTACAACTTCAAACTTCAAAATAAATCCATCAATGATTCATAAATATTTGAAAGTGCCAGATTGATTGCATCTGGATTACTGCAGCGGAGGGAGCTGAGGTTTGGCTGAGGAGGAGATGAACGAGGCAGCTGCTCAGACCTTGATGTCATGGATCACCCTGCGCTCCCAGGACTGCATGGACCTCCCCAGCCTCAGTCAGAGGAAGAGCGCTATATCCCAGTGCTGTGTTACCTGTGCTGGTGCAGCCCCACTTCATCCAGAGTGCCCAGCCTGCAGGTAGGATGTACCAATCCAACTGCTGGCAACATGAAGATTAGAAGCCTAATAACCTGGCTGTTTAATTTCTGACTCTGAAATAAAGAAAGTAATATAGATATTCCAACCTCCTCCATCCATTGCCCAACCACTAATGAGGTTGTTGGCATTCCCACAACATGCCAACCTTCAGCTCAGGGAAGCAAGGGGATTTGTTAGCCTGGCCTTCCCTCCACCCAGCCCAGCCCTTCCATCTTCATGCCATTCAGCCAGACAAGGAGGGGTATTTTATTTTCCCAATAACCTTTCCAAGGGGAACAAATTCCAGGAAATTATGCAAGATACAACAAGTCAAAATGATGTTTTTACTTCACCCCACAGAGAAGCTCCAACTTTTCCCATAAAAAAGAAAATTAATCTGCTATCTAATTCCAACTTGGATGGGGGAAACTTTTTGGAAAGAAACACAATAAAATAGCTTTGGCTGCACTGCAGACAGTCTTTGCTACACAGAAGTTGGTTTGCAAAGCCACTGCAGGCTGCCTTTGTCCTCCAAGTCTCTGGAGCTGCATTTGTATACAAAAGAAGCCAGCACAAAGTCCTTGCCTGTGAAACCATATATCCAGCTCTTGAAATCAAGAGGGGAAACAGAGGCCTACAAATCTTACTCTGAAACACGAAACTCTCCTTCATTAGCAACTGATGTGAGGAGAGAGTCCTTCAGGGCAGGGCAGACAGGTAAGAGAATAGGACCAAGGCAAGTTCAGGGCACTGTGTTCAGCCCCATCTCCTGCGATCGCCTCATTCCTCAGTGACTGTCCTGGCAGGAAGCACACTGAAGTCTGACTGACTGAAGTGCTCCTGTGATTTCAGCATTCAGAGTATCCCCTCCATAATCCTCTCTGTAATCCTGTAAGCTAACACGGTGCAGCTTCCCACTGCAGCCTCTCCCTTGGTGGGAGCACTCACAGCTCCACAGGGTCTGTGGAGAGAGCTGGGCGAGCACGGCCTCTGCACCTGCAAAAGCCTGGTCTTTGTACAAGACAAGCAGTAATCCCCAGAGGCTGGCAGTACTCTGTCTGACGCTCCAAGGGACCCAGCTTTCCCAGGAGCCATGGAAAGGCATG
The DNA here is from genome assembly GCF_020740725.1 of Corvus hawaiiensis. NCBI lineage: Eukaryota > Metazoa > Chordata > Aves > Passeriformes > Corvidae > Corvus > Corvus hawaiiensis. The sequence goes on along the minus strand of NC_063225.1, from coordinate 19,852,310 downwards.
GGCATGAAAACCTTATTTCACCAAGTCAGGTACCTCACATCCATGGTGAGCACACAGAGTGTAGTGCAGACATGCCGATGGCAAGGGCTGTCCCCCACCATAAGGGAGAAATCAAGCTCCCAGAGTCTGCCAGCTGCTTGACCACAGACCCTGACAAGAAGGAAAACATTTAGCTGCCAGCCTTCTCCAATTTCCAATCCCCCCACCAAGCTCAAGATCTGGGCAAAGGGCCTCTCCCTCCCTGGCATTAAACTCTTGGCCAGGGCACCTCAATACTCAAAACACTGCTTGCACTGTTTGATTGCTGGCCGGGTTAAACCACAACACACTGAAATGAGGAAATTAAACCATGCATTTCTTTCTCACCACTGAAAATAAACTGAGGCCCTAAGATAGTGGTTCTAAACACAAGATTAGAAAACATTCCTTGCCCATAAGCTTCCTGGAGCAAGCCTCCCCGCCTTCATTCCAGATAAAGATACCTTTAACACAACTCACTCTACAGCACTGTTGGTTCCTCCCCAAACATCTAAGAATAGTCTCATGCTCTATGTATTTAAAGATTTTTCCCTAATCAGGAAAGAAACAGGATAATCACTTGAAGTAGTTTAGTGAACTAGTTAAGAGTCATGAAAACCTCAACTTTATTTGGCCAGCATGGCACATACCTTGGTCTGACCCTCAGTGCTCATGTAGGGAGTTTGAGGGTAGGGCTGCACCTCAGTTCTGTGCCACTGCAGTGCCAGAGATTGGGGTTCCCATATCATAAACGAGCATCACAACTACCACAATAGCCAGCAAAGCAGCAAACATCCCCATACTGCTCTGCCTGGTTTTCTGCCGCAGCTGCCTTGGCCTGTGACACTGCCTTGTAAGAGACTGCATGAAGAGGAAGAGAAGAGGTCCCTGACAGTCCCCCACAACCAACAGGTCCAGCTGCTTCTCCAGCCCTGCTGCTGCACACGCACATCATTTCTTGCCACCCTCCACATCCTCACTCCCAAGGCTGAAATTGTTTCTTATGAAAATCAGAGGATCTCCAGTTTAAGAATTGATTCCAGTTTAGGTAAAAGCTATTTAAAAAGAAACCTGTCCTTGTGAGTTTGCTCATGGAAATCAATAGCATGCTAGCAGATGTACTAAATATCCCCCAAAGTGCATGTGTCAGTGCATTTCTTCCTTCAGAGTTCATTAATGGCTCATGACCAAGGTCAGGAGTCAAGTCTAAGACTCTGCTGCTGATATAGAGGAAGGCATCTTTGCAGGGACACAGGGCACAACCTGCCCAGCTAATAGACTCACAGGAACTCGACTCCCAGACCTCATCTATCCCCTAATTTATAAATAATAAATTGCCATTTTAAAGCTGCTATCTAGGAAGAGTATCCTAAGCCTTTGCCACCCCTTGGAGAGTGCAAACACAACGACAAAACAACCAAAACACACAGCAGATTAAAACAGCCGTAACTAAAATCAGCTTCAAAGCCAGAAAAAAAGCCAAGCACACTACCAAAGTCTTCTGGACGAAGAAAGGTTTTTCGCAGAGAAGGCCTAAAATGGGCAGGCATGGGACCAGCCCCCCCAGCCTCCACAAGGGAGGGCACTCAGTCACCATAGAGACAAAGCACAGGCATGATTGCTCTTGTCCCCACTCTGCAACCTCTGTCTCCTCCGAGGCTCCGGAGCAGATGGCAAGCTGCGAGCAGGGGAAGGAGGATTGGTGAAATGCTGCATGTAAATAAGACAGCCAAACACTTTTGCTGTGCCTCGGCAGCAGCCGAGCAGGGCTATTAAGGGGCTGCTGCAGGCGAGCGGCTCAGCAGCAGTAATGAGCTGGCCACGAGTGACTGATTCCGTGTCAAGGTTGGGCGGTATCGATCAGCTGTGCGGCTGCAGCCCTGCCACTCCGGCAGAGACGCCGGCTAATGGATCGCCTGCAAGGCCACGGCACCAGGGGAAAGCAAGGGAGCACAGCGTCCCAAGAGGGGCCAGGACAGCGCCGGGACTCCGGGCAGGAGCCATCCCAAGCGCTGAGCTTCTGCCTGCTTTCAGAAGCAAACGATGATGTTCCTTTTGTTGCTGTCCTGATAGCCTCAGGAGTATCTTTTCGTCCCAAATTCCTATCTCGGTCTGGAAGCAGGGAACAGAAAAAGATTTACTTTCTTGGAGAGATGTATGATTTGCAGCACAGCAGCCACAGTCCTGTTGGATACTCCTCCCCATGGACAGGGAAGGGAAGGTGAAGAGGCAGATGAACACTGCCATGCTTTGACACAGGACACACTGGGTCCCTGCAGCTGAGACTGTCCCATCACTGCCCCAGCCAAGAAAGAGGTGTTCTTTCAGGAGCCTCACCATGTTTCCCAGGCATTCAGAATATCTGGTACTTTGTTTTTTTCCTTTATACCTGAGGAATTTTTCCATCTTAAAATTATCGCAGGCAAGGAACCTGTGTATCTCCTGGGCTTAGCCCCCTCTTTCAAGAGAAGGGAACAGCTCTGCACCTCTCAGAAGGACTGATGCAGCTTCTCAGTGCATGATTGGTACCCAAAGCAGTATCAGTTGATCCCTCCATACACATGCAAGGCCAAGCCTTCTACACAGCTACATCAGCACACTCCTGCCCAGGGTGAGAGGAGCAGGAACAACATCCACTTGGATTGCATTTTCATTAGCATGACTGCCTTGATGGGTCTGGGATGCAAAGGGCAGCCTAACAGCCCGTGGAGAGCGTCCCTTGGAAGAGAGGAGTATTTCCATTCCTGGTGCTAACTAGTGCACCACACCCCAGCTCAGCTTGCAGGGCCTGGGGGTTTGAGATGAAGGGTCTGCCCAGGATCAGTCATTAGGCCGGTCACCACAGTTATGGATTTCTCTGGGTTTATGCTCTTCCACCTCTCCCTTATACAGCCTAGAAAGGCTAGCAATAGTCACAGTTCAAATACTCTATTTAAAGGCTGCCTTGAGGACTAGAAGTTAATTTTAAAACTAACTGACCTAAACTCTCTGCCATAGTACCTCAGGAGGAGTCTGGAAGGGTGGGGTTACTGCTAATGCTTGTCTAGAAAGTGTGTGTTTTACCTCCCAGCTCTTATTTCTCATTATTAATGTCAAGGTTTTTTAACAAAATTTGTCTTGGTCAATTAACTCAGACAGGGATGCTTGTAACATTCCAAATAAAGCCAACCACATCCTGCGCTCAGAAAGATGAGTGAGCATGGCTCAGGAAACAAGGGAATGACAAGGGCAAGGCATGACTCACACCTACCCACTCCCACATCCCAGAAAACAACCCACCCCACCAGCCTGGCAAGGGCACTGAGACACCAACAGGCTCCTGCTCTCCCCACAAGAGTTCTCTTTGCTGTCCCACACACCAAGGCTAACAGCTGCCTGTGGCACAGAAGATAAAAAGCCTATTTTGAAATATATTTACCCGGTGGATCTATCACAATAAAAGCATCACACAGACATTGCAATGACACTGTTGCACACTAAAAACAGAAAGAGTGATTCCTTTTCATAGGAAGGTATTACTTGTGCATCAAAATATCTCTTGGTTTGACTTTTATCAAATTCAATTACAGTGCATAGAAATTTAAGGTACAGTCAGACCGACCAGGGCCATGAGGGGCCACCGAGTATCTCTGCAGCTGGGTAAGAATCACACTGGGGAAGCTGGGGCCAATTCCCTTGGCTTTCAGTAGGTACACTCTGCATGGTATTTTTCCCTTGCCTGGATGACCACTCCTGTGGAATTGGAAGGCAGTGACTGGTTGGCACCTAAGAGGGATGCAGGCAGAGCTGTATTAATCCTTGACTGCTGAATGAGTATGCTTCCCTTTCCAAAAACACCCCAGGCTGTTCCCAATCAAAAAACATTGTTTCTGTAGCAAAGCATCCAAGTATTTCCCTAAACTATGTCATATCCAAGAGAAAGGATTAGTTCCAGGGAAACCTGGACAAAAAAGTAATTTAGAACTTCTTCATAGATCTGAAACAAAGTGTTTTGACTATCAGAAATTCATCTGTCAGCTGAAAAAAACCTTTTACCTAACTCCTCTCAAATTTAGGGTGCTCACAGAAGCTGTACTTTCACATAAATAGAAGTCATTGTACAAATAGTGAGGAAGGATTTTTGAAAGCCATCATCTGAACTCGCCACTTTTTCCAGGGAACACATTCACAAGTATATTTTTTGCTACAGGAATTATAACACATGTCATTTCCAACCAGAACATGCACTACCCATCTCAAATCTGAGATATGGACAGAGCAGGCACAAAACCGTGGGTGCCTGGGGTGAGAATCGCCTCCAGCCTCCCCTCAGGCCTTCCTCATCACGTCAACTGCTAATGAAGAGCTCGTAACCACCCATCTTAGGGGAGCAGCCCCCACACGCCACGTGGGCAGGGCACACTTCACCTCGCCTCAGATTGCCACCTGGAGTGACAGGCACAATGGGACAGGAGAGGGAAGACTCCAGCAAGCATCAAGATCTGCGAGGGATGAGGCTCATGTGGAGAAAAGCAATCTGCTGGTGACCACAATGAGAGCACAGGTAAATGGCTGCTTTAGGCGAGTATTTATTCACACTGCCTCCACAATTTCATATTCCAATCAATGGAACAAGGGCTGCTCTACACATTTTGTTTTTAGGCCAGAGATCACCTAAAAGGTCTCAGTAGACATCAACTCCTGCCAGCCACAGACTAGAAATCCCAGGGCACAAGTCCAGACCATACCACTTTTTGATGCCTTTTCTTGGTCTTAAAATCAAGAGTCATACACGGTTAGAAGGGGAAAAGGGGTTTTACCTTGGTATTTATTTTAAGGATCCTTAGGTGTACACATCTAGGTTATATGCATCGAGATGCACCCCACCGAGTCTATCTCTGTCCGCCTCCCCCTCCAACATTGGGTATAACATTATAGGTTATACTAATTAGCATATCTATCAAAGATTCCCCAATGAGAGGCTCAAGTGAGCCCCCCTCCCCAAGGAAGCTTCCCCTGGATGGTTCTATCTTGGTTTACAGAATGTGTTCTGGAGAGGACCTTGGGGTCTGGGGCACACTGATCCCTAGCTATGAAGCTTCTAAAATGTTTAGTCTCTTAGCTTGACAAAGAAGTCCAAGAATGTAGGCAAAAAGCACTAGGAATACAGAAGTTGTAAAAAGGTATAACAGGGGTATAAAAGAAAAGGCAAAAAATCTTCATGGCATCGTTTTGGCCATGCAAAGCCCACTAAAATTCCCCCCACAACCTCCCTGTTCAATGCCAGCCCCTCCAGCAGCTTGTTCCTGCCCTCTTGACAGGTTTGCACAGCTCTCTGTGTTGGTACAGCTACCAGCTTTCAGTGGAACCAAGGGAATCACGTAGGACCTTCTCGAGCCGCCTTCACAACAAACCACCACAGGCACACATCCCTGATCAAAACACTTTCGTATGTGCTCCCTGGTTCAGGATTACCAATCCCAGCAGTATTCCATCTTTGCACTGCTCACACCTGCGCAGGCCTGTGCTGACTTCTGGGGTGTCTCTCTGCCACAACACACCTCAGTCAGTCCCTTGCAGGGCCATCTCTGTGACATACCATCCCAGGAAGCAGCCTGCTCACAACTGAACTGCAAACCACATCAGTTCCATTATCTGCACCAGAACACATGAAAAACCGTAGCTAACAAAATAAATAAATGCCAGTCTCCAATTCAGGAGTGCAGAAAGATAATTGTTTCGATTTGCAGTACAAACTAGAACCTGAAGGAAAGCAAGACCGATTTCTTCTACTTAGAATCATAGAGTCCCAGACTGGTTTGGGTTGGAAGAGACCTTCAAGATCATATCATTCCACACACCCTACCACAGGCACCTTCCTCAAGTTGCTCCAAGCCCCATCTGACCTGGCCTTAAACACTTCCAGGGATGGGGCAGCCACAGATTCTCTGGGCAACCTGTGCCATGGCCTCACCAAAATTCTCTCTCTTTTAGCTCACTCAACAGGGATGTGGGAACTACACAGAGCAGAACAGGAGCTGTAGCTGCTGCACAGCTGTGGCAGATAAGCCAAGAAACAGCTGAAGCAGGTTACTGTGCTCATCCAGCAGCCCAAGAAAAGAGTTTTCAGGATAACTTTTCATTAGTGAATCCTGCTTTGGGCTGCACAGCCCACCTGTGCTGGATGGCAGCAGCCAGCTCCCCAAATCCTTCCTCGTGTAACTGAGGGCACAGCATCACATCCCGCGGATGTGATCCATCACAGCCCACCTGACCCAGCACACACGGGCACTGCCTGTGTCTTTCTGCCGGCTGATGCCCAATGCTGCAGATCAGAGGTGGGATCAATACCACACTCCTGCTAAAACCAGTGTTGAGGCCAATGATTTGACACGGACTAGAAACAGAAGTAAAACTGACCTCATCGATTTTCATTTTCCAAGCAAAGGCCACGAGTAAGGAGCAGACTAGCAGTGCCAAGAGCAAAAGACTAATTTGGTGGGGGCTTTCTGTTTTTAATTATTTCACATTTAATATCTATGTTCTTGATCCCACAGAGATTTAAGATTTCTTTGGGCCTACACACTTGCATAAGGTTGTGTGTGCATTTAAACGACTGTAGGATCTAGGCCCAGCTTTTTACTTATCACTAGGTAAGCAAATTTGCTTAATAGGAATTTTAATTTGCCATTATCCATTTAAAAATGTATTTTTTTTCTCTGCTAAATAGTAATAAATTAGCCTAACAGCAATCACTTACATTTCTTTAGCATCTTGGAAGCATCTCAATACATTTTTACCAACCACAGCAGTCCAGTGAAGCTAAATCAACTGCCACATGTAGATCTCGCAGGGCTTGGTTTGAAGATGGGGTCTTTACAGTAAAAAGCTTGGATTTTTCACTATATCACTGAAAAAACATATTTATAATTTCAAGTGGGAGGGAAGATGCACAGGAGCTCCACAAGAAGAGTTTAATCTGGTGAAAGAAGAATTCTCTCAGCAGATTTTGTACCCTGCCCACCTACCCACCCTCCCTGCCACCACATATCAGGAAATTCACACACAGCAAGCCCAGCCCTTCCAAGGATGCTGACACAGCCTCCTGCACACCTGGGCTTTGGTACACAGGTGCCAGTGCCTGCCCCTGCACCACACCAGATCCGTCCCAGCTACAGAGGTGGGCACTTCTCCCAGTGCAGAGATGCAGCAGACTCAGCCCAGGCACAAGAGCCCAGGCCTGCCTGTATCCTTGGTGCTGGTTTCAACAGACAAGGACCAATCCTGAAGAAATCTGTGTTTCACAAGGACTACAAGGTTTTATTTTGAGGCTTGCCTGCTTCCCAAGCTCCCTCCCCAAATGCAGAAGGGTATTATCCCCTGAGAAGAGGCTGGGGAGGTGACAGACACTAACCAGGCAGGCATCTCCAAACTGGAGCCCTAAAATGTCTGTATTTTGGCACTCCTCCTCTCCACCATAACCTGCATGTATCACAACCCATTTCACTCCCAACACTATCCCTGGAGCAACACTACTGCAAAGGCAGGGAGGGGAAAGAACAGCGATGCCTAAAGAGGAATTGAGGCTGATCCAGGGTGGCACAGGAAAAAACATGCTACCACTCCCCAAAACAGCCATGCTGTTGTCCCCTCTCCCCACCAAACTGAGCTGTTCACTTGAGTGCAACTGGATAGTACTGAAGGACCTGGGTAGAAATAGATTTTTTGTTCTGTGGACTGCTGGAGCCAGGGTCATTAGCTATGCACAGCAAGCAGGCAGCAGTCCCTCATTAGCAGGCCACTCGTCGGCTCCAGCCACCTACATTATTGGTTCAAAGGAGTGTGCCCAGCCATTATTGCCCTCTCCAGAAACTCAGCCTAATTGGCTTAGGGAAAGTACAGGTTAAGAGCATGAACGGCTCTGCAGCTAGCACAGTTTTGCCAAGTCATGATTTTATGAGTTCAGGGAACTGCATATCCTCAGGTCCTGGAATCTTCAGCACTACTGCATCACTTTCTGCATCAACTGAAGGGGACAGGATGTTTCTAGTCCTCATGGCTACAGGGGGAAAGAGTGGTCCTTAAATGGCTGCAAGCCATATGGAACAAGTTTACAAGTTTTTTCTCTTTATTCTTTGAGTTTGCAGGCCATTTCCCAGGGAAGAGTTAGTAATACAGCTTCCACAAACATGGAAAAACAGGCATGCTTGCTCTGAGCCAAGGAAGCAGCCAGCCCCAGAGCCCACTGCCCCAGGCAGTGAAGCTCTCTGTCCCCTGGAGCCACAGCACATGCAGAGCCCCCCAAGGTCACGGAACATCTGTCCCCAGGCACCAGCCAGCACCTGCAGCCCCCAGCCCAAACCCACCAACCCAGCCCTATCTACAGGGCTGGTGTCGTTCCATCCATCATCACAATCCAACTCAAGGGGAGGAATGAGGGCTAGGAGAGCTCCTTCTCCAGCCACAACCACCACCAAAATACACCTAGCAAAGCATACCTTCAGTTCCTGAGCCATTCCTGCTCAAATGATCAAACATCCATAGTTCTCCTCAGGCTTTTGTAGAGGTTTCTCTCCCCTAAAGCTGAAGCAACACACCAGAACTGTTCCCCCAATTCCTCCCTGCTTACACACCTCTCCCTAGTGCCCAGACTACCTCAGCTCCTCTGGTCAGCAAGGTTTATTACCTCGTTACCAGTTCCAGGTGCTGCAATGCTCACCTGCTGAACCTCCCTGTTGGTGCCACCTGTTTGCAATTACCAGGGATGAGCCAGGGACATTACTGGTGGCCTACCCCTGCCCTGGACTTGCTACCACCTGAAACTTGGGCACTAACACATCTCAGCTACCCACTCCTTTCCAAGCCTCTTGAAATCCTGACTGGATTTCAACCTTGCAGCTCAAATTCACAGAACTGGTGAGGTTTGCCCAGTTTCCTGGAGCCTGTACTCTAGGCAGACACTCGACTTGGTGTTTTTGTTAGGGGTTAGGATTTTTCCTTTTGTTTCTTTCTCTCATGGAATTTTGTCCCATCTGTCGCTAAGAAACCATAACGACCGATACTTAGGAGAGACAAAAGAAGTTGCCACGGGAAGGATGCGGCTGGCTACTCTCTTACCTGAGGGGTTTCTCTTGGAGGGGCAGTGAGATTTGGGCTGGGGAAAAGGGGGCTGGACGCAGCTCCTCGCTCTCTTGCTCTCTCGGCATCGGAGGGGAAGCAGGCTGAGGTCGCTGTGGGGAGAATTTGCCACCACTGCGAGGCTCCTTCTCCCACTGCCTTCTCCTACCATGAATGAAGCTCTGCCTGTGGGAGCGGCTGTTGTGCTGGAGCCTTATTAACACCCTGCCTCACTGGGGAGACCCTTTCACCATCTGCTCAGGTGCCTCAGGGGAAACCCCGGGCCCTTTTCCCCTCCAGGGGAGCCTCTCCTGGCCGTGTTCGGGAGCTGGGCTGCCGCTGCCCAGCCCCGCTGTTTCTCTGCCACTGCTCCGGGCTTTTTGCTACACTTTGGCCACGCACCCCCTGCCTGCCGGGACTCCCCGCGGCTCCTGCCACAGCTGCCGGGTTTCTGCTGCCTCTTGCTTGCTGCCCCGGGTGAGCCCGCCCTGCGGTTCCGGTGCTGCTCCAGGGTTCCTGCTGCAGCCCGTTCTCGCCATCCAGCCCGGCCGCCCTTAGGGCGTGAGGGTGGCGAAGTCGCGCCACAGCGCCCCCTGCAGGCGCGGGAAGCCTCCCGCCCGGCCGGGAGCCACCAGCGCCCCCGCCGGCTGCGAGCGGAACTGCAGCGAAGGGAAAGGGCCCAAAGGGCGGGGAGGGACCGCCCTGTGCCCGCTGCTCTCGTGCCTTGGTGCTGCCGTGGGTGCTGCTGGTTTGCCTGGTCACACGCACACACACTAGTACAGAACTGTTCCTGCTTTTCACAGAGCTTTGCCTGAAAGCCCCTTAATTTCAGCGTTATAATAATTCGGAGGGAAGGGGGTCATATTCTCCATTCCAAGGGAGGTTCCCACCTTCCTTGGCAGACACCTGTCTTTCAAACCAACACAGTGTTAGGGGTTTGTTTGAACCTTCGTAACAACTCCAGGCTGAGCTGATCTGCTGAGAACTCAAGCAGACTGAAATGGATGGGAGAACTAGCACTGTCTAGCTCATCTTGCAGCCTATTTCCTTCTTGCATCATTCTGATAAAATTCCCTGTAAATTGCTAGAAGAAACTTAATGTTTTGCATTGACATATGACGCAGAGGAGTGTTTTTAGGGATTTTTTGATAGCACTGATCACACAAGCTTCCCTTTGCTTCTTGCAATAGCCAATGCCTCACTTTCTAGATAGAGAGCAATTTATAATACAGGCCTTGTCCATCTTTCTAGAGCAGATCAGAAATTTTTCATCAACAATTGCTTACCACCAAAATAAAACGATCAGTTGTATTCATTTAAATCAACACATCTCAGAAAATACTAATACCACACAGACTGTTCCATAGCCTTTCCACTTAAAAAAAATGAAACAAAGCATTTTGAGCAGTCTAAAACACCTTCTTCAAAATGATTTTTCCAAACAAAATCATTTGGTTGGTATTTTAAAAATACTGGCAAGCTGCAAAGGCTGAAATAGAAATGAAATGTTTAATTTTGGAAGAACATATGCTTCATCAGAATTTTTAACATTCATTTCGGAGTCAAGAGAAAAACTGATGCCACAGACTTTCTTGTCAAAAGGAAAACTCACTTCTTCGCTAATCCTAATATTTATCACTTCTGCTCAGTGTTAACAAAATGCAGAAATACTTTTCACTTCCCATGTGAATGAGGGGAGCTCTGTTACACAGCTGCCACACTCCAGCCCAGAGGCAGCTGCACTTCAGCCCTCTGCAAATCCCTCATTCCATGGTAAAGGCTTTGGCTCTGGACGTGACAGCCCCACGGTGACAGCAGCCCCCTGTCACGACTGGCCAGAGCAGCGAGCAATAGATCAGCGTTGCTGTCACACTGCTGTCAGTGCCTGGCTGTTGGCGGGCAAAGCAATGGATCCGCTGGGGCTGAATTAATTGAATCCCAATCCTACAGGCATCCTCCAGAGACAGGAGCAGGACACAGCTACACATGCCTTTGGCACCAGGAGTGCTGCTTTTGTTTGAAAGCACCTCTTTCCCAGAATATGTTTAAAAGTGATTAGCAAATGGCAGGTAAACAAGTGACCAAAGCTTGGTTATGCACTGTAATTCAAATCTGGGGTTAGCACATCTCTGCTCTCCCATCACACACGCTGGAGAGACCAGGGAAAGGGGACACGAAGGCCTGGATGGGTGTGAAGCTGCTCTGCAGTGACAGGGCAAGAGCAAGTAGCAGGAGCACATGTCCTTCCCATCTCCCCTCCAAAATACGGTCCCTGGAATGACCTGGCAAAAGCAGCTCTGGCTGCTGTGCACCACAAGGTTCCTCAGCCTGGAAAAGCACCAATAGGTGATTAGTCCCTGCCTACAGGAGCAGGAGGCACCCACCAATCTCCCACAGCCAGTGCACAGCTGGGGGATGGAGAGGGGGATGCCTCTGCCAGAGGAGATAATAAAATCCATGCCTGATTCTGTACAAGCAGCTCCAGCTTTCTCACCAGACGCAGAGGTAATGAGTTTGCTGTTCATGTCCCAGTGAGCATCAGAGTTGAAAGGCTTTTTGGAAAAGGCGCGTAGAAAGGGGAATGCTTAAAATGAAGCATGGATAAGAAATCCTTCCCCATCCCTATCATGATCTTGTTGATGATGAAAATGCCAAGTTAATAGAATCATAGAATGGTTTGGGTTGGAAGGCAACTTAAAGATCATCCACTCCCACCCCCTGCCACGGGCAGTGAAACCTTCCACTAGACCAGGTTGCCCCAAGCCCCATCCAATTTGACCTTGAAGGTGTTCCAGGATAGAGGGGTGGGTAAGTGCAATCCCCACCTCCTCTTTCAAGTGCTCCTGCTTCAAAGACGTGTGTTTGAGGTGTGGGCCCTGCAGAAAGGGGCAGCTCCTGCCAGAAAAAGAAGAGTGTACAGTCACCTCATAGTCTAATCAGTCACCTAATATAGACACCTAATAATCAGGTATAGAGTTGACACAACCAGAGTTGACTCACAAGAGCTTGGCATGTACACCACTTTCCTCACACTCCAACAGGGCAGGAAAGGACTGACAGTGTTTGTCTCCTGTGATATTTGCAATTTTCCCTTTTCCTACCACCTCAGAGAAAAGCAAGAGTCATGTTCCAATCCTTACACAACCATCTCCAAGCAGTGCCCATCCCACTGAGACCTGGGCGTTTCTGTCTCTTTTGATAGTGTCTGTATCCCTCAGAAAGACACAAAATGCCCCCAGCACGAAGCAGGCTCTGCAGCAGAGGCAGGAGCTTTGCTCCCAGCAGCTGGTGGCAGACACCAGCCCCTGAAGTTCCGAGCCTGTCTGCAGGCACAGGTACTCACATGCCTCAGAGCAGTGAGGGTCCCCCAAACACCCATGCATCAGCCTGCTCTCGGGGGACAAAAAGCTCCTGAGTCACTGTACAGCCTTTAAACAAGGGCTTTGTGCACTGGGTTATAAAAAGATGGGTAAGAAGCCTTGAAAACACTGATTTTTTTCATCTTTTAGTGAGGTGGCATGGGAAGGGGTGGGGATCGTGTGTCTCAGTGGTGGAGCAATTCATGAGGCCCACAAGCTTCCCTGAAAGGAGGCAAGGCAGCCCTAGAGAGATCAATCGCAATTTTATCTACCCTTTTCAAGTTCTCATTTCTTTTTATCCCATACTGCCAGATAAAAATCTCTGCCGCAAACATGGGTAAGGAGATAGAGCTTTATTATACCATTCCAAAAACATTAGAAGCTGTAGGCTTCACCCTTTTATGAGTTCACTTTGCTGGCACTTCCCTCTCTGCTCCCCCCAAATCTCTTCCCTTTAATATTTTTTCTCTCCAAATCAGAACAACAGGCACAAAACTAATTATGTGATATTTCAGATCCATGTTGTGTTAATGGCACCAGATCGCGTGTGACATTTCCGACTTGTTAGACTATTATTCTCGCTTATTGTTATCTCTGCTGCTCTGAATACAGGCTCAGGGCTTTATATCCCCCCCATGCACCAGGCTCCCCCCTCCCACCCCCCCCCCCCTTCCCTCTCTTGTTCTCATTTATCAGTGTGTGAGGATCTGTGGAATATTAAACTGGCCCATGCTGGATTGCTCACTCTGTTCAGTGGGGGCACTGGTGGAAGGGAAGGTAGAGATGGCAGAGCAGAGAAGGTAGGGAAAAGCAAATGCCAGAAGGGATTTATGGGGAGAAGGCACCATAGCAAGAGTCAGCCTAGGGGAATCACTCTGACTTTAGGCAGAGTTGTGTCGGGCTGTGAGATGTCCTCAGGTGACCTTTCAGCAATGGCTGCCCATCTCACCTGCCTTGTATTCTCCAAGGGTGGGCAGGAATTCATGGGAGACCCTTCTGATGTAGCTTCATCTCCCAAAGGCCTTGCTTGAAGAGACAAAATTGTTCCTTCTGCTTAGACCTGTGGGTGGGGCCTTAGGCAGAGGAGGCAGCAGACTGACCCTGGCCTTGAGCCTCTCAGAGTGACCGCTCATGGGCCATGTCCCACCTACAGCCTCTGCTGCTGACCATAAACCCAGAGAGGGCCTTTAACTCTGGGCATAGAGATGGAGGCTGAGGTCCAGAAGCACCAACAGCCCAGTGAACATCAGCTGCTTTGCAGCTGTAGCACGAGGCAGAACAAATGGCAAGAGCTAATCAAGGGGTGCTGCTGCCACCATACGCCTACCAGGCAAATATCTGCAATGCCACCTCAGAGAATGGACTTCTTAAGGGAATATCACGGTGCAGCTGTTGCCCCTTTAGGGCCAGTTCATGCTCCCAGAGGTCATGGGGAATATGCAAGCATTACACATAGTTCTAGCTGCTCCTTCACCTGCCTGAGGAGCTCCCATATCCCAAGGACTGCTGAAGGTATTGGCCCAAATGCTGCCATCCTTTTGTTTCACTTCCTGACTGATTGTGCTCCTGGGTCTCTTTAGTCACACAAACACAGCAGCTGATTTGTCTCCACGCAGCACTCAGTGAGATGGCGGGTGCCAAGTTCTTCCTGCTGATACAGGCAGTGTGATCATGCCAGCACTGGGACTCCGGGAAAAAGACTGAGAGGGTCCTCTTGCCTCCACTCCTGATTGCTGAGGCTTCCTGAGGTGCCACAAATCGCTCTTCCCTCTCCATCCAAATTCCCCCACTCCCTTCCAACCCCACCCTTGCTCCTGCTCCGTATGTGGTGACCCTGTGCTGCCAGGGAGCAGCACTCCAGACAAAGCCCACATGCCTGGCTCCACCCAGTAGGTCCGTGAAACTCCTTTTACCCTGTGAAAGTGTCTCAGGAGAGATCTATATTGGTAACTAAGCCAGGGCCAGAGTGCAGGCTTCAGACATTGTCATGGCCATCCAAGCCAGGACATGTTTCCCTGGCCTGCTCCAGCCAGCACTCTCCCAGAGGATCCTGGACACAGTTCAGGGGATGGCACAAGTCGGGGACTGTCACCAGTGAACTGCATGGGGGAGGCCAAAGCTCAGTTGTATCAGCACAAACCACACCACATCACACCCCCGCAGGACCAGACTGGATCCTGGCTCGTTAACATTTACTAGAATAGATACAGCCTTGGTACAAATGAGCTTTAGAGAGGAGTCTTTGCCAGGAATATAATCTCCAGCTTCATTCCTCTAGGGCTCAATCCAAGGAGAGTTTGCAATCATGTACTGCTCCCTCTGTGCCAAGGAGCTGGGAGGGGGTGCAATACCAAAACCTGAGCATTTAAGCTAAATTGCTTTGTATAACTCTGAGTCTCTGTCTTGGTTTAAGCCCCATCCAACTCTAATGCCACCAACACAGCTGGAAGTCACCTGGACTTCTGACCATGGGAACCCTTACAAGAGCCATTAGTGAGGCCACAGACACAGGCAGGGCTCTGTGAGTTGCCAGACAGGACTCAGTTGTCCCTATGAATTGTCAGCTATTTAGCAGACACACATGGAGACCTGCAATAAACTTCAGCTGGGAATAGGCTGCTTCCAGTAGCATCTGTAGGGATCTGCTGCAGGAACAGCTTGGCAAGCACTGCTCATGGGAACGGTGCTGTGCCACTGCGTTGTGCACTCGGTGGCCCCAGGCAAGCAGCAATTTGTGGGATTTCTGTGCAACAATTCCTGTCCAGAGACACTCTGTCAGCCCTCCTGGTTCATAACTCACTGAAACTCACTCTGAGCTCCAGGTCCATGACTGCATTCTCATGGGCTCTCTATCTCTGTCTTGAAAAGAAGGACTAGGAGAGAAAAAAGAAGACACTGCATGAAAGCTGCCTCACTGCATCCCCAGCCCCTTCACAGTGGGGTCTGTTGCTCTCCTGCTGTAGCCCCTTGCACCCCCTGCCCAAACACCCATCTGTGCTCTCTGCCTGCTCCCAGACCCCTCTGTACCATGCCCTGGTCTCCATGTCACCGCTTCTCCCTGGAACAGCTGCAGCACAATATGCTCCACAGCTTGTCAAGGGAGATGGGAGAAGGAGCAGCAAGATATAAAAAAATAAATTAAAATACATCTCGCTTAATCCTTTTATCGCTATACTTCTTTCAGTCATTTACAGAGATAATAATCGCCCAGACTCTGCAGGAAGCACTGATGGAAGCAAGCACAGAAATCTCATGGCAGCACACTACTCTCTCATCTGCTGTCACTTGGGTGTGAGGCAAGAAAACAAATCCTTACAGAGAGTCACCCAAGAGCTAGTCCCAGGGAGGCTGGCTAGCAGGTAAGCAGGATCGGGGTCAGCAGGACATGCAAAAGGGAAAAACATGGGAAGCAGAGCAGAATCAGAATCAGAGCTTCTGAAGGAGGGAAAATGCGAAGAGAGGGAGCAAGCTAAAACAGCATCCTGGTATCAAGGAACAGAGCGAGAGAGGGAAGAGATGATACAGCACACACATCACTTTAAAGCCTGTCAGTAAAATACTGCTTTCCTTGGAGATGGACCAAATGTCAAACCACTGCTCCATGCCAGGGTCTGGAAGCCCTGCCCAGGGCTCCTGCCTGCTCTGTCCCAGGGTATAGGAATGCCCAGAGCAAACTGGATGCCCTGCTGTGCCCCCAGCAGGGACAATGCTCCCCTGGGATGGACCAGGCATCCTGATGGCCACTGGGGTCTCTGCTGCATTCAGCAAGGAAGTGGGAGAGAAAAATGTCCCCCTTGGCAAGGGCAAGAGAATCACAGCAGGTTCCTCCTGAGGGAAGTGGGCTTTGAGCTGGCCTAAAGCCACCCAAACGTGGCAGCAGGAAGAGCTCAGAACATCACCTCTTAGCACGTGGTGACTCAAGCGCTCCCACATAAAATGGCAGCTGTCTCTTCCAGTAAGAGGCTTTAAAGGGCAGTGGATCAAGGTCATTTTTTCCCAAGGTTTAGCCATCTCTTTCCTTTCTCTTCAGATTTGCTAATATGGTACATCAGTCTGCTGGCTCTTCAACACATCTCTTCCAGTCACATCGATTCACACATTGATTTGCTTAAGTGCAGCACCAAATGCTACTCCATTCTTCATGTGTTCTTCCCACCTTGGGGAGTTCTCTAGAAGACCCCAAAGGAGCCTGTCCCTTATGAAGAGCCCCCACCCTCTGGGTGCCAGCCAGGCCTGCGACCTGCAGCACCCAGGAGAAAGGACCCTCCATGCAGGAAACACCAGGTTCCTCTGGGTGTGATTTTTAATTTCCTGCAATACTAAGATCTACAGTGCAACACCAGGAAAGCAAGTTATTATCTGCCTTGGCTTTATCCTGCCATAAACTGTCACCATGGGAAGGCTTAGGGAGCTGTGAGTACAAGGACTGCACATGCTCTGAGGGAAGATCCCTGTATGCAGATCACTGGCTCCTACCCAGGGTTCCCAAGCGCTGTGGGGAAGCTGCCTCTGGCTTCTCTCCAAGGGGAAAACCTTCCTGGGAGGGTCAGGCTGAGATTTCCCAGGCAATTCTTGCTGAATGTGTGGGTTTCAGCCTCTTCACTTCCTTCAGGGCCCTTCCATGAGCCCAGTCAACTGCAAGCCTGAGGGGCAGCAGCCCTTCCACATGTCCTGAACAGATCTTTGTGCATCGAGAGTGTTTTCTGAGCAAAAAATGCCAGTGGTTCTTTGTGCCTGTCCCCATAGAGAGAGGCAGTGCCCCAGGAGAGTGACAGGGAAAACAGAGCTGCTTATTCCAACGTGCTCCTACATGGGAGCATTGTCAGTGCTGAGAACATTCCATGGAACCAAAGAACAGCTGAAAACAAAGCAAAAAACAAATCCCCGGAGAGCAGCTTTCCTGCTCCTGACAAGGACATTCAGTTGATAACCAAACGTCACCTCTGCCTCAACTCTCAGGTCCCTTGGGCTCCTGATTTTATTCCCTAGCTTCGTGAGGAAGCCGACAGATGGGTTTGGGGAGGAAGTGACAGGGAAAGGCTGCTGTGGCTGGCTCTGTCCCCTGCCTAGCACACTGCCTGCCCTGGCTTTAGGTCCCATGCCAGGGAAGTGACACAGAGCCATGTTGTGTTTCCCCCATG
Source organism: Corvus hawaiiensis (assembly GCF_020740725.1). Taxonomy (NCBI): domain Eukaryota; kingdom Metazoa; phylum Chordata; class Aves; order Passeriformes; family Corvidae; genus Corvus; species Corvus hawaiiensis. The sequence goes on along the minus strand of NC_063225.1, from coordinate 19,834,696 downwards.
CATTTCCAGGGGACCCCCATAAAATCTGACCTTCATGCTATAAACCTGTGACTGATTGCTGAGTAAGTCATTTCCTCCTGGCTGATTTAGCAGAGACTGTCCACAGAGCTGCAGTTTGTCTGGATTAGAAGAAGAATTCATCAGGCAGCAGCATGGCCCACCTGCCTGTCTCCTCTCATTCCCATCTCCACAGCCATTCCCTGCTCACTGCCCCCAGCAGTCCTGCCCTCTTTCTCCCCAGACAGCCCTGAGCTGTGAGGAGGGGGAGAAGTCAAGCAGGGAAAGAGGTGCTGGGCTGCCTCTGCTCTTTCCCTGTCATGAAGCTCTCAGGGCCAGCTCTGCAGTCGGGGGAATATTATCTCTCCATGCTGCTGTTAAGCTCTTTATGGCATCATTTGACCCTTTCTAACATCCATTGATTTTTGAACTACCCTTTACGGCGACAGTTTAGATCCCTTTGGTCTAAATTACTAAGCATCAGTGCCCAGGGCAAAACATGGGAACAAATAAAGCAGTTGGGGAAAGTCCATTCAGTAACTGTGACTTCATTGGTGCTTGTGGGGCCCCTTCTCCCTCCTTTGCTGCCCCTCAGCCTCCTCTCTGTGGGCACCCTAGGGATCCTCCTTCCGTCCCTGCCAGCACCCAGAGGCACCTCACCCTGCCACAGCTGTGCTCTGGGAACAGGCAGTAGATGCTGAGCCCACCTGGCTCCATCTCAGATTCGCCAGCTCTGCACTTTCCCCAGGCACTGTCACTCTCAGGTTCTGCCCTTTGCCACCTGTCTCCAAACTCACAATGCCTAAAGTCACATCCAGAGGAAGCTCCTGGCCAAGCCTTGCTAAGGCAGCCTAATAGGGCAACTCAACAAGAGGTGAAGGCTTCTGCTTTTAATTTACTGGAGAAATGACTTCTCATTCCAGATTAATATGTTTTAATTTATTTCTGTTTTCCTGAGCTCAGCCCTGGTCCAGCAGTGACTGTCTCCTTGCCTCATACTTGCTACTTGTCCAAATGAAATACTGAGGTATATTGTCTACTATTATGGTAAAATACACAATATATCACACTGATGCATTCTGTGAGTATGACATAAAAATGACAAATGTGCTCTGGCCAAACACTGAAATGTATTCATCCTGCATTAGTGCAAAATTAATATTAATATGCTAGAAAATGGCTTGGGTGATGAGGGTTTTGTGTCATATTAGAGAGGACACTTCATTCCTTCCTCATTTTTTAGACAGCATCAGCCCTTAGTGCTGACAGGAGCCCCAGGATATCTACCACAGGCATATTTTCACAGAACTCCAGCCAGGACCACAGAGGATGAAATGCTTGGACTCAACGCAAACCTGAGTTCCACAGAACAGATTTAGAAGGCCAAGGTGGTACCAAAATTAAAATGGTCCCAGCCTTCTCTGTGCTGCAGATGCTTCATGATTTATCCCTTGTATATTATCATCTGCTCCCTCAATATCTTCAGTCACTGACCGTGTCAAAAACCACCATGAGGGAGGAGTAGGATCCATCCCCACGGGTGGTGGGATCAGTTCATCAAATTTGGATTTGGCTGGATTCACCTGCTGAGTGGAAGTCTGTGTCAGATTTTCATAATTACTGCCCTCCTCTATGAGGTGTGGTAGAATAGCTGATGAGTGCAATGCTGAAGATAATAAACTTTACAATAAGGCCATTTAATTATTCCATTGTGTGATTTCCATAACCACAGGCATATCTCTGCAAATTTATTGACCACGTACAACAAAATATACCAAGTGAAGAGAAAAAGCAGCAGTTTTAATTTATCAATCATAAAAAATTCTTTCCTCAATTCTCATCTGAATGACTCAAGCCCTTAAAGTGGCTCCAGCTGAGGTCTGTACACCATGATTAATTGCCCTGCCAGTACCATATACATACATACTATACACATATTATGTAACTAAGACAAAGTGGGGAGAGGTGAGGGACATTTTCACCTTATCTAACCATATCTTAGGTAATGTTTTCTTACACAGTAGCTTAGTTGCTGCATCTTTGCCAGGTTTCCTGGAGTCAACACCCCCCCAAGCCAGGCTAACCCAATGTCAGCAGCTGAGTGCAGCTCACCAAGGCTTCATTTGCTGCCAGAGGATGAGCAATTCCAGGGCAGGTCTACCACATCCATTTCTCTCTCTCTGGCCAGGGCTTCAAAGGAAGATGAAACAAATAACTGCTTTGTCATTATGGGTACAAAATTGCAAAACCAGGATGGATCCAGAAACACAGACTTTCAACTCTGGTTCAGTCCCCTGTGCCCCCCTGCCCACAAACCCTCCCTCACAGCCACAAGTTACTGAGCAAAAAAGCCTCCAGAGCAGCCCCAAAGGAACAGTTTGTACCCTGCCTTTCATCTCCAGCACACAGGCCTTTCTACAGCACCATCAATACAGGATGGAGGAGGAATCATTAGATGTGGCACTTCCATCAATATCTCTGAGAGGAACAGGTGACATGAAAAAAGGTGAACCTGATACCTCTTCAGACTGGAGACAAAGAAATTACAAGGATCTTTTCTTTTCGATGGGTTAGCATTTTGGTTTATATCTATATCTATACCTAATTTATATACCTAGAAATGGAACATCCATTTTTCCTTTGTAAATGGGAAGTGGAGGCTGAAAGCTGCAACCTTTGCCTAGAAGACTAAATGGCCTTTGGAACAGGCTGATAAGTGATAAAAACAACCTGCAAAAGCATGTATCCTTGCATCATTTAAGATGACCTTTGAGAAGGGAGACACAGGAAAAGGGGTAGAAAATGAACAGAGAAAAGGAAAAAATGCTGGGGGAAACAAAATTTTAAAACCAAACATCCACTGCTGGCATTTGAAGCAGCTGCTACTAGAACAAGAAAATAAAAATAAAAATAAAATGAGATTCGACATTTTATTTCCCCCTATCAAACAATATATCCCAGCTAATGGCAGTAGAATAAAAACTTACCCAATGCAGCCTGCGAGTGAGGCAAGAGAGGAAGAGGGGAGAACAAGGTAGAGGGAGGGGAGAAAGGTTATTATAAATGTGTCAAGCTTGTTTATGGCCCTTTATCAGCAAGTGCAGTGGAAAGAGAGAGGCACCGTTAGCGCATTTTAAAAGTGTTTGGCAGCTTTGTTTGGGAATGTAAATAATCTTTATAGTCAGGAGCATTTATGTTTCATGGAATATGCAGGCACGTGCCGCCTGTGCCGACAGATTTTTGAAGGACCTTCTGACATCCCTGCTGGGCTCTGCCTCCTGGGTCTGCGACATGGGTGCTTCATCTGAAGGTCTGAAACTGCATATGAAGGAAAGGGCTGCTCCGGGAATATAAAAGGATTGAGGGGACGACTTGAAAATCATGGAAAACCTTTCCGTCAAGGTCAGATGCTGGGCTGGTTCACCTCATCCCTGAGCCAGGGGAGTTAGATTCTACTTCTAGTGATGTTGCTACAAATCTGCAGGACAGCAGCTCTGACGCTCCATGCAGAAGACCACAGCTATGCCCAAACTGCAGCCCCCTGGGAGCAGGATGCAGCAGCAGGGGGTCAGTCCAGCAGAGGATCTGGTCACCCCTTGTCCTGCTTCTCCCAGTTTCTACTACAATTAATGTAAGTGATAGGCAAATCACTGCCATTTATTTACATGGAAAATATATTATCAGGAATACCCATGCCCTGAAGGGAGCTGGCATCCCATTTTTCATGGGCAGGAGAGGGAGGGAGAGCCCCGAAGAGCAGCAGTGGCAGAGATAAACCAGGAGACTGCCATGAACACGGAGACAAAGGAGGACACTGTGGTGCCTCTCCCCACTGCTGCGAGGGAGATTCACGCTCCGCAAATTAATTCTGCAGCAGTGTTTAACACATCTTCCTTTGGGGATGAAGGATTTGCCCTGTGTTTCAATGAGACATTCAAAATCACACTCATCACTCTCAGAAATCGCACTCAGTTAAATTGTCACCTCTCAAGCAGTAAAGCATGGCTGCTCAGCCCAGGAGGAGAATGGGGCTGCGGGCCCATGGCAGGGCTGGGCTGGCAGCAGTTGGAAGCAGCAGCACAGGGCCTTGAAACACAAAGTTAAGCAGCTTGAGCCAAGGACTTGAAGTACAGACAGCTCATGGGATGGCCATGGGGCTAGCAGGGAGCTGGGGGATAAAGGGGTAGGTGTGTGGCTGCCAGTACTTGGAGCAGAGGAAAAGAAAAACATCTGGAAAGGGGAAATGGCCAGAGCGCAAGGTTTTCCTTCTTGTGTGGGAAATGCAGACTGGTCAAGCTAAGCCTTCTCTCTGGTCTCGTATGCTTTCATCTTTTCTGTCTCTTTCCTGCACTTCCTGATAGACAAAAAGATGATAAAATTCAGAGGGAACAAGCAGCTTTGCTGCTCTTGTACATCCTGGACTCCCACAGCCAGCAGAGGAAAAGTGGAACAGACCAGAAGGATCAGCAGATGAAGTGATACCCAAAGACCCAAGTCTACCATGTACCTTGGTGGCCTGCTCCAGTGTCCAGCACACATAAAAAGTGTGAGATGAACAGCCTCAGGAGTGTCTCCTTCAGCACAGAAGGGCAGAGCAGATGCAGTGACAGCACTGGCTGTGCTCTGCTCTTGCTGTAAATCCACTTTGAGCTACAGGGGTGGATCCAAGTCACAAGGCTGGGGTTCTCCACGCCAGTACAACTGGCAGTGGGACAGTAATAAGAGCAATTCCTCATCCACAAGTCTCCAGAACTGCCAGCTGATGAGTGACAACTTCAGTTGCTGCTGACCTGAGGACATCTGATCAAAAATCCAAAAGCCATTTTTACCTTCTTATTGATCTTGAGATTATTTACATCTGCTTTATGAAAAGGTGTAACTGCATTAAATCGACGATTTGGAAGGTGTGAACCCACTATAAGAGAAAAATGTGGATTTTTAAAAACTCAGCACACCAGCACTTTCCAGGAGGCCCTGGAATACTGTCAAACCTGTGTTCCCCTCCGGATAAGGAGCCAGCAAATTCACTTTTCCATGTGCAGCCAGGTACCTAGAAATCATCATATAAAGGAATTTAAATCTAGATGTGTGATATTTACTGCAAAGCACGACCTGTACACAGACAGGGGAAGGAATGCTTGAGCAGGAGGAGTAAATGACTATCGCAGGCAGAAAACCCACTGCAATTCATGCATCACACAAATGGTTGTGTATATTAAAGCAATGAGGACAAAGGGTATTGATTTAGCACAAGTATCAAGAGTCCCAGGTGCTAAAACCTGAAGAAATACAAACTGTGCTGGGCAGAATAACAACAAAACGAAATGATAAAAGGATATGAGTGTTTGAAAAGACGCGTAGGACGGGCTATAAATTCTAATAATCCATATTTCTCGAAAGCAGCAGCCATTGACTCAAAAACAAAAGAGCAGGCATTGTAATGTAACAAATGTCAGTCGGGATAGCAGCAGGAATTCAATTTGCTCTGGCCATATATCAACTTGAAACTTAATGTAATGGCACATAGTTAAAGCTGCACCCTCACTTAATGGCTATTACCAGTCCTGGGTGGGTTTTCCAGCAAGCATAAAGCAGTGAGTAATTGGCCCCGCTCTGCCTGCATCACTGCTAATGAAAAAAAACATGCTCAAGTCTGGCAGCAGTGGGATAAGGGGAAGGCAGGGAACCCTGGCAGAAGCAGGTGGCACTAGAGCTGCCAAGAGCCTGCTCTGCCAGAATCCCTTGAAAGAGTTTCAGGAGAGACCTCCCAGACTTCAGCTGGACCAGCATCTCTTTTGTAGAAGGGTCAGATCCTCAAGGCAGCAGCCTGACATTCTTGTTAGCTTTCTAAGGGAACGGGAAGAAGAGGAGGAGAGACCCTGGCAGTGATCCCTTCCCTAAGCATGGAGTATTTAGGTCTGCTTGGGCAGGGGCTCTGCAGTTGGCCAATTAGAGCCACTGTAATTACTTCTCTTCCGTGACTGACTGCAAACAGTGGAGTTAAACGACAGATTTCCTGCCCCACCGTTACTGTGGCTGCTGGAGTGAAGAAGCAGAAGTGTCAGCATCGCTGAGAATATGCTCTGACCGTATGTTAGAGGCAAGAGACACTGAATGGAAGGCAAGGCAGTGGGGAAGAGGGAGGCAGGATGGATGTGGGACAGAAACCTTCGTAGCACAGAACTGTAGAATCACAGAATGGTTTGGGTTGGAAGGGACCTTAAAGACCATCCAATTCCAGCCCCCTGCCATGGTCAGGGACACTTTTCACTAGATCAGGTTGCTCAGAGCTCCATCCAGCCTAGCCTTGAACACTTCATGGGATGGGGCAGCCACAGCTTCTCTGGGGAGCCTGTTCTGGTGCCTCATCACCCTCACAGGGAAGAATTTTTTCCTAATATCTAATTTAAACCTACTCTCTTTTAGTTTTATTCCATTTCCCCTTGTCCTGTCATGCCGGGCTCTTGTAAAAAAGTCCCTCTCTGACTTTTTTTGCAGCTCCTTCAGGTACTGGAAGGCCGCAATTAGGTCACCCCTGAGCCTTCTCTTCAACAACCTCAATTCTCTCAACTTTTTCACATAGCAGAGGTGCTCCATCCCTCTGATCATGTGGAGGCCTCCTCCGGAGTCACTCCAACAAGTCAATGTCCTTCCTGTGCTGGGAATCCCAATGTGAAGCATCCAAAGCAATCAGGGAGGGCAAAGATGTAAAACTGTCCTCATCACCACACTGCAGATAGGCAGGGCTGTTCCCAATAGGCACATTAGACTTAACCAAGAGTAAAGCTTGCAAAATGTTAACTTTCTAGGGATATGCCATTCCAAATTTCAGGACACAATTTTGGAACAATCAAAAATAAATCAGCCCCTGGGAGAAACTCTCTCAGGTTTGTCATTAAGCCTCACATATGGCAGAAAGGGACTCTGGAAGGTCAGTGCTGTGTGAACCTCCCTGCAGCACAAACACAACCAATTTTATTCCGTATCATGAAATATGGAATTGTGGCCTTTGACTTTGCTCTTTCAATGCTTCTCAGGAGGCTATTTAAATACCTTCCACAGCCTTTTATTAAAGCAATAAAGATACTCAGAGCTTGTGACTCAGCTCTGCCTCCTCACTTACCACGAACCATACCTAGAACTTGCCAGGATGCCCAATGGTGGCACGGATTACCCCAAGTAAAATTTGGCAAGCAGTGTTTTGGGTGGCACAACTGGTTTTCATCATGCCCCAATACCACAAGGTATTGGTTGGGTTTCAGCACAGAAGAGCTGCTGAGCTGTGGGAAGCCTGGCACAGGCTCCCTGGGAACATGAGGTGCCTATTTTGCTGACAATTTCCCAGTTTCTATCCCTGGGTGAGGACACAGCCCAAACACCACACCCCAACGGAGAACAAGGTCAAGCAAGAGCCCAGCTCTCAGTTTACCCATGCCCTTGGTGTTCAGTGCACACAGGAGGTCAGAAGTAGATTTTGGCATTGACCAGACAGCTGATGAGTGCAAAGGGAGCTCTGGAGGCTGTGTGCTCAGAGGAACCAGACCTTCTGAGTGAGAAGCTGGAAGGGGGAAGGCATGTTGTACAAATCCACATTCCGGATTAAATCTCATCTTTAAGCCCCAAGTTCCGGTAACAGTATCTGTTTTAATGCCCACAGGCCTTGCTTTCCTCAGTAATCTCAGCCATCAGTCTTCCATGACTGACAACGCCAGGAATGAATCTCTTTTGAAGCTGACAAAACTCACTCTGAACTGATTTTCTCTTGAGCTCTGTTTATCCGAGACCGAGACTGAAGAAAGCAGCTCTGAAGCAATCACAGCCTATATTTACCCCCCAGATCTGCACTGATGCAGCAACAGCCACCAAGTGTGGCCAAGGCCAGTCTTGGCAAGTGCAACACCTGCCAGAAGCAGTCCTGTTCATTTTCTGGCCCCCAGGCCCCTTCCCCTCTGGAGGCCAAGGCTGCGTTGACACGTCTTGGCTGATTCCCAAGAGATGTGGGGCAAGCTGCCTGGCAGAGAGGGGACCCCAGCCTGACTCACAACAAAACAGTTGGAAATATTCTGGGCGTCTGTTTACAGCCCCATAAAGATTTTATGCAGTGCATTTAGCCTCATGTCTCTGCATTCATTGTGTTAAATGCTGAACGTTTTACTTTAATACCACAGTGGCTACAAGCAGGAATACTTAACGTCAGTAAATAAGAAGTAATCACATTTTCCCAGTGAATGGATCAAAAATGGCCACTGGGAGTGTTAATCTTCTGAAGTTGAAAGCCAGGAGCTCTTGCTAGGGTTTCCAGCAAACTATAGACCCTGTGGGGCATCTCCAGGAAAAGAAAATAATTAGAAAAATAATGGCATAAATAATAAAGCTTATGCAGCTTTTAATTGAGGAACTGGTCTGTAGACTGGGCATGGTGCACTCATGCCCAAAAGCCAATATTATACATTCAAATGCAGGCAATGGAGGGAAAGAGGGACAGAAGCAGATGGACTAAGACTCTCTGCATTTGTGAATAAAATCTACCGGAAAAGCACATTAGAGCTCCTTGGAAACTAGAGCATTTCATGGAGAAACACACGCATGCAGAAGAGGGGCTTCTCAAGTGAGCCCAGATTATTACAACAGACTCTCAGGCATGGTTCCTGCAGATCTCTGACTAGCCCTGTCTGGGCTTTGGGCACACTTCTATCTACCTGGGAACTCCAGGCTCCAGCACCAGCTAAATTACCCTGGATGCAATCACTCCTTCCTTGAGGTGGGCACATGGCCAACTCACAGCACCATGCTGCAGCCTTGGGCCTAGATGTCTGCCGTGAGGAAGGGCTCAGTGTCTCACGAGATAACAGCCTCAGTGTGGCAGTAGATTAGCAATATATTAATTATGTTTGAGCTATCGCAAATGAAATGATGCTTAACAAGTCGTCCTGATGAAGAAGGTCAAAATCTAACTGAATATCTCATGGTTTTACCTTAACTCACCTTGCCGTGTTGAAGCTGCCCAGAGAAGCTGTGGCTGCCCCATCCCTGGAAGTGTCCAAGGCCAGGCTGGACAGGGCTTGGAGCAACCTAGTCTAGAGGAAGGGGGTTTGGACAGATGATCTTTAAAGTCCCTCCTATCCAAACCATTCTATGATAGGTTCACATGAGGTAACATTATATTATATTATTTTCTAAACACTCCTCCACTCCCTGCCTTTGAGCTCTCTATTTCAAACTTCTCAAGTAAAATTGGCCCTTCCTTGTTTCTCTCCAACATTTTGTTATTATTCTACCAATCAGAAGACCAATTTAACTCATTTGCATCCTAATTTAACCACACTCTCAATCTGTCACTCAACTGTCAGCTGTAATGTTAGGAAACAACACTTCAACACCTTTCACACCACATCACTCCTAAATAAGCTCTCTTAAGTCTGAACTATTGGCTTCTGTTGGTACCTGGTTGCATCACTCTGGTCTAAATCTAGTCCTTGGCCACAGAAAAGACCCCCATAAAGGGGTCTGATCTCCAGGTTACTCTTTCAAGGGCATCGTGGAGCTGATACCAGTGAGCCTGATGCACATTACAACAGAACTTCTTGTCCAGCAGACGAGAAGGGTGGGGTAGGCAGAGACAGCACCTAGTAGAAAATAGTACATGTCCCTACCAAAACCATCCTTCCCAGGTTGTTAGATTCTACAAACACAAAGATACTTATACAAAGCTTCTTCAAGGTTCAAGCTATCAGCTCCCCTGAATTGTTCCTGAGAACTTCACTGTGCAGCTCTGGAAGCAAAGACTGACACAGTTGATTTACAGCTATGTTCTACAGCTTCCCCAGTCACAGAGGGGCTGGGAATTAAGCTGTGGAGATAGAAGGTGGGAAGCTCATTTGCTATCTCCATCTCAGTCTTTTTGTCTCTCTTGATAAATTGCCTACAGGAAAATGGCAACTTTGAAGTTGACAGCCAGACACCAGTGCTGTCCCACAACTGGTGGGCCACTGAAGAACATGACAAGATTTTCGATTTCCTTCCGCAATCAGAGAACTTCCAGAAGACCCTTGATGAGAACACCTCAAGTCTACACAATGGTCCACGAGGTCTCTAACTGCTGCTGCTTGCACAACAGCCCCCAGAATACCTTGCGTGTCTCCTTTTGAAGTTGTGACCTGATTACCATAAGCAACACACTGCAGATGTACCTCTGCAAGCCCAGAAGCACCAGGGGAAATGAATATATTAGTATTTATCATATTAATGCAGATCAAGCTGGGTATTTGTTCTGACATTTCAGTAATAGCTTTTCCTATTTTTTTTTTTAGCAGCAGCTTGTATTTTCTTCTTCTTTAAATAATTCATTGTTACAATAAACTTATTTTAAATTGGGGTCCCTTTTTGACCAAACTAAAACGTTTTTTGGATAGCCGAAGGGGAAAAAAGGTATAAATGAAAACTCCCTCTTTTCTCTCCTCCATTCTTTCACTCCTTTTTTCTCTCTTGTTAAAATCTCTTAATCAAAGTGACAATCTGTCTTTCCCGGGAAGGAAGCTGGCGCCTTTGAACAGTGCTGCTCCGAGAGCTCTGTGCTTTGATGTGGGATTTAACTTCTGCCTTTAGCAATCTCCAGTGTCTGTGCATCATGCACTGTGCCAGCGTGTGCCCATGGTGTGTTTCTGTGTGTCCTTGTGCCCGGACACAGCCTGACCCACCCATGTGGGCAACAAAATTAATAAAATGGGAAGGGGAAACATAGCAAATGCCATGACCACGCAGAAGAGTGATGTGACCCTCATGGAGTTACTACTGAGCACAGCTCAGAGGGTACCTTGTTCTTTGCCTTCCCCCACAGTGACATCATCAAGCACTTCATCTGTTAACATCAGTGCATACAGAACAGCCTGTGACAGGAGGCTGACACCCTGCACAAGGTCAGGTGTGTACTGGGAGCCCCGTTCCCGCAGATAATAGTCCCTGGACCATGGCTACACCCTTCTGGGTGATGGGACACAGTCTGGGATTGTGGTGCTATCATGCTGCTTGCTGTCCTTTCCCTTCCTTTCCTTGGTTGGACTCCAGACTGCCCCTGTTCTAATCACAGTCTCTCTTCTGCTTTGACAATTGTTTCCCTCATCCTTTCTCTAGGCCCTGCTGACCTCAGTAGTGGCTCTGGGGGACAGCGAGGTTTCTACCTTGTCTCTTCTTTGAGGACACAGCACAATCAGCAGATTTGACCTCAGGAAACACAAGCCCAGGCTTGGGCCAATGGACCACCTCAAGAGCCTGTGCCCACCTTGTTTCCATGGGTCACTACTGTCCTGGTGCCTTGGTCACACATTCTGTTGTGGGATGAATGTCACAGAAAGCAAAACCAGAGCAGAACTACTGACATCTTCCCATTTCACATGAGAGAAACTGCCTATCACATAAGGAAGCACCACTTGCTGCTATGATTTTACAGCACTTATTCATCACATAATTCCCCAAGACCTCCACTCTACTCCTGGCAGGTGCCTTCTGGGATTTCACCCAGTCCTTCAGGGATCACCTTTCCCATCAGTGTTGGTACCTTTGTCATCCTTAAGAGAAGTTCTTCGCCTGAGTGAATCAGAGCTCTTGGTTTTGTGTACACTGAAGATTTTACAGGTGCTTCTACCTTTCATCCCCAGTGGTTTTCTGTAGCAGCAGGCCAAGTGCACAAATGCTTTACAAAATACTGAACAACACAAACCTCAGAACTACAAATCTCCAAAGCAGCTTCAAGTCAGAGAAAACAAAACCTTGGCAATAACAGAACCCAGCACCGCCTCGAGTTTCTTGTACCAAAAGACAATCCTTACAGCAAAACTGGCATCCGCTCATAATGCCATCTATCAAGAGTCTGAGGGATTTTGGGAAGTTTAATGTTTCAGGTTTTCCCCACTTTTCTCCTCCTTTAAAAGCTTATACACAAACACACATAGAACTTTCTTCTGCTTTAAGAACAAATACACACAAAGACATATACACAGGAACACATTCATTTTTTCTGGATATTTTCTTTCTTTTATGTGTGTGCCATTCCTCACCTCTTCTCAGTAACAGTGGAATTCTATTGCACATTTCTAGAAGCTGTGGGGATAGCATGGCAGGAAATAAAACTGATTTTCTCCCTACTTGCCTGCTCTGGGAACCTTTGCTAAGCTACTGCAAATTCCTGCACTGCTGGGAAGAGCTCACACCTTGCCCATGGTGACCAAAGAGGAAGATGCCAGAAGAGATCTATCCAATTTCCAGTGTCTGCATTGCAAACAATGAATGATAATCAAGACAGAAAATAATGATAATTACAGAGTAATTGTGCATTTTCAGGCACAATTCCCCAGACTCCATCTAAGCAGTTGCTGCCCCTTTTTGGTTTTTGACAGAGACTCTCTGGCCAATCTGATCTCTGTGCAGGCATGCTTTTCTCATCTCCATGGTACTCTTAGGTTCATCTCCCTCTATTTTGAGAATCTCTGTGTTCTCCTTGGCTTGGATCCTTTCAGTGCCCTCCCAAGGGCATTATCCCATTGAGCATATATTGCTTCCAGAATCTTTTGTTCCCCCACTCCAGATCCCCTTCACTGAATATCTATTCCTGTACATCTTTGATCAGCCAAAACCAAGGGTTATATCCCTTCCATGGAGGAGTGAGGGAACGCAGCAGGTGACAAAAACCAGGGGCGTCTGGAGAGGCCAGTGATGGGCTGCCTACATCCAGGGATTGTGGTAAAGGACACAACATAGGCTTGAGATGGAGACCAAGGACAGACTTCTTGGGGAAGGAGACAGAGAAGGAAGAGACAAAAAGTGAAAAGATAGTGACAGTGAACGGGAAGAACATGAGGAAGATGTTTTACAGTGGACAGGAAGCATTTGTTTCACATGGACCAGGAAGCAGGGAGATCTCCAGGAAGGCTTCCCAGGCATCCATTGTAGCTAAAACACACACGGGAAATTTCCACCCCCAACTTTTGCAATGTTTGATGTGGGAGGTAAAGTCTGACAGAGGTATAGCTCTGAGATAAAACCTTACCACTTCCCTGTCTGTCCTGACCACTATTGTATGGACAGCTAAGTCCATCCCAACACACTCCCCCTCTAAGCCCCTGCCTTCCGAAGGTACGGAGCATCCATCCGCAGCTCCTCTGAGAACCAGCACGCCTACTGAGACACTCTGTGCAGATGTCTGTGCATGGCTTTGGGAAATGGGGCACAAGATGAGGCTGTGCCGAGTTTTGCTGCCGGTGCCAAGCCCATTCCGCCGGTGCTGTCTCAGGTATCAATGATGCAGCTCTGCCATACAGAGTGTACGTGTGCTGCCCAAGAAAAGAGCCAGGAATAGCATCTCTCTGCAGAATCCCTGTGTCATTTCTAGCAGGCAAGCAAAGCAAAAGGATGGGAGGAGCATTTCCAGGCAAAGAACACCTGTGCAGAGAGCCCTGCCAGTCCAAGGGCACCTCTGTTCCTGCTTGGTGCTGCTCCCTAAATCCGTGCCTGCTGGCTGCAGTCACTGTGCTGCGCTTGCCCTCGTTTCACATGCTTCGTCTCCCTCCTGAGATTTGCCACCAGCTTAATAGAGTGCACGTTGGAGAAGGTCCCCCCGCCCCTACCCTCATGCATACCCAATCAGGCCTCCTGATTATGCAAATTAAATACAGTAACATCATCACCGCCAATACACACCACACACACCTTCCCCCCCTCGCGTTTCTACCCCGCCACACTCCAGCACAAAAAGGGAGGGGGGCGAAGAAGAGTAACAAACCCTTCATTCATAACCAGAAACATTAATTATATGTAATGATGGGCAGTCAACTCCCTGAAGCATTTGCATAATTACTAATGCTAATGGATTCAGAGTGCCTCTCTCCTTCTCGCGGAGGAAATTTAATTGGAAAATGCATAAAAGCATGAGGAGGGAGGAGGGTGCTCTGAGTGGTCTGAAGTGGCACACACAAGGCATAGGAGCTCTCTGGAAATGGAGGAAGAAACCTGGTCACTCCCTCCCGGCTCGTGTGGCCAACCTGCCTTTTCTTCTCTAGCATCACCCCCATTTCTGGGGAGCAGGCAGAGGAGAGATTGAGGCACAGGATTAGAGAGCATCCAGGTCAGTCATCTTGATCTCAAGGGGATTATAAAAATAAGATTTAATGAAATTAGGAAATTCTCACCCAGGTGCCTCAAAGACAGCAAGTAATAACACATACCACTTGCTTGGCAGGAGGATTCCTTGGGCCCTCTGGCCCCACAAATCTCCAGTAGCTGTGTCTTTCTCTCTTCCTCTACACATGCTGGTGGCTGCTGAACTTCCCTGAGGCAGAACTTGCTGCTTTCTCCCCAGTGCCTCCAGTTACGCTGGCACAGGCCTCGGCTCCCTTCCCAAGCAAAAGCAACCTCGCAGCAACTGTTGCACAACAGCCAGAGCCAGAACCTCTCCATGCCCTCAAGGAATGTTTTTTCCTCCTTCCTGGCAACCTAATAACGGCTAAAGTAGTGTCAAATCGGGGACTGGGCTACCCTCCTGTGGTCTTCTCAGTCCCCAAACTCACTCCCACAGTTCTCCGGGCCAGCGCATCTCTACAGCCAGGATCTGGGAAGGGGTGAACAAGAGTTCATGTGGCCATGTGTTTGTTCTTCCACCTTTTCCTTGCATTTATTCCCCCTCTCTCTGGAGTTTGGCACTGGGTCTGGATCTGTCCTGCAGTCACACACAGTGCACAGGAGGTCAGCTGTGCACCCACTGCCCTTGCCCTCCTCAAGGGGCTGAGTTCCTGAATGGAGATAAGTTTTGCACTGCACTGCGAGCAGCTGGTGAGGCAGCAGATGGCTGGGAATCTGTAAAAGTTAAAAAAAATTTTTAAAGTGCCACTGTCACAGCCCCAGGTATTGTTCACTTATTCCCAGTGCCACCAGACTCCGAGTGCATATCAAACAGGGTACATGCCCTTGGAATCGTCATCACAGGCAACTGTGCAAAACAGTGACAGAGCCACTCTAATGTCCCCAGCCAGGCGGCTGAAGAGGACACGCTGTGACAATAACAAAGCTCTGCATCATCACAGAGGGACAATCAACCCTTCATCTTGCCCCTTTGCCATCCTTCAGCAGTGGCGCAGCACCCCAAGGGACTGGACACCAGTCATTGCTTTATTGCACTATAAAGCACTGTGCACACCTTTGGCAGTGCATAAATAATGGCAATAATGTGGTCCCTTGAGCAAAGCAGCATTTCATCAGCAAGAAAATTGTCCTCTCTCTCTCCCTCTTAACATTCCAGTGGGTAGTGCTGGCAGTGCCTTGCTCTGGGAGGGGTTTGCACATCTGCTTTCCATTGCAACCACCCGTTCAGGGAAGGTCTCGGCTGGTTTTCATCTTTCTCTTGTCAAAAAATTTTGGTTAACTTTTAATACTTGTGAGGACCAGAGCCAGGCAAAAGGCAGCTTTGGCAATGAATCTCTCTAACTCCTGACTTTTCTCAACAGTTACTCCAAGCCTGAGTCCCCATTTTAACACCACCAATAAAACAAAATCCAATTGGCACCCCCACACTCCGGAACCAGTGCCTTAGGCAAGCCTGAGATGGAAAAATGTTTCAACTATCCTTGTCCTCTTTTGTCAGCTCACCAGGGACCTCACTGGAAACCTGCCAAATTCAGTAGAAGCTGCAGGTTTCCAGCACCTCCACAAAACAAATGAACAAAACCCCTCAAGGAGTCCAGCTTATGACATGGACAGCTGAAGGACTGGTGCACACAGAGACAATATTTCTTACTCAGGCATGTTTGAGTGAGTGATTCTTTCTCAGAATATTGTTTTAGCTTTAAGTGATTCAATGATAACAAATTCTGAATTTTACCAGTATACCTTGCTCATTCTAGATCCCCCAAATCCAGGGCAGTTAAACTATTTGCCTTAGGAGAAATCCAAAGTCTAAGCTCTCCGCCTACATTTCCCTTTACTTTGTGGGTTTTTTTGTTTGGGGGTTTTGATTGGGATTTTTTTAATAATGGTACATTTGGATATATAGACATTTTGCCTGGATTACAGAACACTTTGAAATCTGGTGCACATTTGATCCATTTTCCCAATACAGTAGAAATGGACAGAAACCATGGGGTACATTTTCACTCCCTCCAGCTAATCTCAATGCAAAGAGTAGCCCAGCATCACTTCTTTTAGAAAATATCTTTTTTTTATTCATTTATCACTAGAGAAAGGAGAAGATTGAAACAAAGAGAAAAACTGCAAAAAACCCTACTAAGCAGTGTAACTGCTGATTACATCGTCTCAGTCAAGAGTTCAACCTGAACATATCTAAAATTTTAGCAAAGTTAATCTACACATTTCCATTGAGAGAAAAACAAAGCTTTTTAATCGTTGTGTGAAGCCTGCACCAGAGACCAGAAATGAGAACCATGAAGGTAGTTTTGCTCGATGCTACCCCAGAGCTCTGCTCTTGGCTTTGTAACCCTCCTAAAGGCGAGAAAGAAAAATTCTGCAGGAGTTTACTAAGACAATATGAAAAGCAAACAACTGCCACAGCAAGTATTATTTCATTTTATTGCACGGATTTAATGCTGTCATGCAAAATGGGTTTGAGGGCTCTCAAACTTTTTAAATGAAGGCTGCCCCAGAGCCCTGTGACAATATTTGCCCAGTCTCAGCTGCCTCTGCATGGAGGGAAGCTCCATCCCTGTGCCAGGAATTCCTGCCTGTTCCCAGTGCAGCAGGAGAGCTGCCAGTGGCACAGCTGAAATAATGAGCTCTCTTATAGCTCAGGATGAGAAATGGACAGGAGTTTTTGGGGACAAAAGGGAGGAAGATTTCCTCAAAAGCCAGCACAGGCCCTCCTTCCAATCCTGCAGAGAGGATAGAGCCTGAGAATGAAAAAAATCAATGAGTACAAGTTGAAGGACTGGAACTGACTGAGAAAGGTACTTCAAATGCTCACTCCCCCAGAGACGGTGTGGAGTGACTCAGGCTGCTTTGCAAAGCCTGCTTCATTTCCCCAGATTTCCTTGTTGTTTGAGATCAAGGGCTGGGTAAGTGATCTCAAACAGCAGTAGTTCATATTTGTACAATATCCTTAAGACCAATAGACCCTAAAAGTCTTCACAGATTTCATACAGAAATCACCTCAACTATCACAGCAAGACTTTTAAAAGATAAATTCACCCAGATTATCATATTTTCTGAGCCTGTTGATCTCTAAATATTATTTTTGCCCCTATATTTACCATGGTCTGAATCCCAAGTCTCACTATCTGGAGGATTGCTGGTCCATGAACCAGAATAACCCAGAACAAAAAACCAGAGATCTATAATAAAAAATTAATCTGAGAATTATTTCCTTCCCTTTATCTTGCTCGGGTAACAACCTCAATGGCACTGCCAGCAGCACTACAGCAATAACTCAAGACAGATCTCCTGAAGATTTGGTGTTTTCTAAACCGAGTGGAGAAATTATTTTGCATGAATCATTGAAGGTACCTATAATTGTCACAAGACTCATGATAGGTTTTGCAGAAGTTTCTCTGTTCCTTGTGGTGGACTCAGATGAGAGACAGCACACAAACAAAACCTTGTAAAGGTTAGAACAGAACATTTCTGAAATGGATTATTGCCTGCAAATACAGAGTAACAAAGTGGCTTCTGTGAAACCACAAAGGCACACAACATCACTATTTAGTTGCTTGCACAGATCTCTTGAATCAGTAGCAAATTAAATAACGTTGTTCCTACAAGATTAACTCGTAGCTAAAATGCTGCATCTTCATAAGACAAAATCTTTGTCTATTGACAAAAATATATTAACTTTTACAGTACAGGAAATAAAGACATTCTAGAGAAGGACAGTTTTATTTGCTGTCTCTGATGCTACAACCTTTGAAAATATAAAAGTATTTTCAATAATCATTTATAACTCCAAAGCTGGATTGGAAGCAACCCATTGTCTTCATGATGACTTTGCAAGCAGCGCTGAAACTTCATTTGGAATATTTTTAGAAGTTAAAGATTTACTGTAATGCAATTATTTCAATATTGGCAAAGTGTCTCCACTTGTAACTGGTAATGTTCATTTGTACATGGAGATGTAATTCCCAAGGCTAATGGAATACAGGAATATATCATATAGCAAGTATCCCATGGATATATCATCCTTTGATCAAGGAGGCTGCATTGCAAAGTTTTAAATCTTTTTTAACTTGCCTCCCAAAGTGATTCAGCTTTCCCACAGGGCCCTTGCACGTGCTACATTTGAAAAGGGGTTTTTTTAATGTTCTTAAGCTGCTGGGAGTGACTTTGGTGCAGGGGAAGAGAATCAGATTGTTCAGCAGCAATTTTTAAGCTCTTTCAGGCTGTCCAACACAGGAAGGCACTTCCAGTACTCCACACTAAGGGTCCTTTCACAGCATGCTAAAAGCTTTTTAATGATAGAGCTTTTAAAATTAAAACAATGGCAAAACACATTAAAGCTAAGTTACAAAAGGGAGTTGAAGAGAAATTATTTGACCATAATGGCAACTTTAATCTCAGAACACACTGTATCCAAAAAAAAGGAAAGGAATTGCATTCAGCATTATGCATTAGCTCTCAAATGTCTGCCTTCACATTTCAATTAATTCTAGAGCCTTAATCCAATTCAGCCACTGATAAAAACTGTTTACTTCTCAGGAAATCATGAACATTACTACTCCAAGGCCAAAATTTTACAAAAAGCTCTGTGGAGAGGTACCTTGACCACAGCATATACTGAGAGCGAGCTGAAAACATGAGCACAGGCTTCGAAAATCCTACAGTCACAGCTGGCCAAAGTTCTTTGAACTCTGGGTCTCCAATTCTAGTGGTGCACCTCATGTCCTTCCCTTTGCAGCAACAGAAATAACATCATCTTTGAGAAACGAGCTAGGGTAGATTGCAGAAATAGTGACTCCGTTAAGGCAGAGTTTCAAATTAAAGTCAATTTCAATTATACATGTAAAGAGTTTTGTGAAATCATTTCAAAAAACAAAGTTACGTTGAAATGCATTGGGACTGCTAATAAGTATTTTATTTTAGATAAAAATTGACACTTAGGAAAATTGAATTTTGTACTTTCAGGCAATGGAAAAGCAGACTAGAAATGTTAAGGAAAACAGTTCTTTAAAATACCATTTAAAACAATTACCTAAGCAAGGTAGTTGTGCTAATTCTGTGATACTAGGGCCCCAACTGTGTCTAGTTTCCAATCAATGACAGACAAAACTATTGTACAGCATTTCCTCAGCCAAACAGAGCAGAGGACCTTTACACTGCACAGGATTTCAGCTCCAGAGAAGCCATTTCCACACCCTCAAATACAGCAGAGACACAGCCCAGGGAACTTTCCTGACCTGGCAAAATGGAATTAGTGGGAAGATCACCTTTCCTCCAGGCCTCCTCAGACCATTCAGGCAGAAGGAAGCTCTGTAGGACAGTTATTTTTCTGGTGGACTCCACTTTCATCACTCGTGGTTCCCATCACAGGTGAACCTGTGCACACTGGAGTGGTTTTAAACCACGTATTTTATCATAACATTTCAACATTTTGCAACAACACTTTAAACATTTGCTTTGATGCAAAATTTGAGGTTTTTAGCTGCTTCTGAACATCAAGGCCCACACAACCAAGCACACCAGCCACAAGACTGTGCTCTTCATCAACCTGAAATCAGAACAATCGATGTCCTTTCTATTTCGCAAGTACCGCAGGTTTGTGTAACAGTCAAAACCAGTGAGAGTCAAAGTACAAGCACTACCAACCTCTGCCAGCTTGTTGAAGGCTCTGTCCTTGAGCTGCTTAGAGCTCTGCAATCCAGGTGAGCTGCACATTGGAGCTGCTGTTTGCTCGCAGTGCCTTTATTCCAGCACCCAAAACTCCTCACAGATGTGCTCAGACCAGGAGGTCACGTGCAAATCCAGTCCACAGCCCAGAACTGCACCCAGGCTCACAAACACAAAGGCAGCATTCTCACAGCTGCCTTCCTTAACGAGGAGCCTGGGTTAAATGCTTAAATAAAACCTGGGAAATCTGTATTCCAGGCATGATTCCACCACAGGCTCCCTGTGTGACCTTCGGCAGGTCATTTAAGCTCTCAGTAAAAATAAGACTGATAACACTTCTCCTATCTGCCTTGCCTATTTAGACCTTAAGCTCCTCAGACAGAGACTGTCTCTCACATGCACTGAGCCTGTAACAGTTGGGGCCTCTCATGGTAATTATCTGCCTTACAGCAGTTAACAGCAACAATGCATGCAGCAGTGACTTGGACAGGGATGCACTACCCCAAACACATTGCAAAGGGAAATAAGTACAAAGCAGGAGGTTGTGGGTGAGCAGAACAGGGATATTATTGAATGCAAACATATATTTGAGCTCTGTGATCAAACTGGAAGGCAGGTTTTGGGCTGTAACGAAAGAAATCATGTTATTACCCACTTGCACAGCCTGACAGCACAGCCCCATGCCAAATGCATGAAAGCTTTCCCTTTCTATTATGCTTGGGGGCTGTGAGGGAAACTCATTTTTTCTTCTTTTCATAAATAAAACCATTAATGACTAGCAGTCTGGAAAGGCAAAATCTTGCAGGGGGGAGCTGCTCTCATGTTTTATCAATGAGGAAGCAGAGCACTGGGCATCACGATTTGTCTGTCTGCCTGTTTTCATTATCTTTTTAATGTTAACATTAAAGTCTTCTGGAGACTGTATTTAAAAAACCTGGTGTCAAATGACTATTTGAATAGAGATGAAATGCACCTTTGAGAATAGCAGGTAATAGCAAGGCTTTGCTTCTGCCTGTGGGCTGAGAAATTTGTTGTAATGTCAATGCTGAGGGCTGCTGAAAAATTCTTTCCTGTTCCAGGTTCTCTGTGTTGTCTTGTCTCCTTCCACCTTTGTTCAACAGCAACCAACAGAGAGCTGGGGGCCACAGGATCCCAAACTGCAGCACTTTCTGGCTAAGAATGACCATGAGATGCAGCTGCTCTGACTCACTCAAGGCTGTGAGTGCTGCCCCAACCCCTCACAAGCTGCTTCCAGGTTACCATCCCAGTTCATCCACTGGGAGCTCGAGTGCTCAGGGATGCTCCAAATAAAAGGGAGCTGCAGAGGTAAAAACAGGTCTACTTTTATACCCCCTTCTTATGCCATACAAAGCAGAGCCTGAAACCCTTAGGCCAGCTTTTGTTTTGTTGATTTTTTTAACTTTATTTGGTTGTTTTCATTCTTGCTCAGGGTTTTTTTATTGGACATTCAAGTCTTGTCAATCCTGTTTCTCTGGAAGATTTTGTGGATGGGTAGAGAACTAATAGGCTTAGGATATCAGAGGAACCAATAAATTGCAAGAGCCCTACAAAAATCACAAATAGATTTTTATCTAAAATGAGGCAGTTGCTTTAAGGGTACCACAAAGATGCATTTTACTAATGCAACAAATGTTCAGGCCAGCTTTTGCTTAGCAGGACATGCAGACTGTTTAGGAAATTTGCTTCACAGCCCACCCAAAAACACTGAGGCAAGTGCAAAGCCCATGCACATGTGCTTATGTGCACATACACACAGGGATTTTTAAAAAGGAGTAAGAAACTTTCTGCGAATTCCTCTGCTCCTCTTACTGGTTTCTGACAGGCTCTCCCCAATTTCACCAGTGCATCCTGTGCAAGAGCAGCTGATAATTATCCTCTATTGGGCATCAAAACCAGAAATGATGGGTGAGATCACTTATGCCACATGCCCATTTTTCATACACACATATACGTTGCTTATGGCACAATTCAGTCCTTCTGTCACTGCTCTGCTACAGAAATACTGGCAATAGGGAGCAATTATCTGCTTGTGCCCTTCTGTCCCTCCTGATGGAGATGGAAAAAAACATGGAAAAGAGTGAAGAAGATTTACCAAACTCTCTGAAGCAAACCTGCCACCTCTGAGCCTCCTGAAGCAGTTATTCCTACAAGTGTAGTGTACAGATGAAGGAAGCTATTTGATTCCAAAATCAAAAACCCGATAAACTCTAAGGCAAGGTAAAAACATCAGAGCCCAGAAAGTGGACCATTAGCTAACTGTGAGTGACAAGATGACTTCATTCCTGTGTTTCTTCCTTGCCTTCTTCATGAAGGCCCATCTACAGACCCAATTCCTATCCAGGAGCAAGGGTGTAGGTTGGACTCCCACCCGACTCCACAGAGGAGCCAGCTGGTTATGGGGGAGCCCGATTCCTTGTGGAATCTGTGATTAAAGATGCTGTACCCCAACTGCACTCGGGCAGGTGCTTATGTGCACAGAGAACTCATTAAGTTGATAGTAAAACTGAAAAGGAAATCATTGGGATCTAAAGTGCAGGACTAAAGATGAGCACAGTCCCCAGTGTGCTCCTGAATCAGGGCCAGGATAAGCAAAGAGCAGAGAAAAGGGAATTATTTCAGCTTTTTTCCCTTCTGGATGCTCCATATGCTCCAGCCAGCTGTTCTGGGTTTGTTCATACTCATTACAGTGGGTATGTGTGACAGACTCTACCTCCCTTCAGAGTGACTCAATCATACAGGGTCTCAAATGGTTTGCTTGAGGTTTTAACGCAGGTTGTGTCCCCCCCAGAGCTCCACATCCCCCATCTCTCCTCCCATCTAAATCCAATGGCTCTAACAAGTCCCACCTTGATAGGTGTGCTTAGAGGAAGGTTGGGTGACTGTTCTGTCTGTTCAGCCAGAGTTTCCTCCTTTACCTACTGCACATCTGCCATCTTATATACATTTTGGCTACCAGAGGGAACATACTTCACTAAAACAACAAGCAAACTTGTTTTGGGGAAGTCAAATTTATAGCTAAGAAGCTGTTCTGAGGAACAAATTCAAAGGCTTGGAGCTTTCATGGCCCCAGAGCCTGACGTGCTCACCAACGCCCAGAAGCATTCCCAGGTAGTTCTGCCTCCACCACTCCAGCCATGTCACTGTCCTCCGTGAGTCCCCAGCTCCCCACAGGATCCCAGAAGGAGCAGAGGCTCAATCAATAACCCAGCATAAGCTTTCCATAGCACAAGGCCAAACCCTGAGCTCTGGGCTGAGGAGGACCTTAAACATACAACAGTGGTTGGCACATCCCAGGATCAGACCCATCATTTATTCCTCTTGTCCCCCCTTAGCAGGCAGCCCCTCTGCTAAGAAGAGTCTTTGGGGTTTAGTATTCTGTCATTTCTTCCAGAAACTGCTGTGCCACTCACCCACAGTGGGTCTGAAACATGATGACAGGAGAATTTGGCTGTTTTCCTGCTACTGTCCCAAACAATCATGTCTCCAAAATACTTGCAGCCTTCTCAGAGCCTTTCTTTTCTTATTACTTCACCCATTCAAACACCAGAAATCCCTTCCTCATCGTTTTTTCCAGTAGATTTCCCTTCCAGTGGCTCAGAGTGGGTCCTCCCACTGTTCCCCCACATGTTGTCTCTCAGCTTTAATCAAAGTCACTTCCTTATTTCCCATCTGATTACCCAAGCGTTTGCCTGGCCCTCAGCCACCCTCAGAGCTGGCATAAGCAGGTGCAGCTCTGACAAAGTGACATCAATCTGTGTGCACCCTGAATTGGAGTTGTCCTCCTGATGGAGACCTCTTGATCCCAAGCATTTCTGAAAGCACAGTTGCATGGTTTGCACATGTGACTGAAGCACAGGAGAGGAGGCAGTTCTTGCCTCTTTAACCAAGGATCACCAAATGAAGAATCTGCCTCATTCTGTACACCTTCTCCCCCTTCTGCACTCTTTTCAGCTTGGGTGTTGAGTCAGAGGGACTGATGAGGCTGTTGAGAGCTCCTGTGATATCAGCAGAGCCTTCATTTACACTTCCCACAACCAAATCAGTCTTTGTGCTCTCCCTTGTTGTCCCGTTACGATGTTCTCCCATTTGAGTCCCTTCCCAGCCCAAAGGGTACGGTGCTCCCTTCAGCTCCCGGCAAAGGTGTCAACCACACAACAAATATCTGACTTTTCTGCACCACTCTTGCTACAGCACTACACAGACGGTGGAGACAGTCAGACACAGCCTGTCCCTTGCACCTACAGCTTGTACCTGGCAGGAGGCACCTGTGACTCCACTGTTGCAGTAACTGTAACCCAATGAGAAGGGGAAATGAACTGATTCTCCTTTCTAGCCTGGTTCCCAGCTGACTGGAAGAAATGCCTGTCTGCAGATTCATCTTCTGGGAACTCCCAGAGTCCCGGAGCACACGCAGATACAAACCAGAGCCTGGTTTTTAGAAGATATATTTGTGCCAGAAGCCTTGAAAGTATTTCTAAGCTACAAGCAACACTCTGCTGACTCACATTTCCACTGAAAGCCATTCAGTTTTCAGAAGCATCAATGATATC
Organism: Corvus hawaiiensis; assembly: GCF_020740725.1. Lineage (NCBI taxonomy): Eukaryota > Metazoa > Chordata > Aves > Passeriformes > Corvidae > Corvus > Corvus hawaiiensis. The sequence continues at coordinate 19,810,316 of NC_063225.1, read as the reverse complement.
TACCCAGGGACCTTCAGCTCTATGAGTTATTATGTTTGCTTTACTAGAGAAGCCAACACAAAAATCCTGTGTTTTGGACACCAACAGGATTTGAGCAGTGGAACTCCTTGTTTCAGGGGGCTGGATGCTATAAATTCTTGTAAGTTGAAAGAGCAAGTTAATGAATTCAAGGGAGAAAACCCCATCTAGAGCTACTGAATGTAGAAAATGACATTTGGCTAAGATAGTAGTAAATTTCTGGAGATGGAGAGTATATTAAGAGGTGTCACTACATGCTTATCCTGTTCCTACATTCGTCCTCAGGCATCCACTATTTACCACTGCAGGAGAAAGAACACTTGGCTAGATGGATGCTCTTATTTAGGCTAATGCAAGCAAAGCACCCTTGAATACACCTGTACACCTGAACTCACAAAACACAAACCCTCACAAGCCTGTCCACCATCACCGCATTGCACCAGGACTACAACAAAGAACCACAGTCTCATGATGAATGATTTGCCTCTTGATTCACTTCAGAGAGAGCTCCTGTCTGGGGTTAGAGACCTGCATTTACCTCTATTACCTTAAACACCCAAGGGAGTACAGGAGAATAGTCATCCCAAGCTCATTTTACAACCACCCAGAGTGGAGAGCGTGGCCAGAAGGCAAGTGGCCTCAGATGAGCTGATTTCTCTCTCTCCCTGAGAGCAGTGGCTGTGATACCAACACCAACACACACAGCTGCACTCTTAGTTTATCTGCATTCCTCAGCTTGGATGGGATGAATCCCAACTTCAACAATATACACAGAGAACAGAACCTGCACCTCATTGCCTTGTATGATGAAGTAATGCACTGCTGGAGGCTCAGTCTCCCATCAAAATTGTTTTTGAGGAATTACAGACAGCATCTCTATGACCAGCCTGAGAAGGGTTGTTCTCAAACGCTCCTGTGTCTTGGGCCACTGCAGGCAAGTTACCTGATCAGAATCACCCCTGCTTTTGACCAAAGGAAAAGCAAACAACACCACAGTCTCACTGTCATTCTAGGGAGAAGGATGTGCAAAGAAGGCCTCCCAAGGTCATGGCTGAGAAAGCACATCCGCAGCTGCAGCAGCAGCTGCCAGGCTCTGCCAAGATGCCTTTGCTCAGGAGGTCTCTGGGAAATAAAGGACATCACTGAGCACAGGGACTAGGTATGGACAGCATGTTTCAGGCTCCTGTAACCTGGGCACAGAGAATAAGGCCCACCTGCTCATTCCCTGCACACAGAGCTGTGCACCATCCCTTCAGATTCAGGCAATTCAGCCCTCATGCTGGAAAAACAAAGGGAGGTGCTGAAGGCCAGCACTTCTCCTTTTTTCCTTGACAGCTCTGAAACACCAAATATACCACAGCATCTGGCTAAGCAGCCTGGCGTATGCTGTCACTCCCTTGCCAGGGAGACTGACTGACAGATTAGATCAGACACACAGATAATGGGCTGGGACATCTTGAAGCCCCATCTCAAGATGATTCCTGTTTATAGCATTAATCTCCAGTGACACAGGGCCCCCCAACATGCAGAAACCAGCTGTGCAGCACTGTAAGTAGGACATCATGTCACACATGCTAAGGGGAGCATGAGGGACTTCTGAGGTGCCTTGGTGCATGCTAGCACAGAACACCCCAGTAAGAAACTCTGCCACTGATACGAGGAAAGGCTGAAATGGCTGTTGTGAACAGTGAAGTAGAACAGAGAAGCCCCAGGATACAGACGGGAGGGTTGAAGTCTCCCAAAAGACAGCCTGTATGTAACTCATCGCTAAGCTTCCTATCAGTAGATGTAGATCAGCACTTTCCTGTCACTGGGAGATCTCAGATCTCTAAAATGAATGCCAAAGAGCAGCCACAAAATTAAACCTTGATCAGGGAGGGTCGATTCCCACACCGCCCACGCTGCACGTACAGTGATCCATCAGCCCTGTCGCTCATGGCCTGGCTGCAGCCACAGCCTCTCCCTCCACGTTCCAGGTGACCTCTGCCTGATCTCCACTTCAAATGCTCCATCTCTTGCCCCTCTGTCTTCCCTGGCGGCACATCTACCCTCTGCTTCTGCCACAGAGCTATGAATCATAACAGAATAATAAGCTCGTTTATGAGCTGCACACAAGCCCAAAGGACCAAAGAGCGGAATAAATTGCTACAAAGCCCTCTAAGCCGATTTATTCATTCAACAGTTTCTTGCTTTGACTCCAGCCTCCTCTAACCGGTGTCCAAACATTGTGGTAGTACAACAGGAAAAACAGCAACCTTCTTTCAAGAGGTTCATTACTTTTCTCTTTTCGAGATCAAGAGATGAACTGACTTGTACAGGATTTGAAGCCTGGCATGCCAGCTGAACGCATCACTGCTCTGGCTGACTCCCAGGCTTGCAGTGAGGCCTGCAGCCGTGGGTAATATGTAAATGAACTGCTAACACAGGCTTACAGCACACAGCCTGGCCAGGGAAAGATACTGCCTCAACTCCAGGGCCCTGCTGTCCTCAGGATAGTGGATGAGGATTTAATCATGGGCCTCTCTTGGGGCAGAAAGACTTCCAAAGTTGAACACTGCTGTTTGCTGACTGGTGGTACAATATAGTGTCAATAAAGGGGATTTTGCCCTTCTGTCACACCAAGGATCACAACACTGAGCAGATACCAGTCCCCCCAGGTAGAGCTGCATCCATCTGATAGCTGAGAATCACTCACCATGTGTCACAAATAGGAAGCAGAGGCAAGGCAGGTTGAACATACCAATTCAAGTTTGTCTTTCTAGGCAGGTACAGAGCTGGGATAGAAATCTTCAGATTCCTCCTTCCTGTCCCTCACCCTCTTAGCTCCCCTTTCACCTTCTCCCCAAACCTTCATGCCTGAAGCTCAAGTCAGCTTGTCGTTTTTTGCCAGGCCTGTCTGTTCTTCAGGCTTACCCATTCCTGGGCTTTCTCACCCCAGCCTCCCCAGGATGCTGGCAGGAAAGTTGTACTTCTGTAGCTTTTTCAACTTTGTCACAGCTCAGGTGCAGAGAATAAGCAGAACTTGTGGTCACACAGGATCTCCCCTTTGAGCAGCCACTCACAGAAATCCAGGTAAGTATCCAAGCCTGGAGCTGCTCCTTCTCAACCTCATCTCAGAAAGTGTGATCTACTATGACACACAACCCAGCAATTAGAGATCCCAGACCTGTTTCTCTATCTGCCCTTGAATTACCTGAATGGCTTAGGTAAAAAGGTGTTCTCTCCTGTAATAAATGCTTGCAATTATTCCATAAACTCCTTTTTTTTTTTAGGAGGGTGAGAAAAACTGTGCAATGACTCAATAATTCAGCCCAGTGGAACATTCATCTGGGATACAGGAAAGGGTCAGGGTCCCATGGCAGACTCCACTGCTGCTCCCTAAGCCTATCTGTGACTGCCAGGTGCTACATGAATGCAGAATATTGCTCTCTTATAGATGATTTGGACAGGAACTACGAGGGGAGAAGCAGCAGGGCACAGCTATAAGAGAAGTAAGCACAAGGTGGCATCTATTAGCAAGCATCCAATTTAGTGACTACCCATAAACCAGGCAGTATGAGTAAGAGACATTAATGGATCTCTCACAGGCCTTTGCTATTACTTTCTCACAAGAGCATCACAGCAAAAAGGAAATCTTAAGAGTAAGTTGAGTCTCTTGATTCATTACTTCCTCTGAAGTCCTAAAAGCCCCATAGCGAGACAGAAAGCACCAAAACAACCTGCAAGCAGCTTTTCCCTGATCCAGAGGATTTTTACCCTTTGGGAGGTAGTTGGCCATTTTTACTGATGTCCTCCATGCCAAATCCACAAGATTTTCTGAAATTCTGCTGCAGAACAGTTGGCTTTCCAGCTGTGCTGCCTTCATGCTGAGAGTATCCCTAATTTATCTCTGTGGGAATCAGAGGAGCCAAGAGAAAGGAGTCCAGTTCTTGTTCAAATGAATCCCCCCTTGCTTTCAAAAGAGCCCGGAATCTCTCAGTTGGCATTTTTGTCCATGACTGAACACTGGTGGAAGGTGCAATACATGGCTTAAAGGAACAGCTCACTATCAACACATAAACAACTGCCAGGGTCACATTGCCTCTGCTTTGCAGGAGGACTCTGGGCTTTAAAAGGCTTTTACAACTTTCTGTCCTCTACATAATTAAAAAGTGATTATTTTTGCGACACAGGATGGAATCATGTTCAACATCCTGTTGATATCAAGAAGCTAAAGCAGGGGAGAGAGGCACATTTTGCAACTAGAGGATAAATGGCCTTCAAAAATTGGTGGAGGAGGAACAGAAATTGCAAGGAAAGGAGAGGCTGTTCAGTTCCTGTAGGGGTGCAAATTTTGGCAAAGTACTTGCTTCAAGATCAGGGTTGAGGTCCATTTAGCAGAGCAGTGGGGGAGAATCTGAAAACCAAATTAGTAAAGACAATGAGTTCTTCCCTGCGCGCTCCGTGCAGGCTCAACTCAGCACCCATTGCAGCTATTGGAAATCTTCCAAATGACTGCACTGACCCTCAAAGCCTGCCAGCAAGGCATGGGCTAGGAACCACTAGCAGCAGCTGTCCAGGGCCCAACCAAACCTGGAGTCTCTGAAGGGATCCCACAGGATCCCTACAGGAATCTCTTCAGCTCTGTGGGGAACAGGCCAAAGCCTTCTGCTGGAGTGCGGGCGAAGCTGCTGATCAAGACAGGAAACTGAAAAAAGCAGGCTGACCTCTCTGACTGCATGACTGGCCATTGTCTTTAGGAAGGACAATACCACATCTTTCTTGCAAAGACGAAGAGCAACTTGCTTGGCAGTTCAGGGAGCAGCAGTGGAGGCTGTTATGGCATAACACGAGCCACAGCTCACGTCTGTCCCATGCTGCCACCCAGCCAGGCACACGTTATCCCAGCACTGTGCTAATGTAGGCTCAACAATGCCTGAGCTGCCCACAGAACAGGCAGAGCCCACTTGTGCTGCCTGTGAGAGCTCCTGCAGCAGTGCCACTACTTGCATGTGAAACAGCCAATTTAAATTTGGCCCTTGCCTGTTTTCAAGAACAGCAGCCTCAGAGTGATCACACTGTACATACAAAAATGTTCCCTTTTCTTTATTTTTTTTTTTAAAGCAGCTCTGGCACTGATTTCAAAGTCATGCAGGTAGTGTGGTGCTTTCAAGAATCCCTTGGATTCAAGAATCAAGAACCTGAATGTTTTGGGACACTTATTAAGAGCCCAGAAAATGCTTTTGAACAAGGGACTCAGCCCCTTGAAGACATTTTGTTACTGTGGATCCTATAGCTGGATGGCTTCAAACTGGTTCCATAACACAGAGATTGATTCAACACCTCACTGTATTCAGTTTAGACATTTTTTGCTCATTTTCACAGGCAAAATAACCACTTAAATTTGACTTTGCATCAATAAATTGCCCAAGATAATAGGATAGATGAAAAGAAGAGCTGACTAGCACGAAAACATAATAAAAAGGTGCTTGACTGTGTGAGTCAGTTCTGGCCTGTGTGTCAGCGGCACAATTAGTCCTCCCCTTGCAGGCCACATGGTTTGGTGTTGTATTTGACAGACAAATCAATCCTCCCCTTCTTCTAAGCACTGTCTAATGAATAAATCAACAAGGTCACTGGTGCTGCTGCTTCGCCCTTTCCCTGCCAGGCGGCTGGAGCTGGACCTGCTGCCTGGCTCCATCTGCTGTGCTTCCAACAGGATCCAAGTGTCCTGGGGAGCAAGATGGAACAGTTAAAATACACAACTGGACAGCAAAAGTCCCTGGGTTTACTCCTGACTAGTGTGTTGTCTTGGACAAGTCACACTGATCCTTAGGCCAAACAATGCATTCGCTCAACAGACCTTGTGAGCCAGCTGGGGAAGAGGGGGAAATCAAGGAACAGTGCAGAAAGAAGTACCAAAGGACTGTCACTGGCTGGCGTGGGAGCTGCCATGCAGCAGTCAGGGGGGCAGGAGGACATACTGCAACCAACCCAGCCCACCTCAGCCCAGCCCCCTCCTGCCTGGCACAGCCCTGGCATAGCAGGCCCGGGGCTTTGCTGGAGAGCCCTCAATGGTTGCACTATAAACAAATTGCTATGATGAACTGGTCTTGTGCGTGCAAAGGGGCCTCGAGCTAGTTGATGCAGTAATAACAACAATAGCAGTCATTTACTCAGCACCAAGTATGTATCAAGTGTTTGCAAAACACACTGGCAGATGAGGCTCATGTCCCAGAGCGCTCACTCTGAATGGAGAAGAGGGAGAGATGGGAAAACACACACAAGGGAACGGGTGAGAATGGCAGCATGTCTGAGGTCTGCAAGCAAAGCTTCTGGCAGACCTGTTACAAGCCTGCTGCCCAGCCCTACCCAGCTGTGCTTGTTATTTTTGTTTTACCCAAGGCTGTTCCCATGATGGATTGGCCCCAGAACTCCATACAAGGCCATCATCCCTTCCACTGCTCTCCCAAGTAAAGTATTTCCCACCTCTCCTCTAGCTCCTTCACTCACACATCTGCCTCCATTTAGCACCTCTGAAATTCCAGCAGACCAACAAATAACACAGGACCAAAATGTTTTTGGGGGCCCACAGAAAGTGCTTCCCTCAGCCTGAGCCGTAGCCTGGGGTAAGAGGTGAACACGATTTCTGTGGCAGCCACAGGAGTGATTGGGAAAAGGGATGCGAAGGAAGAGCCAGCGGAGAAGGCAGAAGCGAGTGCTGAAGGGGAAAGGGGTGACACAAAACTCACTAGGCCTGAAGTAAAGTGAGGAGAGTGTCATGCTTGTGGACTTCTGACCTTGTGGAGAGGATTCCTTGAGAGAAGAGCACATATTCCCTGCCAGGCCGTGGGCAGCAGTCAGTCAGACATAGGAGAAGCGTGCCTGAGCTGGAAAACGCCCGAGGGCTCCGTGTGACACGACTCCCACCCTCAAAGGGAGGCATTTTCTCATTCATACCCTTTCCCTCATTGCCCCTGACACTGCCAGTCAGTCCCCAGCCCCACCCTGCCCAACACTGGCTGCTCTCCTTCCCAACCTGCTTCCACCCTCCCTTTTCCCTGACAAGCTGACAGGCTGCTTCCAGCACCCAGGGAGCTAGGCAATGAAGTCCCTGGAGAAAGGCCCTGCCTTCCCTCTGTTAGCTCTGAGAGCCTGTGATGCCATGGGAGCCAGTGGCTGCTCCATCCCTAGCTGTCACCCACACATCCATATGATTTGTGGATGTGCTGGCACACAAACACTTAGGAGAGCTGTAGGAAACTCGTGCAGGGATAATCCAGCAGCCTGGCACAGCAGGAGAGCCCTGAATACAAACAGCTGTGAGGAAAAAAAAAAAGAAAGTAAAACAGAAGGAAGAGCAGAGGCAGGAGGAAGAGACAATGTGGACTTGCAGGAGGAACACAGGAGTGAAGCAGTGCACCTCAGTGCAGGGCAAAGGATGCAGCAGGAAAGAAGCAAGAGGCTGATGAAATCTTTGGAGAAATGATCTCTAAATCAGTCCCATTTCCTTGATATTAAAATGAGAATGAGTTACCTACCACTAACTTTGGCTCCTAGAATGGGCCAGGAAACCCTGGTCCTGAGAGAACATTGTGGCCTGGAGAAGTGTTTGTGTCTTCACCAGACCAACTTGCCCACCAAAGGGAAAGGAGATACTCCTAGGAAAAACACCAGAACAAACCCTCTGCCTTAGCTGGGCTAGCCAGAGCAAATCTCTAATATTCTCCCTGAGGCATTCATTCAAAGTTCCATTTAGATATGAAGCAAGAAGAGGAACACTGCAATGCCTTCTTTGTCATGCAGCACACTGAAACCACTTCTGCTTGAGCCCAAAAGCTCTCTGAACAGCTGACTGCCCTCACTGGCTGTTAGCCACAACATCAAGGAAAGGCCCTGCCAGCTGCAGAAGAGAGAATGCCCATACAGTAATGAAAGATGACTAACTGTTAGGCCATTGGTACAGTTATTAATTACAAATACAGCTTTCTGCCATGCAGGCATTCTAGTAATCATGTAAACAACAAGTTCAACTGCCTCTTTCCATCAAATTGATGGAATAAGAAGAAGGCAGTCCTCTGGGCTAGTATGAATCACCAAAATGCAGCCACCCCCAGGGTGGGATGCAACTGTGTGCAGTGACAGCACCTAATCTATAAAGGCACAAACAAGCATGACTGTACCAGCCAAAACAGGAGACAGAAGTGAAACAAGGCAGAGAGTGCCAAAATTCCTCCCTGCCACAACTTTCCTAAAATTAGAGGAGAGAAACCAAAAGCAGGTCTCTTGTAATTAACCCTGCCTCTGGCCTTGATGCACAGTGACCCTTCCTTAGTGACTCTGAGGGCTAAAGGCACCTCAGAGGCTCACACCCCATCTTGAAGACACCTGCATTACTAACCATTTGCACCTTCCTCACTGGCATAAGCGTGGCACGGGTTGAAGATGTTGTAAGGACCGAGCAAAGCACCAGAAGATGAAGAGCCTCTTGGACTTGGTATGAGGCATTGCTCCACACACTGCAACTTGTAGCATCCCTTCCACGCCTCAGAAAACAAGAGCACTGTGGGAGGAGAGATGTCTGGCTGCTACTGGCTTGGCTTGGCCTCCCTCCTCACCCCAGCACGGAGGAGTCACCTGTATGTCGACTTCAGGATGCCAAGGTGCACAAAAGCTGCTGCCTTCTGTCCTGTTGGTCTGTTTGACCATGGAACACCTCCCCCTCCCTTCTCCCCTTCACTGTCTTTTATAGCAGTCTGGGTGTACAGGTACTCAGTAGATGCTGAGCTGTAAATCCAGCTCCAAGACAATAAATTCAGCTTGCTGAAAACACACATTCATTGTCAGCGAGCACAGGAACCCAGGGTTTTGCAGTCAGCAAGGCTATTAAATGCTGCTGTCAGAACAGGTTTATTTGACTGCATCAGCTTTTGTAGATATAAGCAAAATGGAATTTAGTCCTGCTTGGGATCACCTCCCAGCACTGCAGTAAGGGAGTGCAGGCAGTGGCCACTGCCTGCCAGTTCACAGTTGCCTGCTCAGGGGCAGAACACACAGCACAGTCATCAAGCCATCAACAGAAGAGCAAAACCAGGCCCCAGGTCCATGAGCAAGACTAAGCTTTACAGCTATTTTTTGTCCATATCTAATTTGAGAGACAGAACTACTCCAAGTTTAAGCTCTCAAAGGAGTGTCAGGAAACAGCAAGGTCCTGCTCTTCCATAAATGCAGACAAGCCTGGAAGCAGAGGTGTGGACAACAACCTCCCCAATAGGATATAGTCCCACAGCACGTGAGTCAAGCGGTTAAAAACAGGTCTATTAATAAATCATCAGGCAAAAGTAATCCTTGTTGCTCACATAGAACACAGTCACTCGCACCAGTGCCTTCCTCCAAGCCCCACTGAGCTCCTCAGCCAGCACTGCTGTGCCACAAAAGCAACTTTCCAGTGCAGACAGGACAGGCAGGCACCTGTGACACACAGCACCTCTGTGACCCACTGATCCCATTTCCTGCTTCAGTGCTGGGATTAAGAGAAGGGACAACTTTCAGCAGGCAGCATAGTGGGAGGATCTGTCTTAGGACCACAGAGGCAACATCTCCTCTGCTGAATCCCAGGAAGAAATTTTGCTGCAGGCCTTTGGAGAGGTGACCCAGATCCCACAAGGATGCTGAGCAGATGTTCTGTTACAGTGACCAGCTCTTCCTGCAGATAGCTGAAGTTTATTCCTAGCAACTTCCAGGGGAATTTGAAGGAGATTTTCTTGTTTCACACAGCTTACTTCACTAAACTAGAAATAAATTGGCCCTTGTTTTCCTGGAGGATTCAAAACAAAGCCAAATTCCCCACGTGTCCAATGACCATTGCTTCACCTGCTGATCTCCATGCTTAGACTGCAATTTGGGTTCTCTCTGGAAAAAGGATTTACCTTGCAGAAGCAGCCCAGGATCAGTTTCTATCCCAGTGGAAGCCCTACAAAGCCACATCACTCCTTAGTTACACAGTTATCCAGCCCCATGAGACTCACTGCCAGGTCCTCCCAAGCTATAAAAGCCAAGAAGTTATATCAGAGATCTGAGTGTAAGAGGGCAGCATGAACCACTGGACTGAAACGAGTGAGAGCTGAATCAGGCTTTGTATATGGAGGCATCACAACTTTTTAGGGTGTCTACAAAGTAACAGAGCTACAGGCAATAGAGCTGAGCCCACAGGTGGGGGGCACAAGGAAAAAAACAGAGTCAGAGCAAACACTAAGCAACATGGACAATCCTTTTTACTTCAGCCAGGTGCCCGCTAGATAACTCCCTGGCTAAACAGGGCACATCCAGCAAAATTCCTCATTTCTGCTTTTATGAGATTTCCGAAGTTGCTGGGGGAGGATTTCTAAATTCCACTTTAAATTCATGTGAATCAAATATTGAAAACCTTATGGTAACTTGGCAAATCTCTGCTTTAATATAGTCTCCCTGTAATTAATATCAGATTGTGGAGCTCTGGGATATACTGCAAGGTGGTCACTGGAGCATCTCTGGCACTTTCCTGAAGGCCTGAATTCAGGCTGAACAATAAGGAAATTGCATGGGGCAAGCACAGCCGTATTGTGGTTTCAAAAGGACACAGCCCCCCCTCCATATCAGCTTACACAAGGAGGGTTCAGCCCATGTTCCTCATGCCCCTGGGAGCCCAGGAATTACTTTGGAATCATATTAGCAGGCCCACTGTCAGACGTCTGGAACTCATTTTGCAGCATTCAACACCTCACTTAGGAAACCTCACAAGGTGTACCAATCAAAAACTTGAAGGCTGTGGAGGAAGACAGCCTCAGTGCATGCTCCTGCTGCAGCAGCTCTATTATTAACACAGGCCAAGAGCCCAGCCACTCCTCTCCAGCAGAACTGGCTTCATTTCTGTGTCTCCACGCACAGTTATCACAGGATTTAAATGCCCCCATTGACTTGTCAAGACAGTACTGCCAGGGCACAGTGACCCCAGGTCTCTGCACCCAGGGCATCTCCCCAGAGCAGAGCAGCACTCTGAGCTAACCTCACTGCCCCGCCAGCCATCAGCACTGCCAGCCCAAGGGTCCTGCAGAGAGCAAGGTGCCCCCCAAACTGCACTTCAGCCACCCAGTGCAAGCCCACCCCAGAAGTACCATGGCACAGGGAGGCAGGGATATTCCCAAGGCATGAGCCTTTCCTATGGGAAATGGTGTGAGCACAGAACGCTAAGCAAGGCACAAGGTGTGTTGTATAACTGCAGGTTACACTCACCCTAAACAATGGTTGCCTTAACAGAAAATAAGATGCTGAGAAGCAGACAGCAAAACAATGAGAAGTGGATGAGGAGAGACCAGGAAGGAGCTACTTCGAGCTTCTAAATAAATCTGACAGGGAATATTCATCTTAAATCAGGGTTGCCACAAGCTGGTTGGAAATCTGCCTGGCCAATTTTCCTGTCATCTTGCCAGTTGCTGGGGAGACAGATGAATTTGCCAAGAGTGGGTTTTTTTAATATCCAAGAACAGGATTTTCTGCACAAGCCCAGACACACTGTAAATGCCACACTGCACTGACTACCTTGGTTCTGCTCATCTTAAACTGCTCTCCCAGCAGAACCACACAGGTGTTACATCAATTCCCAAGATAGGCCCAAACTTATTTAAGTGGAGTCAGGAGAGCTGTGCAACTAAAGCATGGACACAGTGCACGCTGCACTGCCTCTGACACAGGATTTAGCATAAAATCACCCATTTCACCTCAGACAGCTCTCAGCCCCAGTCTGGACACATTTTTGTTGTGGGTGTGTGCAGAGATGAGATGCCATATATTGCTTCCTCTCCACAGTCCAAATCGCTCCTATCTTGGTAGCCTTCCAAAGCGTTTTCATAGCTTCCTTTCAAGAGACACGTTGTCCCGCAATTGGCCACAAAGCTCCCACAGCATCTCAGCACAGAGAACTATGTAAAAACCCTGAACACACAATACAGCAAGAGAGACCAAACACGAAAGACTCAGGATTGCAGGTGCAATTTCTAGGATGGACACTTTTAGCACAGACAGCTTGACCCAGCCTAAGTACCTCCCAGGCCAAGTAGACAGGCTCTCCTCTCAAAGAACTTCTAACACACGTCAATTAAATTTTGGCAATCATGTGCATAACCTCGTGAAACTAAGGCAGTGGGTGCTTTAAGCCAAGAGAATAGGGCTAACAGTACTTAGAGCGAACCACAGACAGCTAATCTGAGAAGAAAATTATTTTAACTGGTCAGAAACTGATCTTTTTCAGGCAGGAATGAAATTTTTCCAAGGCATTCCACTCCAGCTTTATTTAGCCCCTGGGAAGCCAACATTACAAGCCAGCTTCAGTAGGAACAAATCCAGATAACCTTAACATATCCAGAAGTCCAAGTCATCCCCAAAAACATGCACAGCTCACAGAAAACAAGGGTTAAGAAGAAAACAGCAATTTTCTGCCTGGCATTTGCATAGTTGGATTCTAGCCTGGAAATAAAGAAATATAGAAAAACACTTGTAAAAATACAAACACGATGTGCTCAAATCATGCTTCCATTGACTTTGAACAGTGTTATGCCTGGAGTGAAATGGCTCTGTTGGGCTTAAGCTTGTCCTCAGAAATGCATTGTGAATTCTCAGCAATGCCATGGGAACCACATGGGCATCTCCAAGGGAAGAATTTGGCCAACTCCATTTAACTATTTAAAATTCCAGGGTTATTTGCAGAATACAGGCCAGAGTCCCATAAAAGCAAAACAATTTGAAGAGAAAGATATTCCAGAATGACTGTGAAATGGCAAACTGCACCCTCTTCTCTCATCAAAAGGCATCCGTTTACAAAGTGATCAGCGTGGGTATTGATTCAGGCAAGGAAGCGGCAATATTTACCTAAGCACCTGCACTTATGATGTGTTAGACCCACCAAACAGCCTGCCAGCCCAGCAATCATTTACCATGGGAGAGGAAGTCTCTATCATTTCAGCCTTAAAAGAGCCATGAAGCAGCAGATAGCGTACTCCAAGTGTACATTTTGGCAGCATGGGAATAAGTCATTCTGTGCTAGAGCCAGAGCCTTCTGGTTTGGGTCACGTGGACTCAGATGAGCTGCTAAAATCCATTCTCAGGTGTTCTTCTCCCTTTTGTCACTGTAGTCCTCTCTTAAAAATCCCTGTGCCTGGGACTTGAGCAGGAATTTCTCTCCCAACTTTCTCATAAGGAATAAAAAGCAAGCACAGAGCTCAGCAGAGAAAGCACAAGAACCATATATGCCTCTTCCCACACTCTTGTCATGTTTCTCCCACGGTCCCCACCTGCTGAAGCCAGCCTGGGTGTTGTGAACAGCAGCGGAGGATGAGCAGGGATTTAAGCTCATCCTGGAAAGTCCCCAGCCCTCCACTCATGTGCTACTCAGTTCAACCCACCCCTACTAACTAAAACCCCCTATTCCCACATTCCAACCTTACAACCAGTTGTTTAGCAGCTACCTCTGGGCATAAAAGAAGAGCAGATGTAAGGAATGCCACTGGGGCTCTCAGAAGAGCAATTTGCAGTATCAGGAATCAGTTTAAAAGGCCTGCATCTCCTCCCAAAGCAGATATTGATGTGTCCAGAACACGGTTTCCTGGGCTGTCTTTAATAGCATTTTCCGGAATAACATCACTGCTCTCATGTATGCTCATCAGCTCCAGCATTCTGCACTCCCTGCAAACGTAAGGAGGTGTGTTGGACTTCAAATACCATTAGCCCAGAACAGGGCTCACTTGGAAATGGGGTCCTATTTTTTTGGAAATGCTTTTGTGTTGAATGGCATCTCCTCACCACTGACAAAGCAAATCTAAACCCCAAAGAGCTCTCGGCGCAGGGCAAACAGGTTCCAAAAAGCACACACCGCCCAATGATGATTATTAGGACATTTTACGTGCCACCAGGTAGTGTTTGGAGGTTGACACCAGAAAATGCACACAGGCAATCCAGTACCAGCACCTCCAGCCCCTGTGCTGGCAAGGGAGAAAACCCAGAAAAGAAGATAGCAAAAGCAGATTTAAAATGTTCTCCTATTAGTTCCTTTTTGTCAGTGATTGGAGCAGAAAGAACCTCACCCTGAGAGACAAGCAGCACGTTTTCCTGCTCTGCTCACAGAGAACCTTTCAGATTCAGTCCCACCTCAGTTTTGTCACCATATCAGGACTCACACAGACCCATTACAGGACATCCCTAATTTACCACTATCCTGTGACAGAGCTGTCTCCATGACACACAGGACACCCCAGCAGAACAGAACAGAACCAGGCCACAGCTTGCACTCCTTGACAGACAGAGCATTTCAAGGCCCCCCAAAAGAGTCTTAGACTTCATCCCCCTCTCTCAGCACAAGCATAAGCCCTTTTCAGGGAAAAGACTGGGTGTTTCTTTCCTGCCAGTCCTTAGCTGAAATGACCAGGCCCCATCAGCCAGTGGGACAGCTGGGTCACATATAGTGGCACAGAACTGGCACCATAACAATAAAGACTGAGTCATTTCAGTGCCATTTGGTAGCAGGGATGTCTGGGATCCCAGCACAGCTCGGGCAGAGCAGAGTGCCCATGGCTCCCAGGCACAATTTGTAGCAGCAGTGCTTCGTACATCATGACAGGCTTCGTACAGGTGGAGCTGGCAGCACCCTCAGCAGGTACAGCCAGGAGACACTTCTCATTCCCAGGCCATTTCAACACACTCCTGAACAACTATTTCATAATTTCATGTGTTCCCAGAGCTGAAGAGTTTTGAATCATCTCTGAAAAACCTCTTCAGCTGCATGTGAGTTACAGAATGATGAAAAGCACACTTTGGGGGGAAAAAAACCCCCAATAAATCTCAAAAGCCTTCCAGCCAGAAAGCATTGCTGGTGCTTGAGACCTGACACATGGCACCTCAATGAGGAGCCTCTGCTTTCCTAAATTGGAAAAAGTTGGGCTTTGATTTAACAAAGCTGAATGTATGAAAATTGCATATTTAGCATGCAGTGTAGTAGAAGCCTTTGTGCAGTCTTAACTCTGCATTAGCATATTCTTAGTCATTTAATTAAGTGTTGCAAATTGTTTTTCTGTTAATTATTTCAGTATTGGACATTATTATTTTCCCTTTTGGAAGACAGAATCTATTTCATGAGGGTTAATAATCCTGCTAACTCTCCTTTCCTTAACTGTTCATTGCTGCTGATAAGATTCCACGTGCTTTTGTCAGACTGCAGGCTTCTAGCTCATTTATAATTGGATACATCCTGTACTGAGTATCTCCAGAAGTGCTGATATGATATCCCAGATGGTAATATTCCCTCTTTTCTCTGTGTGTAATTTCACAAAAAGGCCCACTGACAGCTAGTGTTTAAAGGAAATTCGTGTAAGCAGACATGGTAGGTGATCTGATCTGCTTTGTATTAGGGATGGGTAAATCCATTCTGATGAAAAAGAAGCAAAGAAGAGTGAATCAGAGCCAGGGAGCAGCATCTGGGAGTCCTGGGCTTTATTCCCAGCACTGCCACTGATCTGTTACAGAACCATTAAACTGCTCCACCTCAGACTTCCTCATCTAAAATGGGCTTATTATTGACTGTGCCTACCTGGTAGGTGTCTAGTGGGGATTAACTAATATTTGGAAACACTTTGAGATCCTCTGAGGGAAGGTACAATATAAATGCAAAGCAGTTGCACTGCTACTCTATTAACTGTTGACAGCCTGCTCTGCTGCTTTTGAACTACCTGACCACAGACCTGAACCAACAATGAATGCAAAGAATTAAGAGGAGGAACAGTCCCAATCAAAAAGCCATCCAGAGGGGAGTCCCCATGACTTTTCCAAGGAGTGTGTCTCCCATCTTCCTTGCTATTGGTACACAAAAGCAAACCTCTTCATGCAATAAAGGGCTGCTCAGCAAAGCATAAAGAGCTGAAGGCATTATCAGGACTAAACACACACTAAATTCTTCTCCCGTAACTTATTCAAACATTTCACACCTGCAAAGCTGAGCAGATGGGAATCTGGGAATCTCAGAAGAAGGATCTCACCCTCTATCCCATGGTACTCTCATCTACATCTTCTCACAAAAATTTATTTGTGACCTTTTAGCTGATTTCATTCCTGCAACCTGAGACCATTCTAATCCTCTGCAGGAAAAAAAGAACAAAAACCCAGTGAGGACAATATTTCTCAACCTTTAGACAGCAACTGGTCCCTTCCTTCTGTAAAATCATCCACATACCATACACGAGAGCAACAAAGCAGAGGACAGTAAGGCAATAATTTTCCAAAAGGCCTATAGGCTGGCCCTGCCCTGGGAAAGAATAAGAGACATTGGACTAGAAGAACTAATGTATTTTAACCTCAAAGCATCACATAAACATTAAGCCCATCAGCCTGACCTCTAGGATGTGATATTATTCTTTCCATTCTGTAAAACAGTCTAAAAGATGAGGAGTACTTCACTCTGAAATCCACTCCGAGCAGCCTAAAATGGTACTGCTCCTCTTCAGCCTCCTTTCCTCTCTCCTCACCCAAAGGTGTTTATCTTTCTCTTAAACTCACACACATCCCAAAGTAAAATAGAAAGCCAGGGCACCAGGCCGGGCCAAAGGCTAGCACATGAATTTACTGTGCTGTCTTCAGTCTCCCAGAAGCCTTTCCTGAGTCCTAATAAAGATATCTGAAACAAGATGCTAATGCTGGATAATCCAGGTAATCTCCCAGAGTTACTTCCCCGGTTTGCCTGGTTATAAATAATGAATTAGGCCTTTACTTATTATTTCTCTGCCCTTTGGGGTCACTGTGAGGCTGGGGAAGGAATACAAATTTAAGAATATTAGATCCATTTATTAATATCAATTTCTGCCAATCCTGCATGAGAGATGTCCCTCACCCTGTGCATGCTACTGATACTCTGAAGCAGCTGGGATGTTAATGGCATGGATCTAATAGCTACGAACTGGCCCAGCCTTACTCACCATTCCCATAAATTGAATTTTTAAAAGGCAGATGGGTGCTTCATAAGTGGAAACAGAATCATGTGCCAGTTTTCATTTCTTTTCCGTTCCTGAGCACTGGTGAAATGAAGTCTCCCCACTGGCTTTGTCCACATAAGCCTGTCGTAACAATTTAGTCCCATTTTAAGAGCCCCTGTTATTCCCACACTGGATTTCTAAAGCACCACCGTAACCCCTTCTCTGCCGTCTTCCTCTGCAGCACCCATTCAGCTGAACACAGCCACAGCAACCACACAGGCTTCCAGGGATCTTTAGGCTGAGAGAACAAGATCTGTCCCACAGCCCCTTCACTTTCTCCCTCTCGACTTACTCCATCTGCTCTTTGACATAAAGGCAATTAATTCCAGCCATGACTATGAGTATGCCTGCAGCACTCACTGTGCTGGAAGTCCCAAGCTGAGCCTTACTCAAGGGACTGGTACTAATTTCAGCTACAGTCTGAATGCTGGTAGACTCCTTAGTCCAGACAGCTTTTACCACCAGGCTCCTCAGCCTGCCCACGGGTCTTCCGCCAGCAACAGCAATCACCAAGAGCTACAACAATGTGCTCACAGGTGTCAGTATTTTCCCAAGAACCCAGACAAAATGCTGCCTCTTGCCTTCTATGCACCAATGTGAACATAGGTGGCCACACGAGCACTCCTGGTAGGCTTCAACCATGCGGTTCACCTAATCACCTTAATTACTTCAAAGGCCCCTCACTAAAGGGACCAGTCACCAGCCACCAGCTGAAGGGAGTAGAAGCCATGGAAGCAAGAGTGTTAAGTTTCTATAACTTGAATATAGAGATGTTTTTGAGACCCTGGCTTGCTCAGAGCTGGGCTGAGCAGGACAGGGTGGGATCACTGCTGACCAGTCTGCACAAGCTCTTGGGCCAGGGAGTAACTGAGACTTCAGCAAGGCCCTCACCAGTCTCCACCTCTTTAGCAGCAGGCTCAAAGACCAGGCCAGGAGCCATCCCACCTGTGCTTAAGGCACAGAGATCACTTCTGTGCTGAGGATCTTGAGACAGAATTCAGGTGTTCATCAGGGTTTGTTTCAGTCAACTCTTGAATTGCAGACACATCCTCAAAAAAGCCAGGCCAGGTCCAGTCACCATCCCTAGATGTACAGGGAGGGCATCCTTGTGAATACCAACTTCCTCTGGAACCCTCACCTACATGTCCCTCCTGCAACACCCAAGGCTTGCCCAGTGAATGCAGCAGCACACTCCGCCACACTCTCTCTTCAGACTCCAGATTGTGCTCATGTTGCAAAAATAATTGGAAATCTCAGCCAGAATACATGAGGAAAGCAGATTCACAGTGCAGAGTTTCTCTAGGTTTCAAAATACTTCTGAAATCTTTGTAGAGTCAAGAAATGTGCTGTTTTCTTCCTTTTCCACTTTGATGGCATTTCATCTACACCTTTGAAATATGGATCTCCTTTTTCAAGCATAAACACAGCTCTTTAAAGATCCCTTATGCTTAAAATGCACCTTTTCAGTATCAGCCACATATTAGAAACAAAATAGAGAGCGTATGGATCCCTGCACTGAAGACTGTTAGCATAGCTGAAGGGTCTAGGCCTGAGTGATATTGCCCAAACAATGGGCAGTTGTTACTGGAGACATTCCCCTGGAGCACATTTCATGGCCCTCACCAGTTGCAGATGTGTTCCCCTTTGCTTATGGACCCTCTGGAAATCACTGGCAGGTATTAGTGACTTCCTCTCCTATAGAGTGCGTTATCTCATGAGGAAAGACCAGTCTGCCACAGCACTTGAATTAGGACTTGACATTCCCTTTTCTTGCTTGAAGCACAGACCATTTGTTCCCCTTCTCTCTCAGGTGGCATATTTGAGTCCCTTGGGGAATATTGCTAATTGAATGGGAAGTGACTGTCTGAGCCAGCAGAAAAGGCAGATGGCTACAACTGAGGGATAAGTCAGATGCAGTTCTAAATTCTGCTGCCAACTGAAAGCCCATCCCTTGGAGACTGGGGGATTTCAGCGATGGCCTCAGTGTGAAGGTCATATCAGTGGATATTCTCTCTTTTCCATGCCTAGGTGATGACCAGAGAGGAGCTGTCTGGTCACCACACCTGAGGCATAACCCCCTAGGACTGTCTGGAGACATGCTCACCACCTAGCCTGAAGGTTTCTTTGTAGCTTTGATGTATATGGGATTTCATCCCCTTGAATTTGATATGAAATTGTTATCTTGCAGCCTTCAGAATCCCATAGTAAGCTTGGGAAGAAGCAGAGAGCAGTGTGGGAGACACGGAGGGCAGAACACTGTGCTATTCTGTAGCCCAGAAGAAAGGAAAGTCTTCAGACCAGTTCTACATTTCACTGACAGCCAATATGAACATTTTAAACCTGGTGTTGATCAGCCAGAGCTGGAAAAGAGTAAGAACACACACACACAGAGTTGCTGCTGCTTCTGGTGAATTCTGTATGAAATGGGGTGATCTCAGAGGCCTATGAACAACGTATTCAAAGAGCCAATCCCAGACCCTAGAAATGCAGGAGCAAGCAGCTAGATGCCCATCCACTTGGCAAAACAGGAGCAGGCTGAGTCTTGCTTTGTTTCTGAGGCAATTAAAAACAAAACAGGCAAAGGGAGAAAGATATTGAGAGAGGGGGGGAAGGAATTTCCTCATTGCACATTCGAAGTACTACACAAAGGTTCAATTTTAAACCCACACACCACAGTGTTTGCCATCATTCTTTGTGGATCACTCGATATCATCCCACCAGCCACAGCATCTGACATCAGCCTCTGTAGAGCAGCCTGTTGCAATACCAGGCTTCCGCCTTTTCAGAATCTCAGACATAAGTACGAGAAATATCCCTGTCCAATCCTGGTGGGATGGGCACGGTGGCAGCTGATTATGCCCCTAATTACACTTGTCTGGAGACAGCTCTCAGATGCAGAGGAAAACCCTGACTTCAGCACTTTCACAAGAGATATTTAACTGCATCTTGACTGGTCAAACTCCTCCTGGAGTAACTACATTCAGCTCACAGCCATCCTTGTCGCCTCAAACTCGCTGCAACAGCTGTTGGCATGGTCTGGAGAGCAAGGCAGGCCCACAGCACTGCCAGCTCCCACCTCCCTGGGCCAGCTGAAGTGGGATGAAGGGGAGGATTTTCTCCCTTCTCTGCCCTTCAGCCACATCATTCATCTCCTGCCCAAAAGTGGGAATAGTGCAAATTTTCAGGCATGGCTAGAGTTTATCAGTGGCTGCATATGGCTGATGGAGTGATCCTTGCAGGTCTCTGTTCACCATCATAGTACTGTGTCACACACTCCTCTCCTGAGCAGAGGTCAGGTTTTAAACCAGGACAGAGGAAAAGCAAGTTTAGATGCAGAAGATAAGACTGAGGCAGCAGAGATTAGAGCAGCCAGAGGAAAGCTGAAAGTCATACTGTGGCATCCCATTGCCTTCTGTGTGACAGATCTGGCTTTAAAACACCACCCCTTGTGTGTCACTTTGTGCAGTGATTGCTCCATGAATTTATTTACCAAGGCAATCCAAGAAGAAAACAAAGAAAAAAAACCCCAGGAAGTTACTCAGATTACAAGTCGGCACAATTAAAACCTTGATATTTATGGCACTGTAAGACAGAGGCACATTAATAAATAATACTTTGCTCTTTTACAGCACTTTTCCTCTAATGATCTCCAAGCAAATTACAAGTTTTTGCTAGCTGAGCTTCACCAAACCCCTGCAAGGCAAGGAATAGATAAACTGAGTCCCTCTGCTCCCAGCCAAAGTTAAGATCTCTGGGAGGGAAGCAATGTAATACACCAAAGCAGCACTGTCAAATGCATACAAGTACAAAAATAAGGCAAGTGTAATATTTTTAACTGTTCAGCAATACCTAAAACACCAGCTCCAGCTGAGGCTTCACCATGCTGGGCACTACCTGACAACACTAATGATATTCCTTGAGCCAAGAGCACAAGACATGCAAAGCATAAAAGAGTGTGGGGTCAAGACAGGCAGGAAACCACCTAAGAAACGTCTTGCGGGCATTGCAGTGCTCTAATCAACACACAGCATGGCCTGGCTGCTTGGAGCTGGCCCTCTGTTGCAGGAAGAATATTGTTTGAACACCTGAGTTATCAGGGTCTGGGCTTCCCTCAGGAAGGAGCTATGGCAGCATCTTTGGCATCCAGGGCCCAGACACAACAGAGGCACAGGGTAGCAGATGGCAGCAGGGCTGGGTGGCAGCCAGCTGGCTGGGTTACACAGAGCTGTTTGGGCAGCTGACCAAGGCCTCCAGATCACGGGAATGTCACCCAGGTGAGGACTGGAGAGCTGAGCAGATTCACATCTAACCAGAGGAGCCAGGAGCTGAAGTGGATGTAAGCTTCAGTCCCTGCATCACTTTGGAGTCCTTCCTTCCACTCCTTTATCCTTGTAAAGTGTGAGATTATCTCATGCACTCTGCAAAAGAAAAGTCCTTCCTCCTGGGAGCAGAAAAAGCTGCTGGGTTAGGACAGGGGGACCCCAAAGGCTTGAGTGCCTTCAGACCACAATTCCATGACTGATCCCTGTGGGTCTCACACTAACACCACTATGTTCACTAGCTCCTGGGAGCTGAAGAAACCTTCTCTGTCTGTTTTGCCCTTAAAGCTCAAGAGATTGACCTTTGCTTATTCCTTCCCAAGCTTTTTAAAGCCAGGTCCTAAGTGGGCTGACTAATGATGGCAAGGTTTAGTGCAGACCAGGCTGTGCTGCAGTCAGAACAAAGCCTGATGCTTGTCCCATGTGAGGAGGTGTGCAAAAGCAGAGAGATCCTTGTGATTTTTTGCACAGGTTGGCTTCTCCGAGCCCAAAATTGCAGGGCAAGCACAGCAGAGGGGCACTGCACAACTGCTGGGTGGGCTTGCTGCTCACTCTCTGGCCTACTGCCAAAGCCAGCTGATTTACCACCCTGTCAAGAAGAGAAATTAGATGCCTTTCTTAGAGGTTTATATTTATTGGAATAGAAAAAAAAAATCAACAAAAACCTACTCGGTGACTGCTAGAAATATGTGTAAACCAGTTAAACACACTTTATAAAACCTTACAACAATAATACACTTTTACTGAAACAATCACAGGAGCAATTTCACCTGTACTTACTGTCCAGTCATCTGAGCACAAACAGCCCTGAGATTTATGTGCGAGTGGGAACATAATTTCTATTATCTCCGACATTAAACTTGGCAATGGAAAATCCCATGCCTGGACTGCAAAATCAATTTTAATAACCAGAATAGCAAGAAGTCAAAGACAGGACTTGGAAAGGACATGAGCTTCTCAAATAGCCAGCCAGCTTTCTTTATAATGGGTATGCCACTGGGATGGGATGGGATGGGCAATTGGACATTGTGGCTAGATTTTCTCTCTCAGCATGAAATATTGCTGTAGTTACATGAGGCGGGTTCTGGACCACAGTAGTGGCTCTCAAACTTTGTTTTTCCTGTCAAACTCCACATTTGGGGCATACAAGACAGAAGAGAAATGACTGAACTGCAGGATTCAAGACTGCTTTTCACTGTATCCAGGCCTGAAATACAGCTAGTCCAAAATTCTGGCTCTGAAGCAGGACCAGGTGTGTCAGAACGAGATGTGGTAAATCCTGCAGGAGGTAATCTGCCCCCCATCCCAATCCTCACTGCAGCAAAGGCATTGTTTGAGAGGTTTCCTGGATAACAGATTACAGATACAGGTAGAGCTGATCCTGCCTTGGAGAAGGCAGCTGAATTAGGTAACCTGCCAAGATCCATGCCAGGCCAATTTGCTGCAGTTACAAGACATTGCCTTAACCCTGACACACAAGGCTTTATATATCTTCCCTCTGTTGAGGTTTGAGGGTGACAGAGGGGAGTTGCTGTAACAACTCTGAATATTCCTTGTGCCAGCGACATACCAGCACCCCCTCTAAGCTCACCCCAAACTGCCATAATCTCCTTTGGAGGCAAAATGCAGACAGCTTGCCGAGCCACAAAGATACAGACACCAGTACCCAGGGTTTGCACCAGCTCACATGTGATGGCATGAGCTCCAGAGGTTCCTGAAGTCATCAAGCAATTCCTAGAAGTACCGGCTGCAGATGGGGAAAGCTGCAAGTATGGGCTTAGAAGTGATGCCTTCACACACTTGCATTTATGCACTCTTTTAGGACCTATTTGCTGGGGACTACTTTACAGAAAGCTGGAGTGACAGTACTGCTGAACCAAGTACTCAGATCCTCAATGCACCCTTATGCAGACAGCACTTCAGCTGCCCTTTCCTCACTTCCTGTGCTTTCCAGGGAGTCATGCCAGGTTTTAATCTGTTACTCCACCCTCTGGGAACCAAGACAGGCTGGTACTAGGACACCTTTGCCCTGTAAAGGCAAATACTTTGCTCACACATTGCAAACACTGTAGGTTCCCCTCTGCAGTAAATTCAAGATGCACAGAACCAGCATTTCAAGTTTATCAGAAAAGACATAGCACATACAGACACAAAAACCTTCTAAAAGAGGCAGTAAAAAATTAAATGCCATCATCAGTGCAAGAACATTCACAAGTCAAAGAGCTGAGCCTCTGCCATGAACTATAATCAAGAAATGAACCCAAGGCATGAACCTCTCTCCCAGCTCCCCTCACTCATGTCTGTATGATAACCAACAGCCAGTGCTGCGGAAAAGGAGAGAGACTCCTGAGTGATCCTCCCTAATAGATTCGTCTTTTATCATGTTTTCATGACCTTTGTAAAAGGCAATTTAAATTCTAATTGTCCTGTGAGCACCACAGGAATCAATTAGTGACAAGAGATGTTAATTGTGCAGACTGGGAGGAGGCATTGCTGGGCTGCACAGCTCTAACACGGGGTTAAGAGCCCAGGGGAATGCTGGGATGGTTGGGGCTTTAATGAGTCCTCCCTTTCTAATAGTTTCCATGTTGTGCTGCAGTTGTCAAGGTCCATTAGGCTTCTGGAGCACTGAATGAAGCAGTGGCATCCCCTTCACTCCTGCACTCCCCAAGCACATGCACAAAGGATCAGAAGGAACTGTCACTGAGAAAGCAACTACTAAAACCTCACTCTCTTTTTGTTCTTGCTTCCCCTCCCTACAGACCCGGCATAGAAATCAGGTCTTGGGCACTGGCTATTATAAAGCAAATGCTTAACGTTGGTGGGCTCTAAGGGAGGTGAGCCTGGTCCTGTCACCTAAAGATCCAGCTCGAGCTGTGCATATAAAGGAAACCCTCCTGGTTTTGTACCAGGGCACAGTGTTTCTCCATGAAGACCCTGGCACTGATCACACTGACCCTTGAAATGCCAGACAAAGGGCAGGCTGAATGCCCAGTATTTAGACTACACAGGCATGGAAAATTTGTCTGAGCCAGAATGAGAACATTCAGCTCAACAGACTGTCCAGCCCACCCTGGCACAGGTATCTCTCAGTCAGAGGACTTGGCACAAGTAATCAGGTGCACCCTGAGATACACCATTTGTTACCTACCTCCCCTCAGGTGAAAGTAGTGCTACCCTCACGTGTACCCCCTGGCTGGCAGGCAGCTGTGCACAGGAGAGTTACACAGTGGTTCAGGAGTCCTCAGCACCTCCAAGACGTGTAGCATAACTTCATGCCAGGAAAGCTTGTGCTGTGCCAAGTCATGCATCTGGGATGGTTAAATCCCCCAGAAGTAATAACCCCACCACTATTTTCTATTAAATACCATCACAGACCACTATCACCACCTAAATCCCTCTACATTACCCACCTGGCCAACCATCAACCTTGGGAGTTTGCCTTGGGTAGGTGCTGTGCCTTAATTACTTCTGTTCTGCCTGAAACAGAGTAAATGCTCTTTTTTTCTTAGCAAATGTCATTTTTGGGAATGCTCTCCCCAAGTACACAGATTGATTCGGTTTTTAATTATATTTTATTTTTTACATGTGTCACGTTCTCTAGCCTCTGGAATAGGTAATAAGCACCATTTTCTAAGGAGCACTAAATGCAATGGGAATGTCCTGTATGACACTCCATCACATATCCTAGTGACATTATTGTCATTTTTAAAACAGAGATTTAGGCACCCCACCCAGAAGAAAGGAGAATAGAGAAGACCTCAGTGTCTGTGAAAGTCTCGGTTCTGATCCTTGGTGGTGGCATCAGAACCTTCCCTTAATTTACGAGCATGAAGGTAAGCATAGCTTTAGCTACCTGTAATTTGGAAGAGATAGTTAACCTGCTTACCAGAGATCTTAATATTTTTATTGCAAATCCCACATGCAGGAAGTTTTCTGAGGGCAGCAAGGCTCCAGCACACTGGGAGGATACTAGATGGAGGATGGCCTAGGTCAGAAAGGTTGCTTAGGGACTAAGTAAACCGCAGGGAGCATGTGGTGTGGCTAGGTTTGATGTGCAAGCCAGAGGGGCAGAAAGGAGCCTGGAATCTGTGTCACTCTGAAATTTCTGAGACATATCCTCTGCAGGGGACCCAGAGCTTCACACCAGCACAATGGACTCCTGTGGCACAAAAGGGAAGAAAACCTGGCAGGTGTGAAGTGCAATCCCCACATGATGTTCCTCCCATCCCTTGCCAGATAGTCCTCTCCAGCTGCCTGAGCAGTGGAACAAAGCCAGTTTCACTTCCAACAGTACAGAATTAGCGATTTCTTTACTCACCCTCTGCCCACTGCATCTACAGAGCCTTTTCTGAATTTCGATTAAAAATAATAATGCATTTCGTTCTGCTTCACAAGGCCCATTGGTCACCTGCCTGTATCTCTTTCAGACTCCACTAGTTCCTCCTTTCTTCCACCAGCATAATCATTTTATGCTCTCATCTTTTCCTTCCATTATTTGGGTGATTGTGGACACGTTTTTACTGCTGAGATTTACAAAACAACTCAGTCAACCCTTACACAGCAGAGCTGTCCCTGCTCTGGAAGTGGGAAGGAGTTATTGTGTGAGTTGATCCTCACACCACACACATGGCTCTTGAGATGCAGCTGATCAGCCTCAAACCTGGGGTTACCTGAGCCCCACATGGCAGAGCCCAGGGCTGGCATGCACAGTGCTACACAGGCTCCCTGGCATAGATGGGAGGGGGTTTGTTCTGGTGCATCCTCTGCAAGGTTTGATGCCTCACACAAAATTAGCGAACAGTGAACCCAATCTTTTCAAACCAAACAGGAAACAAGTGCCTTCTGAAGGACCATGACAGAACTAAGTAAAACAGGCTCATCCATCACAAGATTCCCTGAGGCACCACTTGCCCGTGCCTAGGGACCAGCTGAGCAGTGAAACTCCCTCTGGAGGCTGCTAATGCCTTCCTCTGTCTCTGAAAAGGATGACAGAGGCAGGCTCACTCCTTCTTCCTTTCCCACTTCATTCATTCCCCAGCATCTGCATTGCGTGCTGACACAGCCTGCACTATCCCTGAGCATTCAGGGAAGGCGGGAGGAGCTCCAGCCAAACCCACGGCCTCAGCAAAGGCTGCGTTCATAGCCAGCCACTCAGCACAACAGGGAAGCCTCATGTGCAAGCTGCTCCTGCATCGGAGCTGATGGAAAGAGCTGCCAAAGGAAACCTTTTTCTGGGCACGGCAACTTCTAACACTTCCATAAATCCAAGGAATTAGTCTGCATAACATCTAATCTGCTAATAACATGGATATTGTATATTATATGTGCACATGCAATAGATATTAAATACAGAGATGTTAATACAAAAAATGATAACGTGTATCATACACACCTAATTACCAGTCATTACTCCAGACAGAGCCAGTTTTGCCTATGCCTTTATCTTCAGCATTGAGTGTGCCTTAGGGGTCCCGATTTTCCTAATCCTAATCCTAAACGTAATCTTTAACCTTCCTTTTAACCCTCCAAAATTGCTGCCCTGAATGCCTCCTGTGATGCTGTTACTTATTCACAGTTAAAGGCAGCATTCTTTCATCAGCCCATCTACCTCTTGCTCTCCTGATTCCCTCTATTCACAAGCAGCTTTGCTTCTTTCCTTTTTCTGTTCACCTGGAATAGCCTGTAATGGCTCCCCCATGGATCCTCACTACCCACCCATCTCAGTCCAGGCAGGACAGCTGGAATCAGGAGCCTTGCTGAGGGCAGGGACTGGTGGTTTTCATGAGCTGAACTGTGCCCAAGGCAGGTGCTAAAGCTTCACCAACTTTTGCTTGTTTTTTCTCTTTTGCTCCTGCAAGACTGGTCCTATACAAAAGGAGAGTGGCCCAAGCACAGGTACCTTAAAAACCACACCAGATTCTACACCTCAGCAACCAAACATCTCTTAAACCAGACACTAAAAGGAAAGAAAGGGAATGAAAAGCAAGCAGCAGTTATGAGAACTGGACTACAGAGAGCAGTCAGCAAGACAAAAATTTCATTTGCCATGTAGGAACTTAAACTGATTGGCTTCTAGTAGCATGCAGTGAATACTGACAAAAATTTGACTTAAAAGCTACCATTATTTTTCAAAACCATTTTCCCCAGCTGCCAGAAAATACAGCCACATTCAAAAGCTATAAAAAAACCATATCAAGTTTCACCAAGTGAATTGCAGCCAAGTTCCCATGATGGCACCTGGCATTGACCACATCAGAACAAAGTCATGGCACTGAGTACTACAGGCCACTGAGTCCAGCAGCAAAAACGCTTCTTGTTTATTTTACGTATTTTATCTTTGTAGCACCAGCCACACCTGTACCACGTCCATCTAGCCCTGAAGCTACATATATAACTCAGCCTCCTGCTGACAAAAAAAAAAGAGAATTTGGCTCTCTCAGCACCAACTCAGACCATTTGTGTCTGGGCAGGGACTGATGATGGAGCCTGGCACAAAGTCTTAGGCTGGCTCTGATACACTCGTTCCTGTGTCTGGCCTTCAGGATGCTTTGGTGGAGCTGTGTCCACCTTGATGGGAAATATTAACCTCTCCTCAGGAGCTCTGCTAGAAACTGCTGCCCTTTTGTGTTCACTACAGTCTGATGCAGAAGAGAAAACCATTGTGTTCCCTTTATGCTGGGGTGTCTCATTTTTTCCCAATCACAGAATTGTATAGGTTGGAAAAGACCCCTACAATCATCAAGTCCATCCATTTGCCCAGCACAGTCGAGGCCACCACTGACCCATCCCCCAAGTGCCACACAGCTTTTAAATCCCTCCAGGGATGGTAATTCCACTACTGCCCAGGGCAGCCTGTGCCAGGCTTGACAACCCTTTCGATGAAAAAAAATTGCCTAACATCCAATCTAAACTTCCCTTAGTGCATCTTGAAACTGTTTCCTCTTGTCTTATTGCTTGTTACCTGGGAGAAGAGACCGACCCCCCACCTGGCTACAACCTCCTCTCAGGTTCTATCTGATACAGGGATATTGTAGTAACTGTTCACCTGCTTTTCCCTGTTTCCTGAAACTGAGTTTTTGCAAGGAAAATGTGACATTGTGGCCAGCAAACAGTATCTGTGCATCACAGGACTTGTCTCAACTCTGTGTTACACAAGCTGATGGTGTTTGGACAGTGTCTAAAACAGCCTTTCCAAAGCTGAGACACCCAACCTTTTTCTGGAATCCAAATTGCAAGGAAATTAAAGTACGGGGAGTTGACATGACTGCAAACAGTAGCTGACTTTAAAGGTTCTTTTACTTATATTTGCATAGATACAAGAGCAGAGGAGCTTTCTGTGTTGCTGTCACTTCAGTTGGTGGAACATCCCTGCTAATGTTCTTAAAACTGGCATTCTTTTGTCAGTTTGAGGGTCCCACATTTTGCCAGGAACTCATGAGCTGGGGAGTAGTGCTGGGGCACACAAGCCCTGGCCGAAGCAGCTCCATGGGGAAGCACTGGGGTCTCTGTCCCACGGGAAGGAACAGGGCAGGCACCTCTGTGAGCGAGCCTGCCGCCTCCCGCTGCCGGCTGCCACGGGGCAGAGATCTGTTCGAGCAGCCAGGGCTGCAATTAAAGTGTTGTTTGTCCGTGGGGGAGGGAGGGGGAATGTGCGCGCAGACCGAGAACATGGAAAAATCGGATGTGAGCTGAAGCTAATGGGAGGAAACAAGATTGTTTTAACAGCGGCAGCCACTGGGTGGTAGAGTCTGCTACCGAGAGAGGTGGCCAAGGAGGTGCCGCTGCCAGGGGCCACAGTGGTCCATGGAGAGTAGGAACTACTAACACAGGGATGCCCTAAAAATCCTGCAGCCAACTAAACCCCAATGGTCCTGCAGCCCCGCTCTCACAGGTCATATCAAATGAAAGCAGAAGGAGCGTGTCTTTCATCAAAAGGAGTGCACAAGGTTACACTGAACCCCCCAATTAAACTGAGGAAAGATGGATAACACAAAAATCAGCTCCAAGATCAATATTTCTATTCATTTACAAGCACAACAAGGTTAGAGAGGTGAGCAGAGTAAATAATTAACTCATTTACAGGATTTTGTTGGGTTTTTTTTTTTTTTTCAAACAGAGTCATTTTATTCTCCTGGGTGATTAGCTATGCAGTTGACATTAATCACAACTGCAGCAATTATTTGAAGTATTTGATTAATCAATCCAGAGGAAAAAAGAGAGCTAGGCCAAACTACCCTTGCTGCACAGCCCTGTTGGTCAATCAGTCAATACACAGGTGCTGGCTTTCAGAAAGGTGACACGTTTCCTGCTGGGTATAACAAGTCCTCTGGCTGGCTGGATACAGCAGTAAGATGGATATAACACTTCAGATGGGGAAGATGCAGACCACGATGCTTTCCAGCTGAATTAAAGAGTATTTATTAATGCTATACTTGCTGAATTGGGATTCTCAACTTGTGGCCCTGCAGCTACTGAAACACAAATACAATCAAATGCTTGGCCAGACCTGATGATACACCTGAAAAATACCATTACCGAGCAGTGTGTGTCAGCCAACACTGGCAGGTGGCTGAAACTCCTAACTCTTTCCTTCTCATCTATAACATGAGAAGTGATTTCAATTAAGGAATAACAAGAAGCATAGAAAGTGGTCTGAGCATTATTATTATTAAAAGATCAGGTGTATACTTTCTTTTTCTTGCTATTTTTCCTTCTAATAATCATTCCTGGAACTCCTGTTTACAACTCCTACCCCTGGTAGCAGTGATCTTCAAACTTAATTGGAAGAAACTCCAGACTTGGTAAACCAACGGAATCAAATTTCAGCACCTTTTGGACAATTCTCACACCTACCGACAGACAGCTGGTAATGTGCTATATTATAATACATTCTCATCTGGTTTTGCTCTGGATTAAGCTGCTGCTTTCAAAAATGCAAATGTTAACTCCCAGAACAAACTTTGCTTGATGATGTTAAGCTTATGTGTAAACTGAAATGCAGTAGACTTTCATTACAAGAGCTCAACCATTTAAAAAGATGAAAATTACAAGATGGGGCACATTTTTAAAACAAATATTGGAACATTCAACCTGTATTTTATTGATTATGTTTCCCCATCTAACACTTCTACTGCTGCATATAAATGAAACTAATGTTTCTTTAACACAAAAACTGTAAAGGATCAAAAATCTTTTGGACTGCTACAACTCCTGCAGGGAATTTGCCTCATGATCATGGCAATGCAAAGTTCTGCTGTGTGGCAGCACATTGCACTCTCTTCTGGGCACAACCCAGGTGAAAAATAAGCTCTCCTGTGTGCAAACAGGACACCAGACTGCCACGCTCCCAAAGCTTTTGCACACAGGTCCTTCATGCACAAAGCCAAAAGGTTCCCACTCCAGTAGAGGACACACTGCAGGAAGAGAGGCAGGGTCTAGAATAAGGCACTACATACATGCTTTTGGTAAGATCAACCACTCCAACTTTTTCATCTGCTCCTCAAGGAGCATATTTCTTACATCTGGCATGCAAAATACTGTAATAGTGAAGAACGTCCCATTTTGATTTAAATGAATGCATTTATTTCCAAATGGGAGACCGTAAGTTAAACAAACACATTTCTCTCTTTGCACATGAAAGCATTGTTTTGTCACAGATGTACAGTATAATACATTTATTTTCTCAATTGTTTTGTATTTGTAAGGCACTGCCAGTTATTTGGATGGGTTTGTAAGGATGAAGCAAATTGCTCTGTGGGGCTCTATTCAGGGAACATAATATTCCCACAAAAGCACCATAATTCTGCATGCAGCAACACAAACTGCCACGACATTGCAGCAGCTGGCAGAGTGGATAGAGTTAGCATTATCAAAACCAGCACGACAACTCCACTCCAAAAGCCCCTTACATGCATAAATTAATGATGAATGTGCATTGATTAGCCCCCACCCAGACTCCAAGGAACTCTCCCTTCCTGCAATATAATTTGGAACTTCAACACCGTTGCTGTGGCCATTCCCAAGGCCTGGGGAGCACTTCGGCTTGTCCTTGGATTGCACTGGCCTTATGCAAAGCTCTGGAGCCCTGCTCACATATGTGCACTGGGGCAGATTAGGGGAACAGCCAACAACACAGAATGCTATCAGCAACATGCCAGGAGGTGCATTTTGGGAGGTCTGCCACACAGAAAGCTGAGAGGAACAAGATCCTGCCAGGGATCAAGTCTATGTTCCAGAAGTTAGATATAAATTTGGCTGCACCGATCCTTCTGACCAAGCAACTCCCTTCTCCAGGCATGCAGAATGACAAAACAAGCTGTCACAGAAACACTTTATGAGACTTTTTCATCACAACTACAAAAACCTGGAAATGTGCACAGCCCCAGTGGACATTGCAGCCCCCAAACTCTAAGGCTTCTCCAGCTATTTGCCAGCTTCCTCCACAGCTCTAACCAGTTCCCACTTGGCACACTCTGGCTTCCTGAAATTTGACCACAAAGGCCTTCCTATCCATCTCTAAGTCCTTCTGGTTACACAAAAATGGGTTTTAAAAACCAAGAAAATGTGTTCTGAATACAGGCTGACTAACCCACATTACGTAATTCAGGTTAAAGCAGGATTAAGAAAAGGCAGGTTGGCCTGGAGGCTCAAGTAGAACATAATGTGGGAATTCACATTTCAAGTCAACTTGTCCTGTGTGATATTGAATCTGAGTGCAAAGCCTTTAGCATGCATAGGCAGACAGGTTTGTACTGAGTATATAAAACAATAATAATGATATAAAGGCAGAGCGAATACCTAGATCTGATATGGAAGCCCCCTGTTCTATGCTATCTCTCCAAAATATCCCTGCATTTTCCTATGTCAGGTGACTTGACCTTTAACTAAAAGCACATCTTTACTACCTGACTAGTTTCTGTGGGTCATTTGTGGAGCTGCTGAAGCCAGGCTTCTCCTTGCATACTAATGACTCCTCTCAGTCTAGGAACATCATTTTGGGTGCTGCTTCTGTTACCATACACAAGCTCAGCTTGAGAGAACCCAGCGCAGCCTAGTTTATATGAGCAGGTGCACTGAAATTGAGCAAGAGAGGAAAATCTGTGTCAGTAGGAAAATCAAGAGAGGAGAAGTGCAGGGGGGCTTTAAAGAAACAACTACCCCTTGCTTTATACACATTGTCTCCTACAGACATGAGAGATGGAAGTTTCATGAAGAGGTCCAACAGTGATTGAGACATTAACTTCAAGGTCTAGTCTCTACTGGAATCCTTTATCCAGAAGTTGTCTGGGATCCCATGGTTCTTCTAAGCCGATCTTTCCATCAGCTCTTTGTATACAGCACCATTAGCAGCTTGTCTTTATGCAGTAACAGCTCATGACCTCAGAAAATTTACTACTTAGAGCACTGACAGATAATAATAAAAATGCAGAAGGGAATTTGGGCAGAAAAGAAATCTCAGCTTTCTCGATTTTTTTGCAAGATAGTTTTAGTTTTGATCAGTCAGCTCTAATGTGGAAGCCAGGAAAGAGCTGACTCAGTGAACACACTAAGTGGTGATTTCACATAGCAACCTAATGATGATGATGTCGTACTAACTTGTATACAGCTACTGAGCATCACTGGGAGAGAAGGAAGAGCCCTGCAATATATTGCTGTGATTCCTAATAGACCAGTAGAATTCCTGTTGTCAGAGTCCTGAAGGAGGTCTTGAACCACTGCCGGAGCTGGGAGGTGGCAGAAAAAGGCAGTGTCAGCTGCGTTCTGTAAGCTCTTTGCAAAGGTGAGTCAGACCATTATCCTTGTTTTGCACATCTCTATGTGATTAGCCCAAAGTGACTTACCCAAAATGAGCTACCCTTCAAGATGTCCAGCCCATCTTTTCCAATTCTCAGCCTATCACTCATCAAGCTACAACAACAGATCCATGGAAAACTACAGTCCCTGACCTCTGAAATGGCAGTGACTAAATCTCATAAAGAGCATGAGAGCTGAGATGATTTTCCTGCTGCTGGTTGTTATCTGAGAAAATTCTAGAGAACATTGTTCTCGCAAACAGGACAGGAAGGCAGTGCTGCTGCAGAGCCAGGATGTATCCATTGCATGGCTGGGTTGATCCCTCTGGCAGCCACAGTAAAGAGAACAGTTACACAGAAATAACTCTGATAGGAGCAAGCAGATCATCTGTGCATTTGCTACCAAATTATCTGGATAGGGGTGTTGCAGAATCACAGAATGGTTTGGGTTGGAAGGGGCCTCAAACTCCATCTCATTCCAAGCCCCTGCCATTGGCAAGGACACCTTCCACTAAACCAGGGCAGCCCATGGCCTCGAACACTTCCAGGGATGGGGCATCCTCAGCTTCACAGGATCTGTAAGACCCCAGTGCCAGAGTCTCACCACTCCCACAGGGAAGAATCAAATCAATTAATGGCATTCACCAAATTCAACCACTCTGGGCTGGTGGGGAGCAAAGGAGAAGAAGCAGCCACTGTGGCTGGTGGAAGCACAAGGGCAGGTCAAATACATTTACAAGGAGTTTGAAGCAGGAACTTCTCAGCATAAGGCAGCAGTTGCAACAAAATACACCAATATCACACGGCAGTCAATGCGGATCGAAAATGTGTCAGCTTTACAAAGCACCTCCCTATTTCCAAGGGGATCGTTAAGAAACGAAAAAAAGGCGCAACTATTCACTGCAGGTAACGCAGATGAAACTGTGTTTTATGTCTAGAGCTGAAGTCATCGCATGACTTCATGTCTGAAATGAGCGAATGGAAAAGGACACATGGAAAAGATCGCTCGGCTCGGGGCTCAGCCCGCTGCTTCCCCCGGTGACCGCCAGGCGTCCCCCGCGCTCAATCCCACCGCGGGGAATTCTGTCCTGGCAGGATGTTTGTCATCCCAACCCATCCCTTCCCCCCCTCGTGCTACCCAACCATCCCACAGCTCCCCGGACACCAGGCCACTGACACCTCACAGCTCCTCACCAGGCTGAAACCCAGTGGTTAATGACACATCTCTGGGGTTATGTGCATGTAATCTCACACACAACCATTCCCAGGCAGGCAGAACAGACAGAGCCGCAGCAATGAATCCATGATTTGTCTGCATGGTCACAACATCTGTACCTGCCTGGCACATGGGCCAAACATACCTCATGCTAGAGGCAAACACATCCTTGCTTCTCAGAGGCTGCAAGCACCAGTGTGATATCAGATTTCCTGGGGTGGATTTGAGCCTTACAAGTCCACATGCAAGAATGCCAGTGGTTACAAAGCACGGACTGTAAGTAACCGGTGGGTAATTATGGAGGGATGTGTCTGTGTGGCTCAGCTCCAACATCAACAGAGGGAAGAGCTCTGCCTATTGAGTCATCCAGCAGCATTTCCTTCCAGCCCTTGGGTTTCCCGACAGGTCCCCTCTGAGTTACTGCCCAGACCCACAGTGGCTGAGCTCATAAAAACTGCTGAGCTCACACCCCCAGGAAACAGGGCTCCAGGCCCCTGCAGCCAGGAGGGGTTTGCTGGCCATGACCATGCTTCAAGGACATGGTGCCTCACCAGCCTCCCTTATTACAGCAACTGAACTGAATACCAACAACATCCCAGTCCCAGCAACCACAGAAGCTTCAGAGGTGCCCTGTCAACACCAAACAAGGGCTGCAAGAGTCACACGGGAGTTTTAGTGCCCCATCCCTTTGGTTATCCATGAGTCCCAAACTGTCCATAGACTGAGTGTCCCCATGTAGGAACTAAGACAGCATTTCCTCTATAGAAAAAAGAATTTGGCTTTGAGAGATTATTAAGTGAAAGGAAGATGTTTCTTAGCCAGAGACCAGACCCCATCAAAGACCACAGAAGTATGCCAGACCTTCACATCACAAGGGCAATGAATACACAGGCATTTTTATTTTACCTTCTCGTTGTGCAAGGCTACCTGGATTCTTCTACACTTAGTTATTTTCTGCTATTTGCTATAGACTTTTCATTCACTTTCCAGTTTGTCCTACAGCCTCCTTCTGGTTTTCTTCTTTTTCTATTCCTTTCTCAGTTCCACATTTTGCATTCTATTTCTTCTGTTGTCCCCATCCCTTCCAACAGAGCTGAACAGTGAACATGTGCTGATCTGTCTGCTCCATGTAATTCCCCACTATAATTTTTACTCAACAGATTTGTTAGCCCCATAAAATAGTCACTGAAAGGTTTCCAATGACAAGCAGGACGTAGGACTTGAAAAAACTCATCTCACTGGATCAGGTGCCAGACCACATGAACAAGCTAAAGCAACTGTTTTGATGGAGACCAGAGGGTATCTGCCAGAGTTCTGCAGTAAAGCATCTGCTCTGCTGCCTGTGGGCTTTCCTGTGCTACTGCAGCAGCAGCACCTTTACATCTCTACCAGAGGAGAGTAGAGGTCTGCAGGATATCTGAAGACATTTCTGAAGACCAGATCAGAGAAAGCTGAAAAATTCAGCTTCAGAACTGCATGTAGCTCTGAAACAATAAATGTTTGGAGTGATCAGCATTTCTAGGCAGTGAAACAAATGAGCGTTTCCATTCCCGGGGGAAATGGGAAGCAAGCAAACTCCATTTCTCTGTTCTGTAGTGTACAGGAAATCTGAGTGATTGATGGCAGCAGTAGGGAAATGCACATTCAGCTTATATTTCCAATGTAAATGACTTGCCACCTCACCCCTCTGCTTCCTGCTCCTTCACATAGCCCCCACATTCCGGCTGGTAGTTGTAGTATGTGTGAATCGGGGAGGAAAAAGGAAACAGGACTTGTCAGACTGCTTCCCCCCACCCCAATTTAAATGAGAAAGATAACATGCCAAATCAAAGGGCAACCAGCTGTTCAGGCCTGAGCTCTTTTTGCCCACAGACCCAGGGTGGTGACACAGGGATAGACTAAGGAATCCTGCAGCATTGCTCCCAGCCCCCATCTGTGCCAGGTGCAGAAGGCCCCTGCTTACAGAACATCTCCTTGCATTACAAAGGTCAAAGCAGAAGGCAAAGAGGCTTTTTAGGATGCTGCACAGCATCTGTGGGATCTGCCTGGTTTGCAGGGATACTGAGATGCAGCGAAGGCCAAGGCAAGAGAAGGAACTGTGAGGAATGCGGGAACATCCACTGTGGGAGGCGTGTCCCTGTTCTTTCCCAGGCAGCTCACTGAGAGGTGCTTATTTTTACAAAGCAGGCTCTTAGATCTTAAAGAACCAATGTTGTCGTGGTGCCCTAAACCAATGAGTATGTGACCTACTCGTTCCCACTCTGTCCCTTGACCTTTTCCCATAGCATTCTCCAAAAGCATCACATGAAAAATAGCCCTTCTCAGCTCTCCAGAGGCTTTGGAGACAGCATCAAAGCTCTGTGCTTATAAACAATTCCAGCTAGGCCAAAATGCCATTCCAGCATCAGGGGTCCCAGGATTTCTAAGCCTGTCACGAGGAACTGGAGGGAGAGGGGGCAGGGGAGAGGCAGCATGTGTTGCCAAGGGAAGGGGGAAGGGAGGGCAAGGCAGCTGGGGTGTGAGCTGAGTTCCGTGGGCTGAGACAGGATTTGCACACACACCTGAGGCTACACAGGATCCTTCTCCTCCTTGCTTATTGCAAATAGCTCTCTTAGCATAGGCTGAAGGATCATTTACCTCATTGATCCTTCAAACTAATCTTCCTGGTTTTTTCCCCCCTTCTCTCACCTTGCTCATCCACTAACACTCCAGCATCCATTCTGGAGAGGAATTTACAGCCCAGGTGAAGACAAGAACTCAACAGACTGCAGAGGGGCAGTCCTTGAGCATCAAGACTAGTTATTTGTTGACTCTTCAGGCTTTGAATAGCAGCTGTCCAACAAGTACCTACAGGAATCCCTGTCAGCTCCTGCAGGTGTCTCACACCATCCTTGGCACACTCCTCCCTTTTGCTGAGGAAATTTCAACTGTTCCCAGTTTTTTTGGTTCCTGGTGGCTCCAGATCTAACTTCCCTTGGCAATAGCTGCACACACTTCTTGAACACCTTCTAAAAAGCAAATGCCACAGAAGATACTCCATCATTGAGTGAGACTTTTTCTCAACCATCATCCAATTCCTGTGACTTCCATTTTGCCTAAATTTGTTCTTCCACAGAATATTAAGAGCTGCAAAGGACCCACAAGGATCCTCAAGTCAAAGTCTTTAAGTGAATGGCCCATGCAGGGTTCAAACCCACAACCTTGGTGTTATTAGCACCACGCTCTAACCAGTTGAGCCGATGATCACAGGGGTTTTGTCCTTTTGTTCCTGCCACTACAGGCAAGGCTTTCAGTTGGGCAATCTACAGCAAAGGCTGCTTGAGGACTAATTACAGCTCAGGGACCATTGTCCCTTGTTTCAGTGCACTACCTTCGTAACGAAAAGCGAAACAAAAAAAGGGGTAAGTTTTTTGTAACCATCTACCAGCACACCACCACCTTGCCTGACTGCGCTTGGAGCTTCACCAGTCGAGTCTGGGTCACACACTCCACAGTACAGCCCAGCAGCCAAGGAAAACCATTTTTATGTCTGAATACGTGGACTGGAGCTAGTGGCAGCCAAGCAGGTTTGTGTTTGGGTAGCTCTTACGTGGCAATAGGGACACTGCCCTCTTGCAGGGCAATAATTTCAGTCCCAACAAGGAAACTGGATAATTACAGAGAAAAGCAGCAGGCGCTTCAATCATTCCTACTGCATCAGGTCTTTTAAAATGTCATTGAAAAGAATTGGTGGGATAATGAATGCCTTGACTCACTTTCAAAGCACCTGGCAGGACAGACAAAAGGAAGCAACACAGCTAGGAGCACTCCATCATCCTTCCTGGTTCCTGGGGACTGACCCTAGAGGGTGGGAGGTCTGGGACAGGATGGTGTGATCATAGGATTGCATAAAAATAGGAAAACAGTCATGTGAGTTCTATTGCTGTAGATGTCGCCAGTTTAAGAGCAAACCTCCTGACTTTATTCTGGCTGATCTTGTTCATTCTGTATGTTAGTTGTGGCCCTTCTTCACCATTTTCCCTTTTATATAGCATCAGAAAAGCATTAACTCATGACTTTGTTTCATTCCTGACATAACTGCTTAAATATCCTTCCTGATGTTTTGACATATATCACTTGGACAGACATTTAGAAATTTAAACCATGGAAGCTGTGGGACATTTTTTTAAAATTAGAAAATATGTGGACAATTCTTCTGTTATTTTAACAAAATGAAGACTCAACACTTGTATAAGCCTGCCAGCAAATGCAGGGAAATATGTGCTTACCTGGCACAAATACTAAACTGAGCACATAGATTTTTAGAGCCACACATTCACTACACACCATGTACACATGCTGTAACCCCCACACTCACAAAAACACATTTATAGCACATAAGGCAGGCACAGATTATTTTCAGTGCAAAGCACCTTTTTCTATAAGCAACAGGAGCATGTGTACCAAGGGAGCACATGTATACTGAGCATGCAGACAAAACATCCATTCACTCCATGTAACAAAGATTTACGTCTACCAAACGAAGAATTGCACCTGTATATCCATTTAGAATAAATCTGACATTAGCAAATGCACAATTGCTGTGAAAAGAAATAATACATCTGATGCACTCAAAAAAACACCCTTAATTGTTCAGCCCAGAAAACAGGAAAACAGAACAATCAAATGAAATGCCACACACACAGGTACTGTATGTGCACAGAATGTACACTGGAAAAAGCAGACCACCATAAACAAACACAGTATTCCCAAAAGACTTATCCATACACTTATGTTGTGCTCAAATGCACACAGCCAGATCCTTAGCCACACACTCACCTGCAATATGTATCAGAAGAACAAAAGCCCCTTACACATAATAAGGAGTCAAAAATGCACACTTTAGAAATGAGGAACACCCTACACAAATACCCAACTCATGCATAAATGTGTTAAATATGTGCTCCACAGAAAATAATTTCTAAGTCTCAAATGCAGGCTGCAGTTAGTAATCCTGGTGCACTGGGGGCTGCATTTTACCCTGCAGTTCAGAGCACAGCACACAGAGCAGTGGGGCTGAGGTCACAGCTGGCCCCACATAGGTTCAATGCCTACAGTTCATGTGTAGAATTTAATCTTCTCCCAGAGTAAGCACCTGCACTGCTGCTTTAATTCCCTAGAGCCATCTTAGAACTATATAAGCTACTGTGTCTGGACTGCCCTGTTGCAGCCAAAATCCATTTGGAGATTCATTGGCAATTTTCCCTTTTTTTTCCCCCCCTGTCTAGGGGACCCAACAATTCGATTTTACGGAGGGTAAACTACTGCAAACTTCACATGGGCATCTCAATTAGCCCTGTGCCCTCTTACCTTACTACCGATACAGCTGCAGTGGAGGGCAGCCACTGGTTCCACTATAGCACCAATCACAACCTGAGCAACAAAGGAACTGCTGGAGGTAGAGGATAAAGGCATTTTACTCTCTTTTATTGCCCAGATAAGACCTCTGATAATTTTACAGTCAGACTATCGAGTACCTAAACAGAAACAAATGCACCTAATCAAACGCATCAGTGGGCAATGCCAGAGCAGCCAGCCAGGCGTGACTCCAGCATTAATCAAAAGCAGGAGGCAGAACACACTGCTGCATGCCCAAGGCCTACAGACAGCCTTCCAATTCAGAGAGGTTTGCATACAGAGAAACCACTCTTGTTCCACAGTTTCTGTCCACTACAGACTAAATGGGAAATCCCAGTGACCCACTGGGAGACAGATTCTGGCTTGCAGCTTGAACACCAGATTCAGCTTCCGCTGCTCCGCATTCCAGACCTACTCCAGCTGTGGACACACAAGGAAATCCTGTGGCAGGTGATTTACTTCATCTACTGCACATTGTTTATAAGTGCCTGACCTAACCCCATCATAAAGGCTTAGAAACAGCAAGGCACATCCACAGCATGTTTGCTTCTGCTTCCAGAAATGTACATTTCTCTCTGCTGTGATGAAATCTAGACTTGCTTAGATACAGCTGTCCATGTTAAGAGAAACAAAATGCCTTCCACACCTCTCCTTTAGTCCTTTGTCAGGGAAATGGGAATCAACACTGGTCCCTTAGCTCTGCCGAAAGTTGCAGTCTCTCTAAATGCTATAAACTGGAGAAGAATCTCGTCCTGCTATCACAGCCCAGCCTGATGGCACAGCTACAGAGGAGACAGACAGAACTTGGGGTCTGCCATGTCCCTCCCAAAGGCCTCTGACAAAGGCCTCCACAAAGCTTGTGGAAATTCAGAAAAAATAGGGAGTATCTGTTTTTCCAGGTGCTCTATGCAGTAAGCAGAGCTAACCAAAAGAAAAACAAAACAAATCAGGAGAGACTAATGAATAAAAATAACAGACTCTTTGCTTTTCTCCTTGTAATTTCCCCACCCCAGACAGCTGTAATGTGGAAAGTATTGAAATTTAAATCACACCTCGGCCTAACCTCAGCTGACAGGCTGCCAATGCAATAATCTCAGCCTGGCTATCCTCTCTCAGGGAGAACGACAAACCAACTAAAGCAAAGTGATAAATTTTCAATTTTATTTTAAAATATACCAGATGGGAGATTTTATTGGAGTCATAAATATGTCAAAAGCAATGTTGGCATATGATTGGAGATTGCCCCCACCAAGGGAGCAGCTCTCCTTGTTTAGAAGCGCCATCAGATTCTTAATAAGAGGCTCCAGTTACACTGCAGCAAAATAGTCTGTATATTAAGCCAATTGAATGTCTATTTGCCAGACGTCTTCTTTCTCTTCTCTGCCAGCTCCAGCTTCCATTTCTCCTTCAGGAGAAATGAGGGTGCTGAGGTCAAACCTAAGCATCACCAGTTTGGGTTCTCATTTTGTTGTTGAAAAATGGCCAAAAAGTATTTGATTTCTCACCAGTATTTGAAAACAGAATTTCATGTCAGTCAATGGAGCTTCCTTTGATTTCCTAGAACCTCAACCGGCAGGTGTCAACCAAGTTCAGCCTCAGACTTAAAGCAAATCGAATTCAAACCCTTAATCCTAGCCATGGGTCAACCTCAAATTATGGAAATAACGCTTGGCCTCAGTCCCAAAATTTCACATGAGCTAAAACCAGTTCTAAATCCCACCAGCCACATCCAGAAATATGAGCTGCCTTTTGTAGTGCCTGCACCTCTCCTTCTTCTACCACTGGTGCTGTGACAGATGACAGTAGTCTAACAGGAAGAAGCATGATATTTCTGCCTTTTCATTATTTCAAAGGTTTTACAAACTGGCTATACCAGCTATGTCTCTGAGCATGATTCCAACCTTCCAGCTTACTCAGAAAGTCCTCATATTCTTATACCATTAAATTCAAATCAATCAATTCTACCACCACTGATTCCCATCACCACAGAATCTGGCTCACTGAAACTTTGACACTGAAAACCTAATGCAAAGCAAGAGAAAAATAACATTAATCTGTTATTTTACGTTTTTTCATATAAATGCTTTGCAGACTTAATCTTTCAGCCACAAAACTGTAAAAAGGGGTTAGAGAATTAGTAAGAGAGCAGAAACATAAAATATTACAAAATAATATCCTGCCAATCGAACAGTAACATCACCACAGAGGGCAAGGTAAGAAGGAAACATAAGCAAAAAGTGACATAAATTTGCATAGGTTAGAGGTCTATGGTCTTTTTAGACATTACTTATTCCTCACAGTTAAAGGAGTGCTAGATGCTCTTTCAGTATTCTCTAACAGACTGATCATTTCCTGTAGAAGGATTTTAAAAAGCTTTGTGAGCATAAAACACCATCAGGTACATTTATCACAAAATATCATCCTCCTACCCACAGCCTCCAGTCCTGGACATGCCATTCATTGGTCTTGAAGCAGCAGATGCATCAAGACAAGCTGAAGCTTTTAGCAGCTTTTTAATCTGAAGGAGCAGATTGAAATAGAAGAATCATACCCATCAGTCTCAGGCTTAAAATATTTTGACTTAATGTATTACACAGTGAGGCTGGCATTCCTCTGGCTTCTGCAGCGTTTTCGATGGGGACTTGTACAATTCATCATTGACTGGCACAAGGTCAAGGAAATCTGGCGAAGTACAGAACAGCTGGGAAAGAATTCAGCTTGCAGTGTAATGCTTTCAACAAAACAGAAACCCATGCTGGGGACATCAAAGAGGATGGCCTGGCTCTACTCTTCCGCCCTCAGGAGGACTCACTGAGAAAGCAGAATTGGCCAGTTCCAACCACACTTGAAGCTATCATTTCCCAAAATTCTGTCTAACAAGCACTGATAATGATGGAAGAGCATGGACAAAGCTGAATTCAGGAACACTGCTGCCTTCACAGGTTAAAAGGTCTGTGAGGCCATTTCCATTACAGAACCCATGGAACTATTTGGGGCACTAATGCCTCTCAGGGTGCTCTAATGGGCTGATGCACAATAGTACAGCCAAGCTGTAAGTCCTCCAGGACAGAGACTGCAGCTTACTGCATGTCTGTGCAGTATTCAGCACAATTGAGCT
The DNA here is from genome assembly GCF_020740725.1 of Corvus hawaiiensis. NCBI lineage: Eukaryota > Metazoa > Chordata > Aves > Passeriformes > Corvidae > Corvus > Corvus hawaiiensis. The sequence continues at coordinate 19,767,426 of NC_063225.1, read as the reverse complement.
TCAGCTCTAATAGCAGCCTCTAAGTGTTACCGTGCTACAACAATGGGCAGTGATAACTTAGATAATAAAAATAACATAATGCATCAGGAGTATCTACGGCATAATTACAAGGTTTATTCAAAGCACCTAATCAAATTGTTCAGCAACTTAGCATAAACATGGACATAGAGGCAGATACTCCTAGATTAAGGAGCAAATTATGATTAGCACAGGTATAATTGCCTTGAAACTCCCCACACTTTCAGTCAGGCCAAGGACTGACTAACAGCAAGTTCAGGCAAGCACGTATTTCTCCTTGAGAAAGATAAGCCCTGTTTAAGAGCAGTCAGAAAATACAGGGATCCCTGAGTACTGCACCTCTGAGCCCAGCAGGAACCGACCTCATGCAGCTTGGTTAGCTTCAGACTTACTTAAGATGTCTTTAGGGCATTCTCTAGTTAACATGCTGCACTAATGAAGTCTATTTAATTATCTGAATAAACTTTACTATTTAATAAATCACTTAACAAAGGAATGAACTCGTTTAGGTATTGACTGCTTAACCTACCTAGCAAACGAGTAATATCCAGGCAAGTAGGAATGTTACTTCACCAGGCTCCTCAGTTCCCAGTCCTTCCAGTAATGGGCAAACCTGCTGTCTCACTAGAAAGCTGTCCCATTAAATCATTGCAGCACATAGTAACTACAAAGGTCTCAGAAGACTTTACTACTCTCGTATTTGGTAGCCACATGACATCAGTCCATAGAGAAGACCCTATTATAATCTCAAGAACATAAAATGCTGACATCCAACACCACGGTATCCCATCCAGCACAGGATACCCTCCTTTCCAACGTACCACTGAACACCCCTCCAGTGCGGTCAGATGCCACACAAACTCACTTGCGCTCCTGCTATGTGTCTGTCCACCTTCAGGAAAAGCCCAAGCATCAATTCACATGTAGAGCTGGAGGCCTGAAAACACACATCCACCTTTAAATGAATTAGCAGCACCAGGAACAACCCACAGGGTGGGGAATCAGCAAAAAAATGGTCTGCAACCAGGTCAGCTCCCATAGTCCTGCCAGGACCCCTCCTTTTTGTTTCCCTGATCCTCTCTTCCCTTCCTAGCACCACCCTAGGACCTGGACACATGAGCAGATACAGGCTTCCCTCTGATGCAGCAGCTACCTTATAAATTATACAACAAATTAAAATTACTTTATGACAGTGATAACACCATCATCTACAGTGTTCATGGGTTAACAAATTGTGCCCATGAATGAATATGTGCTGACTCACTAACTAAGCTGCAAACGAGAGCTGTTCATCTCCTCTGCAGTACCCTGAAAACCAGTGTCCCTCCTCTGCCAGGGAATTCATTTTCCCTGCTTTGGAGAGGGGAGAAGGAGGGAATTACTTCCTCTTGCTGGCTTCCCGCATTAGTAAAGCCCTGGAGGTTATTTAAATGGGAACTTCAAAGGAGGTGTATGATCGGCTGTTCACTGCTGGAGGAGGCTCATTTTACACTCAGATTTAAAAGCCTCTCTGACTCAGAAGCAAACAGCATCACTTACAGGCTTCAAGCCTCTCAGATACAGCCAGCTCAGGAGCAGGGGGCTAGCAGCAATGGGACAGAGAGAGAAAGGATTTTTTTTTTTTTTTTTTAATGTTGGACAGGAAAGATTTTCAGGTTCAGTAGGGAGTGATAGGGAATGGTTCTCCATGAATAGAGAGCCTAAATGCTCCAAATGGGGAGTAAGAGGCTGTTTGGTCTTTAGGACAGTAAGGGAAGGGAATTATGAAAAGCTGTTCTGAAGCACAGGGACAGTTATAGAGGGAAGAAAATCAGAGATTCTCATGTACTGAGCCTCCTGCACCACTTACCCACCGTGTCTTTTCATCAGGTCTTGAGGCTACTATGTATTAGCTACAATTCATTCCTTCCATCACTCTTTCCTCCTGGGGATGGCTGTGGATCAGGCAATGACTTACCTTGGGAAGGCTTATTAAGAAGATTCACTAATACAGAAGGAAGATTAAAAAAAAAAACCCTGCTCCTGGCACTTGGAGTGGAAGCTGCATTTGTGATGTGTCTTTGTTCTCCTAAGCACTGATTTCTCAGTCTGACATTATGGTGGATTTGGAAGGGAGATGAGGTTTAGAGATAAGGTAATTCCCCCACCACCAGATTAGATCCAGCCAGCACAACGAGCAGTCCATGTCATATCAAGGCAGCACAGGTCCTTAGCTACACCCTTTCACAGTTCCACTTAGCTTTGGTCACTGAGAGCCTACCACACATGTGAAATTTAATTGGTTAGTTTTAATCATGTTTGTAAGTGTGGAGTTTGTTGGTTTGTTGGTTTATTTTTCATGGAAGCAGAGAAAATCTCCTCACCTCCATCTGTTTAAGCAACCAAGCACATGGAAGAAGCAGGCAAGATCAAAGATACCATCTCCCCGGAGAACCTGTAAGTAGAATTCGTAAATACAGGAGCTGCTGCAGTTAGGCATATGGACTTGCCCCTAAAACTCATGCTGGTCAAACCACAGAACTATGAATTTTCAACTAAATCTATGCATTTCTTTTCCCATGGGCATAACTAAAATGGAATCTTCTGAGAAAAAGCCATTTCGACAAATTTTCTGACACATTCTCCCTAATACTGCCTACAGCAGGAAGCAGCAAGATTAGCATGGTAGAAATATCACCTTGTGGGAGAAATAAGCTCCAGGTAGTGCCAGCACTTACATATGGTTGAATATAACTGCTCCAAGCATATTTCAACTTCTGTCTCCATCAGGCTGGGGAATTATTGCATATATATTCATCTGATACAAAGAAAGTGGGCTCTTGGAAGGATATTTTTTTTCTCCTCTGAAAAATAAAAAAGGGTTGCTTTAATTAGAATCTACTAGCTAAAAGCCTTTTTTTGGAGCAATTGCATCAATTTTGTTCCATTAGCCACCATATGAAGCCGGATCAGGAAATAACTTGATATGTAGTCGAAAAAAGAAAGTAAATGAGAACAGAACAACAAAACCCACTGCCTAGAAGCAATCAAGCACCCAAGAGCATTTGAGGGGTTGATGAATGCATACCCCTATTTATGTATTTCACTCCTTTTCCCGTGATTGCAATGCACATGAAAGCAGAGGAGTGACAGCCATAGATAATGGTGCCAGAAGGTCATGAACCACAGCGTGTATCTCTGCAAGCACAAGTGATAACCCTCCATCCCAGCTGATCCCTGCAGCCCCCAAGCAGACACTCCAAATGCCCTACAGGCATGTTTCAGATGTGTTTGCTCTCTCCCAAGTTCACCGAGAACTTTCTGTGCTGAGTACACTGCCCAGACTGCTTTAGTCTCTCGAGGCAAAAGTGCATTATTGGTTCCACCTGCACCTCCACTCTCACCAATTACAGTCAATGAATTCAAGGGTGCACAGATCAAACTTTTGCTCAAGTTTTAGATTATTCAGGCTTGCAAGTGACAATGGCTGTGTCTTCAGAGTGTTCTGAAAGAAACTAGCTGGAGGGCATGGACATGTTAAACAAGGCACTGTTTTTGCAAAAACTTTCTGTCAGTTTATTCAGACAGATGGGAAGGCTGTCCTCTGTGAAAGGCCCTGTTCTAGGAGCTCAGAGATGAAAAACAAAATGTAAATTCAACAAGTGAATATTCATAAGATGAAAACTTCACAAGACTATTTTATATTTAGAAGCCTTTGCTTGAGAACATACCTCCCAACACCAGACATTTAAACTAATGAACCATCCAGACTGACACTACCTCTGAACCTTCTCATCACACCAGCTCAGCAAATAATGTCTCTTGGGAGATCTGGAGCTGACAGGAACCTTTCCCTCTAGGGCAGCAACCTAGCCAGCTCTAGATCTACCAGTGAAGCCCAAATCTGATCTGTTCTCTTCTTCAAACATCAGACTAGGCTAATAAAACAAGATTTCTTTAGCTGAAAGCAGCACTCAGTGTTCTTCCCTCCCCAGCTAAACCCCTTGGGTCAGCCTGTCATTTGTTCTAAATCTTCAAAAAACCCAGAAGAAACACATTTCACACTGACTCAAGTGAGGAACAAGACTGAAATTCAGGAGAAATTAAGTAGCCTATGAAGAGAAAATATAGATTGTGGAGACTGGTGAATTTAGGACCCTGAGAAACAAATTTTTTGCAGTGGTTATTATTTACTATGCACAGTCTTGTCTGTAGACAACAAACCCAGTCAGGGCTCATTAGTATGCTAAATAAACAGCTTTTAAGCTGATATGGTTAAATTATGTAAGACTTATATGGATACTGACTTTTATACTGGATCATTTTATTAATGTATCCAGACCAAAATGAAGAATTTTGACATAAATGTATGTCTAGGCAGACTACACCCTTTTGGTTAAAGATGGTGTAAAATTGCACTTTCATTATATTGATAATTTTTGGTGAGGTGAACAATCCCAGGCAGGAGGTTATTTCTGGCTACTGCACTCAGCCATGCCATTCATTTTCTCTTATCCACTATTCTTTCCTGATACATTTTCTGACTACTATGTCATGCAAACAAAACAGGACTGTTTTCAGAAGGCTACACGAGACCTTTGCCACCTCCTTGTATAGATAGCAGTTCCACTTGTGTTCTTAAAGGTCAAAGCCTGAGAAAGAAAAATGAAAATAAGATTCAACTGCAATATTTGCACTATTTCAGGCAGTACAGCTCAAACAGAAAAAAGATATCACAAGTCTACTTTAAATAATAATTAAAAAGCCAACAAGAAACTACCATTTCCAACCCCAAATCCTCTTAATTCATCTACCTCCAATTGGATATGATTAAACAGAACAAAGCCTATAGATTCCTATTCAGATCACAGTGGTAGTTTCTGGACACATATGCTAAGACACAACCCCTTTTTCAGGCAGCTCCGTCTAAATGGATGATGTTTATTCTTCTCATTTGCACAATGAAGAACTGAAGCAGAACGAAAACAGCCCACTGTCCAAGAACTCTGCCTACATCAGTTCTTTTAACATCCTCATCACTGAACTGAGCATCTTTCACTAATACATTGACTGGAGCACAAAGCAGAAACAGTATCTGTCACACAGAGAGAGCCTATCTGAGAGCCTGGAAAACAAACATAGCTCCTCTGGATCCAGGCTCAGTCCTCCCACCCCACCCTGAGAACAACTTCATTGCATTTGCCATGGTAGTGAAATACTGGATTCAGAGAAATTGCTAGTAGAGAACTTGGGAATCCAACTGAAATTTCCTATCATTAAGAAAAAGTAGCAGCAGTGACAGGAAGTAACAGAAGTGTTTCTTTAAGTGACAGGACTGACATTTTGGTGATGTGAAGCCCTCTCACAGGTAGGATTTTGAAGTGCTGATATTTTATCATCAAATTGGAGCCCAGCTAGTAAGTATCAATAACATGAGAAACACAGCAGAGAAACAGTGACCCCATTATATGTGAAAGAGCACTGCTATTTTAGCTGAAGAAACATATGTTTTGTCAGCCTGGTAATACATTGCAGGAGTTCCTCTTGGATTTTCCTTAGGAAGAACCCCCACGCAGATTTCTCTCTGAAGCTGCAGGATTAGAGACACTGGATGAGTCTAGGAAAAGTTGGAGACACAGTTTCAGCTTCCATATGGACTGATAATCCATAACCACATATATAACTGCAGAAGAAATCCTGGCTCCAGCAAAGTCAATAACTAAATTTTCATTAATTTCATGGGGGCCAAAACCTTTCCACTGAAGCTTTGGCTTTAGAAACCAGTTGATCTAAATGTGAAGTATTTCCTACTAGATAAATATGTCAAAACCACATGACAACAAACTGAACTGAGACAAACCTGATACTTCATATTAGTTCAGGCCAAAGTTGTGCTTCAGAAGAATCTGATGAAGTTACTGCAGTCTGTCCTCCAAAACACCACGCACAAGTGACATTGTGTCTCTCATTCACACTAAACACATACTGCCCAGTAATTTAACACCCAAATGCTTTCTAATGTTCATGAAACTGTTGTCTGTGCTTTTATCACATAGAAGTTGTAAGACCACCTGTGCAAGAGGACTGAACAATTGAGCTTTGTGTCCTAAGGCATCGATGCTGATCTACACCATCCTCCCTCACAAAACAGCTGCATCTGAGAGAAGTCTTTATAAAAGTCTGTCATACTGCACAGTTTGTCCACTTTAAGCTGATTTTTTATCTTTGTCTTTGATTTTTCCTCTTTGTTCTGTTAGTGCTTCAGCATTAGAGGAACCCATTTCTTTAACATTATAAATGTCTTGGACTGTAATTCACTTTAGGTTCTGCTGCAGTATCACCGAACTCAACTACCAAACAGCCTCATTTGTAAAATCTGACTTCAGAATCCATTATTCTTATGCTTGCCTGCACTGCCAAGAACATTTGACACAGATTTGGGAACAGACCAGATGCAGTGCCTACGGATCTATTTCCTCAAAGAAGGGAGATAACCCTCAAACTCAAAGCAGGACTACCAGTAAAATACATGCAAGAGATGTGATGAAGAAAACAGAAACACCAGAATAAGGTGTCCAGGCATCATTGCCAAACTCAGCAGGTATGTTACAAAGCATACCTTCATTTCATCTGCTTCAAATTGCTCCTTTTGCAGGCAATAAAATTACTGCAGAAATCCCAGGGAATAAACTGAGTTAACACCCCATTAAATACAACAGACTTCCAATCCAAGGTAAGGACGTGCCCAGATAAAGCTACCCCTGTACAAACTGGCCCATGGGTAACATACATCACTTCTACTGACTTATAGTCTGAAAGAAAGAAAGAAAAGAAAAAGCTGAGATGAATTTCTACAAGGTAAGAAAGGATTTGTTCTTTGAAGCATGCTTAAATAGTACAATGTATTCTTTCATAAACATTCCTTCTACAGTTGAACGCACATCCCAAGGGAGAAAGCCTGGAATTTGTTATCTTACATATTTTCTTCTATCAGTAACATGATCTTGCCCCTCATCCCCCTCCCCCAGATTAAGCAGCCTTGATTTTATCCCTTCAGTTTGTTTTGTCAGTATCTGGCTTAGAAACTGGTACCAGATAGAAGAGCACTGTTGCTGGGTTGATTTGTTGCCCCTGTTTCTCAAAAGACAAGATAATTTAAAATACTTATTTCCGTAATTTTGCCTTTTCTAAATACTTCAATTGCAGTAGTTGTGACCCCCTTCTAAATCCACTATCCTTCCAGTAACATTCATATAAAAGACTTTATAAGAAAAATCTTTCTTGGCAGAGCCACTTAAGTCAATTTTAGCTGAAACAGCTCAGCACAAGGGAAGAGGGCAAGAGAGAGAAAGGAAGGCAGGACAGGAAAATATACAGATAAGGGCAACAGCATGAAGCCAGGAGTTGTATTTTGATTGTCATGTATTTACCGACAGCCCTAGGTGCTGAAAAGGAGATAATTCCCTACAGTCTGTGCTCCCACATCAATTGAGTGTGCAGTTTCATGAAACTAAGAGCCAAAATGCAAGCAGGATACCTCCAGAAAGGAGTTCCTGCTTCTCTTCCTCTCCTCTCTGATCCTCTTGCTCACTTTACAAAAACCCTAGTACTTGCCAGACTTCTACAGGAGCTCAGCCAGTTCATAAAATACAGAAAACTTCCAACAACAACCAAAAGCTGGGTAATTTTTTAGTATTTTGATGCACTAGTGAAGCTCAGGGTTGGGTAGGGGTGTTTCTGGCTGGAGTAAGGCCATAGAGAAACTGCTCCCGCCTTCCTGTACACCTGAGAGCTTAGTGGGGCTGATTAAGTGTGAAGCTGCTGCAGGCTTCCAGAAAGAAAACCAGTTCTGCAAAGACACTGAACTGTGTAAATACCAACAGTTGCAAAGCTTCCATTCCATGGATTTATGTATTCACAGCTCCTGCTAGCTCCAAGTCAGCCGTAGTGATTCTGCCGATCAGCCAACACACAGAGACAGCTTTAGGCAACCAGAAATCTTTATCACAGCCATTCCTTGCTGTCAGAACGATGACCTCAAAGACAAGCAAACTCAGGTCATGTTTTCTATGCTGTTGTCCTTGTAACACAGGAATTCTTGCCGAACCACTTCCACCCTGACCAGCTCCCAAAGCGTAGTAGGAAAAGAATAATGTATCTGCATGAAACAAAAATACAGATCTATTTTAAAAACCCAGATACTAAAATCCTACAAAACTGCCATCTGCCGAGAACAAAACCAGGAAACTGACTTAAATTTTCACATGCAGAAGCTCTGGCTCTGGCCTCCACTGCCAGGCTTTTTCACTCTCATTCCGAGATACCAAGATGGATCATCAGAGGGCACTGCTTCCCCCAGGAGGAAATGGGTTCTTAAGTGGATAGAGATTTCAGATACCTGGAAATGTGCAGAACCGTGAAGTCCTGAAACTAGGATGCAGCTGGAATTTCATTTTCACATTTTCTACTTTTCCTCCTCAAAAGCACTTCAAGAACGTATGTAATTTGCAGGTCTGAATTCAAACTTACTGAGGCTGAAAACCCAACCATTTCTGTACTGGCAGTAAGTAAACATTAACCTCAAGAATAAAGGCAAACTCTATTCTTGTATCCTCTTCTACCCTTATCATACGAAGTCTCTTCACAGATATTTAATGGGGTGAAGATACAAGACAATTCTTGACACCTTCATCAAAAAAAAAAAAAAAGAGGATTGTAAACAGAATTTGACTCTGTGCATTTACATTTGCCAGAGCCACTCATCATTAATGCCAGTAAGCAAAAAGACACTTTAACCCTTCCTCCTACACATCAAGTTCACGTATGTGCCTGAAAGCCACGTGCCACTATACAGCAATTACTCCTTTTACAGGAGCAGAGGCTTTGCTTGGGTAAAAGCAATTTAAGAGAACTGAAATCTTTGGAGGACAATGTCAACACTCTCCATAACCAGTTCTTAAACACAAGGAACACAGCCTGTGTACTGCTGCATGTACAACATTCATGCTAAAAGCACCACAGTCCTTTCCGGGAAAGGCGTTAGATTAATTTTCCAGAGCTTTTCACTCTCCCAGACTCAGCCATCCTGCTGGCCTGCACTTTTGATAAACTTCCTGCATCTCTGCCCCCAGCCCAAACAGTTTACTTCTCTTCCTCCAATATTAAAGAAACAAAACCAACATAGGCAGGAATTTGAAGTGTTATTGAGGAAAAGAAACTTCCTCTGAGAAGAATCAAAATACTGATACAGTTGTTAACATCCATTTTGAATGGTGAGGGGTTGAAACACTGCATTTACAGGCCTCAGCTTTCAGCTGGGGATTTCTTCGCAAGTGTCTTGGGCTTAAGCAGTATTTCAAATAAATTAGATGAGGGAATTCTCTCTTGATTAACACTAGAACAGATTTAATAAAACTAGAACTGCTGATATGAGACAGAAAGAGAAATCCCACAGGGCTATTACTTCAAAACAAAAACTAGAACTCTCTCCCTGATTTCCAGCCAGTCAGGTATTCAGTGGATGTAACATTGTTCTACTCAATTGAAGGAAACCAGATGGTATCTAGCAGCCAAGGATTTGGACAGGCAGAACTCTTTATACATTAAGTTTTTAGAATCCAAATTTATAAACAAAAAGATCACATGAACTTCAATGCACAGACATATTTCTAGGGAAAAGTGAGAATGCATTCTGCCTTCCAGAGCATACATGACCGTTCAGTAAACACAATACTTAACAGCTTTAGGAGAGGAACCATTTCATCAACAGGAAGAGACGGCAGAGACCCTTACAATTACTTTACATCTTGAAATAACTTGCATTTTTGTATCTTCAGACACACAAACCGTTAGTGTTTGCACAGTAAATGGCAAAAAACCAAATTCCCACAGCATAAGAATTACAGGTTTATTAATAAAACCCATAAATCAGTTTGTATAAATGCTATGCCTTGTATTACATAATGGATGTGGATACTTCACCACACACCAAAATGATACGGTTCATACAAAATCCAGAGATTTTGCAATTAAGACAGCAAATCATGAATACATTAAAAAAAAAAAAAAAGGTAAAGTTTAAAAAAACCTCAATACTATGAGCAATAAAGAAGAAAAAAGCAGCAAAACTCTTCATGGTTCACAAGCAGAAAGATTCTATGGTAGAAGTAAAGGAGAGGCATCAACGTACTCCTGACTCTGAAGGTTTCAACTGAAATGAAGCAGAAAGTTAAAAAGACCCAACTTCAGATTCCAAATGAATCCACATTCCACATTACCAACAGGAACCTGCCTGAGCAAAGAGGAAGTGATCTCTTCCTCTTAAGAGCCCGAAACCCTCATATCCCCCAACTTCCCTTAGACGATAATTAATCACCAGTCCAATTGACCAGCTGCAGAGTAAACAGGGGGGAACAAACAGGAACAAACAGCAGAAGTATTACACTACATTGTCTCAAATTGAGCATGATTTACCACCATCTGCTCCTGGTGCCACAAACAGGACCACAGGTTAGAAAAGAATTAGGTTTTTCTCTTGTTATGAACTCACTGCTGTTTTGCTCTGACTCTTTCCTCCGGGTGTGCACCTGTCTTGCTGTTCCTGTCTCCCACTCCAAACCAGCCAGTGTCACATGGCAGCTAATTCTCCTGTGCAGATTTTCCTTACATTCCTTCTACTTTTAGTATCTTTACCATTTCATAATTAGTGTTTTTAAAAAATGTCCAAAGCATTCTAAATCTAAATATAGTCTATCCCAGGAAGAAGATAGTACCAAGCCTGTTGGTATAGACAGACCAGGCATTAATGTGGCAACCAAAATAATGAGATGTGACCACAAAAGTAACATAAAGACATGGTTGCTCACAGCACTGTCACCTCAGAAAGAGCACCAGTAGAGGCAGAAGTCATCCAAACTCTTCCACAGAGCACCTACACCAAGTACAAATGTCATGAGGCTACAGTTTGCTCCATTGTCAGCCAGCAGGAGGGAAGAGACAGGATAAAAATCTAGTAGGGGAAAAGAAAATCAAATGCGGAGCAATAGTTATGATACAGAAGGTTCTCAAAGAAAATCACTATGATGGTGGGAAATTAGGGAGGATAAAGGAAGACAAGGATGTCAAAAAGAGCTGAGTGAGAGATATGACATTGTTAAAGTTAGTTACGTTGGGGAAGGGCCCTGACAATCATTAGCTATAACCAAGACTCTGAAGTTTTCATCACTATAAATAATAAACTAAATTCCTTTAGTAAGACACTTAGGATGGAAAAGGGGAAGAGGCACATTATTTGCTTTCAAAGGTTAATGTGGAGTTGCCAAAATCTCTGACAAGAGATCAATGTAGCAACAGTTCTTTCATGAAAATGCAGTTAAAATTGAATCAGAATGGATTCAATGTTGAACAATTTTAATGAAGCAAGTGTCAAACAAGCACATCAACTTCTTAAAAACAAAGGAGCTCCAAAGTTTAATTACAAAAACATTGTACAGAAAACTTGGCATCTAAACAATTCCAAACACGTTAATCCAGCAAATGGATTCTGCTTTCATATATTTCTCTTAACATTTCTTTAAGTGACAAAAGCATTTTATTCTGCTCTTCTCCTTGACACCCACTTCATTTTTTTTTTTTTAATCAGTCAACACTGAAAACTGTAAACTGAAGTGACACTCTGAAAACACTGGAACGACAAAATCCATTTTTATAGGGTTAATCAACATAAATAAGAAGCTTCTTAATGAGACAAAACATCATCTGTCACATCATCAGTGAGCAAGATCTCAGTCTTCCCCCAGATGCTTCAAGATGGATAATCCACCCCACCTCCTTCCGTGCGGGGAAAAAGCAAGAGATTAGTCAGCCCCCAGCTAATAATACCACCTTAAATTCCCCTATCCTACAACACTTGCATGCTTCTCAGCAGAGATGGATGAGCAGCATCCATGAGCAGATTTCTGTAAGCAGGGCAGCCTGAAGCCACCTGACTTTACTGACGGATTGGATATGTTACAGCCTGGAATAGCATCCTACATTACATGGAATTTCTGGAGTCTTTATGGGATACAACTCCAGGTATTAGGTAGGATGCCACAGAACTTCAGGATTTTGTAAATCAGTTTTGGCTATGCAGTACATTTTGGCCACTTCAACAGAGAGTCAAACATCACCAGTTCTTAAAAACCAAGATACACACAGGAGATGAAGGTGCAGGTGCTTCTTCTGGAGACATTAATAACCTCTAGGATTTACAACATTCATTACAGAACCCATTAAAAAAGTTCATGGCAGCATCAGCTGGTCTCATCCATACTAAGGAGAGTGGAAGTCAATGCAGCAAACTGAGGTTCCTTTTTGTGAAGTCTTGAAAGCAAAACAGGTAACAAGAGAAAGGAGTTTCCTCCCTGAAGGAAGACTTGATTTACATGAAAATCCTTGCTACTGGGCTACAGCAATAACCCCAGGAGTAAGCTGAGACCTGGCATACAAGGTGCTGACCTGAAGATGGCTCCAGGCCAGCATGAAGTCCGTGTGTACAGCGCAGGAACGTATTTGTGTCACAGGTGCGTTAAAGCAATGCTGACAGCAACCCACAACAAAGAAAGCAACCTCCAATTCATAACAGGGAATCTCAACAGATGTCTTAAGCAGGAGCAAAGAGATTGTCACGTGGAAGCAAGAGCATTTCAACCACCCCCATAAAGCCCAGAGATGTCAAACAAGTGACGAGCCGAAGTCAGAATCAACAATTTGACAGGAACCAAAGGGCAGTGAAAGTTTTGAATAAGCCAGTGCAGACAGTGGGTGCCTTCAGCTCTGCCAGGAGATGTGGTGTAGCTCAGCAAGAACAGACTCAAACTTGCAGAGCTCTATCCAATGCAAGTGAAAGGCCATTTTGGTCACCTGGAACATAAAATTCTGAATGCTATGGGCTCCATGGGCAGTACTTGAACTGTACAAAAGGTGAGAGCACAAACAAGCTGTAATGCTGAGTTCTGTGGGCTACTATGCGGACCTAGTTACTAATAACCTTCTCCGCTCTACTAATTCATGCAAAAATATATGTGCTGCTTCCAGACATTGCTTCCCAGCACAGTGATTTCAGGAGGGCAGAGGAGGGGAAAAAATGCAATCCCCGTGCCCATTTCTCTTTTTATAGAAAACTGCTTTCCCCATGAAATCATTCTCTCAAAAAACAAGGCAATAACATCAAATTAGACTGAACAATGTATCAGAGGAAGGGCAAGCTTTGTGGGTTTAGTCTAAACCAAAGAATCCCGTTTTCCCTGCTGAGAACTAATGTTTCGCTTTCTATCTTGATTTCCACTGATCTTTGTGATAGTAAAATGCTCCAGCAAACATTTTGAAGAGATAACAGGAGACCTTCACAGAAGAGCAGGATGCAATGTGCAAGAGAGGTACTTGAAGAGAGGGGGGGGAGAGAGGAAGTCTGTCTCATAGTAGAATCAAGTCACAAAGCATCAACCACAGCCAGTCTCTAGCAGGGAGCAAACTCACATTGTAGGAATTGCAGGCTAACACAAAGAAAACAGGATTCTGCTTAAGAAAAGCTCCTATCAACATAGCAAGAGGCGTAGGACAAGACAGTGCACCAAGGAAAACTCCCTGTTAGAGCAGAGAACACAAGCGCTGCTATCCAGTACTGCAAAAATCAAGGAACAAGATCAAAAGAAGGAAACTAAATTGAAGGAAGGTAACCCCACAGGATAAACATGAAAACAAAATAAAAGACACTAGAAGACATTAGGCAATATAACACATCGAAGTTATTACTACAACATATACGCTGACACCATTTCACAAGCTGAGATTTCATCTCCACAGTCAGCCAGTCCACAGAACGCAGGCACCCTCACGCCCAGCAAAATCCATAAAAAAAATGTAGATTGCACAAAAGTTGCATGCTCTTAAATGATCACACAGAGGACAGTTCCAAATGTTTAGTGGGCGGTGTCCGTGGCTTCTTAAGGTCTCTTAATGCATTGATCTGTTTGTCTCCCTGACAAAACACACAGGCAGGGCCCAGGACAAACCCGCCATCCTGCCTCCCACCCTCGTCTTTCCCTCATGGCTTCTTATTCCACACTGGCCAAAAATATTTTGTAAAGCTTCCCCGGGTCACGAGACCTGCAGACGAAACAGAGAAATAAGGGTTAGAAGACTACAATCTGCCAGGACTTAACAGGCACCGTGACATGATTTTTTGGATGTTTGATCTGAAAACACAATGTTAAGCATAGCAAAGCAGCCTCTAGAGACAGAACTAAACTGAGTTGCTGTTTCCATCCAGTGCTAAATGACAAAACCCTTCCTCTTCTTCCCATATACTGTTTGCACAAAGAAGGTTTTTACCATGCAGTACAACAAAACCAAAATATTCACCAGTATAGTCAAACAATCCCTCAACACAATGTACTAAACCACCAAAACTCACCTCAGATCTGTGAAAGAGCTGCTTTCAGAAACATCATGATACAGCTTTCTGTGGAATTGATTTGTAACGTGTCTCAACCTCGGACAGACCACTCAGTTGATAGAGATTACATTCAGAATTAATATACTTCACATGCACATTAACAAAGGGACACCGATGATGACAGCTTGTTGATACAGTGTATTATGTGCCAGCTGAACCTTTTATCCAAAGCTTCCTTGTTTTCTAGGGAATCTCTACCGTTTTCTAGGTTTGCATCCAACAAAACCCAACCTTCTTCCTTCCAAAATTTTGCCTCAAAATATAATCATTGCCAAGTGAAAGTCAGTGTAATTAACAGTCCCATTAATTACTTGATCCTTATATTCCATTACATGCATGCCATTATACAGTGAAACTATGTGATTATTAATCACATTTTTAATTGCTTCACACTGCTTTGCTGCTGAAAAGAAGGAAGGCATTGGTGGGAAAAGGAAAGAAGGGAAAGGAGTATTATTTTTCAAATAGAGGGTAGAAAGAAGAATTTTAAAGCAAAAATTACTTTTTCTAAATCAATTACAGCCAAATCCAGTTTATCCAAGAAAACTGTATTTGCATGTTTAGGAACACAGAAATTGTCCATCCTTTAGGAAAGATGAAGCCACCTGGCAAGAGAGCGAAAGTCTAGATTTTAGTAGCTTTGAGATACGATTTTTCTGGCAAGATGCTTAAAGGACAAATATCCATTCTTGGGCCTGGCACACCCTTCTAATAACTGATGGATAAGAAACTGCTTTCCCTCTTAGCCATTCTGTAAAACCTCCCCTCCCCCAATTCTCTTTCTGAGCCTGAGAACTAATTGTAAACAGTATACGAAAAGGAGGAGGTTGATGAGCTGCTGAAAAATCCCAGACCTGGATCGACAAGCTGTTCCCTTCACAAATAGCAGCAGTAAAGGCACTTCTTTATTCTGCTGGGAGCTCAGTCATCTCTTAGAACTACAGTCCGTTCCATCTGGCTACCCTCCGGAAGGACAATGATCTCCCAGCTAAAGCCACACTATAATGGGAAATGTGTAATTAACTGTTCTACACAGTATCACAAAAGGTCAGAATCAGAAAGGATGAAAAGCTCTGTCTTCATATTTGCAGATGGCACAAGGCAGCTTTATTTGCATTTCTAAACACTATTCAAGACATGTACAGTAGATCTCTACATAATAAATGCCTAAGGAATGAAGGTATGTACTTTGTTAAAATAGTAATAGGCAAACTCCTCATGGCTGCCTAGTGCTGTGCACCATGGGGAAGTGAGAGGTGGGGGACATGCAAAGCAGCACACTAATGCAGAAAGACTGGTATTTACTTCTTTGTTAATTTGTTTTTCCACTCTGTTCTCTATTACAGTTTTCTAAGCTGTTAAACAGCAGCAAAAATACAGAATCATGAGATCAATAATAATCTATGCACAAGCCACATAAACACTAGTCTCAGCAAATGCTATGTATAGCTTAAACCATACCTCAGTGTTCCATTTACATGTAAACCTTCATACTCAGAACAGCTTGACTACAGGTGCTATAGAGCAGAGGCAGGGTATTTTCAGTTTATAACAGGATTGAGTTCACCTGCAACCTCTTGAGACAAACAGAATTTCCCTGTGGCCATCAGTTTCTACAATTACTGCTGAAATTTTCAGATTTACTTCACTCAAGAATGGAACCTTCTTCTAAATTAGTCACCCTGTTACCATTCTGTCAGAACTCTTACTCACCTTACACAAACACAAAAAGATCTTGGAGCTAAAGAGAATTTCAGAACCCTTTAATGCCATGGAGTACTTTCAACCGAATTTGACTTTCAAAGAAACAACCTGCTCCTGCAGCTTTGAGGAAGAAACCTTTTTGATTGTACAATATGGTGATCAGCACATGAATCAGCACCAGAACAGGTGCTAGAGGTACAGAGCAGACACCAAGAGCAGCCAGGGAGAGAACACTTACCCTGTCACTAACGCTCCAGCCTGTTCACCACATCCCGCACTGTGGCGATGAGGTTCTCGTTCTCCTGTGGGTTGGCCAGGATAATACTGTGCAGTCTGTTCATGTAGGAATCAATAGTATCCATCGTGGGGGTTTCCCCGCTACCTACAGTGAACATAGTGAAATAAGCCACAAGGTATTTTGATGACCACAGCAATTCCCAAAAGTTCACACTGTGCTAAGGGTAATTTGTGCCAACACACAAACTGCTATAGGAAGTGATTTTGCTACACGCCACCTCTCGTGACAGATTCTGCAAAACCATGTCTTCCTAACTCCATGAAGTGAGTAGTTCCAAGGATATCAGGACTAATGAAGCATGCTTCTCTTTGATTGGGGTCTCATAGTTGATTATAACAAACTCTTTCAGCTGGGCGTTCATAGAATCTAAGTGGATTCCCTGGCAGTTGACAATACAGACACAGCCTTTATTTTAATCAAGGAACTTGCAGGTCCTGTCTATTCTATTTAGTAACATTTTCATAAAACAAGTAAAGGAGAGCCAGGACTGAATATGTGTCTCACTTTATCAGGAAGAGTAAGAGCAATAAGAAAATAAATGTCATGTTGAAATAAAGCACTGACTCTACATTTTCCCCTGCATGCATTTTAATATTTCATTATCCAATGCAACGAAAGCTCAGAAACAGCCAAGAGCACAGAACTACAACAGCAGACCATGTGTTCTCAGCTCACAACATCATATAAACATGAGCAGTTAAATTTAACAGTCTCACCTGGCAGTGGGACTCCAGCAAAGCTGCTGGTGAGTGCCTGGCGCAGGGTCTCGAGGTGCTGCTGCAGCACCGTGTTGCGGCTCCGCTCCTGGATCACATCCACCTCCAGCTTCTCCACGGCCGTGCGCATGCTCTCCACGTGTTTCTGCAGGGCAGCGTTCCTCTCCTCAAACTCCATGTTGGATTTGCGCAGCTGCCGCAGCTCCGCTTCACGTGCTGTGGACATCAACCCATTTCCAGAGAGTCAAAAAACTGCTAAAAACATATCTAGGAGTGGTAGGCAATGAGGCAGAATGTTCTGGAGTGCTCAGCTGATAATTACAAATGGTGCAGTTGTGGTTTATAGACAAAAAGCATCCCATCACAGAGTGACAATAGCACCTACAGTAGCACTTAAATAGAGTTAACTCCTAGAGAGTGAGACAAATCAGAAAACATTCAAAGCATGAGAATGGAAGTGAATGGGGGAATTGATCAGGGAGCAAGACTGCAAGACTGAATTCAAATGCAATCAGAATGAAAAAGCTCAGCAGCAGTGCTAAGAATCCTGCAAACAAGACACCAGTTATAAAAATAATTTTCTATTGACCATGGAAAGTATCTGAATCTTAATTCTGTTCAGTCAAGAAAGTCTTCAGGAAATATGGCAAAAAAACCTCTAAACTCTTGAGACACACAGATATGAAAACCAAACAGAGTAACAGAGTATCAGTGTAATCTTCCACATATTGGGGGGAAATAAAATAGTGCTAACCAGCCTGAATCATCATCATCATGCTACATCTTAGCCATTTCTTAGTCCTATAGAACAGTAGATACAGCTAGGACTGGCTGGAATAAGCCTCAGAAACATTCTCAAAAAAGGCTAATTTGGGAAGACAGTGTCAGGAAAAACTGCTTTTCAGCCATTGTGTATATACAGAAGTAAGGTAATAGCAGAAACTATACCCAAGTCATTACTTGAGCTGAGACAGGAGAGTGCAAAGACTCTTCAGCTGGACAGCATTTACCAAGAACTTTGGAAAAGCAAGGAGGAAAGGGTCCTGCAAAAGTTTAACTTACCTTTACTATGATTCAGGAACTCTTCTGTGAAGATTGGAATATCAAAGACAGATCTCTCCTTTGTATCTGCTTCTTTCTACAAAAGAAAGAGTAGTAACATAGCTAAACAGTTTGTTTTCAGGAATTCATTTAACTGTTTTGATCATGAGAATAAAAGGCCAAGGAGACCTGAGGCAGCAAAAACACTGTACAGATCAAAGACACTTCCAGCTCCTACCAAGAAAAGCCAAAGGATGTGTCAGCTTTTCAAGATATAGGTTTAATAAAACATCATCATTAAGAAATAACACATAACATACTAAAATACACTCTTTCACCCTAATGACAACATATGTGAGAATTACTCCGTTTTAAAAACTATTTGATGCATTTATATTTTCCACCATCAACCAACTGACACATTCTGAAACAGTCTTTACAGAAACATCAACGAACAGGAGACAGAGTGAGCAAAATGCATAGTCAGTTTCATGGTTCTTGGTCTTTCACCACCAAAGCAAAGAACACTTTTAAATCAGGAAATGCTCTACAACTTAGTCAGAAAACTGTACAAAATGTGTTTCGACTCAAGGCAAAAACCCCCTACTACAATATACTTCAGTCACCACTTCTAAATTAACAAGAATTAATGCTTGTTTTAGCACCTGAATCATTATGGACAAAGTCAATGCAAATTTGGTGTGATAAGCTGCAGCAACTACAATCAACCTGTAACTTAACACAGAAACAAAGTTAAGCAGGAAAGAGTGTCCATGGAGAACAAAAGCTTTTCAAAACTCTCAGACACCATGGTTGATAATGTGCCACAAACTTATCATCCAGAAGCGCAGTGTTACACATGACTGGTGTCCTCCAGCAGACAACCTAAATGTTTGACAGCTGATAAGGGAATTCTGGTCCCTGAGTTCAGAGTATCACGTTGGTGCCTGCCACACAGAGGGGCTACATGGGGTGAACTGAATGCCATTTGACAGTCAACCAACACAGACAAGACTAGATGGAACTACAGCTACCCTGTCTTTACTTAAGGAGACAGACTGTCCATTGATTGCTTTTAAGGATAAGCTGACTTTTATTGTCTGGCACAATTACAGCTGAGGAGCTCTGTATTTACTGAGTGAGAACTCAAACCTCACTTGGCCTGAATCAACTGAACACACACTAGAATCAGGCAAGACTGGAGGGAAAGGTAACAAACCTTCCCAGCTCTGTGAGGCACAGCAGGGTTTATTTGGGGTTCGTGATCACACGTGCTTTTCACTGAAGTTTTTGTACATGCTGCTACAGGGCAAATGTCTCAAGAGTATATTTAGAAAGAGAAGTCATACACAGAAGTGTGAATAATGCATTAATTTTGTCTGAACACTGTCTAGATGACTAAGAATTAATTTGACCCCAAAATCTAGGATCTCAACATTAACATGCACTAAGAAATGCTGGCAGTTATGAAGCTTGGTTAGAACACTTATAGAACATCCATCTTGAACAGTCTAATTCATGCTCACTACTACTACCTATGTGCAAAGAGCCACTGGCTTGGATCACCACTGGCTCCTACAGAATAGATGGTGGAGGAGAGAGTACTGCAAAGAAGATATTCTCTTTGCAACCCTAGGATACAGGTTCTTCAGGTAAAAACCAAAAAATATTAAGGCCTTTAGATGTAACTGTCCAGCTTCCAAAAGGCAAGAAATTCCACTAAGCAGAAGAGTGATCATTAAAACCATCACCACTCTCCCATTACAAAATACATTACCCAGCACATAAAAGATCCTCTTGAGAACCCTCAAGTACTTAAGCCACTCTGAGGTTCACTGAAGATTAAAATCATAAGGCTTTGATTACCTCTTATTGAAAGGGACCCAGTCTGTTCAGCTCATGTATCATTTAGTCATCCCTCAAACCAAAAGAGAATCAAAATTGTTTCTATCATTTGCCTTAAATAAGATTGAAATGCTTCAAGAGTCAACAATCTTATCTGGTTACTAAGACTGAGGCTGAACTTTGAAGATTCTGCAACAAATCAGACTTGAAGTTCATAGAGACTTGGTCAAGTAAGGTAATGAGATAGCTGAGATTTTGCAGGGGTTTAAGCTCACCCTTCCTGCTACCCTCAGGCTGCAGACAATAGAAGGAACAGATATAATAAATATACGATGCCATTAAATGTTCTCAGAGTAGGTGCCACCAGGCAACCCCTGCTCTCCTCAACCTGTGTGCAAAAATCTTTGAAAGCTTTCCACTAACAACTCTAACAGAGTGCACAATGCCAGACCTACTTGCAATCAAGCAGCTTGAGGAAATAAACAATAACAGAACAACAGAGAACAATTATTCAGGGGTTTAGTCACTGCGGATGACAATAGTGCACATTGCTATATGTCATATTTATGAAACTAGAATTTGACGGAAAAAAATGTTCTATTTCATGCCCATAGATGAGCTCATGGGACAATGTGTGCATGTTTTTCAAGGCAATATCTATTAAAAGTTCTCTCTCATCCTTTAGTTATATTTTATTATAATTAGTATTTGAATTGCCCATCACGAAACTCTCTAGAGGTCAACTCTATGCACAATATTTAAAATTACCTCAACACCAACTCACAGAAACTACATCATAAACACTTAACTGAAGCAAGGGAAAGGAAAAAGGTTTCTTTGACCTTATCTTCTTATACTCTCTCAAAAAATAACTTCATCAGCTTGTACCTACTAATCACAAACACAACAACAAAAGTCAGTGCGGACAGGAGAAAGCAGCAAGACAACAAAAAGCTTTAGCCTCACTTCCAGTTACAACTTGATAGACACTTCTAAAAGCAATCTAAGTTTTTTCTGCTTATTCCCAACCTATACAGGATGATAATACTTGGCTTCCCCACACAAAAGATGTGAAAGCACATCAGGTGATAAGCATGTGGGACTTCATAAATACAAAGGTGAAAAACATCAAGCAGTCAAAGGCACAGTTTCAGAGTAGGATGCCTGACTGACAGGTTGATGTTCAGCTGTATCTGATGAAGCTTAGAAGTCCCACAGGGTGAGGAGAATTCTTTTTTAACTGCATTTATGATGTGAAAGATCAGCAATGATAACTTGAATTAGAAGGGTAAGAGGGAAGACTCCAAATTTGTAGTTTGTCACCTGTATAACTTAAACGTTATGTAACAGTCAATCAGCCTAGAACTTGAAGACTTCAGTTTTTGTACAATTAAAGACAAACTTGGATTCAGCGACTGTAGAATCAGAAAATGTGGGGACCATGTACTTCTAAAGGATAATCTCACTGCAAGCACTTCCTTTAGGAGTTAATAAAAGGCATATAAAAACATGCTACCAAAACATTTTCCTGAAAGTGAAACTTACTTTCTGTCAAGTAGACAAGACCAGTAGTTGCCTCTCAGCAGTGCTCAGCCTTGTCACTGATGTAATGAACACATTAGAAGCCAAGTGGATTGCTTTCCCAAGGCAAAAAACCTCACAAAGAAAAACAGATCTTTCAGACAGCCCTACTGCTTACAAGTGAAGAGGCTGTGTATAAACAAGATTTTTTCATTGCTCTTTGTTTGCAATTTATTGGTAACCATGAAAATAACTCTGTGGCCTTAGGTAATACAACTGGAGAAAGCTGCAGCATTTCAAGGGGAGAGAAACCATAGTCAACCAAGACACACAAGATTCGTGGTAAGATGCCTGTGCTGTAGTTGATGAGCTCTATCTCCAGACATTATCACTCTTTTCCAATATTTACATATGTAGAGGGAGAGGGAAGGCAGGAGGAGGTTTAAGCCAGAGATTTTCCAATTATTTGGTTGCTTTACCCGTTTTCTTCTCAAAGAAGCCACAAGCATTTGTGTTACTGCAAAAAATCAGTACTTGAAACAGCCACCTAAAGGTGCTAACTTGGCAGGTTTATTGAGGTCTCACACTATATTTAAGTTCTTAACATTGAAGTACAAAACAGACCTATGTTTTAAGTGTACTCTATGCTACATTTCATCTCAGATCATTTGTACCTGCCCAAGACTTACCAAATTTAGTTTTGTCATACTAATGAGTGTAAGTATACTCAGTGGTTTCTAACTTTTCCAAACCTGCATTAGGAAGATAAAGAATTCACACTCAAGTTCTGATAAACTGGGTTTTGTCTTCACTAGAAGTTTTTTTTCACCTGAAAGTCTACCCACTGATGTAAGTGTAGAATGAAGAAGTTTACCTCATGGTCATGAGCTGGCTGTCTTGCTCCATCTGAGAAAGAAAAACAAACAACAACTCTCAAAATAAACAAAACTGGAGAAAATGACCAAAGAATTAAAGTAGTTACACAACCATAATTACACAACAGTTCTAGACAGACTTGTGCAGCTCTCCTAGTAAGTCACAGAGAAGTTGTGTCTAACTTCGATGCTCTTAATGCACATCCTCCAACACAATCTAGATACAGTTAAATTCACATGAGTCTAACTCCCTTTACACGCAGCTGATGTAAATGCCACAGAATGAACACATT
Organism: Corvus hawaiiensis; assembly: GCF_020740725.1. Lineage (NCBI taxonomy): Eukaryota > Metazoa > Chordata > Aves > Passeriformes > Corvidae > Corvus > Corvus hawaiiensis. Next base: position 19,744,639 of record NC_063225.1, on the reverse strand, counting down.
CACTTTTTAACAAGCCTTTAAATGAAAGGCTTTAAAGTAGTGCCAGACTACATGACTGGCTGGGAATCTCCTGTTGTTCTAGCTAGGCACATATTTTTGTCCCATTCAATACCTTGTCTGTGTGATTTGCCTTTTTGTCTGTCCTGTGCTTTCCTGCTAAAGACTTTGTAGGCTTCAGTCTTCTGGTACTGCTCCAGCTCCCGCATATAACGCTCCTTATCTCTATCTGCTTCATCAAGGTATCGCTGAAACAAAAAAGTCCAAGAGTTTCAGGGAGTTTCCTCCCCTTCAGGAGGAAGGGAAGAAAAACAACTTGTCAGATGAAGTGCTGATCCATTTCACCTATGCAAACAGGAAAGGAGTGAAGAAACAATGAGATGCAAAGACATAAGATCTCTGGATAAAACTACTGTATTCTGGTGTCCCATTTTTCTCTCAATTTTTTATAATAACTATTCTGTTAACTTTTTTTTTGTTAGGCCTAGGAGTAACTTGCTACTAAGCTACTCTACTCAACTGAATGTTACCTACACTACAGACTAAACACTTCAGAATTCCTGTTCTGTGGCCAGGATTAAGTTCTGCTAAACAATAACATCTTTACAGATGATGCTTTATGGTTCAGACCTGTAACAATGGGGTTCCAAATACACTCTTGTTTTCATGCCCCACAGACAAAAAAGCACCACCACACACTTGGCACATCTGAGAGGTGAACAAAACATCATTGCTATTGCAAAGAACAGCATAAAAATAAAAGAGCCTGGTTTTAATTGATATAATCTATCTGCATTTTGGTTAATAGAAGTCATTTTTTATTAGCCTGAAGGTATTTCACACATCTGCATGACAGAATGAGCTTAGCTGGAAAATTCTTTAAGGGAACTGATTAACTGCAAAACATTTAATGAATGGTCACAATGCTTACTTAATGGGATCCCTTCAAGAAAAAAGTTGCTTTCTCAATTTTTTTCTCCAAATGAGTTTAAAATTCAGTGAATGTCAGAATTAAATCAAAGTGAACCTTAGTCACCTGGTGTTTTCATTAAGTCATCATGACAGTACATATAAGTTATGATTTCCTTACATTTGCAACACAGTTTCGACCCTGCTGATGACATTAGACAGACTTGTGCAGCTCCCCCAGTAAGTCTGCTGATGAACACTGACTGACCCAGTGTTAACATTCTGGACTGGGGTGCAAATTTGGTGATGCTGGGTTGCCATTGCTTTTGGACATGTTATTAGTCTGTAAGATATTAATTCTTCTTTTCCATCTCCAGCAATGTGTTGCTGAAAGGGCTCACCAGTCTTCCCTTGACCTGCTCTGAGAGTTAGTTAGAAGCTTACAGCTTTACTCAAGGACAGATTCCCTGGGGATTGAAAAAGCAGCATACAGAATAGAGATTTGAGCTCAATTTCCTTTTTCCTAGGTTAAAAATCTGCCTCAGACATGATAAGAATATGTTAAAATGCAGGGGACAGAGGGGCTGAATGTCTTTTTACGTTCTCTCCCAGTAGACATTTTCATCAGGAGTATGCTCCCCACAAGACATCCCCTCCATGGATGTATACTTCCAACCTTACCTAAGAGCAATCCTGACTTTTCTCTAAGCAACATCATTCTCACTATCCCTGACACCAAATCAACTGCTTTGCCTTGCCACACATTTTCCATTATAGTTAAATCACAGTGCCTATGCACCATTTTACATCATCTCTAAGTTGTACTCTACAAGCTTAGTAAAAAGCAACAAAAGGAAATCTTGCTTTTTTGCATCATCCCATTTTTCATTTTACCCTTAGAAGTATTTTTCAAAGTTCAAATATCAGGATTAAATTAATGAGAGCATTCAGCTGCACTGTGATTTAGAAACTGCTTTGCAGTAATCTCCAGCTGGCAATCAGGTGTGGACAGTAAGATACCCACTAGCAATTAACCCATTAACAAGGTCCACTCCAGAAGGCCCTAATTAATCAGCCCAAACATGGCCTTGAGCTCCATTTACTTATCAGACAGTGCAAAAGGCCACAGGACTCCCAACTAGGAGACATCACATCCCAAGACTCTGGCCTTATAAGTCTCAGCTCTATCTGAGCTGGTACAGCAGAGTTACATCCAGATGGATCACACAAACTATGGGATGTCTCATTAGAGCAATTCCCCCCATTCTGGATGCATTCTTGCATTACCTAGAGGATACAGTTCTCCCCGAGTCACACCTGGAGGAGATGCTACGGCCCTGCCAGGGTTCATCGTTTGAACCTGTGCCCCTTACTTTGAAATATCCTCCCAAACACGATTTCAACCAAAAGCCTGTGCTCCCTTCCTCACTAAGCAACATCCCCATTTAACAGTAACCATACCCAACAAGGACAAGGGAGTGTAGCAGTACCCGTTTCTCCTCAGGAGGCAGTTTGCTCCACTCATTGCCCAGCATCCTGGTGATCTCTGGGAAAGGGACTTCCGGCCTCTTTGCTCGCAGCTGCTCCCTACGCTCGTTCATGAACCGCACGTACCCTGTGAGGGGCGATTTGGGGGCATTGGTGTCCCTAAGGGGTTTCTTCCTCTTTCTCCCTTTGGCCCAGCCTCCTCGTTTGGTTCTCTGCTGCTGCAAAATGAAAACAGAAGACAATTCAGACTGAGTGAAAATAAGCACATCTGGAAGGAATAAACAATTTCATCAGGAGTACATTGCTGCAAATACCTCCTCTCCCATGGATGCAGGTTTCAAACCTTACTTTAGAGCTATCCTGACTTTTGTCTAAACAAAGCCAAACAAGTCTCATTGTGAAAAGCAGTTTACAGTTTCTCCTAGTCCACAGGAACAAGAAAATAACATTGGCATCAACTTCTGATTGCAAAATCACAAGGACTGATAATCCTCAACATGATCATCTTAACTAATGCAACTGCAAATATTTTTTTATTACTTGTTTGCTTGGTTTTGGTTATTCTCACCCTCACATACCCTCCACCCAAGTCATTTACTTCAACAGGCTTTTTGGAGAGATCTTGTGCATTAGTTAATAATTGATAACTAGTCATTTTGCACCTTCCAGATCTTTGTCCTTCATGCACAATATGCCCAAAATGTGGGTGTAAGGACAGTATACAGGCTGTCCAACTCTCATCTGTTCAGTAGATTGTCTTTCCCACTAATCACCTCCAATGGAGTAACAAACAAACTCCAAAGGAGGGAATATTTTAAGATGTGCCTGGGGCATACTGTGAGTTCACAGGAATAACATCATTATCACTCATCGTCTTGGCTTCAAGCTATTTCTACAGCAATCTCTGGACAACACTACTTTCTAATGCTATGTACATACAACTATTTTCAGTACTTCTAATGTTTCCCCAGATCAACATGTTCCTGCCATCGTGTTACTTTTTGTTGTCTTCCTGGAATTTTATTACTTAATTTAAAAAGGACATCAGAGCTGAAAACAAACTACAAGGAGGGATACCAAATGCACCTATCAAAAAAAACCCCAAAAAACCCCAAAACCACTTCCAAGTCAAACTTCAGGTCCTTCATGATTTAGTCACCAAAAATCAGAGTTGGATGGTACACATAGTTTACAGCATAATGGTTTTAAAGACATCAGTTACTACCAGAACAGTACAATGGTCTCACTTTGCTGGCTCACAAGAGAGAAAATAAGTTGTGGCAGTTGAACATTCAGTCCTGAATGCAGCACCAGCCTGTGGGCCCCTCTGGCTAAGCTGAGACCCATGTGCCGTGCTCTGCACATTCCAACTGCCAGCTATCTGTGTGCAGCTGTGCAACACAGGAGAAAATTAGGGAATCAGAAGAAGAAAATGGCAAAGGGATAAAAATTTGTGATTCTATTAAAAAAAAGTATGAGCACATAAGACAAATATAATGACAAAATTCCATGCCTTTGCTTCACTGAATAGTTACTATTATTTCATCTCACCTCCTCCTCAGGCTTCTGCTCAGTGGTTTCAGCAGCAGTAGAAGACTCATTTTGCAGCTGCTGAGCCTGTGACAAGTCCTCCACCAAATCTGGGTTATTCACAGGCTGCGAAGTTCCACCACCGAATGAACTCTCCGAATTAGCTAATCTGAAAAAGCACAGAAGAGGAGAACAAAAAATTTAATCATCTTTCCTATATCACTTCCTCCCTAATCTCCTAAAACATGCAAAAATGTTGCAAATATATTCATTCTCACACTAGTAAGAAAAAAGGGGATTTAAAAGTGATTTTTGAAGAACTGGCAGTTCCATCCAAGCAACCACTATAACTACCACAGTGCCTATGGACGTTCAGACCCAGTTTGATTTTTAAAGAGGTATTTTGTTTCATTTTTAGTGAAGCATTTGATTACACAACTTTCAGGCAAGTGTATGTTTGGATCAGAATCCAGACAGCATGAATCTACCCTTCTTCAAAAATACCATAAGGAATTTGACATTAAAAGTTTCATCACCAACCAAGATACAGCTTTCTGGATGTGTTTAATGTATTTCTCCACAAATACATTTAGAGGTCTGTGGTTGTGTATGATCTTGGATTGAACTTCAGTCCACACAATCTGCTGTTCATACATATGGGTATTTAAACACATGACTAGCTCCCAACAGGCTCCAGAATGGCCATTATTTAATTTTGCTGCAAGAGCTGTATCAATCTACCTTACTCCAAAAAAGGGCGAGATGTCTGGAGGCAAAAAAGAAGACCAAACATGTAGAAATACTTCTGAAGGTACACTTGAGTGATGGACACGCATTTTGGGGCAACAACCCCCTGGACATTTTGAGCACTGTGCTCAGTGGGCAAGTTAATATAAGATTTTTGGACTAATCTCAGATTCTAAACCCTTCTTGAGGCTAAAGATTACTTGCCCTTGCCCAGTTACAGTCATGAAAATTCCTTTAACAGCAGGGTATGCTTCAAGTCTCCTTTGCTCATTTATACCAGTCTAAAGCTACTCATGTCTATGGCAAATTTTAAATATTCAAAGTAACTGTTCCTATTGATGTAGAATACAGCTATAAAAATTTGATGTATATTAACAGAATTGTTATTTGAATGCCCATGGGAATATCTGTCTTCAGGGAGAACAGCATATTTTCATTACTCACTACAATCAGCAATTGTGACATAATTACTGGTAAAGACACAACGGCTGGTGAGATCCACGCCTGACTTCGAGACACCAGATTAAGTTCATATTACTGACAATTAGAGAGGGAGCAAGGGAACAAAGCAGACACCCTCCCATAAGTTAATTATATTTGGTGTTTGTCAGAAAGAATAGGAACAGCGCAGCTCTGGATACACTGTTAGGGTTTGAAGAGTATTTCAGTTTTCCTCTCCATTCCCCCTTAGCAGAGAAGCTCTCTAAACTATACCTACAGGAAAAACTTCATGTGATGCAACCGCTTGCAGCAAACACTCATGAAAGCTCAGCCAAAACACTAATACCTCTTAAACACAAGCCTAATTGGAACATGGACTTAATTTGGCACCAACAAGTTTGAAGCCCCAGATAAGTAAATCCAAATTCAGGCCCATTTGAAGTGAAAGTGTCCACATTCATTTTCACAGGGCTTTACCTGACTGCCAAGTCTGAATTTTACTTCTTGGTACTTTACAAAACAGAAAAGAAGTTTCAATTATCAAAACGCAGCAAGAATTTCATGTATTCTTAAAAGAAAACTTCTTTTGGCGTTGTGATTTTAAGAGGCCATTGTTGCAGTCTGCAAAAGCAGAGTCAGACTGACAAAAATGAGACATCAGTCTCAGTGATCAGTTTCAGACATCAGTTTCAGAGATCAGTGATGAACAGTATGTCTTTAATTGAAATCATTTACTTAGCAGGGACCACTATGACCAACAGATGCTTCCTCCCACTCTGTCCCCATAAAGTCACTTGTCTTAAGACCAAAATCCTAGAGATTTACCTTTTAAAGCTAAGAGATACTAAAGAACAGTTTGTGACCACTTCCATCAGCTCAGATGAGTTCAGGTTTCTCCTAAACAGCATCCTGTGAACTTCTATCAAGGCCAAGGGAATGTTGCAAGATTGAATTTTGTCAGGTTTATTTCTCTTTTTAGAAATTACTGAGAATGCCCTCCTCCCACTGAAACAATTTCCCTGATAAGTACAGAGATAGTATCTACCAGCCAAAGGTGAAAAAGGAGTTGCTTACCCAGTTACATTAATTTCACTACCTTCCTTAGATCCATCCTCATCTGTAAAAAGTGGAGGAAGATTGGAGCCAGCTACCAAGTTCTCCATATCTCTGGGGGAAAAAAAAATACAGGTAAAAAAGGTTAACTATGTCATTGTTACCCTTCAGCAGCACTTCAACTCAAACATCATAACGTACCACAAATTTTTTACCCCATGAACCAGTTGGCCAGTCATAGCTGATTGACTTCAGGACAGATCCTGAGGGCAGATGTGCTTAAGGTCAGACCACAAAGACCGTAAATGACACTTCAATTCCAGGTTTCCATTTTAACTGAGCCCTGTGCCAATGCCACAGTGTTGTTGGAAATTCCTGCAATTCTATTTTATCCCTCAAGATAAATCTTCGTTCACCATACTCATCAGAAAGGTAGGCAGATCCTGCTCTTCCAGTCCACCTGCCTGATTATTCTTCACTGTGCACCCCTCACCACAGGTTTGTGTTGACCCCAGAAAAAAACTGAAACCAAGCCCCCCCTGAAGTTTCAAATTAAGATTGTACTAATAATTCCTTGTCCAGATTTTCACAATTAATCTATGTGTGCAGTTGAGTGCTAAGTAAGAGAACACAGCTATTTAGAGTATTTTACCTTCAATCCCATAGAACAGTTACTGAAGCACTACCAACTGCCCCCAAGTTAGAATTAGTTCCATTTGTAACCTTGTGGCCTGTCACGGGAATTTAATGTGAGAGATGAAACCCAAAGCTTAATCAATCTATTTATCCCCTTCCTTACTAAAATACAAAACTGTTGTATTTTAGTGGTAAAAACCCAAACAAAACCAAAAACCCTTAACAAACTCACTGTACGATTATGAGTCGCCAGTTTAGGCCATTTTGAAGGGCCACTCTACTTAAATTCCTGTTCCTTCAGTTTAGGAGTCACCCTTGATGAGCAGCAGATATTCAACTTGATTACTGCTATCCCTTTCGGCCAGCACACTCGGACTTTGGGCCTCAAGGGACTGAGGAAAGCTATCATCTTGTACTGCTTTCTCCTGGCTTGGTGTGCTTTCCACTCAGCACTGAAATCCAAGTGATCTGAGACATAAAATCCTGCTCCATGTTTTTAATATTATATGTGTTTTCCCACATCCCACCCCAGGTCCAAACATAGAGGTTTTTTCTACAAAGGTCACTGCTTCTTACATCCTATAGGTTTTGCAGATCTCTATCACAAGAATGACATGGATGATATTCACCCTTTTTCTCTTCTGTTTTCCAGCTGCTGAGATCCTTAAACCATCCTCAAGGATCCTATCATCCTGACTCCTTATCTAGAAAATAATTAAAGCTAAGCAGATGGTGGTACAGACACTGATCTCTAGCAGAGGAACACCTTTACTTGTGTACAGAAAAGGCTCAACCAGGAGTGAAGAAATCAAATTCCTGTGCTGCCATTACAAACCAGGGACTGAATACAGTTTTGGGGGTTCAGCCTTAGAGCTGTGGCACAGCTGGAGACTGACCAGCAAAGGGCTTCCAGGATGCTCAGGGATCTAAAGCACCTGGCCTGATAAGGAATGGTGAGGAAACTGGGCTTGCTCAGTCTGGCAGAGGGGGCCAAGGGCCAATCTAACAGAGCTTAAAGCTACTGGATGGCAGTGGCAGAGATGGCAGAACCAAATTCTTGCCAGTTATACTGGCTTTGGAGGTTCACGCTGGACACCAGGAAGCGTTCCCAGAGAGGTGGAGTCTATCCTGGTAGATTTTAAATGCTGAAAGCTGTAACTGACCTAAACTAGTGTTGGTAATAGTCCTGCTCTGAGAGGAAGGCTGGACTAAGATGACCTCCCTCCAGATGTCCCTTCCAAGCAACATCTGCAGCTCTATGAATCAGAACTCCACATTACAGGGTTTTTTTTCAAATCCTAGCATCTCTGATAGGAAAAGAAAGACAAATAATATAATGCTGTTAAGAAAAGTAGTGAGATACTCTGGTGAAACAAATATGATTTTAATCCTTAAAGAAGGCAGTGCAAACAATACTTCCTCACACATAGAAAAGAATCTACACACATAGAAAAGAAACTACATCAAGGCTGGGACTTTATGTATCACAAGAAATCTGAAAATTCAACTAATTTGAAAATTAAGCTCTTCACTGATGTCCAGGAAGCTGTTTAAGCACAGCTTCTAAATATACAATATAAATTGCTTCATGCAGTTATCAACTAACAGGGAAGTTAAGTTCTGCTTCATGTTACACAGTATTCATCAGTCAAAAATCTTAAATTATGATTTTTAAAAAAGGAAGCCTAAGCAATTATGCCCATTGTGACCTTCTCACCAGGTCCTGATCTGTCTGCTCATATCTGACCCAAGCTCACTTTCAAACTGCAGGGAGGCAGCTGGACACCAACCTTAACAACATATAAACAGAACACAAACACAGGAAGCTGGGAAGACCATACACTTTTTTTATTTATCCCATATGTTTTAGATAGTAACTCTTTCAGATGACACTGACCCACATCCTAAAGAAAAAGTAACATCAGTGAATTTAAAATGGCTTCTAATCAGTTCCAGAGAGCAAGAAAACAAAACAGTTGCCCTAAAGCTCACTGAGAGCAGATGGGAACCTACACAAGTCTTTCAGTCCCATTTCTCAGGGATAACCCTCCCTGCTTTGCTCCGAACCTTTGCTCCAAAATCGCCATCCCCTTAGTTTCAACCCCACTGCAGAGCTACATGTTTATTGAAACACAGTTAACTAAATTCAGGGCAAAAGAAACAATGTACACTTAGTTTTCTAATGGCTTGCACATCTCCCCTATTTTCATTTTTTAACTATTTCTACCCAAATGCAAAAAGAAAACTGAAACTGCTGTTAAAACTCTAAACCCTACCAGCCCTACAATTCAATGCAAGGAAGCATCTCCTCCAAATAAAACTAATTGAAACTGGAGCAGCTCTGAGTTCACTGTACTGCTACACTACTGGTTGTGTTAGCTCAAGAAAGCAATCAGCTAAGCAGGAATAGAGAGACTGATTTATTCATTAAGAACAGTATCTGATAGGATTTCAAAGGTTCAACTAACACATACACTAGCATTAGTTACACTTCTTTATGAGCCTAGAGAAGATCCTATGCTATCAAAAATGTGGCTGAATTTATCATTTTCTTTCCCTCTCTTCCCTCATCAATCATGATTTCATGATATAGAAAGTGAACAACAGTATTTCATAACTTTCAGTTCAAGTTTTTCAGCTGGACATTTTGGTTGCATGCCAGAGATCATACCTGTACAAAATTGTACAGAGTGAACCAACATGGTCTGACAGAATTACTCAGGAAATGAAAGAAAAACTTCTACAGCATAAAGATCCAAATGCTACTACACACATCAATACACACAGAAGGATGAAACAGACGACCTCAGCATAGCACAGCTGCACTTATCTGTCAGGAGCCAACTCAAGTCAGAGCAGCACAAGTTCATGGCTGCACTGTCCCAACACAAGCTACAGGTAGCCTTTCTTCTCCCCCACCGAGCACTCCTGTCCCGTGGCTGGCCCCACGTGAGATCTCTTCCAGAGCCTAAGCAAAGCAATCACTGCACTGTCCAAAATGTTCACTGCTTCCACAAAACGTAACCTGCTCTGCCTGTGTACAGTCATTCACAACTGAGTGATGTGAGGCTGGGCTCTGCAGTGTCTGCACAGGTCTGGCCATGTCATAAGCCACTGTCAAATGCAGACTGACATCCTCCTCATTCCAAGGCCAGGTCGAGTCTTAAGATGCCCCTGAACACTGGGAAAAGGGTGAACAGCCCTTAATGTTGCCTTTTCAATGACTACATTACAACAGATAATCTTAAGAATAAAAAAAAAAATAAATTACTAAACTCTTCAGCCATACAATTACAAGGTAAGATTATAAGTACATATTATTTATTACAGTTAAGCGTATTTAAATATGAAGTCAGCATCAGAAATCCAACTTGCAGGCTGATTATAAAACACTGCAGGAGTTCCAATTACCTCATCTCCAGCTCTAGTTTTAGAAACATTACTGCTGAGTGAAGAATTTTTCTCCTGAAGTCTCTCATCCCCCTTTGCCAGAGTAAATAAGTCCAAATTTTACCATTCAGAGGATAACAGATTAAAAAAAAAATCTGCTACATCACAGAAGAGCCACAGTATTCCTTATCTCAGCATCAGAGTCCAAGCACTTCAGAATGCAAACAATCTAAATTCAGATGATTTACTGAGAGAAAAACCCACAGAACCATCACTTCCTCTGCCTTTCCACATGCAGCCAGAACATCAGAAACAAAACTGAAGTAAGTCCATCTTCTATTAAAACCACAATGCTTTTGGAGCAGTCAGAGGAAGTTCAGATTCCCTCTGGCAGAGCATTTTCTTCCATCATGCTGAGCAGAAGCATGTTATCCAACATACTTGGCTGCAGAAAATCACATTTGACTTTTTCCCTACAGGCAACTCATTAGACAAAGGTCTTTGTGACTAGGAAAATTGCAAGCTCAACCCAATGGGATGAAGGTTTTTCTGTCAAACCAGAAAATATATACCAGAGAACAGCCAACTGCTTTTATTTTTACTTCTTGCCAGTAAAAACAAAGAAACACTACAGACCAAAATAGAGACTTGCCGGAAAAAATTCCAGAGTTCCACTGCATTTCCAAGCAGCTTAAGGAAAGAAGGGAAAGATGTAAAGCTTAGGTTTATTTGGGTCTTTGCAGCAAACACTAACAAAGCTGTTCATATTCTGACCTTTGAAACACCTGTCAAACATCTGCAAACGTGTACATTAAAAACACAAGTGTTCAATTCTGCATTCTACCCTTAGTCATATAAAAGCTTTAGGATGAGGCACATACAAGACATATATGTATATGTAATCCCTGGATACCTAAAAGCAGTAACTGTGGTTACCTCTGGTACCCAGAGGGAAGGCTTTGCTATCTAGCCCTTCACTGCAGGCATTACATACCTATGGATTAGGACAGTTCATTTTATTCTGAATTAACTTTGCTCATGATAGCATCAGTTGCCATTTAAGATAATACCATCAACACATACAATTCTACAAAATTAATTTAATTCTCGTGTTACAGATCTCACTTGAGAAAACAGAAACCATTCCGATCACAAAAAGTAACTCTCAAAATAAATCTTGAGAATTTTTTACTTTTCATTAATCACTCTACCTAAAGTCCAATAGATGACTACCAGGGATGGGACTGGGTTTTGTAATCTGCCCATAAAAACGTCTTCTGAATTTCCAGTTACTATAGGCAATTTAGCCTACTTCTTCATCTACCATTTGAAAATTTCTCTGGGATCTGAGGATCTCATATTTCACAGGACAAAGTTTTCCATCAGCTCCTTCCACATAAACAAGGTAAAAGGGATACCCCATAAAACCCCACAAACCAGCAGCCACGTACCGTCACAAAGGGCGCCTGAAGCACAGACACTTCTCAAACCACAGCGCTTGTAAATCACCCAAGACCTCACCAGAGCCTGGTAACTTCCCCAGCAGTGAGCAGATGGTTACTTCCCAAAACTGAAGTTCCATTCCTCTGATCATTTATGTCTGTAAGACTCAATCACTCACTGTTTGTGCAATGCAAACATAAAAGTGCCATAGGCAAAGCAGTTTATTAAAAAATGTAAATGAACAGACTGAAGTTTTTCATGGTGTTTACCCAGCTCAAACATTTACCAGCATCACACAAGTGAAACAAGAAACAGTATTAATTAATGCTTGAGGAGTACTTTGATTTAAAATACCAAACAAGTATTCTGAACTAGAGATAACTGAATGTCAAGGAATGCTGATTGTGACTGGCCAGTGAAATGCAAAGTTACATATTTGAAAATAAAATAATTGAAGACTGCATACACCTGATGAGATTGAAATAGTTTTAAAGCTATTTTAGCACTTTTGCTCTCCCTCAAAGCTTTATTCATCACAGAAGTTGTAAAGGAGTACAGCATATACTCCAAGCTTACTTATATTCTGCAAGAGGAAACTCTGGCTGCTGCCACAGACAAATACAGATTGGAATTTTTCATGCACATAGCCACCAAAACAAGTCATTACAGCCATTTTACAGAATATGGGGTCAAATACTTTGGATGTGAGAATATACTGAGAAAGAGATTGAGTATATACTTAAAAGAATGACTCACCACAGGCATCATGACCCAACACAAAAGCATCTACTCTGACCTCAAAAGCCACAAAGACAGCATGGAACTGGGTATTTTAAATGCACTGATACGGGCACAGGGACAAAGGTTAGAGGAAATGAAGTGTGGGAAGAGTCAGTGATTCTCACACAAAACAAGCAACTCATTCTGCCTGTTTTCAGAGAAGATCCATCTTTAGAAACAAATATGACACATCAGCTTCCATACATTTTTGTTCTTATATTCTTGCTGTTGCCATGCATTATTCCAACATAAAGCCAGTGAGTTTGAGTACTCAAACCTGTCACGTAGAAGAAATCACACTTTTTAGATAGCCTTAGATGCGCAAAATAACAGGCATATAAACCTGAACAAAAGAACTGCTATTAGCAAATCCTTTCTAATGGCAAGAATAGTGAAGAACTGGGTTAAGCTGTTTGTTTCTAATCTGGTCTTAAAACTCTCTGGTAATAGTTTAGTATCTATCAGAAATTGAAGTTTGGAGGTACATTGCACAAAGGGCACCAAAACCCCTTTTCAGCCAAGGCTTGCAGTCCCACATGGTACCACTGGCATCACAGGATAAAAATTGCAAAGACCTTGGAAACACATTGATGGAAAAACTAATAAGGAAAGTGAGCACAAAAGAACAGACAAAGGTTCAAGTAAGTATCAATACATCAGTGGACATTGCTTACAAAACCTTGTCTGGATTCCTGAAAAGAAAAGAAACAGAAAAGACAGCCCAGTCCTGCCAAAGCATTCTCTCCAGGAACAGCAGACAGCTCCTTTGACCGCTGTTAACAAGATTTGAAAGCTGTCTGAGTCCACAGACAAAATGTGTTAAAATGGATACTAGAGTAAAAGACTACTTTAAAAATTTAGGGAAATTTAGGGAAATTTAAAAAGACAAACTTTATGCTCTAAACTAGGCACATACCAGGATTCCCCTCTCAGCACCAAAGGGAGAAAAATTTTAAAATCATACAAAACCCACGTACTTCCATGGCTCCATAAAACAGTTAACTTAAATCAACAGCAGAATGTAGACAAGTTAGAATAAAGCTTTCCCTATACTCATCTGCATCCAAAAGCAAGAGGAAATTAGAATATTTAGCATCATGAATGGAAAACAAGGGGAAAAAAGCAACAAAAGTGTTGGGGTCTCCTCCCCTGCCATGGAGCCCTGGGAGAGGGGCCCTGAGGGGAGACACGGGGTTTCCCTGCCCCTGCTCAGCCTCGTTCCCATTGGTTGGTTGGGGTTCCCTGATAACGCCAAGGACCCTCGGGTCCAGTGACTGCGGAGTTCCTGAGCTGAGCCCCGGCCATGCGGCTGGAGAAATAAACATCTCTGAAACATCTACCACGAATCTGTCCATATATACTTCGCTTTCCACAGGACTCCTGGTTTGAAATATACTTGTTGCAGTAATCCCCGCTGCGACACAAAAGCATAAACCCACTGGAGTGGTCTGATTGCTCTCCAGTGTTAAGCAATACATAAGAGATCCAGAGATGCATGTGAGGGATGGGAATATGCAGGCAGAGGGCATTTTTGGAACACCTGTAGCATATGTAATGAAAATAGCTCGTTTTGGAGCTGAAGTAGGATTGAGAAAAAAGCATCCATGCCAGCAGTGTGCTTAAATATCCTAGGCTGAGTGCTTGGAACAACAACTAAACTTTTGCAATATTGGATCCGATCCTCAAACTGTTTCCAGTAGCCCAAAGAAACTGCTCTGAGGGCAGAGGTTAACTTCTTCCTACCATCTCCTTTACTGACTTTGCAACCTCTTCTTTGTGCATCTCCTATCATATCATAGGCAAGAAGGCAAAAGAAGTGAGGGAAAAACCCTAAGAGTAGAGTATCACTGCCTAGAGCTTGCAGCCAAAGAGCAAAGAAGAACCTGGGAAAAGCACTTCCAGGACTCAATCTGCTCTTCCAACTTCCCTCTTCCACAGCTGCTCCTCATATGCTGGAAACAAGAAACTGCAGGTGGGAAACACACACAAGCTTTGAAAAACAGTGTTGATCTATGCACTAAATAAATTTAACCCTAAAAGAGAATGTAAATCTTTTCAAAGAGGTTGATGATTGAACAGACATGAGGATGGAGGTCTCACACAACACAATGTCTTCAAGCACTTACATTTGAAAAGATTACTAATTTATGTTTAGTTACAAGTGTTCTGAAAGGTATCTGGCATTCAGGTTTGAGTATTTACCATATTTAGCAAACAGCAGATTTATACTGCTTTTACATTTCTTTTGCATGATTTCATTTCTATATATATTTGTTAAGTAAATATGGTTCCTCTGAGCTAAAGCAGAAATATTATCCCAACACCCCTATATATGGGTAGAGATGTATAGTGGGTTTAAAGGTCATAAAGGAAATCTCTAAAAGCTAAGAATAAAACCAAACTTCAGAAACAAACTTTGAAGCACTACCAATCTTAACCTTTATTTTGGACATCTCAACTAATTGTTAGTCTTTGCTTGGTTTCAGAGATCTCGAAGTCGCTCTGAGACTCTGACCTGAACACACATCATGCAATTCTTACTGCAAAGAGAAATAAGAACTAAAGTCTTTGTGATCCTTGCAAAAGGTCAGAAACACTCTGGTTTACACAGCATTAAATAGTGGGAAAGTGGAAAAACATTTCTATTTTCAAAAGGGCTACAACATAGATTTCACCTCAGTATAATATCATAACCTGAAGTTCATTGCCTTGAGCAGAAACAGACAAAGCCAACTGCTGGAAAACAAGAGTTCAGGCACCGCTGTCTTTTTTGATTTGTGAAGCCTAAACATTTTACAACAGAAGTGCAAGCACAGAAAACTTACTTTCTTTGATTACCTTTTGCAGTCTGTTAGAAGTAAGCATACAGATTAGCTGAGGATCAAATACCACATTTAATCCCCAAAGTTAGCTCAAGGGCTTTGAGTTAGACAACTGCCTTCTCAGCCACCAGCATTCCCTTTTCATTTAAAAAGACTCCTCTGAAAAAGCACTCATTTATATTTTGCTCCTCTCTACATATCCCAAAACAAAGGAAAAAAAAGCATAATATTGCTTTATTAGCATTTTATTTTTAAAAATAAAAAGTCTTCAGATTTTATGAAAACTTCAATCATATTTGAGCTTATAGATGTCCCAAGATAAAACATTTATTACAGTAATGGAAGCTTGTTTTTCCTGGTCTTCAACAGTCTCCCAAAACAGCTCCTTCCCACCCTGGAACTGTTTCCTGACCTCTAGAAAGGGTCATCTATGTATAACTCTAGACAAAATATGGCCATAGCATTCCAAAGCTCCATGGTAAGATCACCAAAAAGAATTCAGCAGGTTCAGTTCACATCTCAGCTGAGCTTTGTTTTTCATGATAAAACAGACACGCAGAAGAAAGTGTTAAGTAAGTCTTGAGTAAAGCCTTACCTGGCTGCTTTAAGTAACACACACATCCCTCAGCAGTGAGAACACATTCCCAAAACACTCCAATCACCAGTCCTATTGCTGCTTGATCAGTAACAGCAAGGAGTAAACCTCAGAGCAGGTTGCACTGTGTAAATAAAGAATCCTGGGAGAGAAGATATTGCACCAATCTCAACTTAACACCTCCCATCCACAGCACAACAAGCCCAGGTCTTGGAGTTTAGCATGTAAAAATCAAGCAGCTTATTACTTGAAACTGTGCCAAGTAACCAAGCTGAATAGGAAACCCTGTGTGAAATTTCAGTTTGTAAAAATTGTGGCTTTTGACAATTGAAGTGTATTTCATTTACAGCTAACTGTTCAATTAACAAGAAGCAAAAGCATTCATTCACTTCACAATGAAAATTTCTTCTACTCAAGTATCCATGTCTTAATCAGCATGGATTCATTTGTATTGCTATTTAAAATGCCTTTCTCAGTAACACTTGCTGACATCACCCAATAGTTACACATTTTATATATAAATATTTCCTAAGCATACAAAAAAATCTGAAGATTCCAACCAGTTTTGCTGATTAAGATCCACCCAGCAAAGCATGTGTCTAGTCACCACAGTTTCTTTGTTGGCTGCAGGGGAAAAAAAGGAAACAATGTGAGAAAGGTCCACATTTTCTGCTATACTGAATTAAACACACTCCTAGAAGTCAAGAAATACATCTCTGGCATCATTCACATTTCATGATTCCAAGTTTAGACTAGAAGTGACTTCTAGAGGTCATTTGATCCCAACACCTACTCAAAACCAAGGTGAAGATCATCTTTATGGCAGACACCATGTTACACTGTCTGGCTCAAATCCTGATGAACACTGATTTAAATCATCAAATGCCCTCAACTGCTTTGGTTTTTTGATAGGAAGGTTACCAAGACCTAAAGAAATAAGCACTGCTTATTCTCAGGACACAGGCAGTGATGGATGGAAGACAAGACAAAAGCACTTGAAGAAAGCCCTTAAAATGGCCACAGGAACGGAGGTGTATCAGACAACACCTCCCCCAGTCCTGACAAAGCTGGAGGGACAGGAGAGTAAAAGGACACTGGAACAGAGAGAAAGTTTTCACTTTATTCATCTATTGACCAGAAAATCCATCAAGAACAACCTTAGCAAGGAATCCAGGATCTTCTCTTCCCATTAGTGAAGCTAGAGCTGGACTTCCAATACAGCCCCGAATCAAAGATTCCCTCACCCTTCGAATTAAGCTCAGATTTACTCTCAACTCCGAGTACAACAAGCAGTGTTTACCCCAACTCAAACCACTTCAACAAACTAAAAAACAATGACAAGCTGCCATTTCCAAGAGGAGTTCTGTGTTAGGCTCACTTCACAGAATGCAACTTCCAGCAATTTCAAGGAGGTTTAATTCAGTAGCAGCTTTAAGCAGCTTCTTTTTCTTTTCTTCAAATGGAGACCTTAGCTCAGGGCTGCTGTGTTTGCCACTCCACTAACTAGTCCACTTGTTCAGTATCCTCTGTCCTTCAAGTGGAGGGCACACCCAAATGAACTGCACGCATTTTTACAAGATTATAGGGACAGATGACTGAGGGACCAAGAAGATACTGTAACATCAAGCCCTTCATCACATATAAGCAGAAGTTCTCATTTTTAGCCTGACAGAGGATATACTGTTATTTGCATAACAAAAGAGCTTTAAATCTTAAAAGAAATAGTCAGCACTACATGAAAAATTGAAGAGACATTCTGTGCCAAAGCTGGATTATGAATCACCAACTAACACTCCTGCCACCAGCAGCATGAAACCATCTTTGCAGTGATACTCAAGCCCTACCTGAATAACCACTGCAGTACTTAACACACTTGCAACCCCCCATCTATGTTCAACATCCAAAAAGCAACTGATTTGTCAACTATTTCACTGATTTGACACTTCTGTATTCTTTCAATAAACTGCCATTCTAATTACCTGTCTGGGTTTGCTGATGCTGTCGTGCTTCTTTGCATTTCATTTACCTTTTAAACACTAAATTATTTAGCAGCAGCAAGTCACAGCAAATGCCAGGAAACCCCTTTATCTGATCTGCAAAACCTCCAATTGCTCAAATTTCTGTATTTTTAATTACAGTGGTATACAAATACATCCACAGAACTGAGATGCTACCAAGACACTCAAGCCTCAAAACTGCAAATACGACAGATACATTTCCTATTCCACACTGACAACTGATTTGAGTAAAATTTATCTACATGACAGACCTTTTCCAGGTTAACTTTGGGAGAATATATTGCTGCATTACCACAATCCTGACGCATCACTTGCCCAGAATCCTCTACTGATCAGTCACTGATCTACATTCACACATGCTGGAAGGAAAAAACCCAACCATGCATCAGAGCTGAAGACCAGTAGGTCCCTACATTTACATAGCAATACTCAAATGTCTCCATTAAAAGTCAATTATAGACACTTAGCTGACAAACATTAGTGACCTCAGACTAGAGAATAAGAAACTGTGCATCAATAAAGAAAAAAAACTTTTCCAATGTAATTCCCAGATGTCTGTAATATAAAGGCACTAAGGTAAAAGCTGAAGTTAATCTTTTAAAAAAAGTTTCCAGCCTTTACTATGGATTTGAGATCTGTCTTCCCACTCTTCCTCACTATAAAAGTGCAAATCCTTTGTGTGTGGTTATTTGAATATCAAGACTCTTCCATGTAACAGCAACGTGAGAACAAAAACTCAAGGAATGTGCTGAAAAGTACCTTGTGATCAGTTATTTTCTATGTGCCTTGCAAACCCCTCCTGATAAATGTCTGTTCTGTAATTCCCTTGAGAAATACTCTGTGGAAATGACTTTGGGACAGAATGTATGTTTTTACAAGTAGCAATAAAATTATATAAATAACTTGCCTAAAAAATTCCAGACATGTAAAGTGTATTTCTATAGAGAAAATGCAAGCAAGCCATCTGTAACAGAGTTCACATTTTTTCATACTTGCAATGAACTTTAAGTTTTTTAAGGTTAAAACAACATTAACAGAAAAGATTTCTCAAGTAAGAAAAGTATCTTTGATATTTGGACAATTTTCACATCACTGCACATTCAAAACAATTCACATAAACTCTCACAGTCCAATATGCAGTTAATAATTCTACAGCTTTTTATATCCAAATGTAAACAGAAGAGCAATCAAATCTCATGTCAAGACAAAGACAACTTGGGTTAGTCTAATACAAATACCTGCAAAGTTTTTGTACTTTCCAAAAATCTCCTGGGCTAGAACCAAAAAAGCTAATTTCCTTATAAAAAAGCTGCAGTACAGGCACAGGCTAGAGGGGATAACTGTGATCACTGTGACCCATTTAACACCAGGCACTACTCTCTGCTAAAAAACAGAAACACAGAGGAATTCAAACCTACATCATGATTATCCAGTCTTGTTTTAAAGACTAACAGTAAGAAGCATCACTGCAGCAGCTGTCCCACATGGCTTTTATGCACACAGTAAATTTGTACAACTTCTTACTGCAGCAGTCACGTAGATTTTGTTATGATTTCACAGGTTAAACCCTGTAAGATAACAGCCTGTATCAAAAAACTCTGATTAAGTTGTTATTTGATAAATGTATCATTTCAAGAAGTTAAACAAAGCTGCACCTGCATTTATTTTTAGGAGTGAAAATATGCCTTAAACTCATGTTCAAACTGATCCTTTTTCCAGTGTGCTAGCAACCCTTTCTGAATTCCAAAGCAGCTGTAGCAGTGCCAGTGCCAGCTGCAGAAGACACGTGTTATACCTTGCCTGTTAAGATTCCTCTGTACTCTTATTTATACCTAAGGCTTAGCTGCTCAAGCTTCACTAAATGCTAATGTTCCCAAGCTGGATTATCCAGTCACCTCCAACACCTCTTCAAGTCAATGCTCCCAAGGAGGCTTTCCCAGCCTACACCCGTCCTGAGCTATACTAGTTTTAATGTGACCAAATATCAAGTCTGGTTTGCTTGAGTACACTCTTTAAAAGCAAAAAGCTGAACCAGGTTAGTCAACCACAACTACTGAAAAAGCACTTGTCACATTACCTCTCCACAAATAACCAAGAAGTTTTAAATTGATGGCATTTTGTTCAAAACCATCAAATTTCAGCAAGCAGTATGAATCATGCACTATTTGTTACTTGAAATTGACATTTAAGAAGCAGGGATCAAACTAATATGATTCAGAAGCTTTTCTCGCATTTTCTTTTTCCTATACTCAGAGCTTTAAGAAAAAATATTTCTGCTTCTACATTTCAAGTAAATGTTTGGTGTTAGGAACAATTTACAGAATCCTGGTGATGTCACACAATGGTTTATACACTGCTGTCAACTGACACAGAATGGGAAACTGGCAAAATACTGGTTGCATAAGTTGGAAGAGGCCTGAAATTGTATTTCTCTAATACTCAAGCTTTGCATATTTTGATACAACCTAGATTTAAGGATAACTTACAAAGGAGTAACTTGCTGCTGCTAAGAGGGGAAGGTCTTGCTCTCTCCTCCTTTCTCAGCTGGTTACAGCAATCTCCACAGCTTACTGGACATTTTATAGAGCTATTTAACTCCCTAACTCTTCTCTTTGGGAGAATCCTGGGAAAGCGAGGAGGCTGGGTATCTTCAACTAGACATAGCTGAAAGGAAGGGCTCAAAGAAATACCAGAGCTTATTAAAAAAGAATGTGTATGGAAACTCCCACTGCCACGTGTGGTAAAGTCATATTAAGCTTTAAGAGCCACCTCCAATCACCCAAGGTAACTTTTTGGATTCATTCTGCCAGCAGTGGGCTGTAGTTTTCACAAGATATCAAGAGAAGCATCCAGAAAGGTCCTCTGCCTGCATAAAGACAAGCCAGGTGCTGGAAGGTGCAGACAACAGCTGTCCATTGCCTAAGGCTACAGTTTCATTGCAGCCTAAGCCTGCTGAGCTACCAACTACTCCTAGAGCATCATCTTTCAGCCTGGCACCTGTTCCCTGGACAAATCACATGGTGTTTCAGCATGCTGAAGAAACAGAAGAGCATTTAGTTCATTTATCAAATTAGTTTATGCCAAATGAAAGGGTGAAATGGCTCAGCAAAGGATCCAAGAAGCAGCTGGCAGAAGAAAAAGGGATGGAAGTAACGCAGCCAGGAGTTAGTGATGTACATTGCTATAACTCCATAGGCTGCAATTCAACTCCCCCTAAAATTTTACTGCTGCCAGAAATGAAGAACATTTGAAGCTATTCCAGTAACAGAGGGCCCCAAAATAGTCTTAAGTGGGACAAAACACAATTACCAGAAAAAAATTAGGATATCATAAGCTGATATGACTATTTTTCCCCCTTTCCAATCTAAAGCTAAACATTTATTCCCCCGATGAAAGATGAGATTCTTCCCCATAAGTCTGGAAAAAGAACTTCAATTCTACAATCCTGATTCATTTATTCTTATTATTTATTACACTGGCTTGTCATATCTTACATTAATTGCAGCAATTTCTTATCTCAAACTCAGCCAAGAGTAGTTGGAGTCTATTCTGTCCTGTTTCCCACATATTGAAACAGTGAGGATTCAGTCAAATACTGGTTATCTCGATTTCATTTCAGCAGCAGCATGAGTCATGTGCAATAGCAGCTAAAACATATTGCAGTAAATGCACCCTGAGCCAGCACTCTGCTCCAAAAGATTTTAGTAGGTGACCTATGATAGTTACTGACTAGATGTCAGGGCTGGAAAAAAACGCATTCCAATACGCCTGTATTTCAGGTCTTTTGGAGACTCTGAGGATTTGCTCATCTGTTCTAGAAATCCCACAGAATTTGTGATTCTTGAGATATTCCAACAAGATGCTTGCATATTTGAAGAGATGGTAGCTTTAAACAGAACATCCTTCTTTAGGAAGTCTTACATTTTTTATCCTTTAGGTATCAGAAGATATCTTTGTCAATGTTCTGGGTAAGTGAAAATGCAAACAAGGCAGACCATTCTTAAAGTAAGCAGGGGAAAACTGGGACATAAGAGCAGCACCGTACCCACAGAAAATCTCTAGAATGCAAGTAAGACAACAACACCCTTAAAGCTAAACTGTACTCCAGGCTTTCTTCTCTTACCTCTGTGTGCCGTTATCCTGCACTGGGAACACCCCCCTTGCTCCCCAGTTTTCCTGGCAGAAATGCAATGTTAGCAAACTCCAGATTTCCAAGTGTGAAAGAAGATTCACAGTTTACTGCTTCTAGTACTTTGCTCAGTGTTGATCTGTTTTCTCTCCTGTACAGTCTCATACTATTACCAGAACTTGTTTTGCCACAGCTCTCTCTCCATTGCTTTTCCAGACGTGGAGGACTGACACTTTCCATATATTGTTAGGCACAGCATATCCTCAAAACTGGTATGGGACACAAACTCCATTACATGAGAAATTCAGCCTTTGATGAACATATAATTATGGCCCAGACACAAGCCTAAGATTACTTCGCCTCTTCTTATGCAAGTGATGAAGTCCATTCTCCCAAAACATCCTTCATTTCCATTACTAAATGTTTTGTCAATTACTAGATTTCAGCAAACAATACCCCAAAGTTAAGAAACAACACACCAACTTATGTCCAAGGCTTCAAAACAGCCAAGGGAACTCCAAGAGGAACAAATGGTTTATTTCTTAAGTAACAAACACAAAAATTCACAAAACCGCCACTAATTCATGCCATACCATTTACCTGAAACAAAAGGAAGTACAGAACAGACACAGCTAAGTCAGATCTGCTTTAACCACCATTTGGTTAAGACTGTCTGAGAACCCCTCCAAATAAAGCCTCGCAAGTTCTGTAGATGACATTTTGAAGGGCAGTTGAAGACAGTTTGTTGAGTTTCTTTTGGCTGCAAACAATCCCTCAGACACCACCGTATAATTAAAGCTATGAATTTATCATCTTTTCATATTTGAACACAATAATAAAACAAAAGTAGACTTTTCCCCTGGTAATTCACTACATTGCCAAGAAATCCTCTGTGTTTTGCACTTGTTAGTGGAAGAGAAAAAATGGAAAAAGGATCTAGAAATAAATCCTATCAGTCTTACGCCTCTAGAAGTCAACTAATAACCAACACTTTGACTACCCTCATTCTCTTATGCACTTCACACATTTTTATTGTCAGAACAAAGCTTTATGCCACTCAATCTTGTGACTGAAAGATGCTTTGCCATTTTCATGCTATCACAGTATCCTGAACTGCAGGCTAAGGGTGTCCACTGCTTACCTCATGACTTATCCCAGCCATGATGCACAAAAGGCACGTTCCAATGTCTTAGATTTACATTTCCTTTTACATGAAGAAACAGTATAAACAATCCAAGTCATAAGAATTTCAGAAACAGTGAAATATAAGGTTTATTTTGCAATCACTGTATGTAAGAAGTACTGTCCAAAAGACTGAAATCAATCAGCCAAAGTCAGCTCTTGCCACAGTCTCCTGCAAAACAGTGCAGGATTATTTGTTTCTAGGATTAAAACTGTTAATAAGCCGCCTTCAAAGACAACACAGCACAGCTTCCTTTTAACATATTTACTATTAAAACACTCTAGCCAATAACGTGCCTAATGTTTCCGAAAGATAGGTTTTTTTCCAAGTACATCAGAACTTGAAAAAGTAAGGTCAAGGAACAAGAAAGATTTCCTAATAAATTCAGAACTTGGAAGAAATCCAGGTATTCCACACTAAGTGGTTTTGTTTCCCTGTAACACAGAATGAAGATGTCTCCAAATAAACACAGTCACTCAAAGTAGCTGTAGCTGCAATTCATCAAAAGCTGTCCTTGTCAAACTGGTATCAAGTAGACCTTCAGAAACCAAATGTCAGTCTCAGCTTTGCCCCCAACAGCTATGAACAGTGCAAGTTATTCCTTTAATAAGAATTAACCCTCTGTGGGATTAATGCGCATACAAAAAGCTTTAACATATATATCCCAACAATCCCATTATGCAAGAGATTAAAACAGACTAGTCTGGCAATAAAATGCTTATCACCCGACTTGTCCCACTGGCAGTAACACTGGCAGTGCATGGACAAACTCAGATCTGGCTGTTTTGCCCTCAGAATGCAAGATCCAGTATCAGAATACAGGTTTGCACCACAGAATCACAGAATAAGCTGATTTGGTAGGGACTCACAAGGACCACCGAGTCCAGCTCCCAGTAAAAACTACCAGCTGCCATAAGAGCCAACAGCTGTGCTGCTGATGCCACTGGACAGGAAGAAGCCACTCCTGGAGTCAGACAGCAACACTGCAGATCCTGCCAATGGAACCTGACCTGCATCAATAAAGCTTTAACTATCACTTGACTGTGTATTTCAAATATATATTACTAATAAAAGCTTTAGCTACCACTTGACTGTGTATTTCAAACAGCCATCAGCTAGCCTTAGCTGCTTTCATAAACTAATCCCCTGAAAAAAATTGTGGTTTCTGAAAACAAACTACTCTTAGTAATCCATACCTCGTGAACACTTAGTGTTGAAGTGTTTTTATCGATCACTCTTCTTGTCTTAAAATAGCAGAAGTTTAACAGCTCCCATGAACGCAAGAAACATTCCCCCTCTCTTTCTAAGGGAAATAATGGAAGTAAAAAAATAAAAAAGCTAGAAGGAATGCAGAAAACAACCTCATTTTGGGACTCCCAAGCCAATCAGATTATAGACTGAAACAGCATGTTATTAAAGGCATATGAACAACTGGAAAGAAGAAAAAAGACAACCTTTCTGTATTCACCTACTGTCCTCAAAATTGTAAAAGCATGTTCCCTTGAGTTACTCATCTCTCCCACAGATCACTGTCAAGAGTGTCTCCATTATTTTAAGTGCAGCCTCTTCATCTGTGCTCTAACAGTTTCTCACAGTACATTCCACAACACTTAAGAAAACGAGCACAGCTCTGTGTGCACTGCAGCAATGATGAGCAGGAATACTTAAATTTTTCAACCACAGCCTGGAGAGGGCAGGAAGTACAGCAAGAATTCAGAAACTTGTATGAGCCTGTAAACTTGCGAAAAACGTCATTCAAGAACTGGTCCTAAAACACTTCTTATTTAATCAAGGAGAAGCAATTAGTATGGAAGGCTGAGCCTGCCTTGGCAGGTGAGGAGATACACCTTGCTAATTAGGAACACCTGGATACTAAGTGACCCTTTATTTAAAAGCATTGTGAACAGACACACTAACAAAGACTACAAGTTAACCCCAACACATTAGCGTACAATTTTCTCCATTTCTGTGCTCTGACACTTAGAGTAACATTGTAATGTGATATAAGCAAAACCACGGCTCACAGTCAGTGCTTGCATTCAGCAGTCCAGCAGCACCAGGGAAATCAGCACCTCTCCTTAGGTCTCTGGGCAGTCCTGGCCATCAGACACAGGAAGACTGAGCCTGGCCAGGGAAAACACCCTGCAAGAGCAGAAGGTGGAAGACAGTCAGAATCTCTCTCCTCGTGGTCGCTTTATTACGAAGTACCAGAAATTATTATAGTCACCTTCTAACAGTCAGGTACACACAGGAGCTGGACCCAACCCTCAGGTACTAAAGAAGCATCACTAAGAAACATGATTCTCTTCTCCCTTTTCTGAGCCATAGAAGGTGCACCAATTACCTTACCAAGACAGTGTGGTCAGATCACACAATCTCCCATTTTTCTGTTTTGAAAACTGCTGGGATCCTATACAAAAGCTAATTTAGGATTTTAAAGGCTAATCCAAACACTCTGTTTTAGGCACCATTTCTAAGCGAAACTTCTCAGCTTCTATTTCAAGACATGCCAGATTTCTAAGGACAGCACAGGAAAAAAAATTTGTCACTTTCCCTCAATCTCCCAAACTCTGAAGTTACAGTATTTGCCAACAAGTGATATAGTTCTAGAAATACTGAATATCTCTTCTAACAGGCATATGATACCTGCCTGTAGATGATATATGCCTAGGTGTGAGAAAAACCAAGAGAAGATAAAACAGCCAGCACTTCACTATCTTCAAACAGGTTGTGCCCCTACACATATGGCCAGGATCAAAAAAACAAACAAACAAACCCGATAAAAAAAAAAATATTCGCTTTCATCAGCTGTTTATATCTATGTTCTTAAGAAATTAAGAATGATCACTTCAGAATAACATACATGTGCTATAAAAGTGGTCTCTCAAGGGGGTCACACGCAAGGCAATTCACTGAAGGGTGGAAAAACCATTTTTTGTAGCTTTAAGAAAAAACGTTTTAAAATACTATTTCGTTTTTGTCTTATGCTTTCTCAATTTCTATGTCTGAGTATGTTTTATAACGTACATATCGGTACATTAGTACCTGTATATAACTGGTAAATCAATAAATTTACATATACGAGAGGTGCATCATAAAAAGTGTTCTTTATTGATAGGAATGGGCAGCCAAAAAAGCTGGAGACCACTCCCCTAGAGAGCAGAAGCTCTTTTATTTATAAATTTGCCCTGCCCTTCCTCCTTTCCACTCTAGCGCTGGTTTTCCAGAGGATTGGAATGAATGGCGCCTCACAAGGCACGTGGCCCCGCTGTTTTCAACCCCAGGGTCGGAGCTTTTTTCTGCCACCTGGAAAAAAGAGACTTTAGTTCCCCAGGAACAGGCAACTGAATGTGGAAACGTGGACAGAGGTATCAGAAAACCACGCTATGGAAAATCACCTGCTTGACAAGGGAACATTAAGTGCACGTAAAGAAGGAACAAATAAATAGAACTAAGACGCCACGAAACATAATCGTTTTGGGGGAACCGTGGAAAGATATGTAATGGAGAACACCGAAAGCCAAGCACTTAGACCCTCACCCGGTTCTTCCCCCTCACCCCCCGTGAGCTCCGGCGGCTCCCCCAGCCCCCCTCACGGGTGGGCCACAGCACCCACAGCCGCCCGCCGACTCCTTGCCCGCCGCGGCCGAGGAGGGGCGGAGGGCCCGCGGCCATCCCTACTGACCTGCCGGCGGCGGCTCCCGCGCAGGGCCGGGGTCGCCAGGGGTAGCCGCGTCCCCTCAGCCCGCGCAGCCGCCGCGCCTCCCGCACGCGCACAGCCACCTTAGAGCCCCGCCTGCTCGAATCCCTCCGCTCCCGCCTCAGCGCGGCCCTCTCGCCTACCCCAGAGAAGCCCCTCGGGAGAAGGCCCAGCCGAGCCGGGAGCACTCGCGACTCAGCGTCTGCTGTCCCGCTCCCCTCAGCGGCCCAGCGCGGGCTAGAGCTCAAACCACTCACCGGGACTACTTCACCGCCGCAGGCGGAAGCACACACTCTCTCAACACGCGCGCGCTCCCTGACGACGCGTTTTTAAAGGCCCGCGCGCAGGGCACACCGGGAGTTGTAGTTTTCTCACGGCGGCTGCCCTGGCCCCCTGAGGGCTTCGCACCGCCCCGCGGTGGCGCCACGCCCCCTCGCCACCCACAGCCAATGGGCGGGTGAGGGGCGGGGCTTCGCGCCGCGGTGCGCGCGCGGGGGGCGGTGTCCGGAGTTGGTTGTTGCGCGCGGGCGCGGCGGTCGCAGCCCCGTCCCGGGAGCCGCGTCCTCGCCGGGGCCCGGCGGGAGCGGGAGCCGGACCTGGAGCCCTCACGGGGCCTCCTGGGTGCCGCCGCGGGAGGCGCAGCGGGGCTGGGGAGCCCCTGCCAGGTGAGGGGCGATAGGGGGGTGACGGCCCCTCGCGCCGTGAGGGGAGGCCGGGGGGCGGCGGCGATGGTCAGCTTTCCTCAGCGGGGCCGCGGGCGGGGGCCCCGGAGTGGCGTGGGGGGGCGGCGGGGGAGCAGCCGTCGCCTGCTCGTCCCTCCCTCCCTTGGGGTCCCCTCGGCTCCCCTCGCCCCGCCGCGGTCCCGGTCGCAGCGGCGCCCGCAGAGCCCGTCTGGCGCCGGCAGCCGCGCCGGGGCCCCCACGGGGCCGTGCAGCGCCCTCGCCCCCGGTCGCGGCGCTGGGCCCCAGGGTGTTCGCCGGCAGCCCCGGGCGCTTCCCGAGCCCGCACCGCGGCTGGGAGCGTGCGGCGCCATCCCGCGCCCTGCTGGGGAGCGCCTGCCGCCGCCGCGTTGACACCTTCGAGGAATTTCCCGGGATAAAGCCGCTGTGGGTGCCAGGTGGATGCTGTTCCTGCCGGGGCTCTGTCCCTGCTCTTGTTATTATTACGAATTACTGACTTGAAAGGCTTTACGTGTTAGCGTGTACGTGTGTAGCTGCATTCCATCCTCCTCTCGGTCCTTCCTTTTCTCTCAAAGGTTATTTTGGACTTGTAGGTGGGTTGGTCTGTTTGCTAGTTTTTATTGCGGCCAGTTTAGGCTGGGCTGGGAAGGCTGGGATTTGCGCTGGGACAGCAAGTGGAACAATGTGAATACTTTGCAGTGGTCGGTTACTTGTGGAGCAGCTGATACCTGATGCAGAACGGCCAGGCTGCTCCGAGGTGAGCACAGGGGCGAGGGGGTGCATTGCCTGGTGGATCTCTGACCTCGAATTTAATAGGAGTTCCTTTTCAGAGAACATAATTTCTGTTTACTTTAGGTTTTTGCCATTTACTTTTGTAGAGCTTGGTTTTCCTTCTTCTTTAATTGCTTCATAAGTGCCTCCAAAGTTTTTCCCCTTACTTGCTGTAGCTTAAAGGCTGTCTAATGTCTGCTAAAACACTTTATTCTCGGATATTTACAGAAAAAATAATATACGGAGATATATGGGCAGGAAGGAAAGAACACGTAGTTGTTTTAGGAACCAAGACTTTATGGAATTGCAATAATTAGGTTCTATAGCTAGAAAGTTTACTTTAACTTATTTAAAATTGCTAGCTGAACAGCTACCTTTGTGACAAACTAGATTTACTTCCTACTGTGTGAATTTTGTTTGACTTACAACCTCATCTAGACAGTCTGAATCAAGGTGTGTAGCAAGAGCAGCAAATACTTGTGGAGATTTGATTTGGTCGTTTGGACTAGCTAGAGCTCTTAATCTAGTTTCACACTGGCTTAAAAGGTTGTGTCTGTAAAGTAGCTAAGATGTTTTATCCAGACGAAGTATCTTCCTGGCAGTTACTGCTCAGTGTGTTTTCAGGAAAACCTCATTTTGTTCTCTAAAATACAGAACTATGCAAGAAGGCATTACCAGTTTTTCCATGAGTAACTTTCCATGATTAATCTTATGTATTCATTTCTTGATGGCTTTACCTTATTGCTAGGATATCCCATGTAGATAACTTAATTCACAGACTTCCTAAATTACCTTTTTGGTCAGATCTGTTTGGCTCAACTACACCTTCCTCACCTGAACAGCAGTGGCAGGTGGGGTGTGATTCCTGAGCCTGGGCAGGAGGCACCAGCTGCAGAGCAAGGAGCCAGCAGACTTGGCTGCCTGGCCTGGCTGCAGGTAGGCACTTTTCACCCAGCTGCAGTTCATAATGGATGCAATGTTTGCATTTCCTTCGACTTTTGAACATACATATAAAGAAACGTACAGTGAGTTTGAAGGAACAGCATTTCCTATGTATCTGCAAGTTTTATGGTTGTTTTAGTGAAAGAGAGATCAAAGAGGCAAAATACCATTTCAACTTCCTGGGTAATTCGTGTTTCTGACTTTTCAGCTCTTTAGGAAATCTATTTCCAGGCATGTTTACCAAAATATGTATTCTTTTCTGTTTACTTTTCAAGTAAAGGAATTGGTTGGAATCAGCCATTTAATGGAAAAAAAAAAGGGGGGATGCTATTTGGCTAAATGACTCTTAAATGTTGATTCCCCCCCCCCCCCCCCCCCCCCCCCAACCAGGATAGTAAACTATTAGGATAACTATTGTAAGCTATTGATTAGGGTCCACAGACGTTGACAATTACTGTTAACCTTCTGTATCATGCTAGAAAAAACGTGTGTGAAAAGCTTACTCTAAGTTAACAAGTTGTAACATGTTTTTTTCTACCTTGTTTTGAATTTACACTCCTGTATGTCTCCTTTCCTTTTCCCTTTTCCTGTTTAGTCTTTGCTCTTAGGCTCCCTTTTCCCTCCAGCTGCTCCTCATCCCAGTTTAGAATCACACTCTCCCATCCCTTCTAGTTGCCCATGTTTTCTTTGCCCTTTTCTCTGAAGGGATCTGCAGCTTTTCTCCTTGTCACTGCTTCTCTTGTTCTGATTGCTTTCTGATGAGATTGGATTTCAGGCGGTGTTAATAGTCCTTTCTCTTTCTTTTTTTGTATGTAAGGCTGTTGGACCCTCTCTTGCCCAGCTCCTGAAAAGAGAGCCCCCAAAGTCCACCCTGGGATTGCTAGGTACGGCTCCGAGATGAGGTCTGTCTCCTGCCAGCTTCCACACTGTTCCCACTTCCTGTGCTGCTGCAGCTCCCGAGGAATCCTGCCGAGCTGCTCCCTCCCGTGTAGTCGGTGTGTCGGAGCTGACGTTCGGGTACGGGCAGGGTATTGAAATGCAAATGCCTCGGCTATGACGAGGAGATAGTGCTGCGCTGGTGAAAAGCACTGAGAAGGTTGTGGAATATCTGTGATGTGAAGGGAGATTGTAAAGAAAGTACCTGAGAGGGAAACTGAAAATGTAATTTATAATCTTATCTTTCTGCTATTAACACCTCCAGATGTTTTTAACCTACTTTGAGTACAAAAATAATAATCTGTAGAACATGTTTTGGTTTAGTAGTTGAAGCAAAGTTCAGAGAGAGAATGTCAAGTTATTTGCAGCCATATGTAGCATTTCCTTGCTGTTAGTGGCAGCCAAAAATTGCCAGTGAGGGAAGTTCCACTCTCTATGTATGTAAAGTAACATGGATTTTGGAGAAGGACATGTGCAGCCCCAGACCCACAGTAAAAGGCTTTGGATTCTCCATGCTGATACCTGGAGGGATGGATGGAGTGTTGTGCCGCGTTCTGAGCGTGTTACTTGTGACAGGCTGGTGCAGGGACCTTGTCTGCAGAGCCTTTCTTGGCATTACCAGTCTTCCCACCTTCCTGTGCTCCCACACACAACCGCTGTGTAAGGACTGAGAGTTGCACTGGGGTTTACATTGGCCTAAGGCTGAAATGCTTCCATTGTTTCACGTGGATCAGCACAATAATGCAGAATTTCCATTACCATACAGTTTTAAATCTAGAGTGGAAAAATACAGGCTGCAAACTGGAATAAGAGTTGCTAGTTGACTTTCACTGTTTTAAAGCAGGGTAAAGTGAAGCAGTGTACGCTGAGGAGAATGTGACAGCTTTAGAATTTCTTCGACATCAGTGACAAGGATAAATGACTTGTTTTTACTTGGTAACAATTCTAACTAGTTGTCCAATATTTGAGCTGCAATTTCCATAAATTGTGGTTTAGTGCTGTGGGCTCTGTGTTTTCCAAATCATAAGCAGAAATTATCAACCATGTAAGAAATTTTCAGTCTTCCTTTTTCCTGATATAGATAAGTAGCTGAGTGACTCAAGCAATTTCTTTCCCCATGTCTCTCTAAGTGGACTGAGTTGATTTGAGATTGCCTGATAGTGCAAAATGTGGATAGAGGAAAACTACACAGTGAGTGTAACTCTGAGATCACCTTCTTTAAACTGAATTTGTTTTGGGACCCCATCAGCTATTACAAAAGTTACCATGTTAACTCAGCAAGTTACAAAATGGTTTTACCACAAATGTTTTGGGGTTTGTCTGTTCAGATGACAACAAGAACAACAGAATTTTCAAACCCCTGGGAGCCTCATTCATCATTTATCTCCTTTTAGTAATCACATATTGCTGTGCAGGATAAGGACAAAATCAGTTTTAAATCACACCACTTGGAGAAGTGTTTTGTAATCAGTCTGTAATGGATTTCCTTTTTAAAATCTTTGATTCTGGGGAAATGGGGGAAAAAAGTATTTTCTCCATATAAAGTACAAAAAATATAAATAATATCTGGGAAAGGCATTTTTCCATTTGTAGACTTTATCCCACATTTTCCTTAAGAGTAATATTTCAATTTAAAAAGCCTTATATGTGCTTAAACATAAATGCTGAAAAATGCTCAACTGTCTTAATGCAGTCACTGTTGACTGCAGGAGACATTTTTAGCAAAGTTTTTGAAATCACAGTAAACAAATGGATAAAAATCATGCCAGGCTAAACATTGTAGGCTTCTAGCAATACTTGTTTTAGTAACATCTTGTCTGAGATGCCAGTTCAGTGTGGCGCTAAAAAGTAAGATCACTGACTTGATAAAGTTAGTGCTATTTCAGAAAATACTGCTACTAGCACAGAGTTTGCCAAATGCAACGTTATTGGTGTTCAAGCAGATTTGGGTTATTGTATTGTTGGATAGAGGTTCTGTAGGAAGCTGTTTAGTGTTCACAGTTTGACCTTCCATGTTTTTGTAAAACTGATCTCAATACTAAAATGTTCCCTCTTGGATGCATGCCTGTATTTATACAGGCCTCCCTACAAAGCTCACCAGAGGAGGAAGACAGTCTATAATACAGGAGATGTAAATTCTGCATGTATATATTTATATCCAGTCTTCCAGCTCTGAGGGTCTTACTGTCAGAAAAGCCTTCAAACACATTTAAAAGACATTTAAATCTTATGCTATAAACATGAACAAATATAGACATCCTTCCACACTTCATGTATATTCCCTCTTAGCGTAAGTCTCTGTACATATCACAGATGCTCTTATTGTTGTCTCAGCTGCCAAATTTCCTCTCAGTGAGTATCATTGTTCTGGTTTTATACTTGTTGGTGTCCTTTCTGGGGGCTTTTGTGATGCAGCAAGAAGGAAGAACAGTTTTAAAAGTATGTAATCTTCCCCAAATTGGCCGGGAAATTCAGAAGCATGTGTGGCTGAAGGTAATAGAGACACTTAAAATTTCAGTGGCTCTAGAGCTGAAGCTGTCCTTGGGTAACTGTTTTAGCACCTTTTTTTTTTTTTTTCCCCCCCTCAGTTCTGCCTTTCTCTCTACCTTGTTTTAGCCCCAAATAGTCTTCTGCAGAGTGCCCTCTTAGCCTGTTTGGAATCCTGTTAAAATCACTGCTTCCTTCTTTAAGGCTCAGAATTGCATCAATATTGCTTTAATAAACTTTGAAGTTTAATGCAAATATATACAAGCTCAGAGAGAATAAATATTAGTCCAGGAGTTTTCCACGGGGGAGTAAGTCATGTTGTGTAATTGTTTTTCCATTTGCTTTAAACTTTGCTAATTGTCCTTCTGGGCCTTCCTCATCTAGATTGGGTAGTTTTCCTTAAAAACAGGTTGCACAATATTCCCCAGTCTCAGACTTTTAAGTCTGTAACTATATGGTTAAGGAGTGTGACTCCTGCCATTTGGAATGATCTTTGGAGGAGATAGTTTATTTAATGACTTTTGTTCTGTAAACTGTAGACATTTTCAGTTTTTAGAAGCAGGGAGACAGCTCCTAGTAAAGATGTAGAGAGTGAGGGGCGCATAAAAGCTGCCAATGTGATCAGTTACACATGCTGTGATTGTGCAACAGCTTGTGGTATGTTGTAGTCAGTGGAAGAATTCAATGAACTTGGTGTTAAACATACATCCAACTCATAAATGCTTACTATTTTAGGACTTTATATATGTAGAATTGTATTTTCATACTGTGAATTTTTTTTTTAATTTGGAATATCATATTATTAGCAAGGAAGTCTCAAACCTGCTCTGCTGCTAATGAAGCTGTCAATAACATACCTTTCAATTTTAACAACAAAAATTTGAAAGTGTTATTGCAGGCCTTGAAGTGAGACAGATTCAGATTTAAAGCACAGTATTTTTGGCTAGAGAAGATTGTTTGGGAAGCGCAAAAAACGAAGGCGTGTTAGGGCAAAGCTTGCTGAGGCTCCTGTGCCTCTGAATTTTGCCTGGTAAGTATTTCTTGTACAGCAAAGGCAGCATCCCTGTGAGAGAAAATGTCAGTACAAGCAGAGCTGAGAGCTTCCCCTGTATTTCATTCACCCTGTGAGCTGTGTCAGTTCCAGCTGCCATATCCTAATTGGCATCTTGCTCCATGAACCTGTTGGCAGGCAGGGTGCTGGGTCATGGTTCCTTACAAGTTAACCCACTTACCTTCTCAGAGCAGCAGCAAATCTCTTCCAAAGGTGATTCTTTTAGTCAAGTTGTTCAGTAACTGGTGCATCAGGTGGAGTGTTGCACTCTGGTACATAAAGTACCTGTTTTTAGCAACTGATAGAGAGACACTGTTAGTAACAGTTGCCATGAAAAACCTCCTGCAACAGCATTAAGGTGAGATTGCAGAGTGGTTTAGATGGAGATTCCTCAACCTCACTGGAGCAGTCATGGTGAGTTCTCCCGTGTTCTGCATAATTCTCCATTGTTCTGCTTGTTGGAGTGTGGGAAGTGTTTGATTGTTTGTTGCTTTCAAAGAGAGAAGCTCAATCAGGTTCCATTCTGATGGGCATTGCCATCAGCATCAGAAGGGGATTCAGTAACTACATTCTTTACACACACAATTGCAAATCATACTGGATTGCATAATGTTGTAAACAGCAAGAAGTGGTGCATAAAAAAGGTGCCCAGTTCTCACCCCTCATCTTTCTTTTTTCCACAAGGCTGTAACTTTTCTCTATAGTATGCAACAGTGATAACATTGCAGGATTTTTTTCTACTCTGTTCTTTGCAGATTGACTTCATTGCTTATGGTTGTACATTATCTTTGTTTATCAGTGTAAATCAACAGTGCTGTTCCTGAACAGTGGAGATAGCAACAGACAGACCTTCTGTAGCCAAATTTGCAGAGCGAGAAACAGTGTTGTATAGAAACATGTTGGAAAAGATAACCGGCACAGGTTATCGGGGAGTTCTGCTCAGTGCCCCCAGAGGGGATGATGGAAATGCTGTGGAATAATGGCATTTTCTAAAATACTCCTACACAACTGCCCTCACAGCTGGAAGGTTCATGCATAATAATAATTCTCAGGGGAAATAACAGTAAACAGGTGATATACCAAAGCAACAGCATTTAAATAAGTGGGAATTAGATTTAATACATCAAATGTTACATAATTGGGTTTTTTCCCCCCAGAGTTCAGTTTCTGCAGTTCTTTGCATATTAAATATTGGAGTGTCTACATAGTAAGCTAACTTGAGGTGCTTTCATTGAAAAGTTTTTAAACACCCAAATGGAATGAAATCTGTAGAACACAGGAGGAAATATGAATCCATATAATGAATATTGTTGTCTTCAGCAGCAATCACTGTTTACTGAGGGGGTTATAAGCTCAGTCAGTCAATAGTCACTAAATTGTATTGCATGGATAACACATTGAATATTTTTTTGTGTTCTGCTGACTAAAAGAGTTGGTGTACTTTTTCAATTAAGTAATCACAATAGAAGTTTGAAAATATATTGAAAAAATAAGCAGCCAGTACCCAGTTCATAGTTGCAGTGATTGTGCTAGATGCAAATACCTGCATTGTGGATAAAAATTACTGAAAAAGTGAAATAATTGAAAATCAGTCTCAGTTTCTAAACAAAGGTAAGCTCTGCTTTTCCAAAAACGATAGCATTGTCATTAGTGTAGACACTGTAGAGGAGCACAGCTGTCTCTCTACAGCAGATGGATGTGGCGTCTTGAGTTTCTCTTGCTGATAATGAGCAAGATGCTTGTCCATTCAAGTGTTTCAAACTACATGGGAACAGTTATAATTTAAAAACTTTGTTTCCTTCCTACTGTGAATGTGAGGCAATAGCAGGGTTTTTTTTGTAATTTTGATTTGGCTTTCACATACCAGTTTACAAATGTCTCTAAGGTATTTTAAAATTCATCTATTTCAGCTACTTTTAGTTTAATTCACTTTGCCACACAGGTCAAGGTTTCTTTTCCATCACTATTTTTCCATGACTTCTTGGAGTAATTGTTCTGCAGGCAAGGTAAATGTGTATCAGACATAAAAATGTTCATTGGATGATGCAAAGTAAAATATCTGCCCCAGCTGCATAAT
The DNA here is from genome assembly GCF_020740725.1 of Corvus hawaiiensis. Taxonomy (NCBI): domain Eukaryota; kingdom Metazoa; phylum Chordata; class Aves; order Passeriformes; family Corvidae; genus Corvus; species Corvus hawaiiensis. The sequence goes on along the minus strand of NC_063225.1, from coordinate 19,708,834 downwards.
CTGCTACAAAGTTCTGAAAATGACAACCAGAGGACAGCTCAAAGCCTGGGCAGCTCCTGGATCCTTCCTGAGACCAGTGGGAAGGGATTTGTTGTCTCAGAGGTGCACTTGCAGTCATCAGTCTGCACTTGTAAGTTTTTCTTGAACATTCTTGCTGTTTTCTTGGTAGTGGGTGTATGATGGAGGTTAGAAAGGAGAGCTGTCACACCACAAAAAAGACACTCTGTTCATTAATTTGAACTAGACTCAGTTGGTATTCTGAGATCTTAAAAAATAGGAGAATGGAAAATTGTATCTTCCTGAAGTGCCTTCCTCAGGCTGATAAGGAATGCACTCTGTAAACCACGTGAACTCATCACTTCCATGTCCTTGGGTGCTGGTGACAGTGCCATTTAAGAACAGAATATGCAGAGAACAAAAGGGATGTCAATCTTGAAGTTAATTGTGCTGCACCTGAAAAATCAGAAATCTGGCCTTTAGATAAGGAAAAAATACTGAAATAGAAGTCTGCCTTCTTTATTTTTACCATGAGAGAGGAAAGTGAAGGCATCTCGTGATGAAGGTAATGGTCTTTCTGAATGCTGCTTTGCTAATTGGTGTCACCCTAATGTGTCTGCACTGTTTCACAGCATGTGCCGGGACCTGGGATAAACATTTTCTTTTGGAAAAGCTGTACACAATGTGTAAAGAGAGGGAACGTTGTCTCTTCTGCCTCTCTAAGATGTGTTGGAATAAATACGTTGTTTTGAAAGGGTTTTTTCATATTTTTCAGATGAGCAACTCTCTTGAGCTTTGTGCTTTTTATTACATAACATTTAATTTTTTTAAGTTCTGAGCATGACCTCAAGTTTTTATTTTGCATTCACAAAGTATTTGCTGCTTGTAGCCATGTAAAAGCATTTCCCTATATTCTAGCTCTGTAACACCTCTAGTCCCCCACAGTTTGTTTGGGACGCTTAACTGCAGTGTTTTGAGTAGCAGATATTTTCTTTAGTACTTACAGAATTCCCTCTGTATAAAATTATGACTTTCTGAAGAAATACTGGCACAAACTGTGGAAGCTGTTAGGTTTTGGAACTTGTGTTCAAATTACTCATTTTCTCTGCTTTATTTCTTCTTTCACCTCATAATTAGAGGCTGGTGGACAAAGCAAACTTGGGGCTGAAGGGCCTGCTTTGGAATCTGACAAAAAGGGAGTCACTTAGAAAAAAAGAGTATGTCTTTTGGGTGGAGAAAAAAAAAGTGCTTGAATTGACGAAACAGTTCTAGGTGCTGTGGTTTATTTTGTTGTTTGGCTTTGCAGACAAGTCAGTTCTGGCATTCCCATGCACCAACTTCCACTGTTACATATCTTATGTATATAAATGAGTTTATAGTTCCATAGAAAACAGTTACTGACTGATCCATTTTAGTATTTGTGGAAGTTAAGCTATAAAATTTCTGTCAACAGTTCAAAAGGACTCTTTGTAAATATCTTTGGCCATGAAGATTTGGACAAATGTGATCACTCTACACTATGTTGCTCTGAAATCTACAGCTTAAAAATTATTTCTATCTCAAAATCAACTTTTTAGTGTTATTGGGGAAAAATGTTGTATAAACTTTCATTCAAAGAGGAGGCATTTTCTGTTGTCATCCTGAGAATAGTGTGTGTCTTTGCTCAGATTTATCTGGACGTGTATATGTATATCTTACAGATATATTTGTTTGAAGCAGCTATTAATGTTGAATCTTCTGCTATATTCATGTTTTGGGAAGAGTCCATTTTTATCTTCAGAGTAGTACACTAGAAGGTAGTGGTGATTTAGAAACATTTCACTGTCTGGGGAGTGTGACTGCAGTGCTCATCTTTCCAGAAATTTGCTGGGGCTTTGGTTTGCTAAAGTATTTTTTCCTTTAAAGTGCTGGTTGAGGAGGCTTTTAACGAGCATCCCAGCTGTCTGTGTATTGGAAGCAGAGAGGCAGCAGAGTGAAATGGCTTTTTAAGTCAACTCCTATCAAAATGCAGAACTCCATAAGTTACTGATTTTACAAATAAGAGAAGTAAAAGCTTGGCTTGCCTGAAGTCAATTATTCTAGTGTTTAAAAGAGGACCCAGAACACTCTCGTGGTCTTACTCACTTTGCTAACCCAGCCTTTTGAAAACAGCCATGGTAAATATTTATTTAGTTGCCATAATACAGTATGGGAATGTCTTCTAACCTCAGCAGTTAGGCTGCTGCTTCTAAGAACTTCAAGTCTTTAGTTTGAATGTTAAAGATTTATGGCTTTACATCACAAATTGTATTTCCAAAGGCTTATCCTGGCACTGCTGTATTTTGTTTTTGTAACTCTGTTGTATTGTCATCTTTCTTGAACAACTTGCTGTCAAAGCACATGCCAGGTCATGTGTTACAGTCAGTTCAGAGCAAGCGTACATTTTGCCAGTTAAATATTTCTCTCTGTGAGCTCTAAGAGCTGTCTTGCATATCAGAAGCTTGCAGCCCAACCTGTTGATGAGTATTTGCTTTTCTTATGGCCGAATACTTAACATGTAATTTGGGAGTCATCTTTGGAATTAATTTCTGTATTGTTCAGCAATGGGAAAAAACTTGGAAACTGGGATGATGCTTTGTTTGTTGCTCAGTTTTCAGATTATTTAATCCAGGTGCTCTTCTTCCATCTAAAAATTGAAATTTTGGATTAAAACAGATTTTTGCTATTTTTAGAGCATGGAAGATCCTGCCTTTAAACTCCAAGTCAGAGACTGAATAAATACTTGTAAGTAAAGAAGCCTCATTTTTACAATTTTCTTCGTTGACCTCAGGATCACATTTTCCATCATTTATGACAAGAGATAAAGCAGTCTGCTTGCAAAACAGTAAAATGCATTCAAGTCTTTCGGTATTGTCAGACCATGACAAAAGCTTAATAAGAGGAGAATGATTAGCAAAATGACATGCACTCACAATTTTTTTAACTCTTGTGTAAAATATACTGAAATCTAAAATGGGGCATAGTGTTCTCAACAAAATGCTGATGGTGACAAAAGCTTTGACAATGCAAACATTCTCACTTGTGGAGCTGAATCAATTGGAAAGAGCAGCCAAACGGGCAAAGTGGAAATACTGTTGTCTGAAACATTTAGTAGCAATGATCTGCATTAAAATAATTTGGTACAATTAACTGGTGCTTTTTGTCATTTCTTTTGCACAGCAGTTTTCATGTGTACCACAGTCTTATCGTGAAGCGAGAAAATGAGGCTCTTTCTGAGCTGGCTAATGCGTTATTGCAGAGAGTTGTTTCTTAATCTTCACTGGAGATTTTGAAGTACTGGCTGGTTTTTAGCAGGCTGATTTAGTTCTTGTTTGATTTGAGAATATACAAAATAGGACTGCTGTAATCAAAGCTTGGTGGTAGCTTTTGGCAAGTCCTGAGTTATTTGTGCAGTAGCATTGTACTGAGGACACGATGCATTTTAGGGAGGGGAAATCAGAACAATGTGCTGATTTGCTTGTGTGGGCTAATATGACTCATTTAGAATGAACTCCTTTAGAAGTTTTTTTTTTTTAGGAAAAACTGACAGGCTAACCTCAGGTTTCAAATCAGTTTTAAACTGTCTAGCAGGGTGGAAGTCTCCCTTCGATCTGCAAGGCCCTAGTAATTCTCCATGGTTGGGGGTCAGCAGTTTACAAACACTGCCTGGACCAATGATCTGTGAAATCAATCTTTGAGTCTTCCTGCTGCTGCCTTTGAACAGTTTCATTGATGGCAAAGTAGAAATGACTCAGGCTTTGGAATGTGATTATAAAAATTCTAAAGCTTAAAACATACAGAAGACAAAATGTTGATGCTTGGAAAGTTTCTTTACCCTTGGAATGAGAGAGTTTTGGTCCTGACATTTTCTGGAGGTATGTCACAAGATCCTGAACAGGATTACTTTGGTAATGTGGTGCTATTGCATAAATATATTGAAGACATTTTGCCCACCTTTCAAATTGAAACTACTGTATGAATGAGTCAGCTGGCTGGCTGCTTGCATGTTAAAGCTAACATTTTGTGGGTTCAGAGATGCTTAATTGCTTTTATGCTGTGAATGAATAAGATGGATTAATTTATATACAGCACTTCCTAGTTAGAGAGAAGTCAGTAGTTTTAAAGCCCAATGAAGCAGTGGTTATAGGTGCCACACGATCTGCTGCTCTTGCTGAAGACAGTTCTTTAAAGCTGAACTGTCATGGTTCCCTCATATCGAGCTTAGTACCTCCATTAATAAAACATGCTTTCTGTTGTTGCTTCAAGCATCTGTGACAACTGGCTTATTGTTCCCACCCAGTGCCAAGCGGTGTTTCATATTAAGTAAGTTTTTTTCCAAAGCAATTGTTTTGAGTGGAGTTTGTTGCATACTGACTCCAGCTAGCATGCTTCAGTCTGGCAGTGGATTCAGATATCCCTGTGAAGGGTTCACATCTTTGATTCATCTCTCATCTTATGCACTTGTATTTTCTTTGTTTTCTTTCAGCACAGCATATCTATAAAATACTGTGTGTTCTGGCTTGTAGGATTCACCTCAATGTAGGTGAAAACAAAAGTGTTATGAAAATCATAGTTCTGTCTGTGTGTGCTGAAAAATTGCTGGAACCTGTGGCAGAATTGGGTGTTGGCTTTTGCCAGTGCCAGAGGAACTGATGCTTCCAGGTCTGGGGAGGCACAGAGGGTGCCTCCATCGAACGCAAGCTGTGTGTAAGAATAAGAGCAGCTGTTGGAAGTGTCCCAGCGCTCTGGGCCGTGGCCATACAAGGAGTCCTCTCTGTACAAAGCTGGTCTGTCTGATCCATGTGTTCCATGTGTGTTAAAGTTCATGGGGCTCTTTGTCTGGGTGTCAGCCACCGGTGCTTTTCATCCCTGAGGTGCCCAAAAACATCTCTTGATATTATTAGAATGGTAGAAAGGAAGTGAAAAAGAGGGAAAACAGACTTAGTGAATATTTCAGCGGGTCTTTGCCAAATCACATTTTGGGATTCATTTCTATTTTAAATACTACAGTGGCTGCCAAAGCTGGCACACTGTGATCCACTTTGGAAGGGGGAGGAGACTTCATTACTTCTCTGCCAGAGGAGGAACATCACTTCATTTTCTGTTGCTTTGTTTTTTCTTTTGTAGTGAACAAAGAAATGCTGCAAGAGAAAAGTAGAAAAAGCCATTTTTCAAAGCTTTTCCAGAAATTTTACAAAACAACAGGTTTGATTTACACTTTAAATGTGGTTTCCTGTCTTCTCTTACGTCATTTGCATACCTTTAAAAACAGCTTGGTTTAACTTTATTTTATAGGAATCTGTCCTTTCCTCCACTAGTGCTCTTCAGGGTATTGTTTCCTTGATTATTTCTACGTGCATATAAGCAAGAAGTGACCAAATTTAATCACCAAACAATTGGCCAGATTTGCATAGAGAAAAACTGATTAGAATCACCAAAAAACCAGGCTGAACATAGAATAATATCTATGCTTAAATAACTAAATCCCACAGTTTAAGAAGATAAGATGACTGAATAGCAAAGAAAAAGAAAAAACTGAGAGCCAAAAAATATCTGGGTTTTCTTCCTGCCTTTGTCATGCCTCACTTGTAGCCTTGGAAACTGAGACAAAGAGGTTAAGAAACTTGCTCATTCTTAAAATGGAGATAAGATACAGCTTACAGCTTATTTTAGTCTCACGTATTCCTCTGCAAAGTGCTGTAAGTGAACAGTGCTGGATTTTTAACAATATATATCTATATCATGAACTTGTTTATTTAGGACTTGAGCCAGTGAACCCATGTTTAGTTGTGTTTCCTGTGCATACCTGTTAGTGATCCTTTGTTTGAATCTGTCAGTCTTTGCAGGTTATTTCATCATCTCTGTCTGATGGGTGCTGGATGTTTTGGTGAAACCAGACAGTTCTGGGACTTGGAGCAGGATGCCTGGTGTCCCAGCACTTAGGCACAGTGCAGAGGGGATGGTTGGCTCCATCTTTTTCAAACAAGCTCTCGTTTTCCCTCCAGGCATCTAAACCAGGGATTCAGGATTGAGAGATCAAAACATTGGAAAGGGTTCTTGGCAAATTGATCAATGGTGAAATACTTACAAGCTCTTATTTTTTAAATCTGGAAGTGCCACTTTTTAGTTAAGGTCTGTTCCTAGGGCTTTTGTTTTATAGGCTCTCTGGACATTCACACGCTGTTTATATTAATGCAGCTCATTTGTAGGCAGTGCAGACACTTTTAGAAATTGTAAAACTGTGGAGACATTTAATGGCTGAGGATAAATTGCACAGCTGTGGACACTATTTATACTTTGCTGTATAGAACAGAGTCTGCATCATGAAATAAGCATAGCTCAGTGTTGTCAGTTATTTTTCATGTTTTTTTAATCTTGGAGAGGGCTTGCCAGCTCTTGGGTTTACATGTTAAAAACTGTTAGCATGTCCATATCCTAAGAAGATAAAGTTCATGCTTTTTACCCATTAAGAAGATAGATACTGAAGAAAGGAGAGAGAAGGTGAAATGTTTTAAAATCTTGGTAAATAGTTCTAGAAACACTGCATAAAATTTCTGGGCTTAGAGGAGTAGTTCCTAAATATGCAAAGGGAAACTAAATATGATTAGAAATAACCAGGACTTGATAGAAGGCAAAGTGAACAAGTAACTCATGCAACAAGTTCGTTTACAGGTTAAGGATCTGAAACCTCTGCAAAGCACATATCCCTTCCTAATGAAAGAAATGTCCAAGCCCACAGCTTTCAGTAAAAGAGCAATTTAAAGCAATTTCCAACTTATTTCTCCTTACATATTTTAGTAATTATAACTTTAATAATTAGATCTCAACCAAAGGACACAGAAAGAGCAAGTTGTTTGTTCCTTGTAGATGTGTTAATGATGGAAATCTTTAGAAGTCAACTTTAAAGGACAAAAGGACAAACACAATTATAAGATGTGTAAAATGGAAATTAGGCACTGAGACAGAAACTGAATTGCTTCAAAGATAAGAGGCTAGGATAAATTAAGAACTAGTAGATACCATCTTCGAAATACTGGAATCTAATATCTTTGACAATTACTTTGAAAAAAGTTTGCTGAAAGAAACCATAGGAAACTGCAGACATTGCATAGTTCAGGGCTCCTACTTTTTGTATATTGCACATGGACTGTGACTAATTTCAAGTTGTCCCCGTATTTTATATCTGCAAGGTTCCATAAAATTATTCTGCTGTTTGAAACACCTCTGAGTGTTTCTACATCCTCTAGAGATTTAGTTGCAATGTTGTAGTTTGTTCCCTTTTCTCCCTTAATGCTCTAAAATCCACAGGCTTGTTCTGTCTCAGATTGCTGTCTGTTATGGGAACCAGGGGATAGGGTTAGTGGGTGAATTATGAAGTAATTTGATCAAGGGCTCAGGAGATAGGATCTTTCCTCTCTTTTCTTCCCTTGTAATGTCAACACTGTGGTTTTTAGAAACTAATAACTTGCACGTATGCTCTGAAATTCCAGCTTTGGCTCTGACTTGTCCTAAGCTGTTACTGCTTTGTTGGGGTTGATCTGATTTGACAGCTCTTGTCCCTCTAAGAAACTAATTTCCAAATTATGTATTACAAAAGTTTGATCAAAAGATAAAACTTGAACTAATAAGATGAATAACTTACTGACATCAAAGAGAAAACGGAATGGGGCAGAGCTGAGAGCCTGGAACACTGATAAGTTCCCAAAAATTCCTTGTGGATGAGTTCTGCTGACCGTTGTGAGTGTCTCATTGCCACTACTATTTCTAAAAATGAGGCTATGTACTTACCAAAATAAAAAAAATTTGGTTAACAAAAATTTTTTTAGAATATTTCATACACTGATAATTTTATTTTTGGTTCAGAAGCTTAGGAAGTCCTTAGACCTGCCAGCCACGTTCCTTCAGTTCTGTTCAGCACTCTGTTGATGCAGACTGATAAATTCTTTCTAGATCAAGTTGGAATCCATGAAAGGGATGTTGTCCCTTACCTGTCAGTCATCCCTCAGCTACAGGTTACTGCCCCTGCCTGCACGGTGCAGGACAGAGCTGCAATACCTCTTACTAGATTTCAGTACAGAGTGAAGCTGATTAGTTTTCTTAGGAATTTAAACATCTTAAATCTAAGTTGTTTTCCTTTACACTGCAGTGAGCTTGCACAGGCATTCTTCATATTCTTGCTGAGAGACAGCAGCTTGATAAATCACTCTATCTGACAAGAGCAACTTTTTACTTCTTGACTGGTACCCTTCAGCCCACTCACAAATGAGGTGGGTTTTTTTTCCATTCTTCAGATGTCTGCTTATGTGAGAAAAGAATATGTGGATGCAGTGGTAAAATGTCAGCCCCACTCCTTAAGACAGAATTTGGTAGGCTGAGGGAGCAGCAGCTGGCTGTGCCCCCCTGGGGGACAGAACCTCTGCTGAATGACCCCAGAAGGGACGTCTGGGCTAGGTGTCTTTGGGAAGAATCACTTTAATATGATGCCTTCATTTGAGTGACACTTTCAGGAGCAATTTCTCTGAAACACTTAGATGTATTTATACATGTGTGTCTCTTCCTTTGCATATTTAGCTTTTTCCATTCTGTGCATTTTAGTCCAAGGATGCGTGTTCAGGGAGATCAGAGCTGATTGCTGGCTGGCTCTGCAGCCTGACGGGGCCCTGCTGTGGAAAACCTGCATCCCCTAGATCCTTCTTAAATTGCACAGTGCTAAGTGATTTGTGATTCCAGGCTGGAAAGCCCTACTGCTACTTTAGACTTCTTGAAAGTGAGACAAACTAATGTTTTTCTTACTGCTGCCATGTTAGAGAACCACTGTATGTACTGTGCTGCAAATGTAGCTCGTGACTTCACAGCAGCAGCTCTTTAAACCTCATTGTCCTTCAGACACAGGTAACTGTGGCAGGAGCAGTTTGCTTCTGCTTCCTGGGATGACAGAGGAGAGAAGATGCACCAATGGCACAGTACAAGGTAATTAATTTTTTTTTTTTAGTGTCTTTTATTACATAAATTATCAGCATTGCCTTGGTGACTGCATAAATACATCAACAGAGTAATGCAGCTGTAGTTGTGAAGCTCTGTGTTATCACATTGCAGTCTGGGCAGTTCTGGCATGCAGAACCTTTCATGATGAGCTCCTGTTTCTTGATTTACTTGCTCTGAAGCAGTAAGTGGGAATATTTGTTTCAGACCTGTAGGTTTTTAAAACATGGGAGGTTTCTATAGAGCATTGGTCACTTTGTGAAAAGACTGTAATACCAAGTGTGCAACAACTGAAAGCCTGCAATGAGTGAGCAAATTTAATAAAACTTGGAACTTGCTAGCAAAGGAAGGGATATCACCTCATACTACACTGGTTTCCCAACTTTAAGGAAGTTGGGTGTGATGTAGCACCAGTTTAATGCAGACTGCAGCGTTTTAAAGGCAGCCGTAGGCTGGGCAGTTAGACTTCTACATTCTAAAAACTCTTCATCAAAGGTTTTACAGATCAGTTGGCTTGGAAGAATACCTGATCAGTCTCTCTTGAGGACAAGAGAACTTAGATGCGTTTGGGAGAAAATAAGTTCTTCATAAAAATATTTTTTCGTAATTCTTTTATCAAATTAAGGAAAATAGTAGCATAGCTTTAAAGAGTTTTGTTAACAGGAATTTTTAAAGGAATTTGAATTAAGAATGTAACTAGTGACATCCTTAGAAGTATAATTAAATATTTATGATACTGAAAAATCATACTTTCCATGTGCTTACACAGAGCCAAGTGTTCTTCTTATGTTCCTCTTGTGTATTTCTGTTCTGAGATTCAGGGTTGGGGTAAATTAATGACTCGTGTGTCCAAGCTCTTAAGCTCTATTTTACCCTCTTCCTGTTGTGCAGTTTTCCCAGGAGTTTGTCAGTCACAGTGGAGTAATGCATTTACTCCCTGAACTTGGGTTAGCCAGGACTCTTGGGGAATTTCATTACTCCCTTCTGGAAGGTGCCTGTAGTGTAATCCTGTACAGTCTGTCAGTATTCCTTGGAATCCCTTACCCCAAGGTAAAAGGCAGTGCAAGAATCGTTTTGAAGAACACATCATGGGGAAAAAACCATATTTTTCTTTAGAAGGATTGTGTAGGCATTTATACCATCTCAACTTGATGATTTTCATAAGGAAAAATGTGAAAGCTGCATATCTGAAGGAATGGGATCTATACTTGGATTATTACAGTAATATTTGCCATTAGGCTGCCAGACTGGCTAAATCTAGCTCAGGAGCCAAGCCCTTTGCCACGACTTGATAATCCCACTGCACTGGTGTTACTGTGGTGGGTTTCAGCTGGGAATGAAAACCCTGCTGGAGCCCAACTAGCCTTTTTACCTGTCTAAAAGTAATAAATTATGTTAGGAGTTAGAAATAGGTTAAGAAGAGTTTCAGCGTGTTATAGTCTGAAGAATCCATAAAAGTCAATGTTGCAAGATGGCAGTAAAACTTCCTTACTGCCTTCATGCCGAGCTCCTACAAGCAGATGCGAAATCAAAGAGGAGGAGGGTTGTTTTTATGGCATGTGACTGTTGCCATGAGATTCTTGGTTGCCATCAGAAAGATAATTTTGCTTAATGGCTGTGATCAGCTACCAATTGAGACATACAAAAGTGCTGCGTTAAAATAGCGTTCTGCCAGTTCCTGTGCACCTCTCATCTTTTATCACAAAGAACTGTTTAGCTACCCAGAGCATCAGAAGCAAGAAAGCAGGGCCTTTCAAGGTTAGAGCTCATCATGCTTGGGTAATGCAATTCAGAAGAGCCTAAACACAACAAACCAAAATCTGTGAAATGATGCATGGCTTCACGCTTCTGTAATTTTGAAAAAGTACATATAGATTTCCATTCTTCCACTCCAAAGAGCCCTTGAAGTATGTCAAGTATTTATGGCTTTGGATGTCTCACTTGTACATGCGAGAGTTAATGACTCACACCTTTCCTAAACAATTGAAGTGCTTCCTGAATAGCAGAGAAAACATTCCCTCCTCTGCTCAGTACTGATTCACATTCTGATTCACATTTGTTTGTTGTCATGTGGCAAACACCATTTGGCATGTTTACTCCTAGGTCTTAATTACCCAGCAGCAGTACTTTTCTCTTTATAGGTCTTATTTCCTTTCCCTCTCTCAACTGTAGCATGGAACAGCACCTAAATTAATCCAAAAATAATGGCTTAGTTCTTCCTCCTATCTTCCTTCCTCTCCCCAGCTGCTTCTGCTTCTTCCCCTGTCACCAGCACCCGTGGGCCCTCCACTGAATTTGAGTTAACTTGTTAAAGCAACAGAGTTACTTCAGTGAAGAAGACAGTTTTGACACTAGGTTTGCAGTTCAAATTGGCTCAGTGATGAGGCTTGTAACCATCAGGACCAGCACACAGGAGGGGGGCCACACTGGCACCAGGAACACGGTAAGGGAGAGGGATCTGTGCAGTATCTCTATATTTAACACAAGGAAATTACAGTAAACTCTTCATTCTGCTTAACCATAACTTTTGTTAAAGATTTGTATTGCTTTTTGTCCCTGAAAGAGCTTATCCTGAGGCATGTGAGAAGGTAACAGAGCATGCTGTGGGGCCAGAAGAGAAGGGAATGGCTCTAGGATCCCTCCCCATGTAATCCTTAATTGTTACCCAAACCCTCAGATCAGAGTAGTGTTTTGGCAGATGTCTTGCACAACCCATTTTAAAGAGCTGCTTGCACCTCCTGTCCTGTCTCTTGGTTTCATGCTACATTAGCACGTGTACTCATGTACCTCTGTCCAGAAATGGGTCCCAGAAAAAATGAGGCAAGTGCTTATTTTGCTGAGTTTCTGTTTACCCAGATGAGTTCAACCTGTGGCCGTACAGAAGGATGTCAGCAGCAGCAGCAGGAATGAGTTATGTCAGACCTTTTTTTTTACAGCCCCTTGGCCATATTGCATTCCATCTGCTTATCACAAATGTGTTGCTCTCTCATTTGTGCAGAAAACAGGTTCATAGGGCTATACTGGAAAGGAGGCCATGGAAGCCTTGTGGGCTTAGCACCTGGACTGGGGAGGTGCCTGTGGACCAGCAGATCTGCAGAACAGCAGCAGCAAGACTGGGAGAGCTGGGTGGGGAGGTGACAGTGTTCCAAGTCCAGTTTGTCACAAAAGAAAATGTTCAGTACCCATACTCCCACATTGTGTACATTTCTGATGCTTTTATTTGAAAAAGTTGGAGGTATAGCCAGTAACTGGTTGTTCAAAAATGCAATGAAACATTTATGGGCTAAACATAGCCTATAGGATGTGGTTAAAATAAAGTTATTTGTAGAACTTGGGCTTAGTGATGCAGCATGCTTTGAATTTTAAGTCTGTGGACTGTTGTAAAGGCTATCTGTTCTCTGCAGAAGAATTTGTAGCAGTTAGAGCAGATCTCTCCAAGATGGTCCTCTTTGCATGGGTTGTTACTCAATCACGCTTCATTCTGTTCATTCCTCTGCCCTTTATGCTTTTTCCTGGTTTTCCTCCTCCCTCTTATATGGTTGATTGCATATATATTTCCCTCAATGTATCTCTGCTATTTAAATGTACCAGTGGTACTTGTTCTCCCACTCCCAAACACCACAGATTTGCTTCCCCTTTTGAGAATTTTTGCTGTTGACTGATTACATTGCTGTGTTACTTCTGCTTCATTAACTGCACACGTTAAATTTTTAACAGGTAATCAGTACTATAGAGAGTTTAGCAAAGGAATTTAGCAAAAACACTCGTCGGAAACCAGCAATCATCCTCTGCCCAAATAAACTAATATATAAACCCAAAGTTTCCCCTCCACATCCCACACAAACGTCTATCTTCACACACAAATAAAAATATTTGAAATGTTACGAGATTCCTGTGGGTTCTTTAAATGAAATGACCTTCTCTTGCTATCCCAGGTTTTAAAAAAATAATCATTGGAAACCCAAAATGCTTTCCCTGAACTATTATAACTAGACCACACAGATTGCAGTTTGTGTGTTGTGAGGACAGGGCAGGGTTGTGCTGTAACAGAGCTTATTAGGGAAATCTGGAGTGAAGGCATCCACGGACCAGACGGATTAGGAGAATCACAACTGGAAGCTTTCTTTCTGTCATCCTTCTCTGCAGCATTTGAAAAAGAAATTGAACTAACAGCCCTCATACCTCGAAGCTGTGCCTTCAGGGAGCCATTATGTTCACTCCTCTTTGCATAGAGGATAAATTTATTTTATAATCAAGTGTTGTTAATGCACGGAAGAACATCTGCTTTTTAATGCTGGAAAATGAGCAGAATTTGTCTTCTGAGTATATTGCAAGTGGTGCTGCAGTTCTGGAAAAATCATTTTTGTTCAGGTTTTGCGAGTTTAAAACAATTCAAAATTTTAGGAGTTTCATTTTCATGGAATTAGGAGTACAACAGAAAAGATTTGTTTATTTTTAGAAACTTAGAAAACTGCTTCTTGGGGTACCTTTAACTTGTTCTCCTGTGCTGTCTACAAACAAAAGTAAAACTTGTCAAACTGTAATCCCTGCCTACAAAACCACTCTTTCTCCCAGGTTGCATTGTCCATCAGATGATTTTGATTATCTCTGTAGTCTTGGGAATGGTTCATTGTAACGAGTGAGGCTGTAACTTGTTGCAGTCTCTGGTTGGTTCTTGCTGGGTTTGCATTATTAATGAAAAGCAGAATAAAAAGCCTGTCTGTTTTACCACCACGTTCTCATAGAAGGAGTTCTGTCTCCAAAACATTTTGGCAGGATTATTTAGTGATTTCATTCTGATGTGTCAAATACAGTCACATATTAACAAATAAATTTGGCTAGGATTGTAAATATTTGTTTATGTAATGTAGCACAGCAGTTGTATTTTGGTAACTTGCTATTCTTTTTCTTCCCTTCCTTGGTTCTTAGATATACATAAATAGAAATAGGTTGTCCTTTATCCATATATTGAGAAATTCAGTTTCTACCTGCTTCCAGGTGCTAAATTGTCATTTTCCAGCAAGTTCAGCTTAGCTAATATGGGAGATGGATTTAGTGAATCTCTTACTCTAATAAATCAGTCCAAACTCAGAGCCACATAAAAAAATGCCAATCTGGAATCCTGTGTCTGGTAATGACTGCATCCTTTTTGTGAGAGGCTCGAGGAAAAAGGGACAAAATCTCTCCCCAAAAGAAGAAGGTTTCTTTAGGGACTAGCTGCTGATTTTTGGATTTTTTTCAGGGAACTAATCAAATCTGATCTTCAAAGCTGAAAGCCAACTATTAATGTGGATTCAAGAGACAAGCTCTTGCCAGCCTAAGAAAATTACTTCCATTTTTCTATTCAGGATGAAAAAAAACCCAAACCAAAGCTGAAGTGACCAATTTAAAACAGTGTGAGCATTTTTTCCAGTGACTTTTACTCTGTGTGTGCAGGAGAGAGGAATTAATGAGGTGATTCTGTCAGAACTTTTTGATTATGTGATCTGCAAACTAATTATTCTTCTATAGATTGATTATATTCTAAGTAAGATGTGGTGATTGAAAACATACCCCAATTTCTTGTGAAATCTGGGAATAATTCTTGCAAGAAATGTGTCCTTGGACCAAACTGCCTAATGAACCTGATGGTGTTTGATAGCCACATGCCAAATGTAGATAAATATTTTATAGTTATGAATCAGTTACCCAATACATTCTACAGTAATGGATCTGGTATCTGCTCAGCTGGAGCTTTTATGCTGTTGATTATCCTTTTGGGACTTGCAGGAAAATGGATGCTCTTGAGGTCAGTGGGAAATTTTCAGTGTTAGGGTGGAAAGATAAGATTTATGGTAGAAATACAAGTCTGTTCGTGTTTGGAAAAGGTGGATAGATGTTTTTGAAGTGGAAAGTGTCAGTTTTATGACCAGAACAATTCACAGAAGTGCATTAATTGTCCTGAGCTACTTTACACTTTTTTTCCCTTTTTTCTCCAAATGAGTTGAAATATATTTTGTTGAACCTGTTGACTTTGGATTGTTTTGTGTAGTGGTATCACTTTGTGTAAGCACAACACTGTAAAAAAGCTGTGGAATATCTAATTTCCTTGAAAAAAATGTTTTTACTACTCTCTGGGGCAGAAAACAAGTTCTTGGAAAACTGGGGTTTGTGGGTGTTTTTTAACCATTTCTGAGTAGAGGAGAGAGCTTAGTTTCCAATACACTTTCCCTTTGGTTCCTCATTTTCCTGTCCTAGTCTGTTCTACCACCACCATCCCCTTGTCACACCAAGTGCATCTGCCAAGGACAGAACTTAAACTGTCAAGCCTTCCTCAGCAGTCTTTGTTTACTAGGTGGTACTTTCCCCCTGCCAAAATCTGCAGAGTTTAAGACCCTCCTTTTATTTGGTTGGCAAATGTTAAGGGAGGGCACATAGCAATAAACTTCATTTTCTTAGAATACCAGTACGGACATGCAATTTATAGGAAATTAGTCCAGTGGAATAAGTGTTAGAGTTTATTGAGAATGTTATGATATCATGCCCAACTCAACTTTTTACCTAAGAATTACCGCAGTTCTGGAAAAGCCTTTCTCTAAATGTGTTTCCATGGTCAGAAATTACTTACCAAAAAAAAAAAAAAAAAGCAATGACATGCTAGGAAATTAGAGTTGCCTCTTGTATATAATCTTGAACTGAAGTAATATGAAAAGCATGAAGCTGAAGTTCCCAATCTGGCTGGAAGTTTTCTTGTGTGGGGGATTAGCTTCCAGCCAGCTTAGGAAGCACATCTATCAGGCTGATTACACAACCCACAAGCACTTTCATCAGCTACAGCTGCCAGAGAAGTGCAGGGATAGTCCCTTCGACCAAAAGTGCAGATTTTTATCTTCTTACACAGTTTGTAAATCTGCACCTTAAGAAATGTTTTGTTAACATGCAGATGGGCTCAGGATGGCTCAGCTGCTTCCTTACTATTTAAAGAGAAAGACAAAGCTCCAGAAGCTTTGCTTTACATGCAGTTGGGTAGGGAGTAATCGATCATTTTGTGAGTAAACTTACTACTGAGTAAATTTGGATGTTTCGGAGCAGAATACCCTGTAAACATGTCTTGTACCTTAGCAATGTAAAAAGGGCTCTTCTTCATAAAGTATGGTACACTGCTGTATTCAAACTGCATAAATTTTGCCCAGTTTTTAGCTTCAGATTAAAAGTTCGAGACAGATGTCTAGACTTGTAAAATACTGGAATTAGAGGTGTCAGTGTGACACAGTGAACTGAAATGTGGTGGATTAAGTTGTGATTTTGTTTTCAGGCTTCCTTTTTTGGTTTTGTTTTTTCCTTAAAATAGCTGTACCTTAAGATCTAGTCTGTCATTCTAGATTCTTCACTTCCATTTCAGTTGATTTTTCAGAGACATTTTTGAGGACGTACCTTAGAGGGCATGGGGAGGGAGGTGACAAGATGCTGGTGATAGTGGCACCACTCCAAGAGCTGTGAGTCTGTTTCCTGGTTTGTAAATTTTCAGGATCAGTTTTTTAAAATTGCTTTGGTTTCTGTTCCTCTTTCCTTAGGAAAGCACTGCTTAGGCTGGACTGGCACAGAGTGGTTTTGGCTCAGCTCTTTTCACTGCTTGGCATTTCATCTTGCCAAGGCGTGCTCCAGGCTCAGCATTCACTTGCTGCACTGAATATTTGAGCTGATAAAGGTACTGAGCACTTGCTCCATCACGCAGGGGCAGGGCTGTGTGCATATTGCTGTGTGGATGATTGAAAAATGGTTTAAGTTGAGAGATTATGTCCCTTTGTTTCTCAATTCCTTATTTCTTGTTCCCTGTGTAATGAACTTGTCTAATTTCAATGTGAGAAACACTGTCTTCTCCTGTTGAATGTTCATCAGTGTTTTTCACTAGGGATTACTGCAAAGACGTTTTTAAAATATTTAGCCTACAACAGGTAATTAATCTTCTCTTAGTAATACTGTTTGTATTCTCCAACCCTTTTGAGAAAAGTATCTCATGGGTCTTGAGTGGATGATACAGCAGTGATAATGAATAGTTTGCTTTAATGGAGTTAATTGTGAAATAAATTTTGCCCTCTGAAGTCCAGTCCATTTTTCCGCTGTAGTAGCTGCTCTTCAAGATGATTTATTTTTTTCCTTGCTTGAGATAGATTTTTAGTGAAAAGTGTCCTGTGGACCATGTCCATGTGCAATCTGCATTGCCATCAGCTGTCATCCTCCTCATCCAGCAAGTCACACTTGAGAGAGCTGATTTGAGATAATATCTAATGCAGAGAGTCTCCAGCCTGTGCTCAGGTTGGACCCTGAACACAGTAATTACACACATTTTTAGCCTCTAGTGAGCATTTGCACTAGGAAAGGAACAGTTCAAAACTGAGAGAGCAGGCACATCAAAACTGAGCATCCTTAGGTAAAATACTTCTAAATTTTTCATATTGCAGAAACAATCATTTAGGTTAATGTTTGAGCATTGATAGTTTGAACACTTGGGAAAGGTGTGTGGCTTGGGGCTGTACCGGAAGGTGCGGATGCTTTTCCTTCCTCTGAAAACACCGGTCCAGGATTTCCCTGTGAGCCTGTGCAAATCACATATCCACAGAGAAATAAATGACTGCTGTATGGAGGGATGAGGATTTAAACAAAGCATTAGTAGCTTATTAAAAATCTCTTCTGCAGAGAGTAGAAGTTTTATGTTTCAGTAGGATTTTTAGGTTATTGGCTGCTGCAGTGCTTCTTGTTTTTACCCCGAAAGGATGAAGAAAATGATGCTGAATTGTGACAGTGTAGCCCAGTTTTTTAAGGATGCCCTGCTTAAGGGAATATTCATAGGGCTTAATAATGTATTATTCAGCTTTGAGGTTTAGTTGTGGAGATTTGAATTCAGGAAATGGCATTGTTGTGCAAGAACTGGAGCAGCTAAAAGGAAAGGAGATTAATATGCTAAGATTTGGAAGGGGAAGCTGGGGTTGGAGGATTATGTTAGCTCAGGCACTGATTTTCATATTTAACTAAAACTTTATCTAAAACTTCTTTTTCTTCAGAGCAGAATTGGGATTCAGAATCAAAAAGATGTTACTGATGTATAGAAGCTGAAGATGTTTCTAATCTTTGTGCAGAACTTTTCCCACTGATTCACGAGATCTGGGCATGCTTCACTGTAGGCATTTCTTTCAAGGACTCATTAAAATGAATGCACAAGTAGCATCAGATCATTTTTATTCAACTATGTTATTAACAAAATGGAAAGTTGGCGTGATTAAGCCATGAAACTGTAACTATCCCCTGGGAACAGCTCAACAATTGTGCTTCAGAATGTTTCCTATTTGAATTCAGTGTTTACTTCAACAGAGGAGAGAGGCAGCAGTACAGAGATGAGCTTGTGTGTGTCTACAGTAGACAGACTGGCATTTGCAGAGGAGTTTACATTGTGTTATGTTTAAAATGGAGAAATTAACATTGGATTTTTTTTATCAAGTGGGTATATATTTTATATATTTCATTTTGTTGCTATATACAGTAACTACAAATCATAAAACATAGAAAATTTCAAAGTTCTGTAAGGTTTCATGCCATAAATTATATCACAAGATACAAAATTCTAGTACAAAAAATTTGGTATCTCATATCATTTTCTCTTACTACTGAGAAAAGCACAGCATTGCAGCTTTGATGTTGTATTAGTTTCTCATGGGGAGAGAAAACCTCTTGAACAGAGGAATGAGTTATAAAGGAGTAAGATTAGAGAAAATTAATCTCACAGCAATGAAGTAACTTAAGATCCTCAGGGAATGCATACCTTGTCCTGTTAAGAAAATAAATTAAATCTCCGCAGTTTCAGAAAGGAAAATAAGGATTGTCAATAACTTAATGAAGTATCTAATAAAAAGTTAGTATTGAAAACGACTGACCTGAAGGCCAGTTGAAAGAGTAATTTGTCCATGAAATCCTTCTCACCTGTCTATAAGAAGACCTGGGGCTCCTCAGGCATAACTTACGTCCTGTATTCTGTGTGCCCCTTGTAAGTTAATGTGTTTGTGCTGTAACTTTCAGGACAATAAATGTGCATTGGGAACCCTTTTTCCCACTGCAGCTGGACTCAAAGAGGGGATTCTGGCATTCTCAGCTGGGCAGGTCCTGGAGGGGGGCTGAAAGTGCCATGGCCTTTGTAATTTATACAGCAGGGTCTTAGCAGCCTCCAAAACACCCGAGCTGTCAAGTTGAGCATTTTGTGTGTGGTCTGTAGGCAAAATGTTCTGACCTGTTATGAATGAGAAAGTTGTTCTAAAACTTTAGTGCCTGAGGAGAGGAGCGTGTGTGAAAAATAAGGTTCCCAATGGCACAAATCCCTGCTGAGCAGTGTGCAGGCTGGGAAGGGGCAAGGTGTGAGATACCCTGGTGCATAATTACACCCTGTTCTCAATAAGCAGATATGGTATGTGCATTTCTTGACTGCATGTACCACAAAATACCTGGTGTTTATGGCCTGTCACTATGTTAGGAAATGCCTCACAGGACTGTGTTGCCTTAAGATTTTAAATTAAAAACTTTATAATGGGATGTGCAAATAACATTTACTGAGGACTGAGACTTTGAAGTAGAAACCTCAAAACTTTGGGAAATACTGATTTAGAAAATTCTGGATAACATTCACATGTACAAATATGAATCTTTAAAGTGTTAACATAGATAATCTCCAACTTGTTGGTAGCAGGTCTTTAAAGATCTGTGACAAAAAACAAATGGGGAAAGGCAGCACATCTTACTGCCTAATTAAAAAAAAAAAAAAAAAAAAAAAGAGAATTTCTGGGCTAAACCTTTGGTAATTGTCATTCCAGGAAAAGCAACAATAATTTTCACTCGTTCAAACTTCACTGCCATTAAAGAATAGTTCTTGGTTTTCTGCTGTTCCTCCTTTAGAAGTGTTTGTTGCTTTTGGCAGGTGAGTACGCAAGAAAGCTCAGGATGGTTTGGTTATTTTGGAGGAGCTGGAGCTGTTTGAGAAGACAGGAATTTCTGTTTAGAATGGAAAACTGATCCTAATGGTCTCTTTGGAGACAGAATGGTCTTTCAAAAATTCTTTTAATTCTGGATACTAGAAAAGCACTTTTCTGTGGAAGAAAGATATGTTGGGACTGAAATATGGCACTACTGAACTTATGTCCAGATAAATTACACCAGTTACTGGTTTTAATTTTGATTAAAAGTAACCCTAGAGATGTCTTACTGTTTACAATACCAGTGTTATTCTGGCAACACTTGCTTTTCTTACAGTATTTATACCTCATCCACTGATCACCCTAACTCTGTATGCTCATCTCAGGAGGTGTGACAGGGTGAGTGCCCCAGCTGAGCAGTCAGGAATGCTGTCAGGAGCCTGGCCCCAGTCACACTGCAGATCATCCAGAGCTGCATCTTTTTCTTTGGAAACAGGGATAATGTTTATTTAGCCAGAACTGTGTAGGTCAGGGAGTGCTATTTATAGGCTGAGACATTTTTGTGTTGGTCTGACAAGTTAATACATACAAATTTTTATTTTGAAGTATTTAAGTTTTTTATATATAATGAACTTGATGTAACCTCATGAAAGCCAGAAGGAAAAACTGTATTTGTTAACATGCCATCTTTTTATTTTCCTTCCATGAACATATGCTGCTAATATTTAATCTTCAGCATGTTCCAGATCATGCACTGAAATAATAATTTTTCCCTATCAGATCCCCTTTCTTTTAAGATGGGGCTTTTTTTACTGCCTGGAATTAGTTGTTCTGAGTTTAATTAGGTTTAAGCATTAAGGATACACTCTACTTGCAAAAGAAAGTTTGAAAAGATACCACCTCTTCCTTCATCTTTGTGTCCTGTTTCAAAGGAATATGCAATATGAAACCTCAGTAAAAACTCTGTTTACAGGAAGATAACGATTATTCTTTTGATAATTTCTGTCAGCGCTGACTATTTATGGAATGTATAGTTACCCATTCCTTGTTTGAATTAATTCATAGTTCTGTTTTATTTTAAATGCTGTTTTTTCTCCTTGTAGTCCCAAAATGTTATCAAACAGTTGAATACTCCCTGTGATATGGCCCACTGTGGAAAGCCTTCTGGGGAAGGTGTTAATTTGGTAAAGGAGAGCTTTAGGAAAGAACAAGTGTCAGACACACTCAGCCTTGACAAGGCAGCGCAGGGCTGTGCTTCACTGCTTGTAAAGGGGCATTTTATAATAAAGGAAATTGTAATTAGGGAAATAGCATGTTCCTTAATTGCTGTCATTTTGGAATGATCGACAGTAAAATGTTGGTTTGTGTCCTGCTTCATGAGGGAATGTGATAGACATGGGCTTTAAGAAGCACATCTGGTTTTTAAGTGTTTTTATCCTATATCATGTAGCAGTTCTGCATGTTGATTTTGTAGGTGGAAGGGAGAGTTCACTGGTCATGTGGATAGGGAAGGGAAGGTATAGCAGCTCATTTACAATGTCTGGAAAAAACCCCTTCCAAGACCCACATGATCAGTGTAGAGGAAGTGAGAAATGAGGTGGAGCACCTAAAGCTTTCCAGTTCATGTTCCAACACCTGCTTAGCAGAGCCAGGGAAGAACACAGGACCTCCTCCTTTCTCACAGAGCATGACTGGGTGTTGCAGCCAGCTCCTCCAGCATTTAGATTATCTCCTTTAGGAAGACTTCAAAGCAGGCTCACGAATATGGTAATTGAATGTGGGATCAGGTACAAGAGGACATGTAACTGGAGAGCTTCCTTCTGGAGTCAAACCCTCATAGCTACTGGTGCAGAGAGAAGAGCAGTTTTACAGCAATAAGGTGTTTATTTGTAGTAGGAGACACCAAGAAAATCAAGGAATTGGTGTTAGGGTTGTTTTGTTGGTTTTCAGATATAAACTGCAGATCTGGCTGTCATAAGTAGACCAAACTGCATCATCATAATTCCTTCCCAGATACTCCTACCAATCCCTGTGTTGCCTGTGTAACTAATGGCTGGTGGGAATATGGATTACCTGCTTGGCCAGGTACAGAACTGAGTGTTTAGTCCCAGGACAAGACCATGGGCTGTCTTTTCCCCTGCTCCTGGTTCTCTGTGTTGTGCTGCCAAAGTGAGTGTTTGATGTTGGATGTGAACTCTGTCCCTGGGCACGCTTGACATTTGTAGAGGGCTGGTATTTATTCTATGCAGAACCAGACTAGACCAGTTTTGTCTACTTCAAACAGCAAATTCTAAAGATTTTTAGCATTTGCCATATTGAATAATTTTCAAACCTTTTCAAGCTAATTTTCAGCAGTGCACATTTCCTAAGGTTCCTGATGTTGTATCTCTAATAATACAGGCTTTTAGAGACGGATGGGTCTTTGGCTGACAGGTTATTCCACAGAAGAACATTTGGAGAGTATTACTGACTGATAGATCCTAATGGCTTCTGAAATGCTGTGTCTTGGTTTGTTCTGGAAATCTGAGTAGATATCGCATTCTTTTTGTTTGGCTTTTGGGATAAGGTCTGTAAATTTGTAAGCCTTGTAAATTATTAAGGGCTATGTTCTCATCTTCCAGGCCTGCTTTCTCTGAATAGGTGCTGTGTGCTAAAACTGCTCATTAGTAGGTGGACTGATGGCTGCCTGTATGTATTATTGATGACTTGGTGGGAATTTCCCTGTCTGGAAAAGGGTGGTAGGCTGATAGAAATGCTTTGCATAGAAAGGTGATGTTGAAAGATTTGACACTTCGTGCATTTATTTCTGAAGGTGTGTTTGGCCTCATGCCGTGGGGTACCCAGCATGAAAAGTTGTCACTGGGAAGCTGATGGAATCCTGTCTTGCAGTGCTCTCACTGTTCTTACAGACCCATGAGATTTTTGCTATAACTTTGATATAATCTGGAGTGTATTCTTATAAAAGCAATACAGTTTTATTTAGCGTGTCTTCATAAATATATTGCCATTTCTGCTACTGTTTTACCACTCAAAAATGGGCTGTTAAACAAAGCTAAAGCAATGAAGTAGAAAAGATTTCTAAAGTTGAGAGTGGCTACTGTGGTATCCTACCTATTATCAAAACCAGCTTCAAAGTGTTACTGCCAGCCATCAGGCAGAGAAAACGGGCATTATCCTGCCTGAACTCATAATCCTTGAAGTTTGAATCTGCTCTTAAAGATCGAGTGAGACAAAATTTCATTACTATGTATTCCATTAAGAGAATATATTGCCAGTATATGTAGGATAACTTTTCTGCTAATGTACAGATTTAAAATGGTTTAGGGACATAAATCAATACCTTAAAATGAAACCCAAAGCTCAGAATGCCCATTTCCTTTAAGACATGGTTCATTCAGGATGATTAGTAACTCTTAGTGGT
Source organism: Corvus hawaiiensis (assembly GCF_020740725.1). Taxonomy (NCBI): domain Eukaryota; kingdom Metazoa; phylum Chordata; class Aves; order Passeriformes; family Corvidae; genus Corvus; species Corvus hawaiiensis. The sequence goes on along the minus strand of NC_063225.1, from coordinate 19,685,482 downwards.
ACACCTCCACTTAGGCCTGTCTAAATCTGGATTGCCACAACTTTATCTTGAGACATGTCCTGTATCACTCCCACTCCCTCTGGTTCCTCGTGGTGGCACTGGCTTGGTTTCCAGCTTGGTCAGTTTCTAGATCTGCTCTTTGTGGGATCATGTGAGCACAGGAAGGGGCAGAGGCTCAGAAGCCAGTGACAAGGGCAGGGCTATGCCAGCCCAGGTTCAGGCTGATTTAAAGGGTTGTAGATCCACACCCTTTTGAAGCATCACTTGTTTGGAATATATTATCTTTAAGTTTCCGCTGAGCCTGGAAGTTTCTAGTTGAAATGGATTTTAGATTAAGCAGAGAATTTGCAAAACAATAGGAGAGAAAAATGGTAGCATGAGTCATAAGCATGGGACCTTCCCTCTCTGTCTGCTTAGAACTGCTGAGATCCCGAGGATTAGTTCACAGACGAGCTGTAGTTTCCAGCATGCAATCAGCCACTATGTCCATTGTACTTTCAGTTTGCTGGAATAAAAGAACCAGATTAGTCATCAAAACTTAGGGTTAGCATAAAACTCAGTAGTTTATGACCGCTTTTTTGGACAACACACCTTAGATGGTATGCTAAATGCTGATGTTTATTCAATGTTTATTGGTTTGATATGTTGGCAAAATGGCTGTGTCTAACAGATGTGGGGCATTCGGGTTGGTCTGTGTCTGGTTTTCCTTGTCAGCCATATTTATCATTGTGCAGCTCAGCAGTCAGACATGTTCTGCAAAGCTTCTGCAAGATTGTCATGATGTCCAAATGTCTCATTGGAGTCCCTTTAATGTTGAACTTTAGATGAGACTGTGAAGGATTTCTGCCTAGATTTATTGCTAGATGATTTCCTAAGCCAAAGTAACTCGTACCTGTTAGCTGTGGGCCACACAGCCCTTCTGAGAAGCAGGGAATTATGGAAATGTTTGACTTCTGAGCTAATGGACAGTTGAGGACTGGGAAGGGTTTTCTTACAGCCTGGCTTCCAGGCAGCTAGCTGTCCCCATCACCCTTCCTGGTGGATGGCAACAGTCACTGGAAACTTGGGAAACCCTTCCCTCACGGGCTGCTGGTGTGTAATGGCCTCCAACGGCCTTCACTGCTCCTGGAGCAACTGCCAGGATATTGCTCAGCTCTGCTGTAACTCAGCCAGCACGCTGGCATCCCTAAGAACATTCTTGCAAACACCAAAGCATATTGTCTCCAAAAATACAAAATACTTAAATCCACACCCATCCCCATCTTCTTCCAAAGCCACTTTTTATTGTAAATTAAGGCATTTTCATGAACTCTGGTGTTTACCCAAGTTGATATTTCTTTTCATGGATTTTTGGAATGATACCATTCAGTAATGGCATTATTGACAAAAGAGATATTTCTTTCTGTACATTTGGGAGGATAATGTGGCCAAACTTGGAATTTAACAAAGCCTAGAAATGTTTTTGGGCACTGAGTAGTAAATCATTAGTTTGGGCAACTTCGTATGGCACTGTTCTGAAGACTGATACCAAATAGTATATTTGCATTGGCAAAGTGAAGTGTGTTTAAATTCCCTATGGAACTCAGAACTTGTGTGACTTGTGGGGATGATTAAAAGATATCATCTCAAGATTTAACCATTTAAATACTGCTACTCTAAATCTGCTCCCTACTCGTCATTGCTGTATCCCTCCCTCATCTTTAGTTTAATATCACTCTTTCCCATCTCTTAATGTTTCTGTAGCTTATCTCATGTGTAGAACAGAAAGCAAATCAAAGCTGGGATTGCATCTGTGGTGGCACTGCAGCCCAGTAAAGCTTGACTTCTGTTCTTTCCTGGTCATTCCTTTCCCCTCTGTGCTGTCTCCTGTGCCATGCCAGCACATGCTGGTGAACCCAACCAGGGAAGTGATTCAGCTGGAGAAGGAAAATCCTGCCAAAAAGAACAACTGCCAGCATAAATGCATGTGGTCTTGGGTGGTTGGGCTGGCATGGGAACAAACAGCTGGGGGAAAAAAGGTGGGATTTTTTTAAGTTTGTTCTCCTGCTGAAAAAGTTATAATGGAGCCACAGCCTCCACAATTCAGGTTTTGCCTAAAAATAAGTGATATGTAAATGGGACACACACAGCAAAAGAGACAACACCATCAGGGTCTCTTTTTTCAGATCTCTATGTTGGTTTAGCCCAGGTCAGGTCCTTACTAAGATAAATTAAGTCAAAGCATATCACTACGAGTGATGCTGATGAGGCTCAGGCAAATGACTTGACTGCTGAAGTTCCGTGCAATGAGGTTTTTGACACAATTTCTGTGAGCCAGGTTTGCAGCTTGCAGCCTCTTTGAGGAGCAAGGTAAAAGGTGGTACTTGACCTGCAGGTGTTGGTCACTGGTACCCTTTGTGCAGCCCCCTGTGGACCAGGACCAGCCCCCTGACCCACACCAGCAGCTTCTGTGTCCCATGTCCATGTGCACATTGCTCCACTGACTCAGCTTTGGGTCTGTCAGGGCAAATGAGGAAGACAAGGATTCCTCATGGATCAAGTATTCCACTTGGTTTTCCCTTTATTTTTCTATAACGCTAGAGACAAACTTGCAGCTGTGCAGTTGTTGGTGTGTATGTACCAGGGTGTGGCTTGTAGCAGTGATCCAGTTAGAGTAGAGCAATTGGGAGAGCATCCTCAAGGTCTCTGTAAGGACATAATCCAATGTAGAACTTGCTGCTGCTAGGGCAGTTGCTGAGCACGCTGCCCTTCTCCTTCCTCCCCACCCACGGTGGTGCCGCCACCTCAGGTCTTTGCAGCCAGTTTAATGCAGTAACTCATGAACAGAACCTGGCAAGGGCAGAGAGTGCCCTGCTGTGTTAGGGAGTGGGTGGGCACGAAGAGGAAGCAGAATGACATGGCTGACAGCAGAGGCAGGGAAAGGAGTGAATCCTGTCTTTCATCTGTCAGGACAGCCTCGTGTGACTTCGATCTTAGTGGCACAGGTGATGCAGATAAGGAGCGTTGCCTGTGGCATTAGTGCTGTGTGTTGCTCACGCCTTTACTGCTCTGTGTTGGGTATCAGCTCGAGGCTTTTACCTCAGAAGCACAAGCTACACAACCAAGCTGCAGCACAGCCGTAAGCTTGTGCATAGCTCAGAATTCAAAAAGGAAAAATTACTTTCCCTTTAGCTTACAAACCCACAGCTTAAGGGCATTTTGCTGAAGGAGGAGGACCCTGATGCATGTACTGGGTGTTTTTGGTGATTGATTTTTGTGCTGAATCATGAACCTGTAGTTTAAGTGTAACTTCTGAAACTCACAAATAAGTATATGCAATGAGCAGTGAAGTGCAGACACCTGATGCTTTGGTTAGGTGGCTTTGTCACAGTGCTCCAAAGGTGGTTTTTAGGGAAGCATGTTGTGATAGCAGTAGCCATCATGCTGCTCTCATCTGCCTCTCTTCCATCACACAAACAAGAAAAATAAGAGATGTTAAACTTACTATTTGTAAGCCCCGTCACAGCCAACACTTTTCCATTGTCTTCTGTTCTGTTGGTTTCCTACAAGAGGTTCTCAAACTGTAGTCAGCAAAAATATACTAAACGGCTTCTTTTTGTCTGCAAGGTTTGAGTGTACGTGGCAGCCTGTGTGGAACCAGTCTGCACGGGACCGAGTGCCCTGTTAGATTACTTTAAATACACGCTTTAGGAAGCGATCCTATCCAGGTCACGCTCCCTCTCAGCCCTCTGGCATGGAGGAAAGTGCTGACAAGTGTGATGCTTTCATTCAGAGTGGTATCTCCTAGAGGAAGAAACTTCAGTTCAAAATGCATACACAGAATTTTAACTCTTAAGTATCACCTTCCTCAAAGATCAGGGAATAATCAGTTTGCTCCCGTTACGTAAGGAAAATTCACTCCAAAATCTCTTAAATTATAAAGGGAAAGAGGATTTACCTTAGTATACATTTCTAAATATTTTTACTTGTTAGAGAGCTATTTCCACCATAGTACATGCTTTTCTGTCTATAGAAAGTTTGTGTAATGCTCAAAATTCTGTGTGGAAAGAGGTCTGAGCCTAAAAGGGAATAAAGGCAATGTCTCTCTGAGCTGTACTTGGGCTCCCAGGATGCTAATGCCTGTGTCAGAGGAGATAAAGTGAAGGGAGACTGCATGAAACCCATCAGAGCTGTTAAGCTGTAGCAATGCAAAGCTGCTGGTATTTTAAATAATGGTTAAAATAAATTCCTGTCGGTTAGTGCTGGACTATTTGAAATTCCCCTAGGTTTGAATAAAAAGGGAGAAGGAATTTTAACCAGCTCATTTGATAGAAAAATGACCTGCAGATGTGGTTTGAGAGAATAATAGGCAGCAGATTACAGTGGGGAAATCATGGCAGAGCATCAGACTTTGATGGGTTTATGCAGAGTGGGCAGTGGGGCGATGGGAAGAATTCCCTCTGCAAACCAGCACAGCACTCGTTTTATTTCCACTGCCTGTAGCTGTTCATAGTAGCATTAAGTCTATGAAGTCATATATGCTGAAGAGTTTTAAAATATCAGAAGTGTTACATGATGTGCAAATATCAGTGGGCTTTCTCCTGTTTATGTGCCTATTTGCAAGTACACTCCTATGTGGAAGACCTTGTGTTTCTTCCAGTCTTATAATCGAGGGCAAATACCCCTTCCCTATTTTCCAGTGTCCTGAAATGTATTTAGTAAATACTAGATTTTATCAACACTTAAGATGATGTACTGAAAATATAAACAAAGTTGGGTTTTTTCTTCAAACCTTCATAATTCTGCCAAATTAGAAGGATTTTATGAAGAAGGCAAAAATTTTACAGCCACCAAAATTCAATTATAAAGTGAATTTCTAAGCAGGAAAGCTCTTATATACATATATAGAATAGCCCTGGAAGACCTTTTTTTCCTTTTCTCTGTCTTAGGAAAACCTAAAATACACTTGGTGTAACTTAACAACAAAAAACTTGAGATTGCTGTGGCAGGCTACAAAAATTTAAGTATTCTCATGAATGACACCTGCAGGGATTTTTTGTTAAATAATGGAAGCCAACATTTTTAATGCTACTTACAGCATTTACAAGCACATTTGTGATCTGGAAAAATATACTCTAAAATTCTTGTGTGGGCTTGTGCAGCCCAGGGATGCAATAACATGGAATGTTTCATGTGTGACTCCTGTGGGATTTTTCTTTTTGCCTTTTTTTTTTTAATAATGCTGTTTTTGGTATTCGAGATGCTTACCAGAGATTAGAAGTGGAGTGTTCCTCAAAAATTTTAATAGAACACTTTTTGTGGCAGCAAATAAACAATGTCCATGTCTGGACTGACCAAATCTTCGGAGCAGTTCCAGAGAGGAGCAGGGCTCTGACTGGGTGTGGTTTGAAGCAGTTTTTAATACAAGATGTTTTCCCCAAGGGGAACTGTACTTGCAGTGACCTTACCTGCCCTCAGCTGGGGTTCCCTGACTACTCCTTTAGTAAAGAAATGTTGCCAGGATCTGTTTCCTGCTGTGCCCCCATTGTCCTGATCCAGTGTCCAGCCAGGTAGTGGTAATAAGGTGAGAAAAGCAACTTTACCTGTAACAGCAGCTCCAAAGTGTTTCAGTTGCGCCTGAGGGGAGCCTGACCTGGGTACTGGATCAAAATACTGCTCCAGAGTTTCAGGAATATTTTGTACTTTTGGAAGTGAGTGATGAAGATCCCATTTGGATTTTAACACTGAAAAATAAAAGTTGAGTTCCAGGTATTACTCCTACAACATTAAAAGTGTAAAATGACCGGTAATCATTCTTCAGCCTCCTTTACCACCACCCACTGTCCAGTTCGTTGCAATCTGTTTCACTGCCCTTATTTCTATTCTTTCAATATATCCATACAATTAGAATACAGAGGCTCATTAGTGTCTGTCTCTAGCATGGGTGCCCCTTTTTAGATGAGGTAGGAAGTTACAAACGGCAGTGAAATGCTCATTTGAGGGGGAAACAGACCTCACTGAAATTATTTCAGCTCTGTAAAGCATGAAGGCACAGAAAAATAAGTGATTTCTACTATAAATCTTAGTTTGTTCCCTATTTCATATCTTTTAATAATGCGTGAACAGTTCTGCTTACAAATGTGTAGAATCACAGTGAACCTTCTTTTATTTCCTGTGGTTTTTCCCTAAATAAATTTTCTCTACCATCAAACATGCCTCTTTGTTCTCACTGCTCTAGAATTCTTTCATCCTCTTCTCAAAAGCTTCTGAATATGACACACAGTCTCACTTGAAAAGAATGCAGAAGAGGAATGCAGGGCGGGGAGTTGGAGGTATGGAGCAGCATCCACTCGGCAGGAATACAGACAACAGGACACTTCCCCCTGCAAGACAGATTGAGGGGGGCCTGTGAAAGAAATCACAAGTCGTTATGGCACAGGAAAAAGTAAATAGAGGTGATAAAGGAACCAAGTTTCTTATCTGTTTTCTTTTTTTTCTGACAAGAACCTGGCAGCTCAAAAAAAAAGCACAAAGCTGAGAAGCTGTGGAATGTCCTTCCACAGGATGTTTTGGATACGGGATTGTAAATGGGTTCAAAAGGTAATTGGATAAATTTATGAAGGAAAATTCCATGTGAGACTATGAAGTACAGAGACCCCAGTTCTTTTACAGGAACTCTCTGAGCTGCAAATGGCTGGAGATGGGAGCGAGTTTGGAGAAAGTGGTGCTGTTCATGCCTTGATACTCTGGGCAGCCTAATGGACACGCTGGATTTGGGGCTCATCTGCCAGGCTGCTGGCATCCTGTAACCACTTTTGTCCTCTCTGGGGCTCTCTTTGGGGTATTTATGATCCTTCTGATCTTCTCAACATCTTTGATATTTGGCAACTTTGCTTAATCTGCAGTTTGTTACCTCTGTTGTTTCAAATGTCAGCAGCTGAATCGAATCCTCCCTTCTCAGATGAAGTCTATAATTTATCCTGCACAGATGTGGAGCACTCCTGCTTTTCCAGGGCAGTTGACTCCTCTGTCCTTAAATTTGTGGTCAGGAGTAAAATATTTGAAAAAGTAACTTGCTGCTTCAGCCTTTTCAGTTTGGAATTTTATTCTGAACTAACATATAAAATCATTTTCCAGAGGAGCATTTAACAGATTCCTCTGTAGCTTTGGTAACTGTTACTGAAGTACAACACTCACTGAGGTCACTGCACCCTGGACAGTTGCTTTTAGCACACGGAACCATGTTCCTTTGGCCCTGTGATCTGCACCAACCTGTCAAGTGTCACCATTTGCATTACTCTTCTAATAGTCCTTTACTACCCTCTTTTGATTTTGCCTCATTTTTCTTTAACTGCAGGTTTCAAATAACCATTTTTCTCTGGCAAGTGAGTTTAGAATTAAAGCCTCTCAGTCTCCCTTTCCATACCAATACTTTATCAATGCAAGTGCATAACTCTTACATTGATCTTGAAGCTAAATTTCAGTCTTATTGTCTTTCTGTGTGTTTTGTTTTGTTTTGTTTTTTAAGCAAATGCTCTGCCCTTGTAGAAGTGAGGCTGCAGCAAGCTCTCTTATGTGTCTAATGACAAGCCAGAACTGGAGCAATGCTTGCAGTGTATTATCCTCTGTCCTTGCCTCTTTCCGATGGCTTAGTACCGATTGTTTCCAGTTGCAGCTGTTTTATACAGCTGCCAAAACCACTAATGCCCAACCTGTCTCTAGTAAGAGAGAGTTTAAAGAAATAATCTTCCTTTTCTTCAGTGTTTTGAAAGATGGAAATGCTCTGGGTTATGATGTAGTTTGCCTGGTGCATTCAATCTTATGCTATGGTGGAGTGGGTAAATGGCTGGTGTTGAGCAGTGCAGTGCTATGTATGCAGCTCAGGCAGGAGAATTTCAGATAACTGGGGAAAAAAATCTGGAACCATTGAACACTTGCTGAATTTTGTGCTATTTAAATGCATACTCTGTATCTTAATACTTCAGAAATATTAAGTGCTGCCTGAAGTTCCGTGTTACAGCTCTAGTTGTTTTCCATCAGTATTTTTAAACTGCAGTCAGAACAAGGGAAAATGCCTTAAGTACTTGAGGGAGAGAAATAGCCTAGGAAGGAATCACAGAGCCTCTTTCCCATCCCCTCAGGCTTTTGCAAGGGAGCACTACTGTCACCCTGAGTGCTGTTTGCCTTAAGGAGGTTTTTCAGCAAATAGTCCTGGTTTTGTTAAATTTGCCAGTGGTCAGTCAGGTTTTATATTCAGAGCACTGTACATTGTGACCTGTCTTCAAGCTCTGCTTACTCTGTTGACTGACCTGCAGTTCTGGCCCTTTCACTGATGTCATGGTTGATTTCTGACGTTCTCTCTCACCTTCACCACTTGTTGCCTTTTTTTGCCTTCTGGCTATTTCAACCAGTTCAGTTTGCTTTCTGATGTAGTTTCTTCCTTTAGATTTACATAGTATATGAGTGCCTTTTTCATTGCAAGGTCAAATGGTACTTCATTGAGAAATCAAAATGTGTGGATTGGCTCTTGTCACAAGCTTAATTTAACCATCATTTATGTTCCTGGAAGTATTCCATTTTTGATCCATTTCGTTTATCTTAATACCTGCTTTTAAGCAAAACTTTGACAAATGATAGCAATATGTGGGAGATATTTTAGCACAGTCTTTTGAAAATCATTTTCCTAATACGTGAATTCTAGTCCAGACCAGACTTAAAATAATAGCATTACAAAATGTCAAACCTGGTAAAACTATTAAAAAAAAAAAAAGGAACTTTGACTAATGGCCCATGTATATGGCTTAACATTTAAGTAAAGATTGCATTTCTGACTTGAGCGATGAGAAGAATTCAGCTAAAGCATTTCTCTGCAGCTTCCTGCTGAAGTAAGTTGTCTTTGTCTGGCTGTAGCTGTGGGAAGAGCTCAGTGCCACACATCTCTGGAATTTTCCAGCTTTGTCTGGGATGCTGTTCCCACTCTGCCTGCGGCCGTGAGCCCTCTCTCCCGGGACATGCTGGCTCTGGACTCCAGCGATGGTTTGTGTTCAAGCTGAGTTGGCTTCCTGGGCTAGATACTTGTGTTTTAGCAGGGGTGGTGTTTGGCAAGCCAGGGAAATGGCAGGATTGTTCTGACAGAGCCATCGAGGTCATTGCTCATAATTGAGAGTACAGAATTGAGGGTCAAGAGATGGATCCTCTGCCGTAGCCCAGGAAAGAACAAGCTGTGGGTGAATGCCAGGACAGGGATGCAGCCTCATGGCATCCCCCCAAGTTACAGGGGCTGCAGAGGCTGCATTGACCCCCTGCCCTTTGGTAAGTGGTGTGCCCAGGCAGGAGGGGTGGCATTCGTGTTGAGCTTATCTTGGGGCTCTTATTGCAGCTGTGCAGAAGTTTGCAGTCCCGCTGATGCTGGGGCCTCTTGATTTGCCTTTGTCCATGGCATTAAACTGTTCAGCGACTCACAACAGCCTCTGCTCTCAGGAACTTCATTTTATAGGAACAGATTTCATGAGGAGAATGCCATGCACACATTCAATCTGTCACTTTTTCCTCTAATCCCAAATCAGTACGATTTTCTGATAACCTCTGTTGTATATCTGTTAATGTTTGTTCCTGTGGGGGCGAATATTTGAGGCTGGCAGCCACAGTTTTAGTGTCAGGCTTGTTTGGATGTAGGCCTGGACTTGGAGCAGGAAATCCACTGCCATTTCACAGCTTTATTTTTGAATGGAAACCAGGGAATCGACATCATGCATTCAAGAGCAAGAAAAATAGCATTTACAGCAGGGTGTAAATTTTTTTTTATGATCCCAAGCATTCCTTTGTTTGCAGTTTTAGCTTAATATATTCATGATACCTTGAAATAGGGATATGCATGGAGATGGGGGTTTGAAATTGCTTTTGTGGTTGTTTCTGGCTTATATAAATGTATATATTCTGTAAAGATCAAAAGTGACTGGGAAAGAGGATTTGGAAGAGATTATTCTTTTTTTTTTTTTTTTTTTTTTTTTTTTTTTTTTTTTTTTTTTGCAATACATTGGAGGGTGGGAAGAGAAATTTCAAACTTGTTCTCTCAGACTTTGGTTTTGTTCAGTTTTCTTACTTTCACAAGATGTAATATTTTTATCAAAATTTCTAGTCACTGGAGTGAAGTATATGCAAAAGTGTTGTTAAGTGTTTCAATAAAAATCTCTCCTGCTAGTTGATCACTGATGCACAAACTCTGTGGTTACTCCATTAATTCTCCTGTGAGATTCCAGGACACTTTTTCAAGAGCAGATCTACTTTTTTTATACAATTCATTGAAATATATGGATTTTCTTTAAATATTTTCAGGTCTGCATTGTTTTTAATTTTTTATTTGCATATAAAGTTAGATTATGGTCATGCTGTTTCCAGTGCTTCTGAAAATACTTTTAAAGTCTGCCTTGCATGATCTGTCAACTCAAATTATTACATTTGCATCTCTTTTTCTACAACCTGTGCAACTAAAACCACTTTAATTTGTCTGTGTTACATGATAAAGTTCAAGGGAGAAGATAAGCCAATTTGTTCATGGCAATTTTGAAATCCTGCTTAATACTTTTATTTAAAATGGTCTATTAGGATTGAAAGGAAAGTGTGGGAAGAAAATGGCATATCCCAATGTAGAAGCTGTAGAAGTCTTGTCAGAGTGCTTGAGAAACTTTAAATGGTCTTGTTTAGTTAAACAAGGAATTAGGAATTTGCTTAGGGAAGATGTGGGCTGGAGGTTGTATAAAACAGAATCAGAAAGGTCATGGGAGATGACAGCAGGGCTTGGATGTGATTGATAGTTGAAGGCAGTTCATGTGCATATGTGGAGAAAGTTATTTCCAGCATTGCTGGAACTCTGGGGAGATTTTAAATCATTCAGTTCATGTCACAGATTCTTCAGATTTGCACATGTACAAACATTATTTGGTGGCAGTTCAATGTTGTCTGTAGTTATTTGTTACCTTTTAAATAGCAGCAACATAAGAAAGAAAGAAATTGTTGGTGCTAATCTAAACTGGACAGTAGGAGTAATGTTCCTTAAGTATTTTGTGTTCATACTTGAGGCGAATTTTCTTTATTAGAAATGTTTTAAGAGATCATTTGGAGAAATCTGGAAGAGAATTCTCTGTTAATCTCCAAAAGCGAAGGTTGGTCCATTCTTGTGCAACGAGGTGAACGCTTCTGCAGAAAAAATTTGGAGAAGAAAAATATCGGAACCAGTTAAAGGCCCAGGATTTGTGCCATTTTTCAGCAGTGCTGATGTACCCTGCCCTGTGCTGCAGCAGGAGCTGTCCCATGGGGATGGACAGCTTGGTGACAGTAGGGCTATCTGTACACAGAAGGGAACCAAGATCTTTCAGGAGGGTTACAGAGAAAGATGGAAACCTAAGCAGCACCATGCACAGGCTAACGAAAGGGATTGCAAGCACATTATATTCAAAAACTTGTAATATTTGAATGACTTTCTTTAAACATGATACAAACTCTACTACTTTACCAACATTCCTCCTTTCCTTAGCACTCCCCTTGCTTATCTTTTGCCAAGAGCTGCTGTAAGGAAATACTTCTCTGCATTTCTGAATGCAGTGAGCCTGAAACTCTTCTGCAGTGGCAACTTGCAGTACTTCAGTAAATTGTGGCTTTTGTCAGATAAATCAAATTGGTAAAATTTTTCTTGATCCCCAAAACCCTCATTTATCTTTCCATTAAAAATATATATATATTCTCCAGCTTCCATTCTTCCCCTTCAATCTGTAAAGCACAGCAGCATATGATGTGGTTTCTGTGTTGATTTTCAAGATAATTTTTAGCCTGTCAAAGACCTTCTGTCTCAACAACTTTGAAACAAAGATTTTTTGAATAGATGAGAAAGTGCAGCTGCCAGATTAACCAACACAAGAAACTGGAAGGGGAGGATCTTGCAGATGGTTCTAATAAAACTGGGCAAACAGCAAACAGGGGTGGGGGAGAATGGGTTGAAATGCAAACTGTAATCCCAGTGCAAGTTTTGGCATTAGTTTGTGAAAGACAGTCGCATAAACAGCCATGTGAGGGTTTGGGATTGGGGACAGTTTATTGCTGCTCTCAGTTTTTCCTGTTGCTACTGCACTGCCAGCTTTTCCTTCTCCCTGTATCCCTGTGTCCATGCTGCTACCTGAGCTTGTGTTGCTGTGCCAAGAGCCCTCCTCTGGAAAGCCACATTCAAATATTCATAGGATTTTTGTGAATGTGAAATACCATTAAAAGTCAAGGTTTTCAGTAGATGTTGAAAGAAGAAATTGTGCTTGTTAGAGCACAAAGCAGTAAAAATGGAGCAGAGGCTTGTGTTGCTTCATTGTTCCTGCCTGCTATCCCATAGCCAAAAGTCCATTTTGGCCAAGCCTTGATAAACCCTGTGTTTGAAGTTTGTAGTACATGATTCATTCATAAGGATGAAGGGTGACTAGTAGTAATTTCTGTCTTTTCTGCTAATTTTCTCCTCTTACTGAGTGGTATTAGGTCTGTAATATTAGGCCGGCAATTGCAGTAGGAGAGATGCGGCTGAGGGCCTGGATAGTCTCTGATGGTCTCAAATTCAATCACTACTTCTTGACATGATAATTTGGGGTTCTTTGGTGGTTCTTCAGGCCAGAAAATCTTACTGACACCTCATTTCCAAAGCCAAAACAATTAAATCTTTATTTTTTTCTTCCTCCTGCTAATCTGTCCCTCCTTCAATGAAAGGAAGAGTGTTTGAGAGCACACAGGCTTTCAGCTTACACAGCAGCCCTTGGGATGTGTCTTCATCTTGCTGTGTCAAAAGCTTTTCAAATCAGTAGTTCGGGAGTAGCAAATCCTTCAAACGCATGAGTAACAGATACTTACTTGTTTTATTGAAGAGTCCTTGAGCATGAGCAAGTCATTAAGTACTTCCTTTCTCCCCATGAATCAGTTCTATTTTAAACAGTCATCATGTATTTAATATTTTTAAAAGTATAAGAAGTTTTTACTTCTAAACTTTCTTGGAGTCTCTTGTGTACCTCTATGAATTTGTATTAAAAACGTATCTGTCAAGGGCTGCACATTCCCTGTACTGATGCATTCCCTTTCCCTATCTCCTTCAAGAGTGGATATATTCTGTGTGCAGCATTTCTTTGCCCAGTTTTGAAGCGAAGAAGTTACTACTTTGAAAACAGAGCACATCTCTCCACTGCCTGGTCAATGGGTAATGCCACCTCAAAATGCCACCACCTGAGTGGCATCTCCAGAGCTCAGCAACAACCCCAGAGCAGTGTCCTCACGCTGCCCGGGGGGCCTGGGAATTCCTGTGTGCAGTGTTTTCTGTGCCAGGTGATCCCTGCAGCCTCTTCGGCAAAGCTGTCATGCACACAGTGTGTGGGGAGCCTGTGGAATTCCACTGAAGGGGATCCCGTGGTTTAATGGAATGCTTTGTCGTGGATATTGACCGTGTGATGTTGTCATGCTTTGCTGATTCAGTCGATTTGGAAAAAAATCTGTTCCCCCTCTCTTTACTGTATCATGCAAAAAGGATAACGAACATGAATATTTATAATTAAGTATTTTTGCAGGGGTTCGTGTCCAAGATACAACATGCTGAGACATTAAACAGCACAAGTGTTGCCAGAATCCTACCAGCTTGGCAAATCTGACAGCCAGCTGAAGGCAAAGAGGGGTTTTTATGATAAAATCAGGCCATGTACTGAATGCTAAAGCATCACCAGTTGTTTACAGCTCGGGAAGAGTTCACTTGCAACCAACACGAATAGGAGAAACCTTTCCCAAATGATGCTTTGTTTCCTTGTGGATTTGCTTCCGTTTTTGCCTCCTTACACAGTCAGCAACCATAATTCAGATGGTGGGGTTTGGAACAGTCTTCCTGTTCCTAATCTTGTGAAGAGGTGCCCTTTTATCCCTGGCTGTCGCTCAGACTGACAGGACAGGGAGCTGCTCCCAGCCTTGGCAGTTGCTGCGGCTCGGGATGTTTGCAGCAGTGGCCTGTGATTCATTGGTTCAGCATTCCTCGCCCTCTGTGCTTCGAGGACAGCGCGGAGGGACCGAGTCACGGGGCAGCTCTTTTCATCCGGAGCTTCTCCTGCCTGAGCCTCTGCGGAAAGCCAAGGGGAAAACGGACAGGGACTCATCTGCAGCTTCATTTACTCCATCCATGTTAATTGCCTCTTTAGAACGGCAGCTAAAAAGGATTGCACATCATCTCTATCAATTAACTTAAAATGTTTTAAATTCATCTGTAGTACTGGGCACTGGAACAGAAGTGAATATGGAGTGCTTTGAGTCTTTTCTTTTAGAGTGGTAGATTGTGTTTTTTAAGTCCCTGTGCTGCTTGTGAGCACAATGACAACTGTATCTATAATCTCTATACCACCTGTTGCCTTAGCTACCATTTAATGTGCAATATGATGTTGGAGATAAAATGCTTTCTGTGGCACCTATAAAACACCTCAGTGGTCCTCACGAGCCACAGGAACACCAGATTTATATACAGCTGTGGCAGTGAATCTCTGCTATCTCCAGCTGTGCCAGAGCTGTTGGAGTGCAGCTCCACAAGCAAAGGCAAATGGCAAGCAGAGCCCTTTGCTGGGCAAAGCCTGCAGAATTTTAGGACTAAGTATAAATGCCTGCATGCAGCTAAAATTAAAAAATGAGTGTGACTGTTGATATTTTATTCTATAGATACACACTGGCAATGTATTCCTGGTTTGTTGTTCCCTACAGAGACGTGCCCAGAGGTGCCCACAATTTGGGAACAGGCACTGCAGGCTGTTGGAGCCGGGGCCACCTCAAACTTTTGGAAGGGGTTAAAATTTTACACAAACACATCTCCTTATGTAGAGACTTTAAATAATCTTTCAGTGCAGCCATTCCATGCCATGAAGTGTTGGTTGATTTCTCTTTTCTTCAGGGCTATTTCTCTTATTTCAAAGAACTTGATAATATGCAAAAAAAAATTCTGCTTCTCTGTGAGGTTTTTAAAACTGCTAGGGACTGTGGTGTTCTCTCCACATTCTTTCTGGAGGCTTTGCAGGGCTCCATTCTCATTCCTTCTCTTCTCCTGCATCCTATTTCTGGCTAATCCCATCTGCAAAAGCAAATTGGTTGGTAACACCTGGGTTAGGAGAAGATTCAATCTTCTCTGTCCAGAGTAAGCTTTTGACTCATCTCTAATATCTCCATTTAGACAATGAGCCACAAGTTGAAGTCTAATTTAGTGGCTATTCCCTTCCCTGCCTTCATTTCTAGGGTATTCACCCTTCTCATTCAGTCCGTTTCCAAGCACACGATGTGTGTTTTCTGTTAGGATGGTTCTTATTCATCTCACTTGTTGCTACTCATCTGCAGGGCTATTTCAGTATCTTCCTTTCAAATGTCCTAAAAAGTCCTTTTGTGGTGATTATCATTGTCAAGGCGTTTTGGTTGTGCTGCTCAGTCTGTGCCCTCACCAGGCTGTGTTTGCTTTGCACAGAGGTTTAAGTGCTTTGCTCCTTGTTATTTGTGGCTTCCGTTATACAAATAATTTGTGTTTGCTTTCTTTCTGCCAACTTTGTCACCCACAAATGTGTTCACACTTGAAGTCCCAAGAAGCAGAATACCAGAGGAGGGGAAAAAACCAACCCCACAAGCAAAACCCCAGAAGAACTGGACAGTGCTGTCTCCTTGAATAACTCTAAAGAGCTCTGCTCCTTTTCCTAGGAAAAGTCCTTAATTCTTCCAGTTGGTTCTACAGGCTGTTCCTCAGCCTGTGCCTCCAGCCCATTATCATTGCAAAGCTGCAGCTTGGCTGTTGGGCAGATAAAACTAAAGGAAGGCTGCAGCAGTGTCCTCCTGGGGAATGGAAAAGAAATGGGAATGTTGAGGACGAGGACAAAAGTCTGGGGTGCCAGCTATGCAGACAGAATTCTGAAGAGAATTCAGGTGTCTTTTTGCATAGCTCTCATAGCATTTAAGAGATCAGAAGGTCACTCAAGAAGGAAAATTTACAATAAATTTGATTTGAAATTTGTTTGAAATAACCTTCTTGTCTGTCTTTCACAGAAAATGTTGCTGCCCTGACCGGCAGTCATGAAGAGAAGGGGGTGAAGAGAATTTGTCTGGAGAAGTGGGAAGTTTTGAAATTTTCAGCAGGAGGTGAAGCCAAGCCAGCCATTGACATGAGAATGAATTCAATGCCTCGGACTTAAGCGGTAACTCGTTTTTCTGTCATCTTTTTATTTCCAATACGATACCATAGGATAATTTGTATTGATTATAGAGGATATTGTTTGACTACTACCAGAGTTTAAATAGAGAAATCTTACAAGAACCAAACATACGATTTTGTGAGCTTCATTCATTAGCAAAAAGTTGGAATTTTAGTATCTGGTGCTTTATTCAGTAGTTGAAATTTCTTCCAGTGGGTTCATCCCTTCTCTTCATCTTTGAAAAAAACAAAAAGAGATTTTGCTGTTTCTCCACTACTGACTGTCTTCCTACCCAATGCCCAGCAAACTGCAGTTTGGAACAGGTTGTAGAAGCTGTTGTTGTCCCTGTTTTTTGTTACATTTTAAGTACTTCATGTGACTCCTGAAACATGTGGGAAGACACACTTACATGGCACACTAGGAAGTTTGTTTGTTTCTGCTGACATTGAGTATTTCCTCAAAAATCTTTTTCCATTTTCTTCTTTTCTTTGCTGTTCTTATTTGCTTATCTTTTTCTCTGCCATTCATAACTGGGTATTAAACATCTGAAATACTTTTATGCCTGTCTTCCTAGGGTCAGTTTACTAGTCAGGAATACAAAACTGTGCTACTTTTCAAAGTTAAATTGGGAGCAGAAAGACCCTCAGCTCTTTCTTGCTATCCCATTTTGGGCTCTGTGCCTCTGTAACAATGTAGAACTGGCCACTAAAAACAGAAGCTTTAAGAAGGGTAGAGGGGAATTACCACATCTTTGGTACCACATCAAGATGATGTTTCCATGTCTTTTGAGACAGGAGAGTGAAAGGTGTTCATGCTCTCCTCAAAGCCTCACAGAACCCCAGCAGAATAGAACCTGCCTTAGTTTGAAAACTGTAACGTAACTGCATCTATGAAAAACAGCATCTCACCACATTTCTTTCATTTGCCATGAATAAAACAAAGGAAATCTGTTACGTGTTGTGATTTTGTTAGAAATGCTTCTTTCTTATTCTACCCTCTGTGTTTTAGAGGGAGAGTGAACAGATCTGACAGTTCTATATGACCAATGGTAGAAAAATTAGACCTGCATTTCTGAACCTTACAAATATACCTGTTCTTATTTACCAGTCCAGGTAAGATATTCATTCCACCCCCGTATCGTAGGCTGCGTTAGAACTTCAATGGGAGAACAGTCAGTGCCCCAGAAGGATTTTGTCCTAATTTCTGTGAGGTTAAGGGTGGGATTTCAGAAAATGGGCAGAATAATGGCGCAGTTCTGTCTGTAATCCACAGTAAGGCTCCTGTGTCTCTTGTGAGAGCACACTCAGGCCAGCACTACCAAGAACTTAGAGCTCAGCCAGTGCATCAGGTGTTCAGAAGGCTGCCAGGTTCTTCCCTCACAGAGTTCCCATCCTTAGGAGTTGTCTGGTTTATTGCCAGAGTTGTTTCTATATTGTGTCAGTGTCTTCTGCTGCATTGGCAGGAAGGGAGGGCTTGCAGATTCCATCTGTCTGCAGTGATGACAAATGAAGCTCAAAAAGAATTTAAAAGAAAAATGTTTTTCTTCTTTCAAGTTTTCAGATTTACTGTGCTCTTGTTAATGCCTTTTCTCTGTTGTTCCCTGCAGTCCTGCAGTCCTTTCTCTTTGAAGGTGTGCACAGATCCTTAGATCTGATTCACTCATGTGTCTAATGAGAACAAGAAAAAGACAGTTCCAGCTCTCATGTCTGTTCTGCGAAAGTTTTGGAGCTGGAGCACTTCAGTGGGATTTAGGGTTTCTGTAGGCCACTTTAGAGCTAGAAATATGCGCAGCACAAGTTAAAAAGCAGTCCTAGTCACAAACTCTTGCCCATTCTTACTAAGGAAAATGCACCACTTTGGCTTGTCTGTATGCAGCAGGTCAGGAGAAGATACAAACAGGTTGTAACCACTGTTGTTTTAGAGGAAACATTTCTAAAAAATTGAAAAGTGATGTTTTGTTTGTTCCTTGTACATCCCTGCCTGGCAGAGCAACTTCTTCATGCATCCAGCCTTTGACAAAACAGCACCAACTGTAAATGTGCTGGGGACAAGGGCTTCAGCTGAGGAAACAGGTTCCCATAATTGTTTCTGCATTCAAATTACTATTATTTAGCTGATAAAAGTGACAATCAGAGACCCAGGAACAGGGAGAACAATGCTATGGGATAGATTCTCCTGCTGGCACAGGAAGATGTTAATCAGCTGAACATGAAGGGGTTTTTGTAGTTGAGGGAAGTGCTGGGTGAGCTGGGTAGCCTCGGAAGAGCCATGGGTTTCTGCTTTGGGCAGATAGATCTCCTTCCTGCTGGAGATGCTCTGGAGTGGTCTAGGTGGGAACTGACTGAGTGCACATATTCTTTCTGTTTCTGAGAACAGCTGGAGGATGTTGCCTGGGAGGTGCTCTTGGCTCGGGGATTTTGAATGGGAGGGTTTTCTCTCAGCTTGAGAATACATTTTTTCCGCTTGACTCACTGACTGAAATCTGAATGAGTGATAAAATTTCTAAAAGTAATGTTGAATTGGTTGGAATAATAGAAAATGCATTTATCATCAGGAAGGAAGAGCAAAATAAGGGGAAAGATTCTATGAAGAGGAAGTCGCCACCTTCCCAGGGACAATGGGAGGTTGTGGGCAGCTAACACACCTCAGCCTGCCTGGCTCTGCAGCCACACAGCAAGTTGCCATCACAGAGGATTCTTCTGAAACCCTTCTCAGGCTCGTGTCCCATGTGCAAGACTCACACACATTCCGTGGGATGCTTTCCATTGAAAAGACATCGCACCAGGAACGTGTTTGCATAGGTTGCCTCACCATACAGAACACGATCCTGTGTGTGCATGAAAGGAAACTGCCCACTGACTCCTGCAGAACCCCTTTTTTTCCAGGAACAACACCAGCCTTTGTTGCCTCTCTTTGGCTTGGCACATAGAACAAGGAAGGAGCAGAAAATACTGGCACTGAAGAGGAGCCTGTTGTGATCTATGGGAGCAGTAGATAAAGCGAGGTATCTGCAGGGGCAGGGAGGGGCTACTGGCTTAGATGGTTCTTTAGGATAATAACCATAATAACATTCTTTTGATGATCTTACATTTCTATAGTGCATTTCCTTTGTGCATTCCTGAACAGTTTTCCAGACTCCAACTGCTGTATCAATTTCTGTGTGCTTGTAGTTTGGAGAAGCATTGGGCACAGAGGACTGTGCTGTGTGTGCTCCCTGTGAGGAACAGGCCAGCTGCCTTCCCTGTCAGGGTTGCAGGAATCAAGGAATTAGAGTGCTAAAACAGGGAACAGATAGGGGAGCATTTTAGCTGCACTTATATGTGTACAAAAGAAAGTTGCAAAATTGAGGATATTTATCTCAAAAAAAGCTGATACTGAAGTCTGGATGTGTTTGGGTTGCGGGGTAAGGAAAAAAGACTTCTTTCTTCCTGAGACCTGCCTTGTTCATTTGTCAGGTTCAACCAGACTTCTCCAGCTGAGGTTTTGATGGCTGAAGGCTGATTCAAAATGGAAACATTGACAGACTAAGCAATAATAACTTAATAATATTTATTCCGTGTCCCTATATGCACTTCTTTCCAGAGGGCAGTTCAGATTTTTCATGCTTGTGATAGTCTCTGTTTTCACTTAGACTTATCTCTGAAATCTGCCCATCACAGGTGTGTTAAAAATACTGTCCTTGTCAGTTTAGCTGATAGAAGGCAGCTGATGCTGTGTTTGCTGAACTCATGCTGGTGTGATGGCTGGAAATTTCAACTAAACAGGACAGAATGGAAAAATCGTCTTCTAAGTGTGTGAGGCTCCCGCTCTTCATTTTGGACATGCTCCTGTAAGTTACATCCAAGCAGCTCTGCTGCTGGGTGTCTTGTAGCTCCTTTTGTGATGGGATGGCAGTTGCTTACTGCAGGAGCAGGGAATTTTCAGTGATTGGGAGGTGAGAGGTTTTGCTTATGGTGAGGTCTCCTCTTTTCATTTGCTCCATTTTTGTAACAAATTCACTCTCCCTGAATTTCCATCATGTGCAACTTGTGTATTTTACTCTGTCATTTCTTTTATCAGTTGCTCAGTTGGTGATAATTACATTGTATTTTTTATACTGGGTCCTTTCATTTTTCTCTAGTCTGTTATTATGTGATGTGGCCTTGGCAAGAAACACATTCCCATTCTTCCAAACAAACCACCCCCCCCCACCCCCCCCCCCAAAAAAAAAACCCCACAGCCAAAACCTGCATACAGTTCAGATCCTGCTAATTAAGAAAACTATGAACTTCTAGGTGAAAAATATAATCAACACTTGAACCTGATGCAGGCAATAATCATTTCCGTGCAGGTAGTCCCACTGTCCCCAGGTTCTGGGCGGTGTTGGATTTCCTTGGGTACTACAGCACCCACCTCATACAGCAAGTTGCTGCAGCAACACTTCTTATGCCCCCTTTAACACAAAATAATTGGAGTTTTGAAGGCTTCTCAGATTCAGAAGGTTTCTTCAATTTATCCAGAATGCAACTTTTCCTCTCAAACATCCATTTCCCTGGAGTTGGACTAGATGACCTCCAGAGACCTCTTCAACCCTAACGATTCTGCGATTCCTTAACTCTCCCCAGGATAACTCAGAAAATGCACTCAGAACCAACTGCTGATGGTGCACAGTCTTTCTTCCTTTGTTCTTCCAAAGCAGGAGTTCTTTGAGCCCAATCATCTCTATCTTAAATATGAACATTAGCATATCTATATTTTAAGCAGAAATACTTCACAGGCAAATAGGCAGGGCTTTAAAGAGACTTCAAAATATTTCCAAAAATACCTGCCTTGCTTTCTTTTTCAGCCTTGTCTTATGGATCATTCTTTCTATGAGTTAACCTACTTTCTTTGCTAAGCTTTTATTTTTGTTCTGTTGCTTTCCATTTCTGGTGATATAAATTCTGTGTATTCTCTTAGGGAAAACTGCAGGTTACACTTTAACTTGCACTGTGGTGGCAGTGCTTTGTGATTTATATTACAGTGGCATTCCAAAGATATTTCACAAAATTCAGACTTTTCCTACTGAAGGAGTGTGGTAGGCCATGTGCAAACATAACTGGGATTGTTTATTTTTCCATTACTAGATAAGAAGGTGCAAGGACAAATAAAATACAAAATAAAAAGAATCCCTATTCCGGATTCTTTAGATTCCTGCCTCCCCACCCAGATATTTTGAGAGCACTGCTGGCAGCTGAGATGCATGTTGGTTATCTGCTGTATAGCCCTACCCAAGATCCAACAATTACTGATTAGTTATGTTTCTCTTTTATTGTGCCTTTACTGTGCTGTATTGCTGTTCTTATGAACATCTCTACCAGGTTAAAATACTTCAAATTTTTCACAGTGATTTCTTGAATTAGCAACTAAAAATAAAAGTACCACTTGGTAACAAGCAGTGACACCGTGTTTTCTCCTATCAGTGCAGCTGTAAACCAGTCAGAGGGATTGGATCTGTCCAAAAATCCCTGTTTTCAGGGAAAGCACTGCTGAAAGTGGAACTAAGACACACAACTTTCTCTTGTTGGTACTGACTTCCTCTTTCAGGTTTTCTGCTGAAAGCACAGTTCAGGTACCTCACAATTTAAACATGCATTGTTGCATGCGGGAGGATAAGTGCATCAACAGTTCTGACTTACAGACATTTCAGACTTCTTGAGCACTCTCTCTGCTGTCCTCGCCTGTAATAGTTTCAGATATATGCACTGACAGTCAAATAAGGGTGTTTGATTTTTGGCATAGTACTGTTTGCTTTCAACATCCATGTAAAGCTTACTGAGGAGGATACACACACCCACCAATTTAAAGATGCCATACTATGAGAAATAAACAGGTATTACTCCAGTAATGCCCACTGGGACCGTTTGGGATTTATTTTATTACATCAGTGTTGTTTCAGTGTATTTAAGTTTAGGGCTTTAAGTGAGTGAATTTACAGGTATTGAATAAATCAAAATTTATGAGGTTGCCTTGTTAATGAAAAAGACATGCAGCTAAAGAAAGATGGCACCAAGCTCATTGAAGGAGAAATAATCCTTGCCTGACTATGACTCTGTGTTACTGATTTTCAAGAGTTTAGCTGATAATATCCATTACACTTGATATTGGTGATGGATACAAAAATTAACCTTGAATATCTGAGTGGTAGTGACATACTTGAGTCTTGCATCAGTCAGTATTCAGTTAATTATCTAAGTATCAGTGCAAAGAGAGCAGGCTCCAGCTGGCTGTAATTAGGGCTGGATTGTTCCATGCCTTCAAGACAATTTTTACATTCATGGGATCTGCAGCTTTCTGTTGTCCTCATTTCCTGCAACATAAAAGCACTTGTATGTCAAGGAATGAAAGGGGGCAGATAGTGAGAGAGACTGTGCAGATAAATCTCATTAACATCCGTGACAGTCTGGCTGAGAAATAGGCATTGCAAGTTCTAAATAAATTTTAGAAAAAATAAAAAGGGAAAACAACCCCCAGGAGCCATAGACAGAAAGTGTTATTTCAGTTGACTGGAAGAAAAGGTGGATCTTTAGAAAGCACAGTGGGTTCTATAAAAGCTGAAATCGGCTCTGTAAATTTTGGTCTTAATGAGAGACCACCAGCCTGTGCAGGAAGGAAGTTGGATGGCAAATCAGGTGTGTATGTGACAGAACAGTTGATGAGGAGCCATGGGATACAGCACTGCAAGTGCCACAGATCACAGCCCATTTGTTGAATTCAGGCTCTGGGTTTTGCCCTTACGCTGCGGAGTTACCAGCACTGCAGTGCTGGCATTGGATCCTAGGGATGTTCTGGCTTTGGGAGACATTCCTCAGTTCCCTTCAGTTCTCAGGTCATCGTGACCTGTGCAGCCTCTTGTTACCAGCCTCTATTCCAACTCATGAGCAAGACTGGCAAGTTTTCAAATTATTCCTCTATTTGGGGAAGAAACAGCCTTTTGTGTAGTCTCCATGTAAAACTGCATGTTGGCATTTCAGTGGGATCCAGTGTGGAAGGTCTATGCCAAGAACTGGGGGGAAAAAAGGACAGTCAGTGTGAGCCCAAGACCTTTAGAACAGGATCTGTTCAGGCCATGGTGCTACACAAAACCCGCTGCTCCTCACCTGCTGAAACCTCCACTGACAATTCTTGGGGAGCAGAGGGAGACAGAGCTCCGATGGCCTCCCTTGTGGCCTCACAGCCTTGTTCCTCTGGGCTGAGTGTTGGTGCTCACTGCTGATGTTCATCAGCCCTCTCAGCTCCCTGACCTGACAGAAATCGACCCTTCCTCCCCTCCCACAGGTGGATTTGCTGCAGTTTGAAAGCTGGGGCCGTTCAGAGGTGTCAGGAGAAGTGGTGAGGGTACATGAAGGTGAGCACGGCCATCTAATTTTAGCTTACAAATGTCTTATAAGCATAAGTGCCTAAAGGAAGTTAACAAAACAGTAGTTGACAGGGAAAGGTGTACCCGTTAAATTCCTTCTTTATTTAATGCAAATTAAATATTGTCATAAGTAGTAATAGTTGCATGTGTATTTTCCATTCAGGTTGGCTCTATCCAGACAGGCATCTCCAGCAGTGGCTGTGCAGATACCTGAGCTGCATTTAGCAAATGCTTTTGCCATGTGGTCATAGAACTGCAAGTACTGAGCTGTGTCTGAGCCATCATCCTGCAGTGCCCTGGCACTGGGTGAGCACAGACAATCTGTGTGTCAGAGCACTTCAGTGGGGCAAGGCTGAAGTGTGGGATATACACTCAAGAAAATAATTTTATTTTGTGTGCTGAAATAAACTTTGTAAATTTTCTTTTGTGCACTTATTAATAGAGAATCAATATTTTGCTACTTCAACAAGAATGCTTTACTTACTGACCTGCTTCTGTGAAAGTATATTCTCTGAGTATAGGATTTAGAATCACAGATTCTGTCTATTGACTGAAACAAAGTGTCTTAATCCCCTCAGTATCTTGCTAATTTCCTTGAAACTTTCCTATGACAGCTATGCAAAACCAGCTGGACAGATAAGAAACTGATAGCCACTGTGTATGTACAGACGGGCTTCAGCTCTAGCCATACAGCAGAGAAGCACTTAGCCATGGTTTGATGTTATTCAGCCTAGTGACAAGCTATGAGCAAGGGCAATTGGTAAATTCTTCCCCCTCATTATAGAATCAGAAAATTGTTAGGGTTGAAAAAGACCCTTATGATCCTTGAGTCCAACCACTGACCTAGCACTGCCAGGTCTACCACTGACCCATGTCCCCAAGTGCCACATCCACACAGCTTTTAAATCCCCCTGGGGATGGTGACTCTACCACTGCCCGGGGTAGCCTCTGCCAGGGCTGGACAGCCCTATCAGGGAAGAAATCTTCCCTAATACCCAACCTAAGCCTCCCTTGGCACAGCTTGTGGCTCATCACTGTGGTTTCCTCTTGTCCTGGCACTTGTTGCCTGGGAGCAGAGTCCAAACCCCACCTGGCTGTACCCTCCTGTCTTGGAGTTGTGCCCCTGAGCCTCCTTTCCTCCAGGCTGAGCTTCCCCAGCTCCCCCAGCCACTCCTCACCACATTTGTGCTCCAGCTCCTTCCCCAGCTCCATTCCCTCCTCTGGACACGCTCCAGCCCCTCCATGTCTTCCTCGTTGTGAGGGGCCCAAATCTGACCCCAGGACCTGAGGTGTGGCCTCAGCAGTGCCCAGCACAGACAGATGGTCACTGCCCTGGTCCTGCTGCCACACCATTGCTGGAATAGCCCAGGTGCCATCGGCCTTCTTGCCCCCCTGGGCACACCTGGGTTCGCGTTCAGCTGCTGCCCAGGTCCTTTTCTGCTGGGCAGCTTTCTAGTCCCTCTGCCCCCAGCCTTGTAGCACTGCAGGGAGTTGTTGTGACCTGAGGACAGGACCCAGCACTTCACCCTGTTTAACCTCATACAGCTGGCCTTGGCACATGGATCTGGCCCGTCCTGCCCTCCAGCAGATCAACACTCCCACCCAACTTAGTGTTTTCTGTGACCTGACTGAGGGTGCCCTCAATCCCCTCAGGCCAACCCTTCTCCTTCCCTTTAGCCTGGGTTAGCACTTAGTAGCCAAAGGAAAGGGAGGCACAGGGAAAGACTGAAGTCCTTTTCTCCCCACAGAAGTTCCCTTCCCTCAGTTTTGATTCCCAGCAGGGAACTTTGCCGCAGGGCCCCATAAGCACCAGTGTTGGCAGCACAGCTGTGCGGTGCCTCTAAGGTTAAACAAATGAGCAATGGGACTGTGACAGGTTCTACTGTGTTTGTAGGACACACAGCTACAGTCTCCATTTTGCATGTCTATATTTCAGTGGTTTCCAGCCAATCTAAAGATATGTTTTCCAGGAAACTTAAGAGAATTCAGTTATGATGACAAAATGTTAAAGGTACAACTTGCAGCAAAATCCCGGAGCTCTTCAGAACCTCTTCTGCTCTGTTTTGTGGTTCATGAGGTGATTAATCCCAGGGACCCTGCCTTCCCAACTGCCTCACCTCATACAGAAGTTTAAGCCTGTGTCTGTGTTGCAACTTCAGCATAGGGGATAATGGTTCCTAATTGTTGAGTTGCACATTGAGTGCAGTAAATGCTGACCTCTCTTTGCAGCACTGTGCCACAGAAGGAATGGTTTTCATGTTGAAACCCAATTGGAGTTAACTGTAATGCTTCATGCATCATTTTAATGGCACTCTCAAAAAGCCTGGTATCTCGGTATGTCATTATCTCAGACTCTGCAGTTGTTGTTTCTTATTTAAATGTCGTATCTCACTTGAGATTTAATGTAATTAGAACCAGCCTGTGGAAAAATCTTTTTCTATTATGTCTTAGCTATTGTTCCAGTCAAGATGGTAAAGCAAATCAAACAGGATATAATGAAAATGATAAAACCATTTGCGAGAGGCAGTTTTCCTGAGGGAAGCAAAAGGCAGCACCACTTTTCATTTTGCTTTGTAATTCTAAACATGGTATGGGCCTGGAGTGACTCCACTGAGACTGGTCCAATACACCTGAGAGCAGAGACAGGTACAGCTGGCAGGAATCTGCCTTGACTGATACAATAGGGAACCAGAAGCACCATAGCAATAAGCTTTTTCCACTGTAATTGCTGCTGTCCCAGCTTGTTCAGCCAGCACTGGGTCTGCTTGCCAGCCAAGGTATGTGTGAAGGAGCTGGGCCTGCAGTAATAAACATCTTACGTTGTTAATTTTTCCTCGAGCTACAGCATCCTGGATGGGAGGTACGTCCAGAGTGTGGTGTCTGCAAAGGCACTCGTACCCAAAGCCTGAGTGTAACACGTGTCTCCAGCAAGAATTGGTGTTCCCAGTGCAGAAGGATAGGGAAAAGAATGTCAGGGGCTTTCTTGGTCTGGCTTGGAGGCCACATCACAAGGCAAGAGCCCTCACTGCTGTCTCTGCTGGGTGATTTCTGAGCAGTTCAGGTGTTGTTGCTCCACATCTCTTTGCTTTCCTCTTAGGTGTATAATTTGATGTCAAAGCTGTTTTGCAATATCTTTTCTCTTTTGTGCACAAGCCACTTGTGAACAGGCTTTTGTATTGTCAGCATGTATTACAGAAATCTATATTCATTCTCAGCAGTATTGATAAACTTTAGGTCTGAGAGGCTCGATCAAGGGCTGTGTGCAATGGATGGAGCTCAACATGCAGTGCTTGCACAGGATGCTGACAGGGCTTTCAGTCTTGCCATTTTAGTGCCCAGCAGCTGTGAGGGGATGGATCGAGTGTCCAGTGGCACAAAGCCTCTCCAGCCAGGCAGCCATGTTTGGCTCCTGCTCTGGTGTTGGGTTTACCTGGACAATGGGCTTTGAGGTGCAGAGTGCAGCCAGCTGAATCTGTCTTCATGCAAATGTCAGAAGCAACAGATCAGTCTTCTTTTTTAAAAGCCAATGATGTAAAAATTCAAAGGATCAAAATTCAAGTAATTCAAATGATGAAAAGAAATCATTAGTTTAATACCTGCAAACTATCGTGTAGCTTTAGATGGAATGAAAACAGAAAATCTACCTGAAAAAATTCTCTTTTATTGTAGGTTTCTGGGTTTGGTGCTGATTAATTTATAGATCACCTGTGCACAAGTTTGCCTTTTCTGTTGCCTTGATCTCTTTGGAATTGAAGAAACAGTAGTTTCTTCCTCTCCCCTTCTCTCTGTTCCTTTCATGTAAAGAAATGATTAAATACTCAGAGTACAAATGCTGCACATGAATATTTATAAGAACTTTCATAACATTTAGCAAGGCAATGCTTCATGACTGTCTCTTTCTGAATGCACATAAGAAAGTACCATAATTTCTTCGAAGCTGCACTGAGTCCTTATTTGCTACTGGGTTGGCAGGAGCTGGAGGCTCCTTGGGGCTGCAGTCATTGATGATGACAAAACACAGAGATCATTGGGGTGTTTCCTACTTTTCTGTTAAAGCACTTGGCTTGTGTTTAATACCTCATAAGAACACATTTTTCATGCATCATTTACATTTAAGTTGCAGAAAATTGCTAGGTAGAAATCTTGTTACGGGCATTGCATAAATACCCTATTCCTGTGTTGATACTTTGGTCTCAGAAGGAACAGAGTTAAATGTCTTCTGCTTGGAATACTGACACTGTGGGACAATTGAGTGGCCCTGGAGCACACTCTGCAAAGCACTTGAAGGGTCCTCCTGTTAATGCAGAAGTGTTTTAGCCTCCACTTCTCTGCGTATTGTCTCTGTGGAGCAGGGCATCCTGTGCATACCTAAT
The DNA here is from genome assembly GCF_020740725.1 of Corvus hawaiiensis. Taxonomy (NCBI): domain Eukaryota; kingdom Metazoa; phylum Chordata; class Aves; order Passeriformes; family Corvidae; genus Corvus; species Corvus hawaiiensis. The sequence continues at coordinate 19,657,541 of NC_063225.1, read as the reverse complement.
TGCCTGTGTAATGCCTCAGAGTGTTGTCACACACCCACTTCTAAAAAGCACATGGAAACTAGTAGCTCTTAATAGCAGATTTATCCCCTTGACATCCTGAAAGAATTTAGATCAGATTAAGCACAAGAGGAGAAAGAAGAAAGGCTTTAGGAATAAACAGAAGGGAGAGGGGGTTAGAGTTGTGATTTGTTAAAGCTGAAGATAATTTTAGAACTGGGTTTGGAAGTTCGTTGCTCATAATCTTGTTATAACCTCTCTCCTTCTCCCTTATAAAATAATTGCCATAAATTGCATGTTCTCACGTCCACAAGGTTACTATATGGATTGAAGACTTACAGTGTTTCTTTAAAAGCTGGAGTGCATTATCTGGATTGGAAGTTACCTGTTGGAATTTTGTACATGATATGTGGGTCTGTGTGATGTGGTGACCGTCTCAAACAGGGTGGTGAAATGCCCCCAGTGCTAGGGCTGGTACACCAGACCCACTCAAGGGCAGAGTGGGAATCATTCCCAAAGCCAATGCTGTGGGAAAAGGCCCGTGACCTCCTGTGGAGTCTGCTAGAGCAGGTGTCCAGAAGGGTCTGGCTGGGTGTTAGCACATCCTCCCCAATAGGTTCTGACAGGTTGCTATGGGATGGCTTTAAACAATCCGGAGTTTAACATCTTTCACTCAAAAAACTGGCTAAGTTTATTCTTCCTGGAATTCATTAATAGTATAATTTTTGTAATCATATTTTCTCAGTTTTAGGTCCCCTTTTATCTGGTCACACTTACTTTAGCTTTCTGCCTGTGATGTGTATGTCTTTTGTAGTTCTCAATCTGAATATCTCAGAATATCTCAACAGATCTAATACTTGTATTTTCTTCCCATTGGGTGTTTGTTTATAAATATGTCTAATATGTACTTCTCTGCTACAGCAGTATGCAAACTATAGAGGTGTATTTTTAAAGAAGGCACTATTTATATGACTTTAACCCCTGAATTACTACTTAACTTTCAGATAGTGATTTTTATCTCCTTCTCAGATTTTTTGGGCACAGTAATTGTTAGAATTATTTTCATAAGTAGCAAAGGACAACTGAAGGAGACTATCAAACAGTTTGGTTTACATTTCAATTAAAGCTGTACACTTGTGGTATTACATTTATCATTCAATATTACAATAATAATATTGAAAGAAAATAATGCTCTCAGTTGTGCTTTAATTGTGCAAAACTGTTGAACCTGATGCATGACCTCTGAGCATGTGAGAGTCAGAACTTGGTTACCTCTGTAGGAAAAGTATGTACTCACCTGAGAACTCTTGGAGTGTGTTTAGCAGCAGGCATGATGCTGGATTTTGGGATAACGCTCCCATGTTTGCATCTACAAGGAAACAAAGGTATTGTCCACGTTGGTGTGGAGCATCTCAACAAATCCACCCAAACAGATTAAAAAACTGTAGTCCTTGGACAATAATAAGTACAAGAGTTTTCAAATCACATTTTTCATAGGGGAGATCAAAATTTGGTTTTTAAAAAAAAATAGTATTACAGCTCTTCCTAATTTATTTCTTTGCACTGAATTTTTAGTAAAAATGAAGTGTGCACCAGGGAATGCATAAGCATATCAAGTGGTAAAGTTCCAGGGACCTTTAGAGACTTTCATTTGTCTCTGGATCCTGGCATATTAAAGGTTCATGGAGATTTGAGGTAGAATTTATTTTATTACTTCTACAGAGCCTCAAACTGAAATCCTCCGTCATACCCTATGAAACAAAGCCCCTCACTCGAGTAGGGAACTTGCTGCTATAGCTTCATATCTTACTGAAAACCAGGGACTGCAGACACCCCATTGCTGACACGGAGGCACTGGGCAGGGTGAGGGATCTGCCTTTGCCTCCTTTAGCTCAGGCATTAATGATGCTGCTGCCTCACTTCAGCAGGCAGCCATCTCATTATCTTGGTGAAGTCTCCTCTGCCCTTTTCCTTTCCAGTTCTTCTTTCTCCAAGTTTAGCAAGTAATTAAAAGAGTACAGTGGCTGAGGAGTGAAAACGGAATTTTTCCAAATGCTGTTCCTTGTAAAATGTAATACATCGCCCACACATCCCAGGGCAGTGATTGAAGATCTCGTCACATTTGTCTTACTTGAGATTTAAGCAAAATCATCTGCTGAGCATTTCAGTCTATCCATGTGCATTACAATTCATCCAGGCTCCCTGAAAAGAAAAATGGGAAAATAAGACATGGTTAATGTAGCGGTCTTTATGTGGAGAGAACAGATTTAACTTAGGACATTAGAGCTATAGGCTCCAGTCTATCTCCTGACTACACAATGCTAATTAGCATTATGGGCCCATCCTTTTGTTAAGTGTGTTGAATTATCTCAGCCTTGGAAGAGCTCTGGGCTGGAGCAGCAGTGCAGTGTGTTGGGGCTGCCTGGTGTTTGGCACTGGCTGGGGCTGGCAGCAGAGCAGGAGCAGCGCTGGGCTGGAGTGTGGCTGCTTGGGCACCTGCGTCCTGACAGGGGAGGGGAGGGGAAGGGGCTTCTCTTGGAACCCAACCAAACCTTGTTTTGGCACAGCCACAGGTGAGTGGAAGTCGTGCAGAACTGCTCCTTACAACCCCTGTCTCTCTACTTTTCTCTTTACTCTTCCTGTTCCTGCAGTACCATAGGGAAGTAAGGAAATTACTTTGCTCTCTCAAGAAAGGAAGGAGAAACAAATATTTTTATGTAGCAAAAATTTTTGTATTAACATGTATTTTGAAGACCTGCACAGCACAGAGCAGATCTGCTTCAGTTTCTCAGCACTGCTGTAGGAAGCAACCAAGAAGGCCAGTCCTATACCTGTATCCAGGCAGCTGATAAATCTCATGTTACTGAATCTTCACCATTTTTGATTTTTTTTTTTTTTTTTTTACATACTGCATTCTGGCATCCCAACACAAGTCTTCTGCCTTTATTGAGTTTGACATACTGCAATTTCTCTCAAAATTAAGGCTTTGGGATCCCTGTTAACATACCAGGTTTCAACAAAAGGCTTTATAAAACAGCTGACTTTAAAAGCTGAGTGATTGTCAGATGAGAAATGATTTGTACTTGAAACAGTCATAGAAGGTGAAGTTAGTAGTGACTCATTTTCTGGTTATGCCAAAAATTATTTCTGCAAATCACTGAAATCCAAAAAATTTAGAATTTAATCTTTATTCAGATTACTCAGACTGGTTTTTCTGTCGAATAACTGCTGGATACTATTGCAAACAAAAGGCTTGCTTTTTAAAACAGCTTTAAAATAAAACACAAATTCATTGTATTTGAAAAACCATGTTTCCTGTCGCCCTTGTGCCTCTTTACATCGTCTTTGCAGATGCTGGATTTTTAGTGAGGTATAAATAGGTAACTTGGTTAACAAGTATACAAAAGGCTAAATTAACTTTTAAATCTAGTATGTTTTAATTTCATTTTTCTGTGTTGTTACTGAGAAACCAAAATGATGAAAATGCAGTGTATGTTCTGTGGGTTAGGCCTGGCTATGGGTGACAGGTCTGAAACTGGTGGTAGGTAGGAGGCTGTTACTGAGCAGGATGCTCTGTATTAATCTTTGTCCTAAAATTAGTCAGGGTTTTTTATGAACAGTCTGAAAGAAAATATAAATAGGGAGAGTAGGAGATTTGAAAGCAGAAAAATGCACTGGCTATACTGGGAAAAAAAGATGGAGGAAATACATATTATTTGTTATGTATGACTGTAAACTGGGAATAGAAGAGTTCAGGCCAGGCTTGCCTGATTGCACTGAGAGAAGTGAAGATCCTCAAAAGCTTGTGGAAGGCATGAGCACACCATTATCATGAGTCCTGGCTAACAGTCTGGACTGAAAAGGACAGTGCCTGGACTCTATGTGTGGAGGGATCTATTTCAGGAGTGGCAGGGTTTGTTCTGTTGTGTTTGTCCCCAGTGTGAAGCTTCAGAAACACTGCATTGTCTTTGAGAGAGCAACAGCCCAAGGATGCTGCTAACAATTCACAAAACTCACTTGTAGTTAAAGGTTTGGGCAGCTTTCTTTCCAGAGAAGGCTAGAGAGCTCAGTTTATTCATATTTCGATTTTAAAATAGCAAAGTAGAACCAGTAGTGCTTCTGAAGTATGGGGGCAAAAGCGATGAGTAACGGCAGCGTTGATGGCTGTCACAGTCACCATGGCAACCCATTGGCCACTGGTTGGGATCCCATCCCCTGTTTATGTAACCATCACATAACATATGCCACCACGACTAATTAAGCCAAGGTTGAGCCCATAACCTTGAAATCTGCCGTTACCTCCTTTTTTTCCTGTATAAATTGCAAGGTTAAGCACTACAGAGAGTGTGGAGTCTCTTCTATGACCATCCTGGGGAGACCCAGCATAAAATTCACCTTTGTTTGCAGAGTGGTGGTGAAGCAGTAGCAAGGATGCCTGATTTGTATTCCTGAGCAGTTTTCCTTTTGCAGTGGAATATGGTGTTGTCTCCTGAGCAGTCTGTAGAGACCCAGGACCTCAGCAAGGAGCAGTGGGCAGTTTTCCTGGTGCTGTGCAACTTGATGCTGCTGATGTGGCTATTGTCTCAGACTGCTTCTTATTATAAACAATTTACTTCCAAATGCCACAGTGTTGCACATGGCAGGAATAAACCTCCCTCAAGACCCTCCAAGAGAGCAGGTAATAGCAGCCTTTCCCATTTCACTCAGAATGGCAGTGACAAAACGTAATTGCCCTGGGCTTGGTGTGGTTCCTGGTTGTGGGCTTGTAGCAGCCCTGTTTGCTAATAAAGTATTCTGTCATAAAAATCTCATTTTGAAAGGCAAGGAATTCAGATGAGTGTGGTTCTGCTTTTACCTTCAGACCCCTGTGGACTGGTATTGAGTCATCTCAGCAGTACAAGAGTAGAAAATTCACATTGTGTTTTTTCTGGCTACAAAAAGATTTGCATTCTCAGGATTCTGTCAAGCACAAGTAGCAAAATTTATGTTTGGCAATCAGCTCCTTTAGGAAAACATTTCTATCTGTAAAGAGGAACTAAAGAAAGAGAATTGAATGTTGGTGATGATTTTCTTTCTCTTTGCTTTGCTAGAGCTCATTTGCTGTGCTTCAGCTTTGTTGTTTCCTGCTGTGTCCTGATCCAGGAGTGAGCGCTGGCTGGGCTGCAAGCTTGGCATTCCCAGGTATGATGAGCAGCCTCTTAATTAGTGCCCAGTGTGGGACAGCCTGGCTGGGCAGAGGTGGCAGGACCAGCTGCAGGGGCGTGCCAGGCTGGGCTCTGCTGCTGTGGCTCTGTGATAAGCCACCTCTGGTTTTTAGGTGCCGGATGCAGCTGGCTGCTCCTGCTGCCCACAGAGCAGATGGGCTCCCAGGGCAGGTTCTTCCTGCCTGAATCAGCCTGCTTGGGAGCAGCAAGCAATTCCTGCTTCCCCTTTGCTCCACTTACAGCACTGGCTAAAAATTATAGAGGTTTACACACTTGATAGGTTTAAACATCTGTCTGTGATAACGCAGGGTATTTCTTCTCTCATGGAGTAAATTGAGCAAATTCCCCAGCTGCAAAAACCAGTCATTGACTGTAAAGATAAAAACTAACACAGGATTTCTGTTGCATTTCCTTTCTGATTCTGTCCTTGATTATATTTAATGATGCCTTCACTGCATAGTTCTTCCGTGTGTGGATTATTTTAAAGTATGGAATCAGATTTTGGGAACTAGAATAAATTACTGGGGTTTTGTTGGGGTTTTTTTCCTGCCCTACATCTTGCCTCTTTTGGTAGCCTTAGAAGCTGGTTACTGACTGTTAGATGTCCTGGGTTTGGCTGTTAGTCCTTTTCTGTCACTGTGAAGGGAAACGGCTGCACACAGAGCCCCCATGATGTGCCTGGAACACTGGGGTGTTGTGGACTGGCAGGCACAACACTTAATCATCAGAATAAGGAAAAAATCAATTCTCATTATGTATGCTAAAAGCATCCAATGCCAGTACCTCCTAATTCCTTTTCTGAATTTCATCTATGCTGGTGCTTCTTATCCCTAATAACATTCTTATCAGTGGTGGCTTGCCATTTTATGGGGATGGATTTTAGGCAAAGCATAAGGAAAATAAGCAAAGAAATTATCTGCTGTAAACTTCAACACTAGTAAACATTAATATCTTTAACCTTGTGACTTGGAGCTCATCACTCATTTCATTGCTCTGGCTTATGACTGCAGATAAAAATTTCTTACATTCATCTTGCCTGGTGAAGTAGCTTATTGGGATGAATAAATGACATCCTAATTAGAAGAGTAGCCTGAGTGAGAGTAAGCTGTTGGATCCAGCTTTGATGGTCAAAAAATTACCTGTAGCTAGTTTCTCAAGATTATCAAAGAGGCCCTCAAATTAGAATGTGTCTTTGATCATAGATGTGAGGAACAAGGCAAAATGAGTGCACCAAGCAGATGGCAGTGGGAGGAGATGGTTGCTGTGGAATGGGAAACTGGAGATTTTACAAAGATTCAGGCCCTTGCCAGGCATTGCTCTACCACATAGTGAATGAGTTAGCAGTATAGGGCTTATTTTTATTTATATTTTCCACCATAAACTAGTAATGTACGTGTCTTCAAAAGTTAGATTGATGAGGTTAGTTTTAGAGAAAAATCCCTTCTCTATCATTCCTCTGTAACCTTACCCTGATTTTTCTATCCTGTGGTGTGACGAGCTTCAAACTACTAATCTTTCCTAAGACTTCCATCTGGCTTCCTTACCTTGGTAATTATACCACTGCCTGCCTTGGGTATTGCTGTGGATTTGTGCAGATCCCTGCAGGACCTGTTGGTGTGACACAGTCCCTTGGCCCAGGTACCTGACAGCCTGAGGCCCCCGCTGCCCAGTATCAAACATGATCATGAAGTCACAAAAGGTAGAAGACAAGGAATGATCCAGGACTGAGTTATAAGTCTGGGACAAGAGTGACAAGGTGTGGGAGGAGGAGAGAAAGGCCTGACCTTACCACTGGGAGATGATGGGATATCAGTGTTCTTGCGCCATTTGGTTGTTTTGCTGTATCAAACTAAACCCACTGGAAGTAAAGAGCAGGATCTGATAAGAGGAGAAGCAGTCAGGCCCAGCCTCCAGCAGTCCCTGCTGCCCAGACTTCTCCAATGGACAGCACGAGAACAATCTGTTAATGAGCAAATCCTCTGCTCCACTGAAATGGTTAATGCTGTTTTTAAGCACTGAAATTGGGAGCTTTGGGTTTACCCCACCTCATAGAACTGTCAGTGGCTCATCCCACGTTCCTCTGAATCCATTGACCCCTTGATCTCAGTGCCAGCTTGTTTCAGGAAGCATTTTATGTGGAATCATTTTCTTTTTGGAGATGTAAATATGCTGCATTGAGTTTATTGCCTTTTTTTGAGACAGACACTAAATGGGAACACCCAGTCTGTCTTCTTTATGTGACGGATCATTTAATATACTATTACATTATTTTATTTGTCTCAAATCTGAACTAAACTATCCTAATCTTTTTGTTTCACTGAAGGGATGAAAAGCTTTCCATATTAAAATTTTTTTGTGGCTGTTTTATGCAGCATTTCTTCCTGAGATGTCATAAATAGAACTGAGCGCAATACTCAGTAAGTCATGTCATTGATTTTCTCACACAGAAAGCATGTAATCTGCTGGTTGCCTGGCGTTTTCTGTGACACCATTTGCATGTCCTACCATTAGAAATTGGAGAGAACTTCTTCAAAGCTTAAAATAAAATTGTGCCATTTCTCTTTTGCCCTTTGGTTCATTGTTTGGTAGGAAGAGCAGGTTTCCTTCCCAGAAGTCATGATAAAAAGCACGTCCCTTCACCCTGTGCTGTACTGATGCCTGGTTCTGATAGAGGACTGGACAACTTTGCATAGCTCAGCCACCTGATTCCTGAATTTCTCCACAATTCTTGGCTCTACACAGTCCAGCCTTGCTGTGCTGTTGCTTGTAATTTATCAGGTATTTTTAATACCTCATTTTTTTATAATGCATCATTGTGGTTTATTTTTAAACTTAATTCTGCCAAGTCTTTATTTGGTGACTCCTAAGGCTCCTGGGGGGATTGAGACCACTGGAGGGTGCCCACTGTGCTGTACCCTCCGTGTTGTAGCTGATCTTACCCTGGCTGGGAGCCAGCCTCTCCCTCCTGAGTTCTCTGCCCTGACACCACCAGTGTGTCTTTGGCTACTTTTTAGTCAGTTCTTTCCCATCCTTTCCAATGCCATTTTGTATTTTGCTATCCACAAGTTATTTGTGCAACTGAAATGGATTGGGGGGAGGGGTCAGGTTTGGCACTTGTGGGTTTTGCTGCATCAGATTGTTCAAGCACTAAGATCTTTGGAGCCAGGGGCTGCAGTAGTGCAAGGGAGAGAGGTTTAAGCAAACAGAAGTTGCCGAATTGCTGGACTCCACAATCCAGTGATGATCCACACTCTTTTCCTTCTCAAGCTGTGCTCAGCAGAAGGATAACCCCAACTGTTAACCAGGTTTCTGACTATAAAAGCACTATAATGTTTCTCAGGTAATTGCTTTTTTGTGTGTTGTGAGCACATTCTGGAGAGGTTTGGTAAAGTTCATTCTGCTCCACATGAGTGTTTGCATGTGCTTAAAGAAAAGGAAAAAAAAGATCAAAGGGCAGAATTTCAAGTGAGCCCCGGAAGGGTAAATCGAAGATAATTAGATTGGTCAAGAGATAGTCATACAGGTGCACTTTTAAGATGCTGTGAAGGGCTTAATTTTCATCATTTTCCTTAAATAGAGTTGGGAGAAACTGAAATGCACTGGAATTGAGGATATTTTTTTGAAATTATTATTATTGTGCTTTTTCCTGTCAGCTGATACGCTTACCCTTAATTTGCTGCTAGGTCTTAGAATCTTGTACAGCCATTTTTAGAAAGCAAACAATTTATAGTCTGGCTTACCTCACTTTTCATAAAGTAAAAAATAAAAATTCGTTTTCCATGTAAATAAAAAAGTATTCCTAAAGAAGATACTGTACAGCCTTGTCTGAGTGATCATTATTATAAGAATTTATACATGTCTAAATGGACCTTATAAATTTAAAATGTTGTTAATGCTAAATGATGACTTTTTTTTTTTCCCCAAAAGGAAAAAAATTCTCCAGTTAAGAATGTCAAGAATTCTTATTACTGGGACTCAAAAGAGTTCAAACACCTGCCTTGGCTGGCCCGTTGGGCCCCAGCACCAAAGGGCAGAGCTTGGCCTCATTACAGCTTCGTGTGTTCCCTGTGTGATGATGTAGAATCTATTCAGATTACCTGGGCAGATCCCGAGGATATTCCTTGCCTTTTCCTTGCTCTGTGGCATTATCTCTTTGGGTTAGGTAAATTGCAAAGAAATGCCTGTTTTCTTCTAAAGCATCACAGATTGTCTAGCCCTGGGCAGATTTATGCTCCAGTTTGTTGGTTATTTCTATTATTTTTTATCCTTGCAAGTTTTAGTGAAGAAAAAAGCCCACATTTAAAGGTTTCCTTCCCTTACTTAGTATTATGAAATATTTATGTCATTTGAACTCTTTTTAAAGGAGAAAAAATACAGTGTGAGACATTAAAACAGGAAAAATAACCCTATCTACAGCAAGATAAAACTTTTCTTTTTTAACAAAAGTGATAATGCCCAGCATTTATGGAAATGTCCATCTGTGCACTCTGCCAGAGTCAGAGCTCTGGCTTGGTACTGCAATGAGCTGATATTTAGCAAATATCCTTCACTTTGGGAATAAAGTTGTGCCAATCCATAATGCTGCTTGCTATTCTTTAGTTTCATGGGTTTTCCTGGCATACCATGAGTGAAGTGAGTGCTTGACACTCTCTGGGAGCATTTCCACAGCCCATTGCCACCCAAGCAGGACCTGCATGAGTCTCAGTTTTTAAAACAGTCTGTGAAAATGTTTATGATTACTTTAAAATTTAAAAGAAACAGAAATCAAATACTGGCAAAGAATAACATCACTTTCTCCCTGCTATGGGAGATGTGTACTATCGTTTATGATGATCAGTGACTGTCCAGATGCCTGTAAGTGGTTCGGACAAACCACAAAGCCGTGGTGGTTTTGTGGCCTTTGGGCACTCCTGTATAGGAAACCCAGGTTGGATTCCCACTGCTGATTTTTTCAGTCTGAGGACATGCCTGGCAGTGGCAAGAGGCTTGTGGTTGTGCAGCAGCACTTGATTGGACTGGTGCCGAAGAAGGCTGATCAATGCAGTTTATCCAGCAGCATAAAAATCGCAATCCTGTTGTCAGGGACAGCAGCACTAAAGGTAAACGGCTTTTCCCTGGAGGAGGACAAACCAAAGGAAACCTGTGTCAGGACGTGGTGATCCCAGAAAAGACCAGAGGGTGCTGGTTACCAGCTCAGGAAAATCCCAGCTTTTCAGTGGGGGGAGTTTTCCGCAGCACACAGCATTGCAAACACATGTCTAATAGGTGCATTCATTTTCATATGCTCGTTCATTGAGCAGGCCTGATTAATTAGTGCATGTCACCATCTGGTACTTACCAAGACTATTCATTTTTAAAATGTTGAGATTGTAGGGAATGTTGCACACCAATTAAGTTCCTTTTAATTGGATTATTTTAGTATAAAGTAGTACTGGAGAAGGCCTTCATTGTGATTCAGCCAGCATGCATCCAAAGGAGACCTGCCAGCCTGAAATTACCTAGAACAAAGGCAAAATGCCTGAAATGCATGTTTATTACTATCTTCATGCACTCAGCAAAGATGATGTCAACAAATAAAAGAGCCAGAGAAACACTTCTGCATTGCTGTGCAAGCTCCCTGACATGAGGGTATCTCAGTTGATCTCTGCTTCATCTTTGCACTGCAGCTCCGAATCTGTCATCTTCTCCCTCTGATCCAAAAACTAAAATATGCTTTTGCCTTCCTGACTGCTTGATACCAACTCAACCAGGGCCAGGCTGAGCCCTCCTGTGCACAGTTGTGTACCTGCTGGAATGAGGAGCATTAGTCTCATATACACAAAGGATGATTTGGCCTTTAAGGCTGATAAATTATCTGTGCTGATTCAACCATTTAGTGAATGAAGTATCACGATCTGCTGTTGGGAGCAGAAGTTGTCTGTCTGTTCTTGCTCCTGACACTGACTCACTGAGTGAATTTTAGTTCCTTAACGTCACAGCACTGCAGTGGTTCCCTGTATAAATTGTCAATAGTTCTGTTTATCAACTTACATAAAAGGCTTTGAGATACAGGAATGAAACGCAGACTGTTGATGTTACGGATTTGCTATTAATACTTTCTTTACAAGTCTAATGCTGTTTTGTAAGTAACATCTGCAGTTGTCATTGCCTTGCTTTTGCGTAGATTGAGTGTCTTCAAATAAGTTTTGTCATCTGAACTACTCATTTCAGAAGAGCCAGGAGCTCTTCAGGGAGCACATTCCTGTTCCTTAGCAAGTACATGGAACATCAGTGGAAGCAGGGAAGTTAGGGAAGAAAAGATACTTGGTCACTTGCAGCTGAAGGGATCTGAGGTGTGACTGCCTGGGTCTCTCGTTGCCCTGCTTTGTTTTGGAAATAGTGTAGGAATCCAGCAACGAACAATGTCAGGGTGATTTTCTTCTTGTATCTGTGTGCATTTTCAGTCCCTTCGATGGCCTCTGCTGCCCTCTGCCATGCTGCAGCTGCTGGTGACAGCCATGGGAGCAACAGCCTACTGAAAGATTTCATTTCTCTTATCACTCCTAATCACTCTCACCATAATTACCACTCATAATAGGGAATCTGTAGTTGAAAAAGTAAATTTTCTTTTTTAAAGGAGAGGAAAGCAGCAGAAAGATTGCTTTTAGTTGTACAGCAAGGAAGAAACTGACTTTTTTTTTTAGAACGCAAATGCTTGCTTCGATATATAAAGGTCACTGTGGGTTTAATTTGAAATAGCGTAGGAGTGCTTCTGATTTCAAAGTACAAAAGTAGCACAGTGTTGGAATTGTTTGGGTTGTTTCCTTAAGATCCATTTCCTCTTGTTGGAAGGTGGTTGTTTCCTCTGTGGTGCAGCTGCAGGCAGTTTCAGGGCAGGCGACAGGAACTGCTTGTCCTGCTGTGCCCGAGCCAGTTGGAAACCCAGCTGGGGTTCACAGACCCAGGAAGTCAGTGACTCTTCTGTTCCAGACTGTCACAAATCATCCTAGGGATCAAGGCTGTGTTCAAACCAGTTTTATTGGCTACTGGAGACCAAAAGAGCTAAAATAACTACACATGGCTTACATATATTCTGTGTACAGGTTCCACATCTGCATTTCCACAATCACCAGGTGTGTGACTGTTAAGGTAAATTGCTGCAGGCAGCACTGCTGCTACATGGCAGGGAGTGTTTTAGGATCAAGTACAGAGCTGTATTTGTGACTCCCACTGGAGAACTGTGGTTCTGCTGAGTTTCCTGTAGTTCCCATTCTCATGTTGAGTGTAACCCTCCTTTGGCTTAGAGGAAGTGTCAGCATCAGTGTCAGAGCAAAGGAGAGTGAACAGTGTGTTGTGACACAGCCAGTGGTGACACATCAGGATGTAGCCACAGGAAGGCAGGCAGTGCAGAGCTTTCTCAGTGCTCCCCTGTTCCTAGCAGAAAGTGCTTAACCTGGAACACCATAAAGCTGCCTGCCTTGTGATGGGATTCTAGAGCAAGTGCAGCTTATGCAATTTCAGAGAAATAAGATCACATGGGTAAATCTTAAAACCCACACACAAGCACTAACCCTTTTGTTTAAATTGGTTGTTCAGAGCTTTTATGTGATGGAGAAATACATTTTCTAAGAAAGCATTTAATTTAGATTCCCATTAATGTAACTTTACTCCTTTTATTTGTTAAACACATGAAAAGAGGGAGCTAACCAGAGTATAAAATTCTTGTACATGCTCTTTCTCTGGCTTTAGGAGAACTATTTCTTAATGTAATTTTTCTGCTTACAGTGTATGGCCTTGTAAAGTGTTGAAGCAACAAATCATGAGAGAGATCAAGAAACATACAAAGGCATTTTACTCTGTATATGTAAAACAAAGTCTAAAAGTTTGGGCAGATCTCAGTCTGGCAGACTTTCTATCTCTTAAGTCATACAGAGAAAGCTTTTGGCAGTGGCTTTTTGGCAAAAAGCTTTGTCTGGAAACATATTTAGTCAGCATATGAAATCTGATAGCCCTGGTAGCACGGCTGTGTCTGAAGACACTAATAGAGTTAGGCTTCAGCCCCATCTGCTGTTGGATCGGGATTGCTCTGTTGGTTTGCCAGCACAGGACAGCCCTTGCCAAAACACAGAGTGGGACGTGAGGAGACTGACAAACCCCTCCTGGTGTCAGCTCTCCGAATGATCCTGTTGTTCGCCACACTGATGAAAGCCAGTGGTGCCTGTGAATTCCAGCACAGCCTCCCTGCTGCTGAGCTCCCACCACGGGCTCTGTGGGGAGCTGCATCTGTACCTGCACAGGGTCATCAATGCCCTCGCCGTGTACCTGGGTGAGCAGCAAGGATATTTGCACCCCAAGGCCTGTAAGAATTGAAAATTACTGATTTCCAGTGCCTCTGTTTACAGAAGTAGCAGTGGACATAGAGATTCTTTCACCTCAGTAAAATGTCTCCGATAATTTGAGTTATGCAACAGTGACGAAGAGAACAGACTTGCGGATTTGGCTCAGGAGGTTTAAAATCTTCAGGCATTAATTCATGAAACTCTCAAATCCTGGATACTCCAGTGACTATAAAGCACAGCAGATTCGTGTTTGATTTTTACTTAAGGCTGATTGTTTCAGGAAATAAAAAGATTCACTTCGAAAGAGATTTTCAGTTCTTCTTCAGTTGTTATTTCTGGAGGGGTTAGGTAGGAAAGCTACATGTGAAACAAATCAGGGACTAAAAATCCTTAGCTTTGTTTTGAGTATATCAGAATGGTTTATTGCCGCTGTGGTAAGCAAAAGGAGAAAAAACAATGACTTTCTAGAAAGATTTCCACTGTATTTTTATCTGGCTTTTCCAGGGCATCAGAACAGCCTATCTGTTCAGCCAAAATATCTCTCCAGTTATCATTTGACTCTGATGGAAAAAGTGCTAAAATGGCAGAGTTTGGAATTGCTTGAACATATTTTCTCACTTAAGCTCAGCTTGTTCACATTCAAAGCTAAAACAAATTATCTCAATTGCATTTAGGAGAGTAAACATACTCTTACTTTTCTGTCTCATGTTTGAGTAGTTACGGTGAAAACATAATGTGCAGTAATCTTTGAGTTTATATCCTCTTCCTGCATTTGTTTTATTGGACAAAATTAAAGGTCAATGGTCCTGAACTAGTCAAGAGAATTACTCTAAATTCTCAGTCATTGCCATTTTTCCCTCTCTCTGCTTTCAGTAACATAGGACTTAGCTGCCAAAGTTTTAATTCTTTATGAGAAGAATGATACTGGCAATTTGGGTTTGCATTTCAGTTACATAGTTTCGTAAATTTATATAAAAAAGTGAAGATGTCAGCAAAAGGCTACTTGCTCCTTCCAAGTTGTCCCTAGTGTGGAAAATATAATGATCAAGCAGATTTTTCCCCATTCTCATCCTCTTTCTGTTTTGTGTTCTTCCAGCATGATCACTGCTCAAAGAAGTGTCCATACTATGTGAACAGAGTGGAACCACATGGATGAGACTCTTACCATGCACTGAGCAGCACGGCATCGAGCTCTGGGAAAATGTCTGCTTGCAACACTTTCACTGAGCACGTCTGGAAACCCGGTGAATGTAAGAACTGCTTCAAGCCCAAGAGCTTGCACCAGTTACCCCCGGTGTCGGAAAAAAAGCCCCTCTCGCATGGAAACCTGAAACCCAATGCGAACCAAAGTAACAGCCAGCGTGGGAGAAACACCGGCAGCTTCCGCCCACCTGTGGCCAAGAAGCCCACGATAGCTGTGAAACCCACCATGATGGTGGCAGATGGGCAGGGGCTGTGTGGCGAGCTCACCATGCTGGATCAGTGCGAGAACAAACCCCTGCCTGCGGGGTGGAACCGGAACAAGGCAGTCTTGAACAAAAAACCACTGAACAATAATAACGAGGAGGAGATCGAAGGTTACAGCCATGTTCCTAGGCCTTATGGCAACAGCGAGGGCGTGGGTAAGATACCAAATAACAATAATAATGGACTGACAGAAGTTTTGAAGGAGATTGCAGGTTTGGATACCACACCTCAGCTCACTGGAAATGAAACAAACTCAAGAGAAACCTTCTTGGGAAGGATAAATAATTGTTACAAAAGATCATTAGAAAGGAAGATCCCTCCGAGCTGCATGGTGGGTGGAATGAAGGATTCACAGAGTAAGCATGTTATTCTGAGTGGAAGCACTGAAGTCATAAGTAATGAAGGTGGACGTTTCTGTTATCCAGAGTTCTCTAGTGGAGATGAGAGTGAGGATGACACGTTTTTTGGCAGCATGCAGGAAGAGCATGAGAGCTGGGATGAAAGTGATGAAGAGTTGTTAGCAATGGAAATCCGCATGAGGGGCCAACCTCGCTTTGCTAATTTCAGAGCTAACACCCTGTCTCCTGTTCCGTTCTGTGTTGACAAAAAATGGAATACTGTGCCCCTTCGGAACAAGTCTCTCCAGCGGATCTGTGCAGTGGATTATGACGACAGTTATGATGAAATTTTAAATGGTTACGGGGAAGAGACTGTGATTCTTTATGGGCAAGAGAGCATGCAGAGCATGGTATCCTCTGATTCTACATCTCCTGATTCTTCTCTGACAGAAGAGTCTCGTTCTGGGACAACCAGCAGTTCTTCCCAGAAGCTCTGTAATGGAGGGTTATCTCCTAGCACTCCTCAGGACCTCAAAGTGATTGAACCAGAATATGAAAGTCTTTGTGACAATCAACAAGTGAAGGATGTGCCAAAAGCACCCAGAAATGCTCTGAAAGGTCTGGAAACTCACAAGGCAGTCCTTGCGCTTCGCCTGGAGGAGAAGGATGGCAAAATTGCTGTGCAGACTGATACGCCGGAGAATAAAAGTTCTTCAGATGTTGCTGGTCAAGCCGTAACTATTAATTTGGTGCCTGTGGAGGAGCAAGCTAAACCTTACAGGGTGGTGAATATGGAACAACCAGTGTGCAAGCCATACACCGTAGTGGATGTATCAGCTGCCATGACCAGTGAATGTAAAGAGAATCAGACTGAAACCTCAGAAACCAAAAAGGCATCTTCTAACCCAAGCTCACCAGTAACCCCAGGCACACCTATTGCATCTTCTGCAGCATCACCTGTACGTGTACATGCTAACCTGAAAAAATCCAGTGCAATCAGATACCAAGAAGTGTGGACTTCTAGTACTAGTCCAAGACAGAAGATACCTAAGGTGGAACTGATTGGAAACAGCTCAGGACCTTCTGTTCCTCCCAGGAAGACAAGCCACAAGTCAGCTCCTACTTCACCTACAGCTACAAACATTTCCTCGAAAACTATCCCAGTTAAGTCTCCTAATTTATCTGAGATAAAATTCAACAGTTACAACAATGCTGGCATGCCACCTTTTCCTATTATCATTCATGATGAGCCCACTTATGCTAAGAGTTCTAAAAATGCTATTAAAGTTCCTATTGTAATCAATCCAAATGCGTATGATAACCTGGCAATCTATAAAAGTTTTCTAGGGACCAGTGGGGAGCTGTCCATCAAAGATAAAACTACAAGTGTGATAAGCCATACCTATGAAGAAATCGAAACTGAAAGTAAAGCGACTGAAGCCATAGGCAGCAAACCCACTGAGTTGTCCCAAGCGAAGGGGGTGGCCAATAGCTCCGAGTGCAGGCTGGGCTCTGTGGCTCAAAAAGTCCAAGAGTTCAACAGCTGCCTCAGTAAAAGCCAGATATCCCCACAGAGGAGTCACAGTGCTGACCACAGCTCCCCATCCAGAGTTCAAAAGGCAATGCAAGAGCCTGCAGCAAAACCAGATGTAACCCCGGAGGGTTCTGTTGGCAGCAGCGGCGGCAGAGAGAACGCAAGCACGGTGCTCTCACAGATTGTGGCTTCTATCCAGCCTCCACAGTCTCCTCCAGAAACACCTCAGTCTGCTCCCAAGTCCTGTAGTGTAGAAGAACTGTATTCCTTACCCCCTGAGGGAGATGCTACTAAAAGCACCTTGGTACGACCCAAATCTCTGTTTACGTCACAGCCTGAAGTGGAGTCCTCCAAGACGGAAAACACAGCCATTAAAATGCAGAAAGATCCACTTTCACAGGCAGCTGCCACTCCCTCTCCAAAGCCAGCACGAGCCACCCCGAGTGCCACGAGTCCCCAGGCAGAGCAGGCACCGCCATTCCCCCCTCCACGCTCCACCTCCTCTCCCTACCATGCCAGCAACTTGCTGCAAAGGCATTTCAGCAATTGGACCAAACCCAACAGCCCCACCAGGTCGACAGAGGCCGAGTCCATCCTGCACTCGGAGGGACGGCGTCCCGATGCGAAACCCAAACGCTGGATATCGTTCAAGAGCTTCTTCCGACGCAGGAAAGCTGACGATGAGGAAGAAAGAGAGAAAGACAGGGAGAAAGGGAAGTTGGTGGGTCTGGATGGAACTGTTATACACATGCTCCCCCCTCCTCCAGTCCAGCGGCACCACTGGTTCAGCGAGGCTAAGTCGGACTCCAGCGAGAAGCCGTCAATCGTTTTCATGTACAGATGTGAACCAGCACAAGCGGAGCCAAAGGCTGAGCTCCCACTCAAGGGTGGGGTGGAGTCTGCTATTGCAGAGGCACTGGTGAAAGACAAGGGAGAAACACAGGAAAAGCCTCCAGAGAGCTCGGAACAGAACACAGTGAGCCATTCCTCACCACCTCAGGCTCCCAAGAAAATCCCCAGGTACCACTCAGCTTTTTTAGTCACTTACTCAGTTGCAAACCGTCCTGTATATGCTGCTGAAAAGGGAGAGACTAAGGAGTTTTATTACATTAAAGCAATTTTTTCAAAGTACATTTCTTTTAGGTAACTTAAAGCGTATTTTAAAATTGTTCTGTTATGTTAGATATCAGAAAAGATGTAAAACATTTACTAGAAGCAGTACCTGATGTTTAGAGTTTGTCTTCCAGAATATGTCACAATAGCCATGTTCCATTGAATCAGATCCATTCTCCTGAATTTCTACTTTAAGAAAGTGTTTTTATGTTATGGGAAACTTCAGAATTTCTCAGCAGAAATAGAAGGCAACTATTGAGAAGTACAACAGAAATTAAAAGATCTGTGACTCATGGAAGGTGCTATGCTAACTTTTACCTCACATGCCTAAGAATATGACAAATGCTAATTAACCACACTGCAACATCACTGCAGCACTCCCAAAATAAACCTTGTAAAAAAGTAATCGCAGAATTAGAGTACCTATACAATAGTCTTATCTCTGTCTTGCAAGGCCTTTGGCAGTGACTGTGCTTTGTCCCCTGACAGTATTGGATCCAGCAGAGCTGGTCGCATCAGTTGAAGTCAGTAACGTGGGCACAGTTAAATTCCCTGTCTGCTGACCACAGCTGTGGATGTGTTAGAATTTGTCTTCCAATATTATTACACATACCAATTCCAAAGTAGCCTCAAACTTGAATTATTTAATTAATTATAACAACAACCTAATGGTAGGAAATTGAAAATTTTGTGAAGTGTGAGCCCCAGAAAATGCATCATGGCAGTGTTTTTTGGTTTTCTTTCTCTATATTCTGTACAAGAAAACTGCAGTGTTTTTTAGCTAAAACAGTTTTAAGCTAATAGAAATCTCTGTGTGAGCATAGTTAGACGTCACCATAAACAGACTGCCACTTGTCCTAAAGTAAAACAACTTGGTTTTCTTTCTCCATTGTCTATACAAGAAAAGTGCTAGAATAACCCTTGATAGGAGTGCAGTCTCTCTAGATTTACCCTAAATTAATTGGTGAGAAGTAGCTACCTTTAGAGGGCAGGTTAAAGGATTGCAGGAGTTTGTGCTCTCAACCCCCTTTACAGGAGCCTAGTTTTTTGTCCTGTCTCCAGGGGAAGCTGAAGAAGGTGAGGTTGGTTACAGTGCCATCAGGAGATTCTCTTGTTCTAGTGCCCTGCTCTTGTGCTGGCAAGACAGTTCCTGTGCTCTGGTGAACCAGACCAGGGCAGAGATCCAAGTGCGAAAGAACTTCGCAGTCATTGTTCAGCCACATCAGCTGGCTGATGTGACAGGGGCTGGGGCAGGAAGGAGCAGCTGCTTCTCCGGGTGGTGAGAGGGCAGGAGCAGCCTGTCAGGGATTCTTGCACTGCCCTGGAGATGGTGCTGTTGGAACGTGTCCTGTTCTTGCACTGCGACTGGGATACCTTCTGCCCTTCCTTTTGAAGGCAATGGGTCACTGTTCTCTCATTCACTTATTCCGAAAAGCATGTTTACTCTTTAGTTTTCTTCAAGTCACAATGATATTGGTTAAAGCCGTATCTCAGAATTTTCCCCAGTGAAAATTGGGATTTTCCAAATGTTAGAATTAGAATTTCTTCTGACAATATTGTTCCCTGGTTTCTACAAATTTCAAAGAAATTACACGGAGGTGCTGAGTTGTGGGAGCACTAGGCAGTGGGTAGCTTTATGTTTCAGTTCTTATATTCCTGGTGCCTTGAGTTATTTGGGGTTTTAAAATATTTTTTAATGTTGTTAAAGAGACCAAGTGAAACCTTATAGTACCACAAAATTGAAGGGGTTTTTATTCTTGTTTAAGGGGTTTGGCTTTTGTTTTTAATATCCTGGTGGGTGAGAATCAGGATTTCCAAATTCCATTTTTGCATAAGCAAAAATGACTCATGAGAAGCTATGCTTGTTTTGTGTTAACCCTCCAGGTATTAATACAAAGTTAGCTGTAATTCAGGCTAAAATATGTGCATGAAGAAGATGTTTAGAATGTTCTAAGCCTGCAGAGGCTTAGAGGAGAATGGAAGACCTGAAGATAGAATCAGTGAATGGGACACTTCTCTGACTCAGAATGCCAAGAAAGCAAGCTCTCTGAAAAAACAAACTGATGACCTGGAAAATAAGATAAGCTTTAAAAATGTCAGATTACTGGGGGGTCTTGAAAGCAAATTAAATGAACATACAGTGTTTCCTTACTTTGCAGTGGATTACAAAGCTGCTAAAGATTGATAACACAACCACGAAACAGCTGAAGGTATTTCAAGTTATCACTAGAAAGGTCAGTTTTCCCTTTGAACAGCACTTGCAAAATAGCCAGTTTTTCGGAAAGCTGAAAATTATCTCTCTATTATACAAAGGAACTTGGTTTTGATTTCTCAGTGTGATTGTTTCTGTTTGATGGCAAGATGCACATATGCTGGTTCAAAAGGAGCTACCAAATAATGATAAATTTACCAAAAATTTGTAGATAGATTAAATTTTGCTAAAAATCAGCAGTCATGTCAGCTTTATCATTAATTAGAATGAGAACACCTGTAGTTCATGAAGCAGCAGTTGTTCTGAGGCAAAACCTAAAATTGACCAAAAGATAACATGATATTTCTGGCCTGAGTCACTGTAACTGATGAACGTGGTACAGCACAGTGTGCAATCCAATCCACTCATCACAAGTTGAATAAAAAGATCCTTCAGAGGCTTTGTTATCTTAGAGATCAGAGCGTTGCTGCTGGAGTTTCACAAGATAAAGGCTTCTCCTCTCCTTCATTGAGACATCACTGCTCATACCCAGCAGCAACTTGTTAGATTGAGACATTTCCTAAAAGCAAAGTGCGGTACAATGTCCTGCTGCTTCCTTGGCTGTCTTCATAAAGCACATCAGAGCTGAACTAATCTGATCTGGGTACAGCCATCTCCATTTCAGTTACAGTTTAAACTCAAGAGTTTCCTTTCACAGCTGCAAGTCAGCCATAACTTTCCTTTATGGGATCTCTGGGCCAGTCTTGGACGAAGTGAAGATAAAACTCTGTTTTTCCTGAAATACTTCCTTCAGGTAGTGAGGTCTGTATATTTATTTTGTTCTGGTTCAGATAAGGAAGCCTTTCTTCATAGCTAAATTTGTGATTACCAATCTAATTCCTAAGATTGTGTTAATTTTTGCAAAAGCATTTCAGCTCATAATTGATAGATCTGAGCTCTGTATAGAGGAATATGAATGTTGTGACAGATCACTCAGTAGAAACAATGGGAATCACTGTTCTTCAAAAATGTAGCCATACATTAAGATCAGGATTTCATCCAGAGACAGGCAGGAATAACCACCACCGCCACATTCCACTTTCACATTGTCACTGATCCAGTCCTGCAGATTCCACAGCTGCTTCAGAAACTGCTTGGGAAGATAACAAAATCTGTCAAATCACAGTAGGGCTCTGTTTAAAACAAAGTCCTTCCAAGTTTGTAGGGCTTCTGATATAACTCTTGGGGTGTGGTTCTCACGTGAATCCAAAACCTTTTAGGGACAGCCCAAGTAAATTGATGAGAATTCAAGGATGTTATAGATGAAAAGAAATTTCTTGCTTGAGCAAGTCTACTGAAATAGGAGAAATTCTCCTGGAAAAGTTAAAGTAGATCAATTCTCCCTTCTTGTCAAATCCATGTTAGGGTTTTTTTAATCTAGGTATCAGCAAGCTTTATCTACCTTACTCAGCAGTGCTTAGCAGTGCTTTTAAAAGTATTAACAAGCTATCTTCTACCATTTCATCAATTAAAAACTTCTGAGATATTTCTCTAGACCATTTTCCAATTCTAACAGATTTGGAAATTCTGCATGTGCATTAAGCAATAAGTTTGGTACCATTTTATGTGAGAACTTGTAAACACCAAGCACTGTAAAAGATCCAAGTAGAAGGGACTTTACCATTTATTATTTTATAAATTTAGATTAAGAAATGGTAAATCATGTATTATTGTTCTTAACTCCTCTAATACAGTCTGTAAAATGGAAAGACTGAGAACTTAAAATGGATAAAGAAAAATGCATTCTTTATAATGCACAGTTAATCTGTGAAACTCATTGTCATTGAGTTTCAGTGACACTAAAGAGCTTAGCAGGATGTCTTTACTGGATTATCAAGTGTACTCCTGTTATCCGTGCAAACATCGCATTATACAAGATCTAAAAAAAAAAAATAAAATTCTCATGCTTCAGGACTAAGCCAGCTTCTCAATAATGAGCATTAGGAATGAACGTCACGGCTTAGTTGTTTCAGGTTGTCATTTGAGAAGTTTGTTTCACTTTCCTCTTCAGTGACTATTTGTGGTGGTGAGGAGGGACTGAACTGCAGGAGCCATTGGAATGTTTTCTGTATCCATAGTGCCCTCTGACTGAAACCTGGGCACTGGCTGTCTCTGCTGAGTGTTTTGCAGGAATAAAGTGGTCTGTGTTCTGAGGAGAAGTTCCTGGGTGAGATGGCCTCTGACCTTCCTCCTTCCATTAACCTCTGCATTTTTCCTCAAGCATTATTCAGTCAGTTTAGGCTTTATATTGGCTTTATTAGCTTAAAAGTACAGGGCCTGAGGGCATCTCAAAGCGCTGTCTTTGAAACTAATATAGCTACAAATGACACAGTCGGTTTGTGTGTGTACGAAGTCATCTTCCTTGTCATCTCCAACTATACAGCTGCCATTGATTGCTGCTGATGTCCACTCAGGGAGGAGATCACAGTCTCTGCTGGCTCTAAGGCCACATTAGCTTTTCTCTGTTTCTGTCACTGATTCCTGCCACTGGGATTATGTGTTGTCTTGCACAGAACTCTGTTCCCTTACCTTGACCTCTGGATCTGACCTTAATTCAGGAATACACTCTCACAATCACTTCTTATAAGCATTCCACTTTATCTCCCTCATATTCATTGCTGTTTATTAATCACTCTAATTGAGCAGGCGTGCTCTGAATAGAGGAGAACACAGGTCACACAAGAGCTGTGATTCCAGTGTCCTCACCAAAATTAACACGCTACGCAGGCAGCTTTCTGGTTCCTACTGTTCCCAAAAGACCCAGGCAAGTTAGACCGCATCATCTTCTGGCTATCCTCCAGAAACTGTGGAGGAGGAGAGCCTGAAGGAAAGATTTAGAGGCATTTGTCCCTGCAGAAAAAATAACACTTTTTAAACAGTTTTGAGCCTGTGCACACGTGAATGACGGGTCTTGAATTCAGTGGGGTGTTGTCTGAAGGACAATCATTTTTATGGCAAGTTTTTTTGCTTCACATAATCTCAGCTTCTTAGGAAAACAAACGTTCTCTGCGTGCAGAGGGCTGCTCCCTCCACTAACTGAATAGTTGTTTAGTTTCAGCCACTTGTGCCCGAGGAGCAGAGTTCTCTAAGATAATTAATTTCTATGAAGTTTGTTTTTGAAATAAAAAAGGGAAGAGAAAAAGACTTGGACAGAGGAGGCTGCGCCCACTATGGTAGATGCTAAATATGTGCTCTTATGCAAGGCATCAAAGAATCCATCCTGGCAAAATATCTATAAATATCCCAAATAAGGAGATAGCTTTAAGTATGACTTGCTACCAACAAGCAGATAGAAAGTTATACAAAATCAGGCTTTAATGGTTCTAATCTGAGGGAACTGCCTGTTTATCAGCTGCTCTTCTTCCCTTGAAAAGGGATGTCATTTTTACTGTTTAGTTCATGAAGCAACTGGGGATTTGGTTCTTGTAGCTCCCTGAGTGAGAATGGTTCCCCCTTTTGTTCCTCCTGTGTCCTGCCAGCGCCAACGCCAACGAAGGGGTTGACATTTGCACTGTGTACATAGGCTTGATCTCTTTGTCCTCAGTGTTAAGATACAGGGAAGCATTTCCCCACGGATTTCATGACCTGACCTCTTAATTGCTGTGGTTTAAAATGTATTCTTTTGAGGCAGTGAATACAGATTTGAGATACTGTCTTACTCTTAACAATAGGTTAGTGTTATTTCCCAAAACTCCTCTTGAGACTTGAACGTGCTTTTCCTGGAGCAATAGCCATGACTAAGGCCATAGCCGTCATTCCAGAGCAGTGATGCAGCAGCCTGTGCCCTGTGTTCCCTGCAGGAAGGCAGTGCAAGAGTTAAGAAGGCAGGGCTGGATCTGCCTGGCTTCCTGGGGCCTTTGGCAGGGCCCAGCCCCCGAAGGTAAACACTAAGGTGCAGTAGGTGTATCACTCTGTGCAGAGTTCAGCCCTCTTGCTCACAGCTTGCACAACTTGTAGCACACCAGAACACTGTGGAATCAATGGCTCGCCAGAGTTTCAAGACATGATTAAAAGACTCAAGAAGGCCCTGAAAGAATTTCCTTTAATGGGGAATTGTGTGAGTGAGTACAGTGGGTGAGTTGGTATTTTTTTCTTTCTTCTTTTCTAGCTGTTGGTTTACTTTGGCAAAATGCTTCTGAGCTTAGGTTTAGTGTATGTGCTTGCATGTGTCTGGTTTGGAGAATGAGTATGTTCTTACCTCGCCAAGTGATACTAAAAAGTTACTTGAGATGTGATAATTCCTGGTTTGTGGCAATGACAGAACTGTGAAGCTACTAGAATCTATTTCTTCTTAAAGAAAACATTCCTGTTGAGGAATGCAGGTATGTATATTATTTACAGCAACTACAAGTCTTTAGTTAAATTATCTTGAGAGCCTTGTTACTGCTTTAATTTTATGTCTGCTTTACTCTGAAATTACAGAGGTTAACTCTTTAATGTGGATATATTTACGGCACATGGAATGTTCTTCACACCATTCCTATGCATGGTACTAAAATTGAACAAAAAATGTTACGCTGATTAAAGATTACATCTTTTTGAACTTACGCCATTTTTTCTCTTTTACTAACAAGTTCTAATGAGTTTGGTTTGTGTCAGCCTGCAGTTAAAACTCATGAGTCTGAGCAGAAACAGCATGTGCACACTGCACTGTCCTGAGTCTTGTCATGCAGAGCATTGGCATGTTTTAATCTTTGTACTCGGGGATTGCTACAAGATTGTGTCCCAGGATTTTCAGGATTTTGGCTTTGCCATAGACATATACCTATCATTTATGTTAACTCTTTGTGGAAGTTTTAAATCCTTATTACAAAAAATAAGTATCTCTACAGATACATGATGTGCTGATCATTTTTTGATGGAAGTGTGTTACTTCTGTCCCTAATGGAAGTCACAAGTAGTTAAAATTCTTGCTGTTGTATTTGATCAGGCTGTAGTAATGAGAACTAGCAAACAGCACATATGCTCTTGAGATTTGGCCTGTAATGAGTATTTGTTTCTGCAAGTGAGAGAACATAAAGGCATGGAAATATTTTTGCTCTGACATGTTTTTGTGGCATATTATTGATAATTGCTGCTATATTTTCAGTATGATTGGGGGGTTTTATTAAATCTCGGCATTTTTTCATGCATATAATGCATAATTTTAAAATTATACTGCAATAAATATATCCATGGAAACCAACTGAATGCACGATTTTCAGAGTTTTGTGCTATAAGTCATCACAGTTTGATTAAAACTTCATAGCTAAGAGCAGGCACAGAGGAATGCCTTCAGTGCCTTTTGCAGTTGGCCTAATGCAGATGGATTTTAATGGTGGAGAATTTTATATGGGAAAGAGATTACTGGCCTAAATGAGGTCTGTTTCCCAGAGTGTCAGTTCCCAAAATCCTACCAGTATATGAAAATGTATCACTAAAGTTTTATGCATTTATTGGGACTTAATCCCCCTTGCTATACCTCCTTATCTTTGTTTGAAACACAATTGTTCGGACTGGTAAAAAGCACCTTAAACTCTGCTGCTGTCCTGAGTCCCATACACTTTACTCAGAATCATGCCTACATATTTATGAGTACAGATGTTGATGATAATCAAGCTGTAAAGCATTTTATTGCACCTTCTATATCAAAGGCATGAACTATTATATAATATGTATTATTATACTCATGATAATAGTAACTAACATGTTACTATTTCAGTCACAAGTTGTTTCTTCTCATTAGGGAAAATAAAAACTGTAGATAATTGTTCTTGGAAAAGGAGGGTGAAAGAACTTACGTCTTTACCAGTTCATTCCCTTTCCTGAAGATTCTTAGTGCCTAACCTGGCATTTCTGCCAGCAGGATCCAGTACCCAGCTTGGGTCTCCAGGTGATGTTGTTTTGTTTGTTTCAGTCAAGTGCCTGATGACCCGACCCTGGACGAGTTGTCCCCTCGTGTCCCCAGAGCCGTGTTTGTGAAGCAGGACAATGGGGGCAGCGCCTCAGTCATCCCGGTGGTGTCCTCCAGCCGTGGGCCACCGGGGGAGGAAGAAAAAGAAGTAGCTCCAAATTCTCCTGACTTGAATACCTGCAGTGCTACGTACAGCAATTTGGGTGAGTGAACTCTCACAGGAAAACACAGGAACTGGATGAGATCTTGGATACCTTTCCAGGGTGTGAAGAGGCTTTTCTTCTGAACAGCTTAATACATCTTCATAAGGGTAGCTTTTAATGCCTGTTTAATATTGATTTATAGAAAATAAAGATATATTGTCTCATTCAGAGATGACAACCAAGAAAGTGAAGATTCAACAAACTCAAAGGTTTGTTTTCCTGTAATTTAAAACAGTCTTTTAATTGTCCTTAGTGATAAATATCTCAAATGATTTTTAAAAGAAACATTGTTTTATCTTTTTGGAGGAATTTTTGTCAAAGAGCTTTAAAATGCAGAGCAAGCTACCTAATTTCTTTAGAAGGAATAAGTAGAATTCAGTATTTTTCTAAACTTCAACAAAAGACAGAAGTTATTATTTTAGAGTATCAATAACTGCTAAAACATTTGTACCCATCTTTTGTTGGCTGAAACTGTTCTTATCCTAGTCTGAGAGTTTACTTTTGCTCCTTCCCAATGAGATATGAATGTCCTGAAGGTTCTATTCAATGATTACTGAATTCCTGCCTCATTAAAGAGATACATGGATGCAGGGCTTCTCTGGAAGATAAGGGAGCAAGACAAAGCAGCATCTCCTGATGCACAGTATCAATATTATCAGCCTAATTTTCTGAAGCATTTCGATTTGAAGTACTGTGAATTCAGGGATACCTACAGCCAGGTCTTTGAGAACAAAATGTCTCATTTATTTATATTCCAGGATATCCAAATACATGTTTTTTGTTAACATCCCAATCCTGTAAACACACCAACGTATTAAGCATTTGGCCAAGAGTAAACTGGTTGTGTTGAGATGGCTCACGAGTACAAGGGGTTTAGCATGTCCACACAGGTTTCAGGGATCAAGGACTAAATTTGAAACCCTCAGGTGCATACATTCCTTAGATATTCAGTGAGAGCGTTGCATTTTTTTGCTTAAATGTGAATTAGTGGCAAGCTTATTAGTGCATTCTGCTATTAAAACATTAATGAGGTATTGTTTATAAAGCATAAGGGAGAAAAATATCCCATCCAAGCGTGATGCTAATATCTACCAAGACACTCTTCCTCTAAGGAGGAAAACTAAAATCTGTATGGTGAATTACTCATAGATCTAATGAATTATTTTCAATTTAGTGAGATACATATCTGTATTTGGTGTATTTAGAAGATAGCAACATTGCAGACAGAATCCAGGCAGTTAAGGTCTAGATACATCAGAACTACTTGTACCATGTTTATCCCATGCAGCAAAATACCATTGTAAACACTGGAGCAGGTTGCCCAGAAAAGCTATGGAATCTCTGTCTGTGGAGATACAGCCTGAACTGGAGATGATCTGGACAACCTGCTTCAGCTGACACTGCCTGACCATCTCAAGAGATCCCTTCCATCAGTCCTGGCCTGTGTTAGTGCTGTTCCTAAGTTTGAATGTTCCTTTTTAAAACCATAAAAGTCAACCCCTTAGCACTTTATTTAAAATCATCTCCTCATTCTTGGTTCACTTTGAGCTTTGCTGTCTCCAAAGTAACCTTCTGGTATGAAGGAGTTAAGTTAGCTCTAGGGCTTGCCTGGCTCTGGCTGGGAGAGCTGCCTGTTGGTAGGAGCAATGCTTCCCTAAATGGCACTGAGCTCCCTGGCTGCCCTTCAAAGGCTTTCTGTTTTATTCAAGCAACCTCACTTTCCAATTCAGATGGCAACAGAGAGATTTCTAGGTAGGGACAGAGAATTATTCCTATTTGTTTTCACATCTTGCATCACCTAGGCAGCAAAATCTTATCTTTGGTAGAATTAACAAATACTGGTATGTGAAACTGGAAGAAAGGATAATATGAGAAGCTACATCACGTTTGACTCTTGCCTCAGCTGCAATTAGAGCTACATGCTACAGTTTGTAGTTTGTAAAATACATCATGTGAACATCTCAATTTGCAGCATAATGCATGATGTTCACTTTTTAAACTAATCTGATACATACTCTATGTTTTTTATTAAAAAGCAGATCATATGTCTCTACTTTGATAAACACCTAATCTTCAGTTCTGACATGTCACGTGAAATGTCATGAACAGAAATAACTGCAAGCCTTGGTAAATTTTCATCTGCAGTCAGGTAATAGTTTATATCAGGTACTGCCCTCAAATATATTTGGTTTGGCCTTCCAAGGGACAAGCCCTACAAAACAGAGGGTTCTCCTCCGGGAATCAGTTACAACATAAAAGTGTTGGGTCTTTTATGAGATCCCACCATAATGATAGGATAAGGTATGTTCCTGGCTGTAGAAATAGGAGGAAACTTCAATAGGAGGAGAGAGGTTCTTGACTGCCATAGTCACAGTCAAGCCCTGGTGCCCAGGCTTAAAAGTTTAAGAAGAACGTTTTAAAAATTGTACAGGCTCTAAAGAAAAGCTTTGCAAATGCCTGGTATTGTGGCAAGCACTTCATAGGGACTAATTCAGAATCTGAATCAGTTTAGCTTATCCGAGTCTGGCATTATCATAGTGTGGGTGCTCATGTGGTGAGCAGAACTGTGATGACAGATACCTCTGGTATCAACTATTTAACAAACTCCAGAGGCTGCCACTTGAATCAAGATGAAGAAGCAAATGTTCAAATGTGTAAGGTAGGGCCTAGATGTTTCTTTTGTAAGGAGTTCCTTTATTGTTACAGAAGTTAATTCAGGTAAGCCCTGTAGCTGGTGATAAGGAAGACAATTGACCAGATAATGAAAAGCCTTTCTCTTAAAAATCCTCAAATTGTTCTGTCTTTGTCTGAATTTGTTGGGGAAATTGACTTGATTGAATTTGCATGGCTGTAAGTAGATTAAGGTATTCTCAATATACTCAGGATAGTATTTTTGCAATTGAAAAAAGAATAGGTTATTTCATTATCAGCTGTTTTCCTCTTTACACCTAAAGAAATGTGGAAAAAAAGGAGACTAAGTTTCCAGGCTTTGTGATTGCTGACATTGGAAAAAAATCCTAATCACAGCATCTGCCACGGGGCATGCCTCAGTCAGTTAGACCAGGGCAGTAAACAGTGCTTTAGCCAGGCTGTAAATAAGGTAATGAGATCATTGTTGAGTAAAACTGACAATTCAGTGACAGACAGGGATTACAGCATCAGTCTGGTGCATCTTGTATAATATATAATTACACAGGTAATGTCTTTAACGTGGTATAATAGAGGGTGGGCAGCAGGACCTGTCAAGTCACCAAGCAAACAAGGTGAAGCTTCTCTTTCCTGCATCTTAGAAGAGACCTGTGCCCAGTCTCAAATTATTGCTGAGACACTGGAGGTGCATCACCAATATTACTTAACAAATGTTAGCTTTCCTTTCTGTAACATATATCATCATTCTGGTAAGATTTTTATATATTAAATTAACAATAAATGTGTAAACAATGCAGGATTTAATGCAAATCTGTGTACAGGACAATTTTATAGAATAGTGGTGTACATGGAATTGGGGCTATGAAGCATGCTGGTAGCTTTTGCAGTGGTTGGAAGGT
Organism: Corvus hawaiiensis; assembly: GCF_020740725.1. Taxonomy (NCBI): domain Eukaryota; kingdom Metazoa; phylum Chordata; class Aves; order Passeriformes; family Corvidae; genus Corvus; species Corvus hawaiiensis. Next base: position 19,627,675 of record NC_063225.1, on the reverse strand, counting down.
ACTTGATGCATTTGTGGGTTTTTTTCATGGTTCAGATATTTTTATCAGCCAGGATAAGAGTTTATTAAGTGTATTAAGTTTATTAAGATGTCAGATTTGATAGTTTCAGCATCTAACATAAATAGGCTGCAATGCAAAGTCTGATGATAAATCAGTTACCCAGAAAAATTAAATTTAAATGCCTTTCTCAAAGGTCTTTCAAAGTTTCAGAACTCTGCATGGTGCCTGGGGACTTAAGCATTAATATTTAAATAGTGTCGTGAGATTCTATAATGGAAGATTTTATTGAACTGTAGAATTATTTAAAGCTCTCTAGAAATCCGCTGTCTGTAAAGAGTTAAATTTTTTTCTGTCACTGAGCAGTCTGGAATCCACTTCAAAGATCTCTCTAAGTGGTAGCCTAATATTGTCCCTGTTCTTCCTTTTCATTTTGCCTCCCAAAAGTGTGGCTCAGGCTGAACTTGCAGTGTTGGAGAGTCTGTGCAGTAGGTAAGGAAACAATGGTTTTAAGCATGCAAGGGGAGAAGGAAAGGATAGGTAAGAAAAAGAAATAAATGCTATGCCAGTATTTCTGTGCAAAAGGACATTCTTGTGCCTTTGACAGGGACAACATTTAAGACAACCTTTTTCTTGCTAGGCAATGAATTTGTAAAAATTGGGCCGTGTAATTTCCTGCCATGCTTGGAGAAAGCTGAGCTGCAAAGACAGGACCAATAGCTATGAAAGAAATGTACAGTGTTAAGAACTCGGCATAGAAACAGTGCAGACACAAAACTTTTCAACTGTGTAATACAGATGGTTAGATTTCAATATGGAAAACTTGTTCTTGTGGGAAGAAACTATACTGTAACATAGCAGGTTATACAAACTCATTTTTCTCAGCTGAGAGTACTTGAAACAGTAACTACAGAATGACTTGTACATTCAGTTCTCTGGATCCTGCCACCCCTCCAGACATATGAAAAAACAACTTCTCGTTACGAAAACCTTCTCCAATTCTGCTTGGATGTCACAGTGCCAGTAGCTATGAAAAAGCAACACTGGTTGCAGTCTCAACACTCTCCTCTGTGTGAATGGCTTTTGAAGGACAGAGCCATTAAAGCAGACAGAAAATAAGAGAATTGAGCAGTAACACTGTTTTAAATCTTACCTTTCTTGGAGAGAGCTCCTGCTGGTGCTCGGGATGTTCATCTTGCTCTAATTTGTTTCCTTGTTTCCCTCTAGTACCTGTGCATCCCTGGGTTAGCAAGTCCCACAAGCAAGGCACGTTAGCAAACTGCCTCCTGAATAGCGTCTCTGTCAAACCCCAGCAGTCAGGCTGTCTTAGAAGAGTGGGGAAGAGGGTGAGGAGGAGAAAACAGGCAAGTGATCTTTAGCACAGAATGTTGCTGGGGAGAAGTACATAGGTCACGGATTTTGTAAGAGTGAGCAGTTGTGGAAGAGGACACATTTGGATGAGTAAGACAATTGCATACAAAAGAGAAATGAACTTGTCTCAGGATTAAGCAAAAGGCATCTGGATGTGTGTCTGGCATGCAGACATCAATTCTGCTTTTGACTTGGAATCATACCACACTCTACCTCTGCAAAAGGAACCCCCGTGACAGAGTTCCTGTAGTGCCCCGCTGCACCAAAATTCAATGCTGCAGCACAGCAAACACTTGCTGCAATACAAAGGAGCAATAGGGCCCCCTGAGTCCCCCAAGAGTTAAATTTTTTTTAGCAACCTTTGCAACAATTCAGTGTCTTCCCTGAATATCAGGTATGTACAAAACTGATAGAATTTCCTGCTCAAAACTTGGTTTTTTAAACGCTGGAATAGCCAGGCTTATCATTAAATCCATAAGGCTCTTCTGAGGGTTTCTGGAGCTTAAACAAAAGATAGGGATAGAACTTTCATTTGTGATGTTGTCTCCTTGGAATGATTGAAAAGAGAATGATTGTTAAGACAGCAGGGTGCAAGGCTGTTCTGTTTGTGGATACATATAAAAATACTATCCTCTCTGATCTTCTGAAATTAGAAAGTGTATTTCAGCATTCTAACCCTGCATTCCAGGGTTTGGTACATCCTGGCCATGTGGATTTTGGGTTCTGTAGTATTCATAAAAACTGTAACAACATACCTTAAAATGCAAAGGAAGCTAATATTTTTCTCTTTTTGCAAACTGCAAATTCATTAATTATTAATTATGAATTGAAGTGATGTAATCCAGATTGGAATCTTAGATCCCACTAGTCTGGTTCAGCATTCCTGTTTAGTCCTCTCTTTACAAGGATTTGGTGGGCTTGGCAGTGTTAACAGTTGGACTCTGATCTTAAAGGTCTTTTCAGCCTAAATGATTTTATGATTCAGCACATTATAAATAGTCAAACAGTTACAGTGTCTGTTCCCTTACTAGAAAAGATGCTCAGCTGCAATTATTCAGAGCATCCATTTCTGGTCTGCCATTTTCAACTGTCAGAGTTGGCTTCCTACCTTATTATGATAGTCAGTGAACCTCCCAGGAGTAGTAGAAAGCTTATAAAATAATTTCTCTGAAAATAGCAGTTGATTATTAAGAGTGGAAAGATCTCATTTTGATATGAGTAACAACAGTTGAATTGTCCCAGAGCAGCAAGTTGGTCATTTGTACTGTGTGTTTATTAGTTTTTATTCTCCATTATATTATTGTCATTTATTTATTCTGCATTTCCAAGGATTCTGGCACTTATAAAACATAATTGCTCTCTATAAAAGCCATCCAAAACACATGACAGGAAGTTTATCTTCCCTGGATTCACACAGATGTCTGAAACTAGAAATTCCATGCTTGTGTGTGTGTAACCTGCCATTTGGAATCTCTCAAGTTCTGGTTATTTCTGAATATAATAACTAGGTCTGGTTATCTCTGAATGTAATACTGCCAGCAAAGGTACCCATGGCAAGTAAGGAAGGGAAATGCATTAGAGAAGTTACAGTCAGGGGGAGGGCATGTGAGTTTTAATAGGTAGAAACTATTGCTGTCAAAATATGATCCTACTCTTGATGGCAACACACCTGTCAGCTTGAGTGAAAGTTGGCTTAACTTCCTTGATTTCACTGTGTGAATCTCCTGGGGCAATCCTGACTCCCTGATGTGACCACCATCTCATCTGTGTTATTTGTGTCTGGCAGTTTCTGGGTTCCATTCTGAAATAAGATTTTCAGCCTGTCTAGTGCATTTCCCAGTTGTTTTATGGACTATTATCCACCCTTAGTTTTATCACATTTGAATAGAAAGTAAGGAATAATATTACAGTCAGTTGACTGCAGAAAAAGCTACAGGACGCTGGGTGTAATTGCTGAAACTGGACTTGGCCAAAGTGTCAAATTGAGGTTTGGTTTTTGCTTGTAGTTCTTGTCATTGATCTGATAAAATGGCAGCCTTGCTAGCACCGAAACTGATTTCAATATATATGCCAAGGTCAGATCAAGACTGGCTGGATGTAATTAAATATATGTGATGCTGATTTGGTAATTTACTTTCTAATAAGTTCATCTTTTCATAAATGTATCTAGGGTTTTTTGAAATGTTGGGGGGCTCCTAGTCAGGGTTTTGGGGGTTTTTTGCCTTAAACTTCTTTGCAGAGTGCAAACAGGAGTGGCGCATAAAAGTACTTTAACCTTCTCTTACTATTATCTTTATCTACAGGACAGTCCAGAGCAGCCATGATCCCTCCAAAACAGCCAAGGCAACCCAAGGGAGCTTTGGATGATGCCATTGCCTTTGGAGGACTGGCAGACCAGGAGACAGTGAACAACTTGCAGCCAACACCACCTCCACTGCCAAAGAAAACAATTTTGAGAGCTAACACAGAGCCAACTCCCCGAGATCTCCAGAAGCAGGCTCTGGAGAACAACCTGTGCATCATGGCCAATCCCACCTATGACATTGACACCAACTGGGAAGCAAGCAGCGCCTGCTCTTCAGTCAGCCTGGAGCTCAAGGTCCTGGACAACGAGTCAGGAGATTCCTTGGACAGGCCAACAGAGAAACTAAGGGCAGCCACCTCAGCAACTAACAGTGTTTCCAGCCTAACCACTATCAGTATTAAGGACCGGTGTTCCAACAGCATGGAGTCCCTGACGGGGAGGCGCCTCTCGCAGGCCAAGCAGGGCCGAGGCATCCAGAAGCCGCAGAGACAAGCACTTTATCGAGGCATCGAAAACAGAGAGGAGGTGGTGGGGAAAATCCGCAGCCTTCACGCTGATTCGCTGAAGAAGCTGGCACTTAAATGTGAAGACTTGTTCATGGCTGGGCAGAAGGACCAGCTGCGCTTCGGGGTGGACAGCTGGTCAGATTTCAGGCTCACCAGCGACAAGCCGTGCTGCGAGGCGGGCGATGCCGTTTACTACCCCGCGTCTTACGCAAAAGATCCTCTCAACAATTATGCAGTCAAGGTAAGAGGGGCTTGAGAAATGGTGATCTGAGGAATCTGTGACAAAATGTGACAACAGCCATACTTTGCACCACATCCAGTAGTGATAGGGCCTACTGCTGGCAGATGTGTGAGAAGTAGTACAAGAGTACAAGCTCTTCCTTCTGTCAAGATCCATGTGTGGCATTGGTATCTGCTGTTTAATTGCATATGTTTTTATTGCAGCTCCAAAATAATTGAAAGAAAATCAACACATCTTAGTCTGTACTATGGTCATTGCTTAATGATGTTTTGAAGGAAAAGCTGTATTATTTAACGTGTGTCAGCAGTTTTTTGGAAACTCACAATAACAAAATCCTTTGATTCACCTGCATGCAGAGGAAATTAAATCATCACTCCTAGTTAGGAAAGTTTTCCTAAAAAATGGAAAAGTTCTCCATTTTCAAAGCCATGTAATTTCAAATGTAAATTCTAGGGTAAGTTCTTTTTGTTCCCATACAAGGTCTTAGATTTTCACCAGTGTTCATTACCAACCTTTCAAAATCTCTGCCTAGCCATCAGTGTTTGCCTTATAAATTCTTCAGCTAACACATTAAAGAAATAAGATTTACTAGATTTACTGCTAATATATTAATGCCTAGCTGGCAGCTATCTCACCAGATATTGTTATTTCATGGACTTTTATATAGCTAGTTCTTTCTGAGTGCCGTATCTCTGCACTTCTCGATGCTTATCTGGTAGGAAGATAGTGAGAAGGACGGCTGAGACTCATAGCACTGTCAGGCTTCCTGTGTGACCTTGAGTAAATCACTGAACTTCTGACTCCTCCTTGTTGAAACTGAGATAAACATTTATTGCCTGACACAGATGTGTGAGGCCTGAGCTGTTATTCCTTATAGCTGACATTCTCACAAGGGTGGTGCTTTACAGGAACAAAATGTTGTTACCACTCCTACATGACTGTTTACAATTAAGATATAAAAAACTGAAAGGTAAGATTGGTGCAGCTAATATGTTTTTCTGAGACCTGAAAAGGTATCATTTTAATGCAGATTTCTGGGCCTAACCATTTCTATTTCATTAATTATTAAGGACTTCATATTGGAAAAGATGTGAAATGAAATATGGATGTCTTGGAGCTGCTATGTCCAGTGGTACAAAGCAGCCAAGGAAGAACCAGACCATGAATGTATTTGGCAATCAGCTCTGGTCCAGAATCAGCATCTGGCATTGCTCACTGCTGGCTTGGAGGGTTTTGCTTTAATACAATAATGCAAAATGGTTGCTTCTAGGCCCCAAACTGGTATTTTTCTATATAGACAGGTTTGAGTTATCACTAATGTGATACCTCTTTGCACATCACAGATGTGCCTTTAAAGTATTCCCTGGCAGGCAAGACCTATGTCATTGTTTTGTTATCCATTTTGTTATCCTGTTCTCCAAAATGTATTTCCCTTGTAGAAAGGCAGAGAGAAGAAAGAACAGCAGTGTAACATGGTCAAATATGTGCTAAATTTTCATTTTTTTGTAATTCAGGTGTCTTAAAAATAGTTCTCAGACTAACAAGGTTTATTGCATTGTAATAGATGTGAGTGAAGTATCCACAAAATATCCTTGAGCTGGAGGTCACCAGGAGCTGTTGTGCTGTTATGATGAGAGGAAAAGTTCCTCTTGAAAATAGCCCCCTGGCACTTAATGTGATAGAGAAAGGTGTTGGCCAACCAAGTTGATCTTTGACTTATAAGCCATTGGCCCAGGATCAGATTTGTCCACAAGCTCATAAGCACAGATTGCTGTTACATTACACAGAGATTTGGGGAATTTCACTTTAACAAACATGCTGATTTTTACTACCATGGGTGTTTTTCATGTGAGCCAAATTACATAGTAATCTACCTTCAACAAATAACCTATGTCTTCCTGCCACTTTAAATCCCTCGTCCCCAAAACAGGATGGAAAATGTAGTGAGATGAAAATTAACTGCTGTGCCTACTGAATCCAAAATACAGTCTCCCTGTTATTTTGGATCAAGTCTTAGAAATACACTTTGAAAGTGTATATGGAGCCATGTGTTTGGATGGTGTAAATTAATGTAGCTCTTTTGAGTTTTGTAGAACTACCTAAGCAACACTGGCTAACAATTCAGACAGTTCTAAGGTTTTATGATTTTAATATTAGATCTGAGAAACAATGTCATAATGAGATTTTTTTAATTATTATTCTCTTCATAGAAAATTAGAGATTCACCCCCAAACAGTGCTAATAGTCTTGATACATAAAATTGGCATTTTAATATTCTATCTCCAAAAATAGAATTACAAAAGCGCTGCTAAAAATTCAGCTTTGACCATTTGACTACTGCTGAATTTAATTTAGAACAACGAATGATTTGTGCACGTGAATGTACCAGCGCACTTTTACATTCTGGTGGCTTCACCAGTAAAGGATGCTCTGATAAATTTGGTGGAGAACGAGCACAACTTGTTCTGTTGGAGTGGATATAAGAGGAAACATTCATAGGTGTGTGTTGTTTCACAGCACTGTATTATGCTTTTTGATTCAACTCTCACCTAATCTGCTACTAAACACTCAGTGCAAAAATAGCTGCAGGAAGCCATGTGGAAATTATTTTGGCTGAAACATTAGAAATAAAACCAGTACACAAGTGGTGATCAGAAAAGTACTTTTTCAAATGGAAAAATGTAAGTTTCCTTTCAAGAAAGGTTTCCATAAAATTCCAGACCCCGAGGTGTTTTTCTTTCACCTAAGTGCAGTACCACCTTCTAAGTAGTTGGTAGATCTGTGGTAATATGGATAAACATTCCCCTGAAACCACAGTCTTATCAGTAATTCCAAATATGTGGTAAAAAGGTTACACCAAGTTAACAGCAGCACAGAGCACCAGCTCTTTGTACACAGCAGATTGGATGAGTTCTGTTCTCAGTGGCCTGACACAGACTGAATAAGGCACTGATATGGCAGGGACTTCTTTTATTAAAAAATAAATAAATAAATTAGATTACTCAGAATGAATAACAGGCAATATAACTGTGTCAAGTGACATAAACTACTTCCACTTTCAGTATTAAACTCTCAAAGCAAACACTGTCCAGTATCACAGGCTGAATCATAGAAGCCATGAGTCAGAGTCCACACGGAACAATAGGCATAAAACCCAGCTGGCTCTGGCCACAGGCACATGTTGCAATGCTGGGCAGGTGGGGTAACAGGAATTGCAAAGGTGCAAACAGCTCAAAAGGAGCAGTTCAAATTTATTGCTTTGATTGCTGCAAGGCAGCAGAAGTTCTCCTAGCTGTAAAACCTTAGGATTCCTGGTAAGGTTCGTGTCCCAGGTATAAAGCAGAGCAATGCAGAAGTAGGCAGCACTGGGCTGAACTTGGCTGGCAGTTTTGTACTGCAGCTGACAATTATTTTCTAGTCATGTTTAGTGTGCTAAGGTGTTTTTATTTGGTAATTCGGTTTCCTAGTGGAGCTTCCTGTCAGAAGCGTTATTAAAGGTTGTCCCAAAACTTCATGCTTCAGATCAAAACAAAGCAATGTACATACAACTTCCAGCCCACTCCCAGTTCAGTCACAGCAGAATAGAATTCTGTGTTTTGGCACCTCGTTAAAAAGCCAAAGCTCTATTCCAAGGTCAGATCAAGAAAATGAGGTCAATCAGAGATCAAACTGGCCTCCTTGGAAAACAAGGTTGTGCCAAGAACAAGCTATCAATTTGGGATTAGCAAGCTTTCATTCTACACAATTTCATTTGCAGTTGTCCCTCTGTGCAATACAACAAAGTGGCACAGATGGTACAGTCTTTGTGATCTTCTGTGTTTCTCATTTTCAGCACTTGTAAATTCATTTCCCACAATATTCATCGTGCTTTAAGTTCACTGACGCCCTGTAAAATGCATAGGACAGAGTGGAAATGAGATTCCCTGCTGGGAAAGTGAGAGTCAGCTGATGGCACAGTAAGCTATGGGACTCATAAAGGAAAAAGAAAAGCTAATGCAGAACATTTTGTAGAAGCTCTGAAATGTTCAAATCTTGCTTCTTGCGCTGGGAGCACTGAGGAAAATTGAAATGGCAGGATATAAAGAAACCTGTCCTGTCCCTGTAAACGTGACAGACGTTTAGTTCCTGCATTAAAGAAAAGATACATGATGACAGTGCGTTCCAGTGAAAAGGAAGATGGATACATTGCATTCCTTCCTGCTTGTACTCTCCTGTTTTCTCATTGCTTTATTGCATCATATGGAAGGGCTTTTCACCAACATTGCTTCATCTTTTGAATAACCAGCTCTTTATCAGCTCATGAAATAAGGCTGGCCTTATCAACACCTTCCTTTCAGCTGTTATCACATACCATATCTTCATAGCTCAGCTGGATGTATTTCATTAAAGCAAATGGTAAATGACTGATTGATCCTACTTTTTGTGTTAGTGTTTTAGTCAAAGTATTTTCACCTTTTCTTCCTGTGCCAAAAAATAGGCATTCAACATACTCTATATGTAAAAGGCAACAGGATTTCCATATTTTTGAGTAGATGACTGGAACAGACAAAAGCTTTAAAAATGCGAAGGAAACTAGGCTGTATCTTTTCTCCCAGCTTTGACACAGAATTAACCACCACAAGCAGAAAAGCAGTTCTGTGTGTACTCCTTCAGCAATTCATCACCAGCAGTTGAAAGTACTTGCTAGGAAGGCCAACAAATTTCACCATTTGTTCCCTATATTTTTTCAAATCTAAATACTGAGTTTAGTCACATAACTTAGACTCTAACTCAAACCATTTTGAACGTTTTAAATCTTGGTCATTCAGATGATAGTTTTAGGTGATAGTGGAATTATTCCACGACAAAATGCTTGGTTGAGAATTATTACCCATTGGTGGTATTGGACACCAGCATTCACTACTCTGTTGCAAAATGGTAGTATGGAATAGAGTCCTGAGCAGAAGCTGCAATGTAAAAGAATCTGAACACTGCAATGTAAAACCCCAGGACTTACCTGAAGAGTAGCTAGACACTTACAGGGACATCAGATTACTGAAGGTCTGTCTTCTAGAAACTGTTTTATGAATTCAGGCAGGTGTCTGCTTTGTTATCACACTCTGAGTTTGGGTGCTGCCTCCAGACAGCACAGCTTTCCCTTCCTCTTGACAATTGCAGAGTGTCCAGTGTACAAATTTTAGTGTTTGTGTACTAGCAATTTAATCAGCCTGAAATAACCCAGCTGCCTCTTCCACTTCTCACTTCATGGTGTTTGTAAACAAAAAGCAAGAAGCAGAAAATACATCTCTAATCAGATCTCAGCTCTCTTGTCTTTGTAGATATTGAATTCAGGTTCATGTACCCATCTACTGCTTTGTATTAAGAGAACTGGAAGTGTCCAAAAGCCATCACTATTGACCATTTGTGGGACTAGAAATCTTTTCCCTATATTGGTTAGATTCCTTAATAGCACAATAAGGAGGGAAAATCTCTTTTAATGAATGCAGTCATTTTGGTATTGGTTTTAATCATGATACTATTTAGTATTTAATGTCTGGTTTGTTGATAATTTAAATTCTGTTTTATTGATATAAAGAGAAGAGTCTGAAACACAAAAACTGATATGGGGAAAGTTTGGCCCTGGTGTGGCTTCATACTTTAGAATGGACACTGCTCTGAATGTTTTCAAGAACACATGGACTTAATAATGTAACTTGTTCTTCCTGTGAAGTGTTCCAAGGATCTTTATATACAAAGCTCTGTTCTGCTGGATGCTGGAGAGGTCTCCGCTGGAATAATGTATTCATTATAGGGTACCACTCTTCAGAAAGATGAAATACATAGGGAGAATCCAAAAAAGAGCAACAGAAATCAGAGGATTAGGAATAAAGATAGGAGAAGTAAGGGCTGGGTATTTTCAAAATTAAAACAAAGAGATGGGAAAAGTTAATGTTTTCCCCAGTTGTAAAGGTATAATGTTCAAGGATGAGAATCAGGAATCAATTTTTAGCCAATCAGCAAGGAGAAGTCACTTTAATTTTAAGTAAAATTTACTTAGGATTGAATAGTGGGAAGAAAGACAAAGAAGACAGAGCAGCATAACTGTTTTGGGATGGGTTTAGTAGGCTGGAGGGGCGGTTCTCAGGGATGGCCAAACAGATGAGATTGGCCTTGCAGGCCAGTGCCACTGGCTCAGGAAAAACATCCTCTGCACCAACAGCTGGATGCCTCTGGGTGCAGATGTGCATGGCCAGTCATTTCTAAATTAGAAGGAAGCATTACCACATCCACAGAGCATGGATGAAAGTGTGCTTCTGTACTCTCACAATTCTGGGATTGGCCATGCTTTCTAAAATGAGGGAACCAAAGCTCATTTTGAGAGGTACAGATCCTATCTCCAATTTTAACTGAAATGCCAGTAGTCAATTTGAGAACATTGTCTGAAGTAAGTAGGAAAAAGAGGCTGCCTAGGGCTAAAATTAGAAACAAGGAAAAAGTCTTGATTCCTTTGCTTTTCTTTTTCTGTTGGCAAGGAGAAATCCTTTTCATAAACCTTTTAAAAAGCCTTATATTTACCAAACTGAGAAGTGTATATTGTTTTCAGAGCACATACTTTGTGGATTATATATTCCTAATAGAATATCAGTTTTAGCTGACTGGTGGCACTAGAAATCCTCTGTGGATGAAGAAATAGAGTGCGGTAGCTAAGGCCAAGTGTGGTTCTCAACATTTTTTATCAACAAGTAAACTTGACTTTAATTTTAAACTCTTTCAGAATAAGGCTTGGGGTTTTTTTTATTAGGTCACTTAAGTATTTTTAAAACTAAAGGCTGAATTACAACATGCTGAACCTTTTCTACAGTTGGAATTGAATATTCCCATGGCTGGCTGTGCAAGAAAAAGGCCATGGACTTGAAGGGCGTAGAAGATGGAACAATTTTGTTTTCCTTAATAGCTCTTTGCCCAGTCAGATTTGATACACACACCATGTGTGTACATTCAACACATATATATGGCTCTGTCTGTATAGCTTTTCTAGTTCTGTCTTCTGTGCAGTACTAAGTATTTAATCAATCTGGGGACTTTAGTCTCAAAGACAATCAGCTGGCATTTTCTTTTCCTATATAATTCAAAGGTTATTGCCATATTTTTGCTGTCTTTGTTTAAATTTCTATAACACTTGAGAGAAGGGAACAGGGGGAAACATGTTCCATTGAGAACTCACTCACCTCTAACAGGGTGAAATACATTTGAAAATTTAAATAAGCAAGAGCCACTGTATAAACCAGGTAAGGATCAACATTCCTCTCATAAATAAAATTGACTAGAAAATGCATTTTTCAAATCTGTTTTGCGTGTTCATGGCAGTTATAAACAGGCAGTTTTAGTGTACGTAATGGGTAGGGAAGTGTAAATGGTTGTGAAGTATGGAAATATGCACAGTCTCAAAGACAAGAGGACAATGAAAATGTTGGTACAACTTCTCTCTGAATTCCTGTGGTTATCTGACAATGCACTTTCCTGATGAACTGTCATGAAAGATTAAATCCCCCATTCAATTATATGTTTCTTAACCACAGAAGCATGTAAAATATGAAAAATTTGTGTGTGTGCATTAGTGGAAGGTAGGTTTATAGCTTACCTGCAGAAGTTCTGAGAAGGGGAAAAATGAGAAACAGGAAGAAGTCACCTATTGCTTACACTTAGGGCTAGGATGAGATCTGGGTTTCTTGGTGGTGGTGACTGTGTATAACAAGTGCTGACTTGTACTAACCTTAGTTATCTGGCTTTCCTTGATTTCAGAGATGAGCTAAGGAAAGCTGTAACTTCATCTGGAGAGAGATGTCTTCCTCTCTTTTCTTCTCTGAGCTTTGCACTTAAGACCTGTTGGTGCATTACAGCAAGTGAATATTTAGACTCTAACCATGTAAATGATTAAAACATACACTTAACCTTACATGCTTTGAATGATCTCTCTGAATTTAGTAGAACTAAGGTTAATATGCAAAGGTCAACACAGCTGTGCCTTTTTTAATTTTAGTCAGTAAATGCCTTAGAAAAAGAGGCCCTAATAGGGCTTGTCCAGTGACTTTTGTCAGGGGTTGGAGCTGCCAGTTGTTATGGCAGTGCAAACAATTAATAAGGATAATTACTATGTTGATAATGTATATATCAATAAGATATTTCTGGACATAAATACAGCTTTATGTGGCAAAAAACCAAACCATATGCTTTGGATCTTGACAAATGGTTGAAAGTAATTAAGGTACCATGTTCTAATGATTGTCCATTCATCACCTGAGCCAAGTCTGCCTAGCAGCAGCCTGTGCTATGCATACATACACCCCTTGCTGCAGACACACTGCTGCAGCTCATGGATTTCAGTTTCCAGTTACAGTGGGCAAGGAGCAAACATCAGCCACCTAACTGACAGGGGTTGTTATGCCATGCTTACTCAGCCATGTGCAAGCATTTGGTCAAATACTTCATGCATATTTCTTTGTATCCCCTATTGCTATTGATTATTTTTATCTTGTTCAAGCTTCACACAAAGCTGAGAGAACTTGCAATAAAATGATGTGGATAAACAAGTAACTGTAAATAAGCTTTGCTGTGCATTTACCATATATCAGCTGCTGTTCTGATTAAAAAAAAGAATTGTATTTTCCATTGGATCATCTATGCAGAGGGAGAGATGCCCACATGTATTGCTCTGCAGTTGCTTACTAGCCAGTGAAAACTGTTTGGGTGCCTTAAGATAGTCTGCCAAGGTAAGTTCATTAAAAAAATGTTCATTCAAGTGTTTAGGCCTAGACTGTAGATCCCATCAACAAAGTACATACTAAAAAAAGTATCTAGAATTTGGAAATTTAAGAATTATGTCTTTTCTGTTTATTTTTTTTCCCCCAGATTTGCAAGAGCAAGGCTAAGGAATCCCAGCAGTATTATCACAGCCTGTCTATCCGGCAGAGCCTGGCTATCAACTTCAACATCCAACAAGACTGTGGCCATTTCCTTGCTGAAGTGCCAGTTCGTCTCCTTCCATGGGAGGATGACGACACACCAGATGTAGAAGAAGAGCGGGAAGAAGAGGAGAAAGAACCTGAGCAGAAGAACAGAGACACTGCTTCTACCACAGAGGCCTCCCATAAAGACAGCTCCAGCAGCCAGGGCACCATCAGCAAGCCCCGCAGCCGCGTGGTGGTGATCACACGGGAGGTCCCGCACCTGACAGTGGCCGACTTTGTGCGCGAGTCCGCACCCCGCCACACCAAGAGCCCCGACCTGTATGAGAGACAGGTGTGTCTGCTCCTCTTACAGCTGTGCCTGGGCCTCGAGCACCTGAAACCCTATCACATCACACACTGTGACCTGCGCTTAGAGAACCTGCTGCTGGTTCACTCCAGAGCGGGAGGCAGCCCCCTGAGCCCCGAGGCCACAGAACCCAGCCCCAACACTGCCTGCCCAGCCAGATTAATAGTGAGCAACTTCTCCCAGGCCAAGCAGAAGAGTCATATGGTGGATCCTGAGGTCCTACGGGATCAGTCCCGCCTGGCTCCAGAAATCATCACTGCAACACAGTACAAGAAGTGTGATGAGTTCCAGACTGGCATCCTCATCTATGAAATGCTGCACTTACCCAACCCCTTTGATGAGAATCCAGAGCTGAAAGAGAAGGAGTACACTTGTGCTGATCTCCCCAAGATTCCTTGCCGTTCCCTCTACTCTCAAGGGCTTCAACAACTTGCCAGCTGCCTGCTGAATCCCAATCCTTCGGAGAGGATCTTGATATCAGAAGCCAAAGGAATCCTTCAGTGTTTGCTTTGGGGTCCGCGTGAGGATTTGTTCCATGCTCTAAGTACATCTTCCAACCCCTCACGGAGAGATGCTATACTTCAGAACTGGCTTGATATAAAAAGGACGCTGCTGATGATCAAGTTTGCAGAGAAGTCCTTGGAGAGGGACTGTGGAATTATTCTGGAAGACTGGCTTTGTTGTCAATATCTGGCTTTTGCCACTACAGACTCACTTCATCGCATTGTGAGACTCATGAAGCAGCACTAGTTGTAGAGCCTGTTGCTTTTCATGAAGCATCCCCACCTCTGCCCCAGCCCTCATTCCAGCCTGCACTAGGGCTCACACTTTGTACAATTGTTACAAAACAGCCTAGATATCAAAGCCAGCAACTCTGAGCAAATAGGTTCTAATTGGAAAATTTCATCCTGTACCAAGTATGACAGAAACTTTACTTTTTTGCCAGGCCTGCTAGAGATTGATCTCATACACATGACTGCATTTGGATCAGACAGTATGTAACTTGATTCATATCTGGCTGAAAAGGAGAGCAAACTTTGATACCACTATTTCTACCACTGCAGTAAACAAATTGCCCTCCTCTTCTGGGTAGCTTCTGTCATTTCCTATGTAGCATTGGTAGTGAATAGCAGTGACGATAAGCAGAGACAGATTAGCGGTAAATGTGAGATGAATGATCCACCATGCCACAAAACACTCATTTGCTTTCACTCCACATACCACGCATTTCCTCTCAGCATAGTCAGTCCCCCACAAGCAGGCTGTGCTCCTCTTTCCTTTGGTCTCAACTAAACAGGTTCTGATCTTTCTCTTACACTTTACACCATCTGTACTTTCCCACATCCCAAGATGTGGTTTTCCTGCTGAGCATGGCAAAAGTCAGTGAATGGTAAGCACCTCTGTTCAGTCCTCTTCCCTCCTCCTCTGCCTCACTGCCTACCCATATCCTTTCTAACCATGGATCCATGATTTCATCAATGCTGCCTTAATCAGACCATTACCCTTAGCTTGAGACTGGTGCATTAAAAAGCAGAATATGCACACTTTGTCTATCCTATTTCCTAGGCAACTTTCACCAGTCTGAACTGTTGATGTACTGTAGCCATAACCACATTTATGCAAGAAAATACAACACATGGTGGGCCATTGACATTCCCCTTCCATCACAAAAAGCACTAAAGCCTGACTTGAAATGGATAGGATGTACATAACCCTCTCTGACAATCACTGCTATGAATCAGGGATGAAAATAAAAGCCACCTCTTCTGTTTTGTTTTGGTCTGCTATTGTCACTTGTGCCATACTGCAAAGTGAGACTGAAATTGGCTCTGCAGGTTTGTTGGCAGGAGATGGAAATGTTTAGCGCTTGTCTGTGTCTAGATAACAGGCAACATGGAGACACTTTTACTGCAGACACAGTTCTCTGAACGGTAGGAACAAGGGGGGAAAAACACTTATTTAATTACTGAGGGAGCTGTGAAGTTTGGCATTCATGACCAACAGCATCATGATCCACATTTCCTGCAGCAGTGCTTGGCTGCCCATCTCTTGTCTGTTGTAACCAGTGTTTTCTAATGTTGCTGTAGACAACACCCTAAAAATGGAATGTTGTCAGAAGAGCTCAAAGAGCATCACAGACAGAGTTTTGGACTAGAGCAGGAATTAGTGAGGATTGAAGAGTCAGAATTCTTAAAAACTCAACTTGAAAGAGCTTTTTCACTTTTAGAGGGCACTGCTGACTTCCTTCTATGCCCTAACAGCCGCTTCCCATGGAACCTCTGTACAGACAATATCTTTGCTCAGTATTGCTAGGCTAGGAGTTATTTCCTGAGTTGCTCTGAAGAATGGATCTGGATGCAGGGGAAAAAGCGATTCCGAATATTCTAACCCGGGTAATGGAAAGCAGACAGCCCTAGTTATGAGCCTGTGCTTCTCTCCTATGGATCTATGTGCAATTCTTGTATTATTTTTTAAAGCTGTACATTACAGTGTTCACTTTACACACCAGCCTTTACCCGATGCTAGATCTGCAGTACCTTCCTTTACTTTCCTGGCACATAAATGCACAGATATCCATGTGTTCTTTTTATGGATTGATGTTTCATTTTAATTGTTAAAACTGTGAGGAATCAATTCAGCCTTGAAACAAATAGCCACTTTATACAGCATATGCATTCTTGGACCAGATGCATGGAAACTGAACAAACAGTCCTGCAGGCTTAAAGTCAGTGAAAGTAGCTCTGGATCCGCAGCCTACATCAAGGGGTTGACATGTCTGCATTATTCTTCTCTGGCACCTCTCAGAGCTAAGCTGAATAGCGTGTGGAAGCCTACATCGATTGTGCCGTAGTATAGACTGTCTTTGTGACATTTCTAAAGATTTTTTTTGAACTTCTGATGATTATTCTTTTGTTTGATTCACCTGTATCAGTGAAGGATCAGGCAAGGATAAGGATAATATATTTCAATGTGGTATGTGTATTTTTCTTTCTCTTTCTGGCAAAAAGGTTAGGATGGTGGCATTGATGCAGAAAAACAGGACAGTGCATTAAAAGCCCAAGTGCAATGTATGTAGTTGAAGTATACTTCCACTACATCAGAAAAGAAAGTTTCTACACTACTGCTGAGCAGCTCATAGAAGATCCTTTACAATCTCCTGTTCAGTGCAGCCCTGCTTTATCTGGACACAGGAGGGCAATGCTCCCATAGTTCACATACACCGAGCATGGCAAGTCACTCGTGTACTACCTACTAGCTATTAGTGACAGTGTGCTGAGCTGCGAGTAGGGCTTCTTGTTCTCTATGGTCTGGTTTTGTGTTCGCTCTGTAGTGTGTGTGCACCTGACTTCTCAGCTAACTCATATAGGCATAGGAGTAACTCTTGGACCACTTGTCATTGTAGTGGGGTGATCCCTTGAAGCCTCTGGGTGTTCCCGTGTTTACGGACACGTGTTCCCAGTGTCGCTTTGATGTCAACACGCACATGCAAAGTTGGATTTTGAATGTTGTACAACTGTACATATTAATGCAGCTGGTCCGACGCCTTTGTATCCCTAGCTATCTAATTTCAGTTTGTATCTTTTGTGATGAACCAATACTCATTCTAGCTCTGCAGTATAATCAAGCATGGATAGGTGTTCACTACCAACCTCTTTCTTGTGCAGCACTGGGTAAACTTTAGCAATTTGTAATGTTGTGTGGTTTTTTTCTTTAAAAAAAAAAGAATGGTCAATGTAGTCGAACCTGATCTGGCCTGAGCTCTTCCTTGAGGAGCTTGAGACTGACTTTGCAGACCTGCCCATAACTGATAATTGCAACTGTGTTTGTGGTGGTTCTCCATCCTGGCACCAGATTGTGCCACGTAAATACACAAGAATGTATGCATTAAACTGATTGTAAACAAATCCTAAGAATGCTACAGCATAATTGCTAAGCAAAAGGAAAAAAACCCGCTCTGTTTGTAACAGGATCCTGTGTATGGCAGGAACAAAACCCCTGGCTGTGCATGTTAGAACTTACTTGAATATGTGCACAGATCTTGAATTTTTTTTTTAGCAATGTCGCACTTTCAGTTGAGCTCAAGAAATAGGAAGAGCTGCAAATCTAAGATAACAGTATTGACTGTAAATATATATTTTTCTATTAATAAAAGCTGTCATTCAAATATTTTTAACATGAACTCTAAAGATTTTTCCAGTGGAAACTATTTCTGGAAAAATCAAATGCTTGTTTGAAGAATTATGATGAGTGGTTTCTGATCCTTTTAGAGCCATTAAAACCCTCTCTAATATCACAGAGGGAGCACAGTGATTGGATTCACAATGTTTAGTGCCTTGTCAAAAACCTGAAATGTAGCTGGTCAGTTGGTGGAAATCTTATTCTTTTCATAACAGCCCTAGAAATAATACTGCCCATGTAAAGATGCAAAAGACTTTACAAAATTAAATGCTGTACTTTATATGATACTGGGTTGATCTATTCCATAAGATTTGTGTGAATGGATTCCTTTAAGTTGCTTGTAGTACAGCATAAACCTGAAGTAACAAAATTGTGGGCTTTCAAATTTGGGAGAGTAATAGTGGATAACAAGTCAGTTGTTCCAGACTGACCAGGCATCAGGAGAAGCCTATTGCTCTGACAATCTGCTGCAGACACTCCACACTGGGGAGGGGAGGGATTGCGTTAATCTGGGAGAAGCGCGGAGGGTAAAATGTGCTGCTCCTGCTGTAGGTGGTGGAGGTGCTGCACACCACCTTTGGTCTGTTGTGAGAAATGCAAACCTCTGGTAAAACAGGAGTGCTAAAAGAACTACTCCTGAGATGGTATGGAAAGTGGGTTAGTTTTGTATTTCTTAAATGGGAATTACTTTTTACTAATTATCTGTCAAACCTCAGATCTGATCCAGTCAATATGCATAACCAGGTGAATATAAAGAGACTCTACTAGTGAAAGCTTGCCTACAAATTTTTAGGAATGAGAGAATCCAGAATTTTCTTCTGGAGTCCCTGGAATGTCCCAATATAGAAGCCTGGTCTCATTTCAGTATTCAGACATGATGAAATCAGTAACTCCAGCCAGGATGCCATGTTGCTGCCCCACAGACAAGAGTGCAGGTAGCATTTACAAAATGTTCCACCTTAAATCTTTATGGTCCACACATCCCACCCACAAGGTATGAATGGATGATCTTGACATGTTAACACAAGAGAATTCCCATGTGTTATAGAGAAAAATGTATTATTTAAGTAAATTATGTGTGTTAGGGTTCAGCTACTTGCAGAATTTATTCAGCAGCTTCACACTGTAGGTCCTTAATTTTAACATGTATTTGCTGCTGAAATAAAATGTACCTGTTTCTTAATTCTTGTGCTGAGATTCCCCATCTAAATTAATTTTTATTGTTTGTAATAACAAATCCATATGTAAATATAAATTAAATAGTCCTGTTTTTATTTAAATCAATTTTAAGTTTTCTGAGGGATACAATAGAAACTGAGTCAGACCTTTTAATGCACTTTCTTTTCCCCCTTTCTCCAAATTGGCTGTTTCTCAGTACAAACTGTACTTGACTGCATGGCTAGACCATCAGCTTTATTCTGATTTTTGGAAGTGGTGTTGATTCTCCTAAAACTCCTGTAAAACCTAGAGCACAATCAGAGCCCTTCAGCCAGCGCAGAGCGAGATGTGATTATCATTTAGTTATGCAGTAAGATAACATCAGAGAAGTACAGCATAGAATCTTAAATACCTCTATAAAAATACACCTGTGGAAATATTCTGTAAACAATCATGTGGATTACAAAGACTTCAAGAGAAGAATACACAAAAAATACTTTTCAAAACACTGGGGAGAAATTTCTTTAAGGCACCCTCAACTCCAAAAGAAGGAGCAAGTCTTTTTCCCTGCTGTGTTGCAGAGAATTTCTAGTAGACATTTGTATGGATTTTTTCATTCACCTGGATGCAGTATTAGAAGGATGGTGATTTTGAGTAGGTGTAGAATGTAATTTAAATAATTTCCTGTAAGTCTCCTTGCATTGGTGCTCCACTCAGCATTTACCTGGAAACCACAGAATGCTTTCAGATCAAGCAGAGTTGCCAGTGAGAAATGAAATACTCAACTTACCTGTACATAAGCATTTTACCACTCTACAGAATTTGAGAATTTGGTTTGTACTTCAGACTATAAAGATTTTTTTTTCCATAAATCCAAGGGGAAGATTTCAGGGATTTAGAAGAGGTTGGAGCTTTTTTAATATGGAAGAAATATTTGTTCATAAATATATATATATATATATATACATACATATATATATGAGTGCATGTGGGCATGTTTTAATATATATATGTATGTATATTAATTTTGTATCCCAAAAGTATTCTTTGCCCCTTTTTGCTTGAAAATATATATATTATATATTGTATATATAATATATATTTAAGAGTGTGTAAATTTTAATATAGTCATTTCATAAATAACACCTCTTCAAAAACGATTCAAAACTTCTGTTTCCTTGTCCTTTGGATTGTTGGTATTAGAAGGTTTTGCGGTTGAAATCCTTGGGTTTTTTTCTTTTAAAACTTAATTATGCTGAGCATTTAAGAATATGTTCCTGTTTTTAATAAAAGGGGGAAATTTATTTTTTAATTAGGGATTCCAAAATCAGTGGACTTTTATAAATGGGATTTCTTTAAATGCCTTGAATAAGGGAATTTTTTTTTTTTTTCAGTTCCATTCTTGTGGGTAATTTGTATTTGGAATTCCTGGTTGCATTGCTTTATCTGGTGCTTCATATTGATATTTACACATTTTTATATAAATAAGTATATAAACTTCAAGCCTTCCTTTGTGATCAGGGGCAGTTACACTCTGGTTTGCTGTGGTACTTTGCTGTGTACTCTGTGGCATTCATGTTACTGTGTAAATAAAACTAGTTTTATTCCACTCAAAATCAAACTTGCAGTTGCCTAATTTTTCTCCCTTCCTAGGTAATTAGACAAAAACATGTATTTCTGAGGCAAATGCATGTGGCAAGTGCAGCAAAAGATTTTATTCCAAGAACAGCTGGGTTTGCAGCAGCAGTGCAGGTGCACACTTGGTCAAGGAGGCTGCCACCGCAGTGGCCGGGCATCCCAGCCACAGGAATTGCCAGTGCTCCAGACACTGCCCCACCTCCCACCTCTGCATTTTCCCCAGAAGCCTCACTATGGCTGGTACTATTTCAGCTCCATCTGGACAAGTGGCAGCAGCAGCCCAAAAATAAACCGGCCACCAGTGGCTGCTGTTGATTGAACCAGTGTCTTGTAAGGCCTGCTTGGAGAGAAGTGACTTGGCACGTTAATGACAACCGCCACGCTAGGGACAACCCTTGGCATGTAAGGAGCTGAGCCAAAGTTAGAAATTTCCCTAGTGTGGACAGGGCTTAAATGACCTGCTGTGAAGGAATAAAATTACTCTTAAGTCAAATTTTTACATGCAGTGACAAAGCAGGAGGATGCCTCCAAGGCAGTTGTCTGCAGTGGAATTCATTGCGTCTGATCCGTTACCTTGAAGCATCCAACCTGATGGAGGGTCTGTGGAAAACAGATGGGATAATATGCATCTTCTGCAATCGTGCAGACACACTTCAGTGGCACTGAGATCAAACAGCTCAATTTTGTACCCAAATTTGACAGGCAGCAATGGTAGCTGCAGATGCTAATTTATTAGCATAGAACAGATGACACCATGTACATCGGAGCAGCGCCGTGCTTCTGCATGACAATCACACTGCTCACAGATACTCTTGAAAGAAAAAATAAAAACAACCCAAAAAACCAGCCTGCAGGCTCTATTCTACCCACAGTCACAGTGGCTTTGCACAGGTATGTCATCACTTTCAATGATCAGAATTAGTTAAAGTGTAACTACTACCGGCCCTTCACATTTATTCCTTAGACACTGTTTGAAAGCCTTTCAAAAACAGTTTAAGTTATTGTCCTCATCCCTTTGAAAAATACAAAGCTAGCTGACTCCAAAGGTGTCAGTAAATACACAACACATTTAACAGCCTGACAGATACTTTGGCTTTGCCAGAGTAATCCCTGTTCACTTCAACGAAGTGCCGTGGACTTAAGCTAAACAGAGTTCGATTATGCCATTTGTCAGTGGCAATCATCACTCTGCAGGGAAAAGATATGCAAAAACAAACTGAACCCTTGTCAAGACATGATAATTATACTAGTTTAACTAAAATCTGTTTGAAATTAATTTAGTTCTAGTGCAAACTCTCTTGTGGGTATCCTTAAGCGGTCGCAGTCTGGCATTCTCATTTCAGCTTGTGCCAGACATGAACACAAGTGGAACAGATGCCTGGTTTCGGTTGATGCAAAAATGTCTGTATCAGATTTTTCACCAACTCAGAAATTCACCCAATAGTAAAGCTATGTTCTACATGATACACCGTTCTTTTGTAGAACACATCCCTGCATCACTTGAGCTCTGCAGGCTGCTGCTTTTGCCCCAGTTAATGAGGTTCTGTGGTGCCCCACAGGAATCACACCATCCTCCTTACCCAGAGGTGCTTCTAACCAGGCTCAGATGGAAGTGGTTCCCAAGGCAAACTGCTCAAATGAAATATTTGCCACAACCTGCTCTGCAGAGAGAGGCTGTAGTTTCAATTCTGAGCTAAGACTTGTAGCTCTGTGGAGAAAGATACACTTTAAAGTGCTAGTGCAATGTACTGCACTTCCCTTGGTGCTGCTGCTGTCTCAGGAGGCAGCACTAGAGCCTGGTGCTTAGCCCACCCCCATGTAAGATGGGTGCAGGCTTCTTGCCATCAGTTCAGTGCTTTCAAATGAGTGGCAGACACCAGGGGAGTCACTGGGAGAACAGCTTGGAGGCTCTGAGGCAGATTTGCTTATATAAAATCAGAGAGCTCAAAATAATAGCTATTGAAGGTGCATTTTCTATTACATCTCCTGTTCTCACCCTTTGTTTTGCTGTCATTAGGGTGTTATTTTTTGTTACATCACAGCTGGCAGACTCAGGACATGCACAGAAGGAAGCACTGGAAGTAACAGACAATAATGTAAGGTAAAATCACAAAACTCTATTTCTTATCCTCCAAAAAGAGAAGGAATGGGAATAGGGAGGCTTATTGCTAAGGTATTTACCTTTGTCTGCTCTTTTTGGTACCAGCCAGGAGCCCTAGTACAACCAATCCATAGAAAACTCCTTTCTCCAGCTGTCAGGTGCTGGGAGGAGCCCATACTCCCCTGCACAGCACAGTGCTGCCACTGAGAGACAGGATAGCCCCAGGGACAGTACCTGTGTGCACCGGGGCTGGGGGCAGTTACAGATTTCATGTCAGATGCCAGGTTTTGCCTGATTTCATTGGAGTCTTAATGGTCCAGATAAACTGCAGTGAATAGCAGATTAACCTTAAAAAACATGAAATCCCTGCAGTTTATCTGTAAGAAGCAAGCAATTAACTTTGCACCTCTCCAAAGTGCAGAAGGACATAAATGTTCTTCTAAAGAAAATGAAGAATTAAATCAAGGTAATAAAATTCTCCTGCTTCCTACATGGGCACTAAATTTGAATCAAGTTACTGTTGGAAATGGGCCAGTAGTCCACCACTGTACAACCACCACCGCAATGATCAAAAGAAAAGGAACTTCCCATAACCTGTGAGCCAGTCACGCAGCTTCTCTTGGCCAGGGAAGAAAGTCTCCTTCAAAACTTTTTTCTATTTATATTACTGGGGAAAAAAGTTTTATGTTCTGCCATATTAATATTTCATCTTATGTGTTTGTGTTTGTACAGGAGTTATTGCTAAAGCTGCAATCACAGGACACCAGGGTGTGCTTCAGCTTCAAACAAGAAAGTGCAACAGGAAGTCAGATGATGTTGTGGGATACTACATGACAAATGTTTTTAATGGCGTTAGTTACAAATGTTTTAATACCATCCAGAGCTTCACCATCCCTGGCTCTTTTGCAGCAATGGATTGTTCAAATCATTTCCCTGTGGATGAAGCATTTCTCCCTGTATCGTCACCTTGGAGTCTCAACATCTCCTTCTGTAGGAACTGCAGCACACAGCCCTGCTCTCTTCCCTGCTGTGAGCAAGACCTTTTTTCTTGGAGGTTTTTGAGGTGATTCGGCTCAGGCTGAGGGGCTAGGAGTAAGGGTGTCAGCATTCTGTAGAAATGGCAGAATGTTATTTCATCTGCAGCCCATCAGCACCCTATTTGCTTGTCCTGGGCAGACATGTCCATGCCTAGAGTCTTGACTTTTGAAAATTCTGGATGTTCACATAAGAATATTTAGTTTATTTTTTTTTACTAGCATATAGTCTATGTTCATCCAACTCAACATTCCCTTTGGTATTTTTGTCTGGTTTTTTTTTTCAAATAATTCAAATCCATCTGGAGTCTTTTACAACTTTCTGCAATTTATGCTAATCTTGAACAGATTTCACTTTGTGATTAATCACTTCTTCCTGCAAATCAGCAATCGGAAACACTGAGCTAAGACTAGTTCTTAGGCACAGTTGTCTGTCTTCCCTAAAGAATTTGTACTTGTTACATTGGTTTTGTTCTCTGTTCACAATTAAAAGGGTTTACTTTTTCTTCACTCACCAGAAGTACCATGAAAATACAGTGCAAGTTTTGTGCTGGTCCCAAAGCACTTTACAAGAAGAGATTAGTTGCTATGCTACAGATCCAGGAACTGATGGACAGCATGGCAAAGGAATATATAAAAAAGACACAGCAAGCCATTTGGGGGGAATAGTATGCAGGAATCCAGGGCCTATTCAACTAAACCATCTCCTACAGTATTCCTGTTTGCATTCTATTCACCACTGACTCACAACTATCCATCATGACTTGACAGCCTCCATCAATTAAATCTATTGCAGAATGATTTTTATAGAATTATCAATTTGTTTTGTCAATTTTAATCATGGTTGCTCAAACACAAAAGTAACAAAATTACGGTCTCAAAAGAAAGGGATTCAAAGCTATACCACTGGAGTACCAGGTGAAGCTGCTCTGACACCCATTTCAGCTTCAATATACATCTAGACTGAGACTATGGTCCTCTCTCACTTCGCCATCCTCTTCTGTCTCCCAGTGAGATGTCAATACCTCTGGTTTGCAGACAACAACTCTGCTTTGGACCAACTTTCCCACATGGACCAGCCTAGTTCCCAGGCATTGCTGAGCAGCCTTTTTTACAAAGAGGACATTGGGAATGAGCCTCAGTAACATGAATAGGAGTCCAGTGGTCAAATGCCTTGGCACACCATCAGAAATGGATGAAATAGTCACTGCATTTCTTAACTCTCAAATCTGCTGTGTTACTATGCTGATGACTTCAAGCAGTCTCTGCTGGAAGCTTCAAAGGCCCTTGTGTGATGAGCACATCCAGTTCATACCACCCCCAGAGGAGCACGGTCCTTTCTAACATGGCATGACACCTTTCATCAGCACATCAGTGTAAAATACACTGAACAGAACTCCAATGAACCTGGGAACTTGGGCAGAGAGTTACAGCACATTGGAAAATGCCAGTTCACTGTGTAAATCTCCCTTTTGCTATTGGGTAACTTGCAAAACAGCAAACTGTGAAGGCACTTTCTCCTGCTGTAGGCAAAAGGTGTTCTCTGTTACAGCTTGGGATTCTTCATGCTGAGCTGCATGCCCTTCTAACACTGCTGCACTGGAAAAATGCCATCTGCTAATGGGCTCCATTCAGCCTGATCACTCAGGCATCAGGAGCAGGGAGAGGGGTAGGCAGGTGGAAAATAACAGTCCAAGTCTCCTTTGGAACTACTGGCTTACTAGAAGGGCTGTCATTACAGCAATACTGCCAATTTGACAAGAAATGATAGTGGACAACAAACTACCTGCTTCAGATGCAGATCCAAGATGGTATTTGTAAAAAAATGAGAGATGCAGCACAGTCCCCTCAAAGCAAGTCCCTGTCAGCATCTGTCAAGCACTGTCAGACCTGGCAGTCCTGCAGCTGGCAGCTCTCAGTCTCCAGAGAACTGGGGACCTTGTGACTTAAGTCAGCTGGTGATGATCAGAGAACTGGCCAGGGAGCCTGATTGGTGACTTTCCCACCAGCTGGTATGAAGCAACTGCAGAGCTGCTCCACGCTGCTCTGTGTACGACCTGGATTTAGCTGTGCATCACAAGTTTTCTTGCCAGCCCTGACAACAAGGGCTTTCCCAACATCTTTCCCATATAAAGGCTACTGGGCAGGCAAATGGTGTCTACCTACAAAGAGAAAGAGAGGGTTGCAAATGGTGTAGCCAGAGTTCAGTGGAGCTGTGCCTGCCAAATACCACTAAGCATCCAACCTACAAATCCCATTAGTAAGTTTAAATAAGTCTAAGGGGGAAAAGATGTCAGATTTACCATAAACCTGATGCTGGAGTACTTCCCCTGCTGGGCTGAGCTTGTTGCCCATGGCTGACACCACTGGCTATGCATCTTAGAGGCTTGTACCAGTAACAATCACCAGCAAAAATAATTTTTCCATAATACTTTCTTTAATGTTGCATGCCTTTGTAAGGCTCTCTTCTCTTATCCTTCTTCTTTTTACTTTTTTCTCCTTTGATTATTTTCCAGATTTTCCCTGTTAGTTATTAACTAAATGCCAACTCACCGTGTATTTAGTAATCAGATTATCTGCTAATACCTGCCTAAAGCAGTCCCCATTGATTAAAAGGAAGAGTGGTCATTATGTTATTTTTAATACAAATTATTTAGGTCCTGAGGCCAAGATTGAATTAAAGGAGGGATCAAATTAATGAGGGATTGAATTAAATTAGAAACATCTGATTGCAGTATTTCCTACATCTCCAAATTGCCGAAGGAAGACAGTGGTATGGCTGTGAATTCATGTTATTCCATGAAAAAGTACAAACAGTTTGTTTTAACTGCATCTGAGAAGTGGGCCTTATTGTGGATATGGCTGGGTAAGTGCTCAAAATCCACAGCAATTTTGAAAGAAGATACAATGTAATAGCAAGAACATGAGCCACAAAGTCTCTGCTAATTTCTTACTTCACACAATGTAGGCCAGATTTCCAAGGCGCTCTGTTCACCCACTGCCTCCCACACACAAGTGTACGTGATCACTACGGCAGAGAGCTGCAGGCATGGGTGCACACAGTCCCTGAAAGCAAAGCCCCGTGCCACGTTTTGGATGCAGGCAAATTTAATACACTCATCCAGTTATTAAGATTGCTTTTGAATAATTTTATCTTTTCCCCCCTCCCCAAAGTGTCTTAATGAGGGATATGATGTGAAAGCACTTCACTAGCTTCTAATTTGGATGCATTTATTAGTTCTAAATAGCACAGGGAATGAAGATTTCAAGCTTGCTCTCTACAGGGAGCAATCAGTGGGCTCAGGACGTTTTCTGAACTGAACTGAGCTCCTCAGTTTTAAAAGTGGTCTTTCTAATCCTACTTCTTATCCTACTAATCATCAACAATCCCATTGCTATTCCTGCCCTGAGTCTGACTTCATCACAGCAGTACTTGTGTTGCCCTGCATTTCAGTCACTTCAGTGAGACTCTAAACTGCTTGCGAGAAATGCTTTAACTGACGTGATTGATTGTTTATCTCCTGATCATAAATGCTAATTACAGAGCTGAGAAGATTGGTTTGTCTTTATTGCCATACTTCCACATAGAAATATAGAAAATTAAATTTTTTATTATTTCAATGAATTCCCTTTATACTTTGATCCAGTGAGTGCAGAGGAAAGATTATTCCTTCCAGTGTGAGAGCCTGCTTCAAAAAAGCAATAAACAAATCAAGAGAAAAAGCTTGGCAGTACCAAGTTATGACCTAATTCTATCCTTCACTGCATTTCCTCCTCTCTCCAAAACATCCAAAGTTCAAAACATCTGCCCTTATACAGAACAGTTCTCTCAAGCAGGTCACTTACAGAATAAAGGCCATAACTGCACACAACCCTCTCAAACACAAACCAGCCAGAGTGCTTCCCTGAACCATGCATGGCTGGACTCTGGAATGCTTCACATCTCTGGAAAAGGCCTTCCTTGTGGGAAATGCAGCTGTGTTTTACATCAAAGACAATGACTTTTCCATGCTGATTTTAAAAATCAATTGCAATTACAGTCAGAACAAATGCCCAACTTCAGTGTGCAACTCCCTGGACTCCAGACTCAGAGAATCCCCCTGCATATGGCAGATCCCTGCACAAGGAGGCTCCATTTGGGATGGAGATGTGCATTTTGCAAAGGTGCATCTTTTGGTCTGTGGAGCTCTGAGTGTAAATTAAGAAAGCTCCACTGCAGGCCACAGAGCTAGGCTGGTTCAGGACAGCTGAGCCCTGTTTGTGGCATGCAAAGGAAAGATAGGAAAGGAGCTGCTGTAACATGTTCTTACGTGTGTGCTGTTTATCAAATGGTAAAACAGCATGATCATGAGCCTCAGAACATCTAAACTGTTTGGTAACAACTGTAAAAATTCAGAAGTTAGAAGCTCTTCATAAAAAGGCAGCAGATCCCTGGCAAAGCTACCCTGTGGTGGGAGCCACAGTTGGAGGTACCGAGGTTCAGTGGTTGGACACCCTGCAACCATTAGCCTCATAAATCCACACAATTTGGTCAGGACTTGCCTTATTAGTGTGTTTCAGAGGGACTGTTATTACAGTTAGAAATTTCCAAATTCAATCTTTTGCCTCTCTTTTCACTCTGTTTTATTGTTGGGGTTTCTTTGTAACCAAGCTGAATTA
Organism: Corvus hawaiiensis; assembly: GCF_020740725.1. Classification (NCBI taxonomy): domain Eukaryota; kingdom Metazoa; phylum Chordata; class Aves; order Passeriformes; family Corvidae; genus Corvus; species Corvus hawaiiensis. Next base: position 19,599,192 of record NC_063225.1, on the reverse strand, counting down.
ATTACAGTAGTGTAGCATGTTCTCCCTATTGTTTATATATAAATACAATTTAAAAGCCTAAACTAATGTATGCCATGTCTTTCACTACAGAGAAGTTCCCAAGGGATTAAACCAACAAAAAATTAAGACTAAAATATGAGTTTTCAAATGATGAAATATGTATACCCTCAATGGTTTACAGAGCTACTTACAGGCTTCTGTATTTACAATGGGGTTCACCCTTATCGAATTAAATCTCAGTACGGAGCTATATTCTAACATTCAGCAAGTCCTCTAACCTTCCAAAATATCCTCCCAGTGTCCTTGCAGGTTTCACAGCCATGCAAGTTCATCAGAAAGCAAAAGTCTTTGGACACTGTGGGAAGGAGATTTGAATGCAGTATCACTGGCAAATGTGTGATCTCTGACCCTCAACCTTCCCTTCCTGCTCAAATACATACACCTGTCTGCTTCAGCAGAACAGGTCATCAGCTAAACTGCTGGCACTTCTCTCTTTCTCACATACAACATTGACTGATTTTGTAACCAGTTCACTGTGCCAAATTATAAAAACCTGTTCTCTGAGGAATCAAAAAAAAAAAAGAGCCTTAGTAGTGAATTTCATTCCTGAAGTATTTGTGTGATTACTGCTGGAGGAAGCGCTTCATATGCTGTATCTAGACTCAGACACGTGATCTTTTTGCTAAGTCCATGGGTTATTCTACCGAAAAAAAGATCTATTTTTTCAATAGTAAGGTGATTCAGAAATCCACAGATGCGAGGTGATTGCCTGAGATATGTGGGATATAGAGGATTATGGGTTGAAAACATGATACTCAAGTCAAGTACCTTGAGTTTAAGATGAAATAGAACTGTACTGAAATCTACAGTACTATGGTATAATTCAGTGGAGAATTAAGCTTCAAATCTTTTTACTTGCTCTAGGCTTACAGGAAAAATAAACCTCTTGAAGTCAAATTGTTTCTGTAACAAGACTGCTCAAAATCCATGTATTCACAAATAGTTAAGGCACCCAAGAACGATGCTTACAACTGGATCATCCAGTTCATTGATATTGTGGAAGTAAACACCGACAACCAGCAGCCTCCACCACCCACACTCCACAGCCAAATGGCCAGGCAGACACATTTCTCCTGGGCTTGTTCTGTAGCAGAGTGACTGTGGCATTACCAGGGACAGCTGCGACAGAGAGGACAGACTGGAACAGTGGGCAGCAGGAGTGAAAGGCACAGACTGAGTGGATGTCTCAGCCAGGCAGGAAGAGGGGCAGCCAAGACAGGCTGGGTGCCAAACAGCCATCTCTGTACTTGCTGCCTGCTCCCAAGCCTAGAACTGTAACCAGTGAGCCTCGCCCCAGGAGCCCTTCCCGGGCAAAAGGAAAGCCTGCCTCTAAAAAGGCATGAGGAAGAGGCCACAGCACCAGCAAACAAGCCCTCCTGCTCCTCTGCACAAATAACGGTGACAACAGCCAAAGCCTGGCCACAGGGATGAAAGTACATTTGTGAGTACGTTGTATGGGGCAGGGAGAACACAAGGAGCAGCTCTGCCGGGGGATATCGCTGCCCCGCTGTCTGCAATGTGGCAAGGTAAGTAAATCTCTGCCTTGGGATCCTGCTGTGCACAAGTCACCAGATGGTGCTCTACATACAGACTTGAAAGTTCTTTATCTTAATGTGGGAACTTCTATGGCCTCTGAGGAAACAACACTGTTATTTTTGTGAAAGCTTTCCTTTAAAGTTTCATTTGCATCTTACTCTTTTCATCTCAAATTGTGTTTTTGCTTAAGCTGTTTATTCAGAACAGCTTTGGTGTTGGGATTTTTGAAACAGAATTTACAGACATGAGACTTCCATCCAGGTCTGCTGAAAATATGGGGGTAATATATAAGCTGCAATAAGAAAATATTTAGTCACATAATTTTTACATCACTTCTTTTTCTTGCAATGGGAAATAAATATACACAATCTTCTGTATCACAGTGGATATGACATCATAGAAGTGCTACCATGTAAGAAAAGAAATCTTCTGAGGGTGTGGTGAGGATTAAATAGTAGGTAGAAGGCTTCTCAGATTAAAATAGCTACAGTATAGTAAAGCATTGCTATCTTCTAGAAATATAATGCCAAGTGTATCCAAACCCTACTCATCTTCCCTCTGAAATCCTATAACCATCCTGCTTCAACTAATAAGACAACACAAATACTGAGAATACGGATCTCTCTTTTTCATCACGTCCTCAAAGAGGATCAATCTCATTAAAGTATATATCAGAAGTCACATGCTATACGACTGAATATCAGGACAACAGCAATTTATTAGAGCACGGATTTGATCGTCTCCTTGAAATTTTGGGAACGGCCCAGGAGATGGCAGCAAATGGCACTCCGGGGGTAGGAGCCTCTGGGTGAGCCTGCGGGATGCTCAAACCAGCGCCGCATTACCAATTATACGGGGTTTATCTTCTACCCAGCACGAACTCAACTCATTAATTTTGTTCTTTGCGGAGCGGCAGAGAGGACAAAGCCACATGAGGCTTTCACAATGTTGCACTCAATCGGTGTGTAACATTGTAAAAATATAGTAGCACTTTAAAGTAACTTGTCATTTTCATAAAATTTATAATTACTCGAATCATTTATTTCCCTACATGAAGGCTATTAAAAATAGTTTCAGGGGGAGAGCAATTTGTTATGAAATGAAGGTCAATCTCATTAGATCACTGTAGCAGGGATCCTAATAACATCCTGGCAGAAACGAGGTATCTCATTACAGAAGTTGTATTTTGTTTGAAATATTAGGTCATCATTAACTGAGCACTAAAATACACACAATATTGGATGACATAAATTATTCCCCTGAAAAACTGCCACACACAGAGGTGGTAAAACAATGATGAGGGTATGACACAAATCTTAACATTTTCTATCTTTTCTAGCTGGATTCACCTACCTAATAACAGTTTGGTTTGCTGCTTCTTCTGGATACTGAGCCACAGTTGGGTTGCTAGAGCTATATAGAGAGCTGGTTTCAGACTGTGACACCGCGAACTACAACTAGTAAGAAAGATGTTTAATTTTCCTTGTAACAGCTGAGTAAGCTGCGAACCAGGAAATACCAAAATTTAAAAGGAATTAATTAAAACCAGAGAGAGTCCAGAAGGAAACATTGCTTTTACAAATACAAGAGAAGGAGTTACTTTCCCTTTAATTATCCTTACCCATTTGGAAAGTACCAATTGGTTTTTCCAGGCCTTTCATTCTGCTGGGATCACAGCTGAAGGTATGGATGTGTTTAAATGCTTCTTTGGGGCTATGTCACAGCACTTAACACCTGGCAGGATTATGCTGAGCACCTGCTCCAAGCCAGTCAATAGTAACCAGAAAGGTATCACCCTGATCATTCCTAATGGGATATGCAGATTATCAATGGGAGAGAGCTCAACAGTTACAGGAGTCCTGCTTTCCAGAGGCTTCAGACTTCCATGGTATCAACTAAAGACTCATAATACACCTGTGAGGCACATAAGCAGCCTCAGGAAATTGTGAGGAAAGCAGAAAAAGAGGTTACACTGATTTCCTAGTACTATGAAGTGGATCCAGGGAAGGTTCTCAATCCATGGAGTGTGTGCTTCAACTGCAACACCCTCCTTCCTTTCAGTATAACAGGTTTAACCATTAGTACACGGCAGAGGTTGTGGTTAGAAGGTCTGTACAAACACAGACACTCAAGCCTGGAGCAGCTCACAGCAGCTACAGATGGCACTGAGAGAACATTTTGGTAGTGCTGTTTTGCAGCAGCAAAGGCAGCCCTGCTGCTTTGTGACTAGAGCTGGGATTTTTTAAAAATTCCCAACTAGAAATTGGGATTTATTTTAAAGATATTTATCAAATTTCCAAACAAGATAGAGAAATGCTAGTTACAAGAATTAAATATTTTAATTATATTTTCTGCTGCAGATTATGTAATGAACTCAGACAACAGTGCTTAGCATTTGAGGCGGGGAGGCCCCCAATACCTTACAGAGAGACCCCACGTCCCTGTGCCCCCCAAGCCATGTCCCCAGAGTGTGTCACCACATCAGCAAAACGAAGTCCTATCCATCATGTAAGAGGGACACAAGGATATGCATGTTGGATGATAAGCCCATTATGCAGTGCTTACACGGGCCAAAATGTAAGCAAGTCTGTTTTATTTTTTTTTTTTTTAGTTTCTGCCTGTCACTGACTTACTATATTTACATCAGCTTTAAATATTGTTTTCTTTCTGTAACACTTTCTTAGTAGGTAAAACACAAATATAAATAGCTACAGTGAGAGAATTGTGAATTGGCTTGAAGTGGGTGCTGCAAAAGGGAAAAGGCAATACAGGAATACAAAGCATGTGCATGGCACTGCCTGAAGAGCACAAAAGCTTACAGAAAAAGACCTTAACAACTGAATTTTGAACAAAAAAACATCAAACAAACAGCAAGTGATGATCAGGTACAGTGAACACTTCAAGGTTCTTGGAGGGCAAAGTCTCAAGAGCATTTCTGCTGAAAGCAAATAAAAGCTCACTGTTCATTTCTGCTTATGTAGGGCCCTGACAGGTAGGCTGGTGCACATTCTCCTAGGGACCATCCAGTGAACAGACTGGATAAAAATCCAGGTTAAAAATACAACCTTCTTTTCGCTGAGTTATTTTTTACCATAATCGGCTTCCTCCACTTGGTCTCCATGGTTACACAAATACTTCTGGCGGTACCTTTGCTACTGTCATGCGAAGAAGGGTTAGGGAGAATGGAGAAGCCAGCAGAAGGCTGCTGAAGCTGACACTGCTGCAGAAAGGGAAATCTAATCACAGGATGCTCTGAGATTTCACAAACGTTTCCTTTCCAGCAGGTCTGATTTAGGAAGTCCCCATCCCAGTCCCCTCTGCAGCAGTGGCCAGCTGTTTGTGAATAAAACAGTGTCATCCTCTCCTCCAACAGTGCCTTGGTGCAGCTGGAGAGGATGTAGGGCAGTGCAGACAGGAGGGATTTAGAAGCAGCTTTTCTGCCACGGGAAAAGTCATGGTACACTGAGGCCATTTTCCAGAATCCAGATCCTGAAAACTGAGCTGACTGGAGCTGGCAGAGAGCTCATGCAGAAAATGTAATGGTGCAGGAGTGAGGAGGGAGAAGGTGCTATTTGCAGTTTGGTGTAAAAGACTCCCAAGAACAGAATAGACAATGCCATGATTTCTCACTTTTTCTTACAACATAAGATGGATGAACTACACGGATTCAGTTCCTCTCCAGCATCAGAGTGGACTTGAAGGCCAATCTACACCTATTTCTTAACAAAAACAATGCTAATGTACCTCTGGGGAAACTGCCAATGCCAGTGACATGTTTCTGAACAGAACTTCTCATATCTTGTTTTTTCCACTATTGTACCAGTCCTTTGGATCTATATGCACAATTGTTTCTGATTCTGTCTAACACCAGACTTTTAGCTTCAAACTGTTTTTCTGTGGTGCTTCTCAAATCTGAAAGGTCTCCCTCCAGCCTGCCAACACTTAGCATAACACAATGACTGCTATCAAATATAAATATAGAAATATATATAGAATAGAGCACACAAACATCCTGTATGCCATACAGGGTATTTGAACAAGGATATATTATTACAGAAGCTCATGAAAATTGTATTTTAATGCAGTGTATATAGGTTCTTATTATTAAAAATTGTATTTCATGTAGGTTAAGTCAGATGATAAAGATATAAAGAAAAGATAATCAACTAATCTCAATGACCCTTCCTCAGTCATGAAGAGTGCTCCTGGTTCCTTTTACATCCCTTCAGTGGCAATAAAATGAACCTTGCTTCCAACATTTGATCATTACCAAGAAGTTCTCAGTGCTCAAGCCCATCAAAAAGTGAAGAAATGCACAGAGTGACTCCTATGAGATCATTTACTCCCAGTGAAGAGCAATTAATGGATTGCAAGTCATGACTGGCATTCCTGGGAACTACAAAATCAGGTGGGTGGGAATCAAAGTGGTAAGAGATCTCTCCTGCTCCAGAACACATGAAAGACTGGATTTCACCATTGCTGCCCTCCCTACTTTACACTGACAGTCCCAATTCCCACCTCTATTCACTGGTTTACAATACTCTGATATGGATGCTCTCATTTCCTAACCAAACTTCCAAATGTTGAAAAGATTAACTAGGAGAATGTTTGTCAGGTAATCTGTCATTTTTACTATGCATCCGCCCGTGTTCATGGACCTTTCCAGGCTATTACACACTTCAAAGAAGCTTATGATTACCTCCTCAGGAGCTGGAGAAAAAGCATGAGATTATTCTTTACTACTTAATTCATTCAAATGGAGTTAACTCCTTTTTATAACATTTCCTAAATTGCTTGTCCAAAAGCAAAAATACACTTTTACTTTTGCAATGCATGCCTGCCAATAAAAATTACCTCTGCTGTGGAATTATCTACAGGCCTCTCTAGATGAGTGATTTATGACAGTCCAGACTCAATTGCACCAACGCAAAGTGCACCGTGTCCACAGAATTTAACTCCTGGTGCTTAAAAAAAGGGAGAGTTGAATCAGGCATAATCAAACTGAAGGTCAAACTACATCGTTATTGTATTTGCTTGAACATTTGTCTCTGCTTTTCTGAATCTGAAAAATAGCTTCTCCAGCCACTTACCTTAACCAGCCATTCAGCCAACCTGCCCAGTGTGTGCCACGATGCACTTAGAGCCAGAGACTGAGCCTCAGGGAGGTCACAAATGTGCAGTGAACATCTTGCTAGCACTCATTCTGCATTTGAGACCTTTAGGCCACTCTTGCCCTGCACTCATCCCAGCCTTTGATCCTCTCACTCTCTCAGACGCCGTGGAAGTGCAGGATATCCTTGTATTCATTTCTGGTACGTCTTTCTGAAAATATTGCTATGATGACAGTCACAAGCTGTGGAATGCTGAATAAACATTCTCTGAGGAATTTCAAAGAGGTTTAAACTTTATTAAAAACAAAAGCACATCTTGGCAGTCAAGCTACCTGTCCACATCAAGAACGGCGGAGATCTAAGCAACAAAGCTGTGCTGGAGACAGTTCAGTCCAACTCAATCAAGCCAGATACTGAAATTGCAGCCAGTGTTCAAAATGCTTGTTACAAACTGCTTTCCAGCAAGCCTTGCTCCCTGCTCTCCTGGGAATTGCCTTGCCTCACCTCACTTCAGCAAGCCATCCATCCTTCCTCCTCTCTACACAAGCAGAGAGTTAGAATTTCCTGCCTACATTCCCATGTAAGGAGGAGGGGCAATTTATGATGGCATCTCAACTATTCATCCAATTTTTCCCCTAAATGTCACTTGGCTAGTATGCCACGCTTGGCATGAGATGCCAGCACAGGCCCACACCTTATTGCAGACAGAGTCTGTGGATTCGAAGTTACAGACTGATGATACCCAAAAGTTTTGCATATGCTCTCCAAAGAACCAAGAGTATCTCCCTGCACAAGAGCCTGCAAAGACCCCACCCTGGCACCCACCATCAGCCATCTCTCTATGCATGAGAGCAGCAAGGCAGCATTGCAAAGAAGAATGCCAGGCACTGCTGTATTTATGTTTTTTACAGGAGCCATGCTTAGAGGAACACTTGCCATTTATCTTTCAGGCAGTGTGAGTCCAGCCCACACAACCCCTGGGCCAATTTAAAGGGCTGCCTGCAGTCTCCCCATTCCTCCTCTCTCCCCACGAGTCCCTTGTGTTCCCTGAATGCATAAACCTGCAACGTCACTATGGGCTATTGTCTCCCCTCCAAGCATAAAGTCCTGGCCCTTCCTTGCCAGTTATCAATGTCAAATGCAAAAAAGAACCCCAAGAGTCTCTACTGAACATCAGTTCCTATGAATCTATAAAAAATTATGTGAGATATCTATATCTATCTTTCTCTACCTGTGAAGGCAGAGGAAACTAATACAGAAAATCAGATAAGACTGTTAAGTTCAACCTTGAAATTGTGTAACAGCATTGTACTAAAATCTTTCTATGAGTTTTTAAATATCATCGAGTCTTTCCCTATCAAATTCCTCTTAAAAAGACTTTCTTTCTATCAACTCTTAATGGCATTTTTGATAGTATAATCTATGTAGGCTTTTAAAAATACCACATGTCACAGAATTGTAATATAAAGCACATATAAACAGCACATTAAAAAGCAGAAATTACAAGACACAAGCACACCCTATAAGCCATAAATTCAGTGCAAAACCCCATTAACTGTGCAACCAACTTTAAGCATATCTTCTGGGTATATAAATTAATTTTTAATGTCAGAAAATGGTCTGATAACACTTGCAAGATTGGGAAGTTTCATCCATGAGCATATAAGGGCTTGAAATGAAAGCTGAAAAAAGACTTGGTATCTCCATGGTATCCAGAACTGGGTCTGAATATAACTTCCCAAACTGTAGGAGGAAAAAGAACTAACTTTGCTACCATGGAAACAGAACAGTGGAATATAACTGATTGTTACTTCTCTGCCTTTACAAGACCAATTGCTAAAATGTTAAGGCCTTCATTAATATGGGTAGTTTTGTTTCCACCTGAGAAGTAAACCTGCTGGAAAAGGAACAAGGATAAGCTCACCAAACAAGGGAGAGCAGCCCAGGAATGACAGGCATTTCTAGGAAAAGCAGAGGATTAGAGAGGTGAAAGAGAGTAAGAGGAAGATCAAGAAGGAAGATATCCTGGTGCCCAAAGAAAGGGTTTGGTTTGATTAGTGAGACAGCAAAAAAGGCCTTTACAGTGAAGGGCTGGATCCTGGCCATGCTAAAATAAACCTTATGTATACCCTCAGTAGCAAATCCTGGATTGGTGTTACTGCTTCCAGAAACCATGCATGTCTTTCATTTCTTAACTTACTTTTCCTTTGCTCTTCGCTGGAAAATGCCACCCTCTTTGGATGTGTCCAAAACACCGAACAATTACCGCCTGCACTTTCCTCACAGTTCGTGGGGTTCTGCAACATGAGCCACAGTCTTTTACTTCACTGGTAGCATTGCTTCTCCACACTAGACAAGATTGTGAGATGCTGGATGATCTCCTCATGGAACACCTGCTCTCCCTGCCTGCCGCTCAGCTCTCCCGCCCTCACCGCCCTTCAGCGCCCTGAGGGCACAGTCCCGCCATTAAACCACCCCTCAGGCGGCAATCGGGCGGGTTTCTATTTCCCTCGGGAGCTGGAAGGTCTCCTGAGGATGTCACCGGCTTTATAGTGCAGCTTTTTTTGTGGGAGAATGTGAATGTTCGGAGTTCTTTGGTACCTGTTTTAGGACTGTAATGTAGTCGGAAAATTATCGCTTCAGGTGCTGAACGAGAAGCAGAGCTGTGTTTGTTATACTCTGCTTCCTGGGTTCTGAGGCCGGAGGGCACCGCTGAGCCTTCACGATACCCCGCCATTGGGGCTGCCCAAGCGCTGCGCCTCCTTGAGGGCGGGACCGCCTTGAAGGGGAGCGGTTCGCCATCTTAGGTGCCTCCGCCCCCTCGCGCCACGTGACGCGAGCGGCCGCCATCTTAGGCTGCCTGCGCGGCCGGGCGGTCACGTGCGGCGGCGCTGAGGGGACGTGGGGCCGGGCCGGGGCTCTGCGGCGCCATGGGGCAGTGCGGCATCACCTCCTCTAAGACCGTCCTCGTCTTCCTCAACCTCATCTTCTGGGTGAGTCCGGCCGCGCCTCGCGAGGGACGGTGGCTCCGGGCTTCTAGGTCGGAGCCTGACCCCGAGAGCGCTGCGGGCCTCGCTCAGGGGCCGGGAGCCCCCTCCACCTCCCCGCACGGGTTCAGTTCGTATTTAAACCCTTTATGTTTAAGGGGCGTCCTGAACCCCTTCGCGGGGTGTGGGGTTCAGTGCTGGGCGCAGTCCTTTCCCTCCCCTCGCAGTCCTTCCCCCCCCGAGTTCCAGGGTGGGGGGAGCTGAACCTGGCATTGAAGGTTTAACGAGCATTAGGGATCTTGGGGTAGAGGCTCTTGTGTAAGTGAATGCAGCTTCTCTCTGTAGCATTATTGAGCTTCTCAGGTCTCTGGCAGTTTAATTTTTGTAGCCAGTTTAATTTTTGTAGCGCTCTTCTGGCCATCTCGGGTTTGTCCACTTCGGGACATCCCAAACACTTCGCGGTGAGTATGGGGCACCGTTTTCTTCCTGCTATTGGTAACACAAAACTAGAATATACGTGTTCATATATTTATGCTTCACGTATTCCACTAGCCACGGTAGCGTTGTAGTATTTATGCATTGCTGAAACCTCCCACAGCTACACTGATAGTAAGACAAAAGCTTACAAAAGGCGAACAGTAGGTTGCTGTAAATGACCTTTCTCAGGATGGACCTACAGGCTCTAGCTTGGTATTATGTTCACTGTAATAATTGGCTTGTCAGAACAGCATAACTCTTAAATGAAATCAAAGAATAGTCTGTAGATTTTTAAGAATTCCCTTTGTGCATTTAGGTACTGAATTTTTCCTGCTCTAATCCTAGCTCCAGGAACAGAATATCTGTTGTTCCAACTGTTCAGAGATTTCATCTTTGAAAAAGTAATAGGGGGTAACAAGCTGTTGGAACATAAAAGTGTAGCTATCTCTACCTGCTTCATTTACTGTTGAAAGTCATATAAAATCTTACTAGCGCTACAGGATGATTGTCTGAATTTTTACAAAGGAATGCTTCTTATGGGTGCCTGGAAATGAATCATGGTCAGGGAAAATGCATATCTGTGCGTTCTCACCGGCATTTGCCTATACAGGTGTTCTGGGAGAGGAGCAGTGAAGGTGAGGCATATTTGGCTTTAGGTGGTGCAGATTAGAAGTCTGTAATTCTGGCTGAGGTGCATAAACTCCATTCTTTATCTTCAAAGTGAAAAGTAGTGACATCAATCTCTTAGTCAGGCCGTAAGGTTGGAATCTGCTTTCTTGGGTGTGGCTTTTTGTTACATGCATAGTTGCAAGTGGCATTTTAAAAGTTCTTTAATGGCTCCTACGTCATATTTAAAAGTTTTCGACTGGACGCAGTTTTTGTGTGTTGCGTTCTTGATGGCACCTTGAAGTAGATTTTTCTTTAGTTGCTGATATAATAATGGCTGTTTGGAGTAAATGAGCACAAGTTCTGTGTGCAGTTTCTCCCCCACTCCAGAAGCTTAGTGATAGGTATTGTTTGTTATCTGCTGTATTTAGTAATTTAATTGCATGTTGGAGTTGGCAGTTATTAATCTCATACAGTGGTGGGGTCACAGTTATTTTGTGTAATGCTGAACCTCATGCGTTACGATTTTTGATTTCTTTTGAGACAAACTTGGCTTAATTTAAAATGGCCAGATTGTATTTAGATAAGATGTACTTCATGTCAAATTAAAATGTCATCAATCTTGTATTCTGTAAACCACCTCCAGCCTAAGAAGTCAGCATGTGCTGATAGCTTTCTGGCAGATAAGTGACTGGGTTGCTTGTGTTGGAACAACCTTGCAGCTCATTAGCTGCATGTAGAAAGAGGCAGGCTTTCTAAAAGTGAGAGTTACAGAAATCAGTGGTTTTCCTTTCTTTAGCAAGTGATAGTCAATAGCTCATTTGTTGACTGAGCTGTGTATTTGGTGCCCATCTAGTTGTCAATATAATTGCTTCTGTGCTATTACAGAAGTCTTTTGCTTGCCATTCATATGTACTTCCAATATTGATAATTAGATCATTCGACTTTCCCCTGAGACTTGGCAATAGACAAATGCCTATAATTGGTCAAGAAACGATGAAATCTCCTTTAATTGCTTTTGTAAATTTAGTACCTCCACAAGGTTTCATATACCAGTCTTGTGTGCTACCATTATCTTCATGGTCATCTGTAGGAATAGCAAGTTGTTACTACACAGTGGATTATAACACCTTCCCCTGCCTCCCCCCCCGCCATGGGTCTCTTATTTGTGGGAGGATGTGAATGTTCAGAGAGGTTTTATATCTGTCTTATGACTGAGATGTTCAGAAAATTATCAGTGCTGGGAAGAAATACCAGAGATGTGTTTGTTATACTTTGTAGTCTAGGTTCTAACTTTTTTACTAATGTTTTTCAAGTCTGAAAAAGGCAGATCAGACCTTGCTGACAGGTCACAGCCACTTACCATCTACAGCTACCAATTTCAATTCTACAAGTTCATCTCCTTTTGAAGAGTCTTGTGCTACTTGTTAAATTTTAGTGGACACCATAAAAAGTCATTTATTGTCTTGTGAAAACTTCTTTCATACTGTGTAAAATTCTTACATGAACTGTACTTTCCTACATGTTGGTAATTACTACAGGATTTTTATTTTCTAAAGAAAGTGGGCTGTGGAAGCTGTCTAACACTAGAGCAGATGCTAGTTTATCATCCAGAAAGCTGGATGGACTTTACTCACCTTTGCACATCTTTGGTGTGGTATTTCGACGATTCAGCAGAGTTATATTTTCAGGGGTGTTGAGCATTGAGTGCATCTTCTGTAGGTGCCCATATGGCCTTTAAAATACAGTTCTGTAAGAAAACAGTATCATGACTGGTAGTCATAAAGAGTAACAGAACGTAGATTTTGTGTGGAACATGTGCTTGAGTTTTGTCGAAGAGTCCTGAAGGTCAAAAATACTTTACCAAGAAATGCATTGATAAGAAGCATCGGTTAAAACTTACCACTCTTAGACCAGAGGAATACTGATCTGATTAATGTTTCTCATCATCTTGTTGCTGTGAGTTAAATTTTGAGTAGAAATTATAAATGATACAGGAAAATCAATCCTTCAGTTGACCTTTACCTTAAGTTTGCACAAGATTTATTTGGCCAGCTGATGACTTCATGTTCATTTAGGGGATGCTGAGTCCTTTAAGGAAGGATATTGCATAGGAAGTAATTGTGATGTAAAAGACAATACAGCTTAGAAGTAAAGTAATTCAACTTCTAATACATATGTCTTCATAATCAGGAAGATTTTTTTGTGACCTTGATGATGAAATGTTGATAATGACTAATTGCAAAAGAAAAATTATAATAAAGTATTTGAGCATAGCACGTTCTTCAAGAAACCTCCTAAATTTAAAGTCTGCATAATTTTGAAAGGGGAAGAAATATATTTACCTGGAACAAATACCTAAAGACTGCTGTCAAATGTGTTTGTGTGCCCTTAATTTAAGGCTTCATGCTGTGACTTGCATAATTCAGTTGAAACCAGTTTGAAGATGAGATGAAGACAAAAATGCTAAGGAAATGTTTTCAGTCTTAGTTTAGTTCATAGGATAGAAGGATAAAATATCCAGAGTTCCATGTGGTCTTGCTTCAGAAAAGGGTATCTGTCTATTTTACATTCCCAAAGAATCTATGTGCTTTGACAGCCTGCTCTGCGAAAATAGTGCCAAGTCTCCTGTGCTTGCTGAGGTTTTTATCTCTCACCTCTGTGTCCTTCTCCTTGAGAAAAGGAATGAACTCTGCTTCTACAATTCTTTCAACTCAGTAGTTGCAAACTATTCGAGTAGTTCTTGTAGTATTCAGCTGGCTTGAAATCATTACTTTGACAGTTCATTTGACTAAGCTGTTACAAAACATTCTTGGTATGATTGTTTAGAGAAATCTCGAGTCCTCACTTCTGTGGAGCACAAATGCTTTCTACAAATTTGTGCTCCCTGCACAGCTTGGGCATGCTCACCACAGTGCAGTGACCAGAGTGTGGGAAATGGAGTATTTTCTTAGAGGAGCTGCAGCAGTCCATGGGTATGTAGTGTGTTTTGGGATTTCTGCTAGAAAAAAACAAAGAAAATGAAGCAATGAGAAAATTCATTGAAATTTAGTAGTAGAAAGGAAAAGTAGAGCTCACTTTCTCTTCTTACACACAGCAATAAGCCCAGTAATTTCTCTAGTTTATTGTGAGCTTGAGAATAGTTACTGATCTGATCTTTAAAACAAACTTCTTGAGAGTTCTTTGGTCATCAAAGACTCTAATTGATGGATGATCCCAGAGGTAACTTTGCAGGGATTACTTGACCAAAGCCCTTTGGTCTTGAAAGACAGTTGCTTCTGGATGTAAAAATGGAACATTTTCTGCTTCTGCTGCTATGGTAGTCTGAAGTGAGTGTATCGTACAGGATTGTGTAATGGTTTGGAACCCTGTGCATTAGAGAATTTAGTTTTTAAATTAAAAAGTTAGGATTTAAAACTCCCAAGTGTTGTACCATCTGAGTGATTTTTCTTAAAATATTTGAATATGAGTTTTCAGATAGCAAACATGGGCCAGGTCCTGAATTTTAGTAATAAATACTTTGATTTGCTTTTAAGCAACATGGTAGTGTTGCTCATGTTTCTTTAGAGGATGAGTTTCAGGTCTTTGCCTGTGATTTTTCAGGATTTTTAGCATCTGGTCTTGAGCTTAAAAGTCGATCTAATTCCTAACAAAAACAGGTTGCAAAGCTAAATGTGATACCTTTGAATAGTACAGAGAATCTGTAATATCGCTTTACCTGGTGAATGTTGAAGCACAGAGTGATCATCATTGTTCTTGTGCAGAGCAAGGAATCTGGAAAGACTAGAGCACCAGCTCAAGTTACAAACCCTGGTGACTAAATAGGTGTAAAAGAATGGCTATATTGTTAACTTGGCTTCTGGCTTTGAAGAGGTAAAAGACTGCAGATGCACTACATCTTGCAGTTAGTGACACTTCAAATATATACTGCCAAATGCAAAAGCAGCCTAGCTCAGCCTTTTGCTTTAGCCTAAAAAGCTTTTGAATTTGAGGTGTTTGGGCATGGTGTTGTAGAATTGAATGTGGCTAGTACAGACAGAGCAGTCTGCCTTGCTTGAATTTTACAGGGCTTGTTTGTTTTATAAGCCTTTAAGATAATTTTAACTGTGTCACAAAGCTGAATGGAATTGCTGTATTTCTTCTCCCAAAGGATTTTGTAAGACAGTTATAGCTTGGTGTTCAAGTTAAAGTATTACTGATGAGAACAAAGAGAAGAGTGTCAGGAAACCATTGGGTTCTAAGCTGGCTATGCATCAATTTCAGGAAGCAGAGAAAATACCAAGTATGGGTGTGGGTTTGTTTGGGAGGAGTGGAGAAAGATACACAGCAGTGAAGTGCTGAAAAGACTTTAAGAGAAATAAACCCCAGAGAGATCCTCCAGGGCTTTTGAGGTTAAGGAAATAAATTTTGAAGAACAGAAAGCTAAAAGGAAAATCTAAAAGTTTTCATCATCCCCTTCTTTTTATGACCGTAATCCGGCTATGAGTACTCTAGTGTTGGAAAGAACCAAAAATGTCAGAAATACCGTAGAGGTCAAATAATGGAGAAGTGTGGAAAAATCCCCACTTGTTAAGGTACTGTTCTAAGAAGCCCAAAAATCTGGAGGTGGACTGCAACACCAGTGTCCCTGCGTGTGGATAGGAAATGTTCAGGAGTTGGTATGCATGGATAAAAGTAACTGTTAGAAAGGATGAAACTGATAAAACTGTAGACTTTCAAAAATCTATCCTGGAGTATACATGTGTTTTGTTTTTTAAAAAACATGCTAGAAAGGCAGTGAGAACAAAGAAACACTCACATTTAACATGAGGAAAGTTAGTAATACACATGTTGGGAAAATGGTCCTAGGACAGGATCCAGATAGAAAAGCTGAGGGTCTGTTAGTGTAAAAGGCTTTTTTCTTACTTTTTCCTTTGGTTCTTTTTATCAAAGATGATGTAGATGGTCTGTCAGAATACATCATGGGTGTAGTTAACAATCCCATGCTTGAAAGGTATTTCCATAGTGGGATGAATAATTGGTTTAGAGTGGTGTCTGTGTTGCTATCAACATTTACCAGTCAGCAGTGGCGAAGCTGGCAGCAGTAGGAATTCATAAGTAGGTGTCCTTACCAAAAATATTAAATACTCCTCTTGCTTAATTAAATGTCAGATGTGTTTTCTCTGAAGATGCAGTATTTTGCTGCTACCTTCATTTTCTTGGTCAGAGAGTATGTGTTTTTCTTAAAACAGTGAATAAAAGGTAAATACTAAAGGGACAAACAGTATTTTTTGCTACAGTTAATTGAAAGAGTACCACAAAAGAAATTCAGAACTTTGCTTTGTGTTGTTTTGGGGTCCCAAAGTGAAGAAATTCCATATCAAGGTGAAGAGTAAAAGTATGAACATACAAGTGTTGATCAGATCTCTTTGGGAGTAACATTAGTAGGGTAGTGTAAGGAAGCATTTGCTTGTAAATGAAGCTGCAGTGTCCATGGCTGATAAATAAATGATCAACGGAACAAGTTTAAATACCCTGCACTCATCAACTTAGGAAGCCACAATTTTGGCTTTCAAATTGCTTCAGTGTGTGAGCATTACTGAAAAGATGTGGTGTGTGTTTGCAGCCTACTTGGAAAACAAAATCCCTGAAACTGTTTAAAAGAGCAGCTAGACAGTGTACAGCCTTGTACACCTCAGGGCTTGTGAAGGGTGAAAGCTGACTTTGTGAAATAGGCATGAGCTTAAGAGGTTGCGTTACAGCAGCCCAAAGACTACCCAAAGAACCTTGATTTTTAAGTGAGCTTTCCTAGAATGTGTTGAGTGATGCTTATCATTGTCATTAGATCTTCCATTTTTCCCTCCAGTTCTTTGCATAATTGTTGAGTTTTAATAACTCCCTAGAGGTTCCTGCCAAAGCAATAATATCAACCTTTTTCTGAACTGTGAGAGGTCCACACATCTTTAAAATTTGCCTCTGATGAAAAGGATGTTGACTTGCTCAAGCCTTTTGCAACAAGCTGTCTTCATTGACTGTACTTTTATATCAGTGTTTTTAAAGGTTAATTCATCCTAAAATAAATGTGCTGCTTCAGGTTCAGAACTACGAGTAAGATGAAGACAACTGCAAAAGGATGTGTGAATGCTGAATAACCAGTCATGTCCCTAGAACATGCATGTGACCTGGTACAGATTCAGGAAATGCTGCCATCTCTATTCAGAGCATTGAGCAGATTAAGTTGGAGAATTCTTCCTTCAAGTCCTGTTTATCAAAGATTTGTTTGAGCTGTGTGCAGTTCATATATTTGGCTTCCATTTAATGATAGGAAATACATGACTGTAAACACGGTAGCTTTATATTCAAATGTCTTTGACTTGAGCAAGTTTGGACTTTGCAGATTTTCTGTTTACTCTGCAGGATGGTAAACATTGAGATCTGGATTATTTTATGGGTTGTTTTTTTTTTTTAAGTTATCCTTGTGTCTACTTGTAATACAGACTTCGGGTTCCTTAGATGATACCTATTTTGAGATAGATGGTTTAAGCATATGGTACGATTTTGGGTGGTTTGGGGTGGGTTGTTCAGTTTTGGGCAGGGGAGAGTCAGTTGGTTTGGGGTTTTTTGTCTTCAAAAAGCACGTGTATTCAGCTTTACACTTGGTTTGCAACAGGTAATAAATGTGCATTTAACTGGCGCAGCAGTGGTCAACATAGACTGCATGCTTTGTATGGTTAGAACTGTCTTGTCTGCCCCTGTGTTTGTATGCTGTTTATATCAGTGAATGACACTGTACTGTGTGCTGAGGACCTCATGCTGGAACTGCTGAGCTCTGAAGAGGGAGGGACCCTGGGCCGGTGCAGCCCCATTGATTGAGCACCTCTGAGCAGTTAGCACAGTAACTGTACTTGTCTTCTGGCTTAGTTTCATCCAGAGTGAGTCCTCTTACATACTCCTAAGACTATTCAGTGATGCAAGCCAGAAGGTAGTAAGTGAAAATCATCAAAAGATGAGAAAAAAAGATTGCTTCCAAAGCGCTTTTCTCATCCCAGCTAAAACACTTCAGAGACCTCCTCCTTCCTGGTTTAGAGCAGGCTGAAATAAACAGTAAGAGCCCCGTGGTTGTGATGTGAAAGGAAAAGGGAGGGCATCTCAAACTTGTTCACATGTAAACTAACTGGGTAGTGTTGCTGCTTTATAGACTAAGTCTTTTACCTGTTCAAAAAACAGTGTTCAGCTATGATACATAGGGAAGGAGTTTTAATCTTCATGGCTTTTAAACCTTGTGCCAGCTCCAGCAAGTACCTCTGTTCTCAGGACCTTCCTCTCCTGCAGGTTACTTGTTGAAGAGGTAGTAGCAGTAATTCTTAAGAGTATGGTCACTTTATCACAGAGGCAGTGTCTGTTCAGAAACACCAGTTCCTCAACATTGTTCAGAAGCAAAACCTAAGGCCCAGTGCTGTCATGGATGATTAGTCATTATTGTACTATGTGTGGAGGGGATTTAATGAAGTCTTCAAACCAGGCAGCTTTTAATCTGAGCAGTCTAAAGATTGTGAAAGCAAATTTTCTTAAAATGGATGTGCTTCTTGAAGTAGGAAAGGAAAGATAACACCTGCAGACAGATTCGATTTTTTTTTTAAGGCTAAACTCCTTTTACTTTAAATACATTCTTCAAATGTATGTGCTTATGCAGTTCATGGTCCAGATTTTTCTTAAACAAGGAGGAAACCAATTAAATTACGACAAAAGGACAATGGAGTTCACAAATGGTTCTGATTTCAGCTTTGTGGTATATATTCTGTGCCTGATGCCAACCACAGCTGTGGTTTTTCATCTGCCACCTTGTAACATACTATATTTCTAACAAGCATTTTAGTTCTTAGAAATAAGAGATTACATCACTGGCCTGCCATTCACACGCTTCATTGCTAGGCAACAGTTAATGTAATTCCATTGTTCAGTGACACTACTTTGAATCTTTGCTTTGTGTACAGAAAGTGTGTGTCTGCATTTTGCCATGTTGTACCTAATATGGCAGGGTTTGTACAGATGGATTAGCATTTCAACATCTTCTGTGCAAAGGGGTGATTTTGCAATAGCTTGTTCACTCTGTCTGGAAAAGATGTCTTGCTCTTGGTCTTTGTTACTGAATTTTTAGTTTTCACTCCCCTTATATCTACATAGCACCTTCTACTGAATGAGTGTGAGCCTCCTGGATGCCTTTAAGATTCCTGCAGAGTACACAATTACCTTTGCTGCAGAAAGAGAGGCGGAGAGGTGAAATGTATTGCTTAAATCCATGCAGAACTGATGATACTTTTGAGCTGGCTCTTAATGTCTTTAGCAGATGTCTTAATGTCTGTAGCAAAGTGCTGCAGGGAATATTCCATATGTAAAATAATATTCAGGTAGTGGTTGTGCAGTATTGTTTTATAGGAAGGAGTTGTGGTAATGTCGCAGTACATGTAGTATGCAGTGGCAGACAGGGCTGAAATCTTGGATATCTTTCTTTTTATGGTTTGTCTTGTTCTGTGCCACACTGAAGAGGCTTCCCAGGGAGGACTTCTAAGACTTGGGACAAAGCCTTGAGCAACCTGCTCTGAATTCATTGTTGACCCTTCTTGGTGCAGGCAGTTGGACTAAATGATGTCCTCCTAGACTGAGTTATTGATCGAGTCTCTGATTCTACACTAGCATGATCCAGCCTTGTAGTATTACAGCTACTGGAGCCAGCTATATGTGTGCCCTCCTCTTCACAGTGCAGGGAGGGGGTAGTTGTAAGGCCAGTGAGTGGGAAAGTTGGCTGGAGGCAGCCTGCAGTGTTCTTCCTCAGATTGGAGCTGAAGTGTGTAACATTCCAGTTGAGTGAGCTCTTGTGTCCAGGGTATGGGTTGGTTTGTAATAGGGACGCTACCCTTTACAGCAAAGTGAAATTCCCCAGATCATAGTTTAGTCATTGCATCTTCTGAGTGCATTTTTTAGCTTGGCCTTGTATTGGACATTGGAAAAGCCTGTCATTGAACTATTCAAATTATACTGTCTGTCATTGCAAATTGATGATTTGTTCTGCAGCAAGTGTGAGGACAGTTAGGAAAGACATTTGAAAAGCACAAACTGATAAGGCCCTTGTATTTAAAAATAAATGTGTGTTAGTTGGCTCCTCAAGCAACAGTTGTCTGTCTTTCACTAGGTCCGCTCAGCTTAAAGATAATGGAGGTATTGATGTGTTGGGATCGTTGTAACTATAAGGGAGGCAAGGTCATAGCAGATTGATGAAAGATTGTCTTAGTGTTTAAAATCTATATAGTTGCAGATTCATCCTACAGGGCTTATTTGCAGTAACTTCGACTTTTTGGGTTTTTAAAAAGGACCATTTTGTATAACAGTGCTTCTGAGAACATCAATTTTGCAAGTTTATGGTACATTTCTCTAGGTATTTGGTTCTGCCTTTTAATAGTTGGTGGTTTGTATTTGTTTCTACCTGCTTTCTGGTTGGAATGAGATTTTTCCAGTGCTGTGAACCCTTCAGAAATGCTGTTGTTTCTAGCAGTTCATCTTTCCGTAGCAGAGGTTAAAGTTTACAATGTGTATATCTATTTTATTCTAACAGTAGGTCATAGATAGTAAGTGGCAAAGTTTCTGAGGAAGGCTGCTTTATGGTGGTAGATAAAATAGTTGTTACCTTGCTGAAGTAAAGGCTTGGTATTCCAATGAACTTACCATGTTTTTGTGCTTGTAGGCAGCAGCAGGCATCCTTTGCTACGTGGGAGCCTATGTGTTCATCACATATGATGACTATGATCACTTCTTTGAAGATGTCTATACACTAATTCCAGCTGTTATCATCATAGCTGTGGGAACGCTTCTTTTTATTATTGGACTTATTGGGTGCTGCGCTACAATTCGAGAAAGTCGCTGTGGACTGGCTACAGTAAGTGCAGAGCTCTTACAGAGTGTTGGCCTGGTGCATATTTGTCTGCCTTCTCTCTTAATAAACTCTTAAAATATTACTTAAAGTTTTTTCTTTGTGGCCTTAAAAGTTTTTTCCTTAATTTTGTTAGGAACATCTTGTTTCAGTTTTCTGTTCTGAATAAAGGTGTTAAATTAAACAGTTGTAGCAGCAGAAGGCGTCTCAGTTTTACCTTTTTTAGAACTGTGGTAATCTTATTAAAAAATGTAAAACCATATGATTAAGTCATAACAGTTTTTAAATCTCACTTTTATCTGTTGTGGTTGAAAAGCTGAATTGGAGGGAGAGAAGTTATTCAGGAGCCTTCTTGCTTTAAGTGTCTTGCATCAAGGTTAACTGAGGGTTGTCATAATGTGTGATTATTTTCTTCATGGCTTCACTTGGGACACTTGGTTTGCAGTATTTTATGCCATGTGTTTCCAAGCATTTGAACTGTAAGTTTGGCTTGAAAACTGGGTAGGGAAGAAGAGAGGCTTGTATTTAAACTGTCCCCACAGCGGGGTCTGGGGCTTCTTTTGTTGAATGCTTTGTAGACTTCTTTAACAGCTCATTTAAAATGTGCTATTAAATACAGCAAGACAAATGCATAGCTTGCTGTCTTTGGCCGTTGTTACAGAGCTTAATCTGAAGAAACATTCCCTTAGTCCATCTACCACTTTTAAGTAACTGCCTGGGTAGCCTCTTTGATGAGACATTCCTATTTATCTAAGAAAGAAGATTGAAAGAAACACTTGATTGAAGACATCCAGTATGGTATTTTCAGTACTAATGACAGCCTTACTTGCCTGACTGGGCAGCTTCTTAATACTTGGTGAAGTTATGAACGCTGAAGTTTCTTGAGTGAATTCTGGGGTCATTTGGTCAATTTAAGTGCCTGCATTAAATTATCTGTTAAATTACAACCTTGCCTCAAAAATAACTTTAAATAGAAAACTCTACATGGAGACTTCCATTAGGTAAATGAATAAAACTATTTGCACAAACACTCTTGATTGTATTTTACAGTTTGTGATCATCTTGCTCTTGGTATTTATCACCGAAGTTGTGGTCGTGGTTCTTGGATACATTTACAGAGCAAAGGTAAGAACTTCTCAGTTTTAGTAGATGTTTTGTTGTGAACTCTAACCATAATACAGAAGTTTAATCTTTACTGTATTTGATTCTGTAGAACTGTTAATGGGTATTTGTTAAGGGAATAAAATCAAACCTCTGAGTGTATTAATTTGTGATACCAGTATCTTAAAATTTAGAACATCAATGCAGAGAGCTATCTTGTAGGCAGAAAATTACCTGGAACATATCCTTAATAGTTAAACAGTAGAAGGGAGTCAGTAATCAGTATCCTTACATTTTCCAGATGGTCTTCTAATTTATTTATGCTTTGACTTTGTGAATGATTGAGGCTACACAATGTTTGAACATACCGCATATCAAAACAATATGCCCTAACTTAAATGTTGTCATGTGTTTTGGTGTGCAATCTAACACTGCATAATAATAAAATTAAATAGATTGAATGTGTTAATGTATACTTTCTAGCTTTATACAGGTTGTTGACAGGGATTATAGCTAAAGAAATTATGACTTTTCCCACTGTTTGTTTAATGGAATTAAGAAACAGGACCAGAAGAATTAAATTAAATGTATTTCTACCAGCATAATATATGGCAGAAATATACTACATGGTATTAGAGATGCCACAATGTAGCTTGAAGAAATTTCTAACTTGCACAGTTTACTGGCTTTTGATATGTCTGTATCTAAGTTTTGAGGGGAAAAAAAAATTACCAAAGAAGGCATTTTAGCTGTGACATGGAGTATGTATGCAGTGCAGGATACTCAGGGGTATGTTACTGGCAAACTGAACCACAGTACCATTTATCTTTCTTTGGCCTTTTGTGTCCTATGAACAACACAGGTCTTACTGGTTCAGCATTCTCTCCTCCTTGCTTTCTCCTGCTATCCTGAAACAAATGGGGAGACAGCTGGAAAGTAAAAGTGGTGGTTTTGCTTGGGTCCCAGGGAAGGCTGCTTTGAGTAAGCAGCTGACAACACGACCTTGAAGTGTTTGTGTTACAGACCTGGTGCATAACACTTAGAATAGACTGCTTCAACAGAAGTGCTCTACTGGCCATGCTTGAATTCAGAATATGTTTTTCTTTGTGCTCTACATTTGATTTCTGATATCTTGGTAGTAAACCGAGATGATCATTTGGGATTCTGAAGTTTGTAGTGGAAGTAGACCTTAGAAGCCACTGAGGAAAGCACTACAATTCCAGGGGAGTAGGAAACATGTTGGGTTCTTACATGTTGATTTGAATGGTTTCCTTCTGCTTCAGTACTTGCAGAGGTATACTTTAATATATGCAGGAATTACCATGGATCTGATCTGGATGAAGCAGTAGCAATCTTACTTTCTTCCATGTTCCCATCTTGAAGGGACTTGCTCTTTTTCAGTTAGCAGTAATCACAGCAGATGAAAGCAGAGGCGTGGATCTTCCTTGCCCTGCTGTGTGTTCCTGTTGCCTCTCTTTTTTTGATTGGCTACCATACAGTTTTCATTGCAGTAGGTAATGCAGGGCCAGAGCTTGGGAGAAGAGGGAAGGTTGTCTGGTTTTGGTGGCAGCATGGTCTTATGTTAAGCTGTTTGTAGAAGTCAGTATTTGAAACCTGAACCTTAAGTCTTTGGAAAGGACAGATAGGTTTTGTTAGTAAAAATGGCAATTTTCTAGTACCCTGTAGTATCTAGCATCTTAAACCGTTGTTTCAAGTGCAACAGAAATAAACAGAAGTAAATTTATTACTAGTGAGCTGGGAGGGGAAATCTGCTTAGCCTTCTGATTACTTTTGCTAGGATAAATAAGTCCACTTTATGCTTTGTTCATTTTGGTCTGTTGTTTCTGACAAGGCATCTGTGGGAGCCTTGTTTTGGTTTTTTTAAAGGCACCTGAATCATGTTATTTTGTGTTCACTGTACAAACTTCCAAACAAAAGAAAAGATTAAAGTCATAGCACTTGTTGGTACCAAGTAACATTGAGCATAATGTCTCAAGGAAGTGGCACTGTAATCTCTTAAGATACAATTACTGATCTTAAATCACGTAATTTTCCAGCATGCCTCTGTAAATCTGTGTGTGTTGATCCAGTTCAGATTCTTTCAGAACCATGTGAAGCATGCCCAGGCCATGCTGAGATGGACTGAGCTGCTGCAGAGTCTGCCAGCATTGGTCCTTAGCTGTAAAAGTAAGGCTTTTTGGAAGTGGCACTAGGGATTAAAAAAGGCTTGGTTGGTTGAGGACCCACTGGTTTTTTTCCTCTGTAGGTGTAGGGGTTCACTCTCTCCATTTTTCATTAAACCTGCCAGTTAGCTAGAGCTAGTGATTTCTCTTTGGGTCCTGTGGAATTTGCATGGTTTTCAGGCGAAATGTTGCCCTGACTGAGCCACAAGCCAAATGATGCACAAACAAGCACTGAAATAAATTATTTTAAAATGTATATGACAACTTGAACAGCTGTTTTGTTGGAGTTGTAAATCACATTAGTTAAATCATCAATTGATTTTAAGCTGATCTGAAAAAAGTTGCCTGTGCAGGCTAAATTGACATTTATGCATACCTATCTTGAAATAGGCAGCATTCTTGAGGAGGGGGTGGTGGTGGTAGAATTCAACTTGTGCTATTGCTGCAGAAAATTCTTCCATTAAAGTATTTAAAGGAATGATGTGTTGACAAGACCTTCCTACTGTAGCTTGCAAGTCTGAAGAATATGCGTGCTTAGTGCTCAGTCCTAAAATTACATTCCTTGCACATAATTCCTGTTGAATATGATAGAAAAAAATCAAGTCAGAGCTAATCTTAAAATTGCATAAATGTTTATCTACACTAAACTGTGTATTATTTAAGTAATAGTTTACAGTAAAATACAGTACTTAAAAGGTTCTAGTAGGATTTCCTCCAAACTAGGAATCATAGAATGGCTTTTGAGGGGACAAGTGATGGGTCTTGGGTGCCATCCATTTCTAACGCATGTACCTGACAGCATCTTGACTCATTTGCAATAGTTCTAAGACCTATTGCAGTAACTGTTGCTATATACAATGTACTTCCCTTGGTGTTCCTCAGGAAGCCTTGGAAGACCAGGGCTGAACAGAGAGCTTGGTCACTGTGGGATCAGCCAAAAGGTGTCTTTGAGAATTTACCTGTGCTTCAACCAGAAGTGTAGGTCATATGACTTAGTACCTTTTGATCCAAATATCCTTGTAGTCCCAAGGGGAATGCGTTAGCCCAGATAGTTATACAGGTTCTGGTTTGGAACTTTGAAGTAGAAAGGTGAGTGCATGCTCTTATGGAGAGCCCTTAACTTCACGAAATGTCTGCCACAGTGTCATAGGAAAAGCATGTTCCTTTTCTGAGAGACGTTGCCAAGCTACTTTGCCTAAAATCTTCTGGGAAGTAGCTGCCTGGATTTTTCTTCTCTTAGCTGCAAGCTAGCAACACCTTTGCAGAAGCCAAGTTTGAACTTCAGGAAGCTGTGCCACCAAATTATGCTGATTTCAGATGGTGGGGAGTTACCTTGGTTTCCTGAAATGCTGTAGTTGGAAGCAGAATAATTTTACCTAACCTGTGCTACTTCAGCGGGTGAGCTAATGCAGATGCTTTCCTACCACTTCCTAGGTGGAGGATGAAGTTGATCACAGCATTCGGAAAGTATACAATGGATACAATGGGACAAATCCTGATGCAGCCAGTCGTGCTATTGACTATGTACAGAGGCAGGTGAGATGGCGACACACGAGCGACTTTTCCACTCCTTTCTGTCCTTAAAACACAGGTGCTCTTGCTCTGCTGCTTGTGTCGATGGCCTTCCTCCATTCTGACAAATCTAGGAAATTGGTGAATGGACAATAAATAGCTTAACTCGGTGAAAATTAATACTGTGATATTGCTGATGGGGAGATAAATTTTTATATAATTAGCTATCTGGCAATCTGTGCTTGTATTCAAATATGTAGGACTTAAGTATTTTTCTGCAATGGAGCATAATATACTTGTCCTCCTGGTATTGCAGTTAGAATTGAGTTCTTTACCCCTCTGATTTTCCAGCTGCGCTGCTGTGGGATCCATAACTATTCAGACTGGGAGAATACTGTCTGGTTCAAACAAACTAAAAACAACAGTGTTCCCCTCAGCTGTTGCAAAGCAGCCCTCAGCAATTGCACTGGCAGTTTGACCCACCCCATGGACCTTTATTCGGAGGTAAGCCAGCCACAGCATGAACTTACACAGCCGTGTGCTTTCACTGACAATTCATGTTTTTGGGGGGAAATCAAGTCTTGGGTGTATTTGCTTTAACAGAAAGTAGATGTGGTTTCTTGTGGGGGTGGGGGGGGAATCCTCTCTCTCCTCTTTTCATCTGTGAGTAATTTTCATCTAATTACTTTTTTTAGTATGTGCATTATCTTTCTGCCCTGTGTGATGCTTTTGGGGTTTCTTTGTGTCTAAATATGGTTGCCAGATTGATACATAAGAAGCCTACTTGTTTCTCAGGGTTGTGAGGCTCTGGTTGTAAAGAAGCTTCAGGAGATCATGATGTATGTCATCTGGGCAGCACTAGCATTTGCTGCTATTCAGGTAAGAGAATATTCTTTATTTGTTAACTTCTTTCAAATTAAATCTAAACTGCAGTACAGATAATTAAAGTATGCAGATACGGATATTACACTTGAACACAGAACTTCCCACTGCTACGTGGATGTGTATTCTGTTAAAGCTGAACAGTCAGTATTATATGTAGTAATCCACTCTGATGTCAATGGTAAATTATTTTTTGAAAACTTAATTATCTAGATATTAAATATCACAAATGTCCTCTGATGGCATTTAACACTTGAAGAATTTGCATAGTGTTTACTTTCCAGCTTTTAACCAGCTCATTCTTCATACTGTTTTAGAGGTACATCAGCTTAACTACACTTCATGGTGTACAAATAATGTCATGAACACCCAGGAGATACACCAAGGTTTTTGATAGTGTGCTCTGCTCATGTGCAACTGAGCTTTGCTGTGTGTCTTGAGGATTTCTTGGGTTCTGGACTTAAGCAAACAAAGAGGCTCTAAACTAGAGACCCTTCCATGAACCTTGTTACAGTTACCCTGGTCATGAAAAGGTAACTGAGGAAATAAACTAACGTGTATATTAGTATTTAGTAAATTCTAGGGAAGAAAAAAATACTAGAACTGTCTCTCAAACATATTTGTAAAACTGAAATTTTGAATGCTCATCAACTGGTGGACTTAGTACATTGAGGACATTTATTTTCAGACTGTGCCTATGTTATGGTCTCTGAGTAATGCAGTACATATGCTGAATCCCAGGAGACTTAAAAACTATTTTCAAAGTTACTTTAGTGCTCTTAATAGCATTTGAATTCAGAAAAGTCCAACAGTTGAAGCACTTCTGTTTTCAAAAGCAGCTTTTAAGCCAGATTGTATGTTTGAAGGTAAATAATCTTTTGCAAACACTCTTGTGAAAATAGGGTTCCCTTTATATTTCAATGCTACAAGGATGTACTCATAGTACTGTATTACAGTAATGTTGAACTATTCAGACCCAGACTACTTCAGCTATGGAACTTCAAATTTGGTGAGATCTGTGCTTAGTCTCCTGAAGGGAAGGTATAGTTTTAATTGTCTTTCTTAAAACTTTAGTTGTTAAAGTAATACTTGGTCTGTTTGAACAATGAAATGTATTTGTGTACTGAAAATTAATGTGTTTATCACAACCCTAGTTACTGTGTCAGATTCTTTTTATGTCGGAAAAAAGTGCATTTTATGAGACTGACTGAGGTGAATCCCAAGAGGAGGCATTATTCTTAGTTTTGGAGTTGGCAGGTTGATGAACAGGTTTGCCCCAAAATGCAGCACAGTTACAATCCTTTCTGGCCTTGGCCCAGAGTTTCTGACACATGCTTGCAATGGCAGTGTGGCTGCTTGCACCCTTCTCTTCAAACTGTTCTATTCTTTATCTCCTGAATTTTGAGACATAAGTTCTGACATCTTTGTCTTTCCCATACAGAATTTAAGTATGTACTTGGCCCAGTTCTCAGCAAAATGGTCTGTGGGCTAACTGAAGGGAGATAGAATGTAAACTTCAGCACATGGCTGTAACTTGCGTCATACCCTGTAAACTTAGGGGAATTATTATGGTTTTTACCATTTGGTGAATTTTACTACTTTTCCTATACTTGCTGCACAGAGTCCCCTCTGAACAGATTGTTTTATGTTATGCAATGAGGCTGTTCGAAGTTCATTACCTCTGATAGCCTATAGTCAACAAATTTAACCTTCAGTAATTGCTTTAAAATTAAGACTGAGAAGAGTGTTTTTGCAAGGCTTGAAATTTATGGACAACTTTGTTTTTTCTGCATAGAAGTAATTTTTGTTCATGTTTCAGTTACCATGGGGATTTTCCAGTGTGCAATAATTCCCTGGTCCCAACCACAGTGACAGCACAGAACTATTAATAGATAGGAGGTAAACTGAAGGGAGAAAAGACACAGCTTTTGTGGTTTGTGATCATTTACAAAGGGCACATGTATATACAGTCATTGAATTTTTGTACAAAATTGGTTTGGGGAAAGATTGAATATAGTTACTGCTAGCAGGTAAATTAAAACCAAAATTAATGAAAAACTAAACAAACCTTCTGAATGTAGGAGATGTCTAAACTTTCCTGAAAGCTGTTGAAGAGGAGGATGCATGAATCCCTCTTCAACACAGATGTCTAAAAGAGCTGTTCACAATATTAAATAGCAACCAAAGAGAAACAGACTGAAATGCATTTAAGTGTTTAGAGGTGATAGCATCTTTTTTTAATGACATAATAAATAATGTCTGTAGAGAACATTTGAGGTATGTGAGTCACTTCTGTGTTTATAGGGAATTCTCGAACTATGCTCAGAGACCTCCTAAAGGATATAAATAGTAAAATAGTAACTCAGAAGTTAATTGTATGAGGGTTGTTCTGTAGTACCTGAATGTCTGAGATTTCACACAACTCTATATAAATTAAATGTCTCGAGTGAGTCATTGAACAGGGTTGTCTTTGTGCAAATAACTGTAAATGTGATGGAACTACTTTTACTCATTTGATGTATATGGCTAGAATGAATTCTAGCAAAAGACTAAAGGAGGTGTTGCTCTGCATCACACTCTTCATTTTATCCTGGCTTTGAACAGCAGAGAAGAAGTTTTTGTACTTGCAGGCTGTGAGTCTTCTTTACAGTTCTGTAGCCACTGGCAACTACCATAAACTCTTCATTTTACAAGTCTAGCTGAAGTTCGTTTTAATTGTAGATATTCCCCCCTTACTTAGAAGGGCTATGTCCATGACGATTCATTTTCTCATGTGACTTGTTTTCTCTTGCTCTGATATGAATAGATCAACCTGAACACCCTGATGTAGTTCATGTCCCAGCTTTTTGCAGGAGGGCTTGACTAGATGGCCTTTAAAGATCTGTCCCAAACCATTCCATGACTACTCTATGATAACATATTTAGGAGTCAGTCTGTGAGCTGGAACCACCTGAGTGAAGAGAGGTGCTGTTTTTAACAACAGCTGAAGTGCCATACCACATTACTCTCCATATGCTTTTTTAGACCTGAGCTGGTTTGTGCTGCAGATCCAAAGCAGATAATGCCCTGCAAACAAAGAAGAGTATTGATCTTTACAGCTTGTTCCTTTCCAGGAAGTTAAAAGCTCATACTAGAATTTCATCATGCCTCTTCCTAATCACTGCTTATTTAGGTTTAGGATTTTTAAACATTCTGTTTTCAGTCTTTCAGCAGACTGGAGTACTATATTGTGTGTACCATCATGTAGTTTTAAAACAGGTTATATGCATTTGATGTCTGCATCAGCCTGTATTTTAAAAAAGTCAGTAATTCTCCTTTTATCCCAGTACTATTTTCACTGGGCTTTTGCTGTATCAGTGAGGAAGATCTACACTTGATTGTCTGCTCACCCATTTCATTCTTGTTTGCTTTCTGTCTGAGGGGATTTTTTGTGTGTATTTTTGGAGTGGATTCTTTTTATAAGAAACCAGTTTACCATCAGGTTGGTGCTTTATAATCCAGAGATAGGACAGGAGCCTCCTGAAGTATTTGCATCTGTGAATAAACTTCTATGCTTACAACCAAATCAGTACAATCTCTTACTTTACTAGAAGCTATTGCCAATTACTGTAGACCACAGAACACAACACTGTACCTGGTATTTTTTAGTAGGTACAATCTTACTCTACCTTCAGTAAACATGCAACTTCTTTAAAATATCATGGCCTGTATCCCTGATTATTCATGTGGTTTAAGTTTTGTAAATGGACACAGGGTGATTGTACCCTAAATCCTGGCAAGCATGCCCCAGCACAGTTGTGGTACTGTTGAGTTTTAACATGTCTGAAAGTGAATTATTCGCCTTAGAGTTAAGCTTTCTAATATGACATGTTAACAGAGAGAGTTTTACTAAATCTCTTTCAAATGCTCATTCTCATCATAGCAGTTAAGCTGATGCATTTGAATTGCACTTTGATTTTCCAGGCCAGATACGGTATCTAAAAATCTGTACCTTTCATTAAAAAAAATTAGGAATTTCTTCCATCTGAACCTGAATTATTGAGGCAGAACACAAGTGGCTGACAAAAAAAAAAAAGTTTTGTTTAAGATGTCCAGAATAATCTTGTAAGAAAATGAGGCTGAAGTTTGTGGCCCTTGAATTTTGCAGCAGGAACCCAAGCTCTTTCAGGAACAGTCATTTGTTGCCATTTATGTTATAGACAATTGCAGTCTTGAAGCATGCTGACAATCTGTGCTGAAGTTGAGTCTCTTGAAGTACCTTCTTTGTACTCAAGCTTGTTCTCTGTTTTTTCTCCATAGCTTCTGGGCATGTTGTGTGCCTGTATAGTTCTATGTAGGAGGAGTCGGGATCCTGCCTACGAACTTCTCATCACTGGCGGAACCTATGCCTAGAAGAGAATTCAAACATGCAGTTCAATCTTCCCCCACTTACGTGGAAGGCGAATGGGCCAGGTTTACTTCCATAGCTTTCTTGCCCCAAGCTCAGTCCAAGCACACCTTTCAGACATGAGGGCAGCCGCACTGTGCACTGGTGACGGGCAAAACAACAGCTTTACACAAATCCATATAATTACCTGTGACTTTCACTGTTTTAGCCAGCTATTCATGTATCTAAATGTTTTAGTATGCTAGTAAACTTTCTAATTTCAGAACCATTTGCAAGTTAAGTGTGATTTGGTTGATATGAAAGTCAAAGGATGTGTGCCTATTTTGGTAGATTACCTCTAAGCATTAACTGGCTGATTCTTGCATATAGAGAGAGGATGTCTTAAACCTTCACTACATGGAACTTTTCTGGCCAAAGCTGTACAAAGGAAGCCAGCTGTATTTAATTTGAGAAGAAAAGGTGTTTTAATCTTGCCCCTCACCAGTGTCACTTTTAAAAAAGAAAAAAACACTTAAGTCCAGTATACTTTATATATAAAGAAATTGTTAAAAAAAAAAAAAAAAAAAAAAACAAAAACAAACCACTAACCAATTTTAGGATTATGTGACTGCAGTTTTGACCTTCAGAGATCCAGTCTTTCAAACATTAGTGGTTTAAAATACAAGCTGGCTTTTCAGGAGTATAATGTATGCACTACTGTTCTATAATGAAATACTTCATTTTTCTATGAAGAGCGTTTTATGTGTTGAGTGAACTGTTAGACTGTAGACCTTAAATTGGTTTGGAAACAATGTAGCCATGTAGAGTAGCAAAGTAGTATGTGAAAGTGATCTCAACTGTAAATAGTAAACCTGATTAAATAAATCTCTGTATATCCTCCCTATAAACATGTCTTGTTTTCTGTTTAAGATTCCAATGTATTTGGTCCAATGCAGTCTGGGTGTGCTGGACACACAAGCTTTGTGTGAAAGCAACAGTTTTAGGTGGCTTTACTTCAATATATCTGTATTTATGATTTGCTGGAAATGTGATTGTATTGTATTTGTTCTTTTGATTTGAAACAATACTAGCAAAACACAGAATAACAAACTTGGCTGAACTTGATGGAAACTGATCATCTTGTGCATACAATTAAGGAAGAATCTGTTGCCTCTCAACACTGGGTAATGAATAGCTTTGCTGTAACTGCTGTATGTTAATTATGTTTTAATGAGTCTTACATTATTCAGATGCTTAGTCACTGCCCTACTTTCAGTGTCTTCAGGTTCCTCCTTCCTTGCAGAAGCCAGGAATGTTCAGAATTTTTACCAGTTGCTTATGTGGAAAGCAGACATGCTCAGCTAAACAGACATCAAGATATCAAATAACTAAAGAAACATAACTCAGAAAAAGAAAATTCTAATGTGTACAGTCTGTTGTTGAGGCCAGTGTGGCTTGGGGGGGATTTTTCTCTGAGCTGTTGTTCTTCTGCTGTAGAAGTGTACTTTTGGAATTCTGTGTTAACGTCTAAAGGTGAGTTTCAAATGATACTCCCTTGGGGCTTAGGTTTTCATTCTTAGTACAACATGTGGCTCAACCCAAAGGCCTCCTGATTGTGGCATCAGGTTTCCCAGATGCAGTAGCAAGCCTGCTAACTGAATTGATTATCTTCATATTGTATTGCATATTATAAATATAGAACTAATAAGATTGAGATGACCCTGGCTTGTAAAAATCAATGTGGAGGGGTTTTAAGACAGACTTGTGTTGCACAAAATAAAGCTAAGGATGCTTTAAAAAGGTGGTCAGCTCTTAGCAGCTACAAGGCAGTAAGAAACTCCACAGTCAAGAGCCTGCACCTACCCCTTTGAAGTGAGGATAGTTAAGGGGAGATACAGTGCACGTGCTTGTTAATCTTGCTGGAAGACATGGATTTGGAGTAGAGATGACTTGACAGTACTTGCATCTAAATGAAGGAAGTCTGTTTCTTCTTCAAAATTCAGAATATATATGCTGGAATGTGGAAACTGGTCCGTATTCTACAACTTATAATTAAAACAAAGCCCAACTGAACTTTTAATTGGCATGAATTAGTTTTTTCTAGGAAACAGGGACCGTCTTGCATTGCAGAGTTTGTAGTAGGTCTTGGATGTGTGAATAAAGTGATGATGGTCTTTGGGTTTTCTAAAACACAAAATCAAACTTCACACACCCCCACACTGCCCCCCCGAAAAGCCAACCGAACACAGGCTGCAAGGGTCTAATGCACCACATTTTGTATGACTCACTGAAGCTGGGAACAAGTGGTGTAGGTCTGTGGCTTCCAGTACCAGCGAGTCTGGGTTGCTCAGTAGTGCTCTATTTTGTGGGCTCTATCCCAGCTGTCTGTTAATTTGACTTGCTCGGTATCTCTGGACTCACTATGATCATTTATCTTTCTCACTGCCCCTTTCCCTGTCCTTCCTTGCGCGTTTACGCTCTTGAAGTTTGAGCACCATTCTCATTAACACTTGAAACATAAATTTTTCATTTCTCTTTCAACTTTAGCATCACTGATTGATGGCCGCCTTCTTCAGGCACAGAATCCACATGTATTTACCATTTCTAAGATCACCATTCTAGCAAAGGGAATCTTCTGTTTGTCCCTTCTTTCGGGAAATATTTTGTATATTTGAAGATTTTTTTTTTTTTCCTGTGACTTTTGAAAGAAAAAAATAATGTATTTAAATTGTAGCAAGTGAAATAAGGTTGATTTACCAGGAAATACTTATTTTTCCCTTACTGAAAAAAGTGAATAAACTTTGGCTTGCATTAGGCAGGAGTGTTGGTGTGGCTGTAGTTTGGCCTTCCTAATTAATGCATGCATATCTGAGAGTGTATTTTAGGGGACAAGGGATGACTTTGTTTCATTCTAGCTCTTTTTTTCCTTGATTCCTGTGTTTAGTATTTTAAGTTCCTGTATTAATTTCTCCTTTGCTATCTTGTAGCTGAAGAAGTCTTGAGAGGGCTCAGTGCAGACTGCACAGGAAATTACTTAGACTGAGTGAATCTTTGTATGCTACATGGAATACACCAGCATGGAGCTTGCCTACAGCAGTAAACCTTACGTGATCAGAGGGGTTTAACACAGGAGATTAAATTGCCTTTGGTTTTTTTTTTTTTAATTGGGTTTTGTCTTTCTCATTGCTATTAATATGACTTCAGTGCATTCCAGTGCAAGTCCTGTGCTTAACTGCCTTTCAGCAGCTTAATAGGAGGCTCATGAGAATTGCAGGGTCTCATTCAGGCTGTGGTCTAGTAAGGCATAATCATGTGTATTTGCCTTATTAAACAGAGGAGAAGTGGTGTAACAAGCTCAATTTAACAAAGTTAGTGAAAAAAGAAAGTTCTGCCTTGATAGCAAGAAGAGGACAGCTCATGAGATTCTTCAGTACTTGCAGTTTCAGATGGGATTTGAGGTACTTGTGGTAATAGTGATCGCCTTCACAGTGCAGTTCGTGGATCTTGTAACTGACTTAATCTTGGGCCTGAGACAAATCCCTCTGGAATGCGCCACAAGTCTGCAAGTGCAGTGCATCTTTGGTGTTCCTGTGTGCTGCTGTGTCCTGTAGCAGCAGCACGCTCCAGGGTGACTGCAGTGCTTGAAGAATGCCACCTGAGCCTCTGCACTGCCTCTTGCAGTCTTTGCTCTTGGGTGCCACCCATACTGACGGGGGAGCTGTCCTTGCTACACATAATAAGCTTAATTTTACTTCCATGGCCTTTTTCAAAACATATGTTGCTAATCTTTCCTTGCTGATCTCTGCAGCCTCTCATAGGTCATCTTTCCTCTGGAGCTGCGTTGAGCAGTTGGAAAGCTCTCTTGGGGGCAGCATCTTTTAAACCATGATGTATGCTTGATGTATGCTTGGGCTGTTGCTAAAAGGTAGGAGAGCAGACTTCCATCTGTGCTACATTTGAACTGATGCAAAGCTTTCTCTGCCAAACTCTGAATGTGATGCAGTGCCCTATAAAGTGGCAACGTTGCTGATTGATGTAGGCCATGCATGGCTGTGGGAGGGTAAGGTGCTGGCACTCTTAGCCTTTTTCCCACAGTCCTGCATATCAGTCTCATATTCCTGGACTGCTTCAGCACTCATCTCTCATGTCTGTTGTGATAACTGGGTTTGCTATTTACCCATCTCAGTTTTGGGGGATACTCTTCAGTAATGGGACTGATTAGGAGAGAGCAAAATCACTGGCAGGTAGCAGAATTATGTTGCTGCTGATCCATTGAAAGTCTGGGTATGATCTGATTTTGATGAGACAGTGTCATATTTTGCCTGTGCCCTGCACAGTAGTAGGTGCAAACTTTGCCCTTCTACTTCCCCATGAAAGGATTATCTGCAAAAACCTGCAAGATAGTCCTAAGATAGTCCTGAGGTAGTCCTGCAACAAGTTGTTTCCTTCTGTTTACCGTAATACAAGGTTTGGTATTTAAGATAAGGCTAAATTGCAGGCTGCTTGTTACTAGGTGGAGGAGGAGGTGCTGGGGAAGCACAGCTGTGCAGCTGCTCCATGGCCATGTGCTGCACCCTGGAACTGTTTAATGTCCTGGCAGCTGCCTGGGGTGGCAGAGGTAAACATTAAATGGAGAGTTTGTCCACCCACTCCTTTAATTCTTCACTCTGGCAGTTGCCTTCACAATACAGGTTTTGTGCTCCCAATACATATTTAGTCCAGGCATGTGCCTTTGATCTAGTCCTTGCTGTGACTGCAGTAATCCCTGCTGGATCTGTGCATGGCAACAGATGTTGCTTCTTTCAGTGTCTGGACTCCAGGACAGGAGTTCAGTTGTGTTTTGTGTGAGGTATTTACACTGTAGATGAACACAAAGTACAGTTTATTCATCATTTAAAAGCAGGGCCAGGTTTGTAGATTAAACTTGGACATGAACTTAAACCTGCACTACTGAGAGGCTATCAGAACTCCGGTCTGCGGACTCGAGACTTGGTGATCCTTCTGGAGCAAGCAAAGAAACACTTCTTTCTAGTGATATGCACTGAACCACACACTTTCTCTCACCTGCTTCTCTTAACCCTGAATGCTAAAGCTATGTCAGAACTTTTGAGTTGAAACTTCTTTCTTTGCCAGAGGGGAGCCTGCAAACTGGGTTGCTCCTGGCAAGGTGAGCCACAGCAGTGTGGGACCATGGAGCTGTTCTGTTGACACTCGAGAGAACAGACAGCTTTGCTTTCATTTGGATGTGCAGTGCTTCAGGCACCAGCTCCTTTTGCTAAATTCAAAGAATAAATTAAGTGTTTCCAAGGATCTCTG
Source organism: Corvus hawaiiensis (assembly GCF_020740725.1). NCBI lineage: Eukaryota > Metazoa > Chordata > Aves > Passeriformes > Corvidae > Corvus > Corvus hawaiiensis. Next base: position 19,563,151 of record NC_063225.1, on the reverse strand, counting down.
TCCTGTCAGACCTTTGCTAGGTCAGGCTCTGACTGAAGAACTGGAATGCATTTTCCTCATGCAAATAAAACACATAAGCAAACCCCTGGCAGTTGTGGGGCTTAACAGTATCTAGGATGCCTTGCATGCAAAAGTAGTCTGGTCTAGAAAACTACTTCTGAAAGGGAGTTCTGATGTTTTTCTCCCACCTGGACAAAGGAAGCAGTAAGATCTGCTCTTGCCTGAATTGCATTGAACAATGCCAGCACATCAGGTGTGTGCAGGGGTAGTGCTCATACATTCTCAGCTGAGAGTAGGAGAATAAGTCACCTGTGGCAAAGGTGGCATTGAGGAGTCCTGTGCCAGCCTTTACCAAGCACCTCACAGGCAACAAGCAGGACCTAATTTCCCAGTACGTGCCGTAGAACTAAGCGCTCCTTGTACTTCCAGGACTTGGGGAACGCCCCATCCTTGGGAAGCATGCTTGGTGCTAGTAGCCTTGCACGCTGTGGAGTGGTTTTGCCTTTTGAGTGGTGTCCATTTTGAAAGCTTAAGTCCAGCATTTATCCTGATAGCTTTGTTTCCCCCTGTACAGTAACACCTTCAGCATTGAAAAATGGTGCATTGAGGATACATTACAGACACTGAGCAAACATAAGTTAAATTTAGAGCTTGTGCTGATAAGTGCTGTGGTTACAAAGGCTGTCACAGGATCCTACGGGGCAGGGACGATGCATTTCTCCAGATGCCTTCTCTCCCTCTTTGGTTTTTGAATCTTCCCATGGCTGCTGAATTGAGCAGTGCCCTAGTAAAACCTTTAACTGCCACTTAGCAGAACAAGGTCACTGTCGCTTAAGTCTCCCTTCCTCACCCAGGGCTTAGACACAAGAAGGGCTGTGCAGCCCTTCTCCAAAGACAAAGCATTTCTCACGTCTATTGGTGCATTGAAAGCTTTCCCATTCACACTTATGTTAGCATTCTTATCCTGGGAAGGTTAAAGTTCACCAGTTTCCCAAGAATTTCTTCCATGGACTGTTTTCAGCTTACAATTTCAGAACAATTCTTCTTTAGATGCAGCTGTTGAGCATTTGTGCCTTTGCAGAGTGGAAGGGAATGCACTGAACTCCCCCACACGCTCCCTGCATGGAGTGTGAGTGTTATCTCATGTCTGCAGCTCCCTTCCTCAGAGCCATCCAGTCCTATTACAAAACAAGCACTGTGTACACAATATAATTTGTCCTTTTGTACGAGATTTTCCATTGCAAGTATTGATCTGACTGCCACCCAATGCTAGCTTGTTTAGGCTGGGTCTGGGATTGAACAATCACCAAAATACTGAGTGGGCCAGGAGCATTTTCAGCTCGATGTCAGAGTGGATTATGGAGCTCCCCATGATGAATGGGGAAACTGAGGTGCGAGGTGCGACTTCTCCAGAGTCATACCTTTACTTCACAAAGCCATTGATTTATTCAAGGGTTTAGCCTGGGCTACTTGAACAATCCAAGTGTGTCATCCGACACGCAGGAAATTCCATTCAAGTTTAGGCTGGAATGTCTTTAGCTGTACTGTGTGTCCATTTACCCCGAGGCAGAGGCTGCAGCAAATGCCTGAATTTCAGTCAAAGAGAATTTAAGTCAAAGCACCACTTATGCAGCTGTAGCTCATTCAGCATTGCACCTATTAACACACTGATTACTTCTCTTTATGTCTGCCTTGATTTGGTGATTTAGTTGAATTCTGGCAAGGGCAGCAGAGCTGGGATACATGTGCTGTATTATGTTTTCAAATCTGGTTAACACTGGTTTTTTTAGATCTGGTAAGTAAAATTCCTGCTGATTTCAAACATCGTCTTAGGATATCTGTTTCCACTTCACCTCTGCTCCCCAGCTGTTTTTGTACCCTCAGTCCTTAGGATGATATGTGGAATCCCTGGTTATAATCTCGTAGCTGCACTCCAAGTTGAGTTCTGTTTGCCAGCTGGGTTTGAATGATACTGTCTTTCCCCCAGGGATGTCAACTCTGTATTCTGCCGATTTTGCTGGCAAGTCACAGTGATTTCTGTTAAAGTTTTTTATCTAAAGGCAAGATTTAGTCTGTGCTTTCAGTCAGACTAGAACAACACAGTAAATCTCCCTTTTGGGCCAGTGTGTGGGACAGAACGGCTGCAGCCACATGACACCCAGCAGTGATAGGCTGTAAATGTGCTCTTAACGGTGCCCCAGCAGCTTTGTGCCAGATCAGGTGTCAGGCGTCCTTTAGCAGCTGGTAGAAGGACAAGTTGAGCACTGTACCATGTGTACTGGCTAATTTGATGGAAATACGATTATCCAGCTATTCTGGATCAGATTTGCACTGTGCAGGATCCAGGAGTGCACGAATCTGGAGATATCTGTGGCTCTGAGCAAAATGTGAACTGGCTGCTGAATTTAGGTAATTGCTAACAAAGAATAGATGATGGCAAACAGTTTGGCTAGTTCTTTGCCCTCTCAGTGGATGCGGCATTGTCATTTTCTTAATAACCTAGTCACAGGCAGGACACTAATTCCTCTTCCAAAATCTAATTCTCCACACAAGTATTCTCCCCCTACAAAACCCAGCCTATCAGCCCTTGCAGTCCCTTAGCAGCCATTTACTTTCCAGAGGCCAGATAAGACTCAGCATCACAACTTTGTTTCCTTTCTTGCTCACTAGCTTGGAGTGTAGTTCCTGTTTAAGGACATGTGAAGAACTCGTACCTGTGTGGCTGGTAACTGCTCTTGTGTTCAATGCCCCAGCCCTGCAAGCTGGAGGACAAGAAAGCCAGGGAAAAGAGATGGTGTGGAGCAGCACAGGCTGCTGTTCAGGCCACTACAGTTTGTCCTGTCTTGTGCAGAGTTGTTGCCACTCCACGCTGCAGGTTAACAGTAACTTTTCTTACTGTGTTTGTATAGAGCTGATGCAGAGTCCCCTGTGCTCTCTAAGCCTGTACAGTTAAGCCACAGCACAGTGATTCTGCCAGGAGGTTCTGTGGTACCACAAAGTGTGTAAGTTATCCACCAGTGGTGAGGTTAGGTGTTCCTTAATGCCCAGCCAGGCTCCTATTAGACACCCACCACCTGGTGCTTGGCTTGTAGTGCATCTCCTTTTGGCATCCATGTGCTTCCACTTAAACTGCATTCAGTAATCAGTGAGCTGCAACTGGGAGAAAATTACCTCTGGAGAGGAGACTCAGACTACGAGTGCACCTCTTGGAAGAAGCAAGACAAGAAGGAAGCCAAGGTAAGAGTTTTTACTGTTTATGCCTTATGTACATGATTTGTCAGCTCTTTGGCTGATGTATGCTGGGGTTGTTCATTCTACCCAACACTTCAAACTATGAACAGTTCACTGTGCTCCTGCTGTTGCTACATGCTCAGCTGGGAAGAGGTTAATTTCTTCCTTTTAGCTGCCTAGTTGTTGGAAATGCTGGAAGCTGGATGGCTCTACAGATCACTGAGCTTGGCAGGAGGCCTGGCTGTGTTGGCTATCCTAGAGCTGTGTCTCTTGGATCTCTGTTTCTAGTCTGATACTACTTTGTTGTTACTACAGGCTTGTGTGCTCTTAATATGCCATATGCAGAAATCTGTTCTGTGCAGCAACAGACCTCGCACTGCACTTGCAGACATTTCCTAATTGCATGTGGTTGCCATTGGTTAAATGTTATTTTTTACAGGTTTTCCTGTTCTTCTCCTTAACTGATAGTAAATGGTAAAAGAGAACAGTATGCATGTTTTGACTTTAGTATAAGAATGCCACTGGAAAGGGCCCGTTTCAGTTTCCCATCTTAGCTGAAAATTGCATGATAACTTGATTGTGTCAGTTTTATTGCCCAGATGTTACCAACTGGAGAGGAAATGTTAAAAAGGACAGTATTATTAAGGTAGTAACCTACAACTGACCTTCCTGTTTTTTGTACTGATGGGGGTGGGTAGATGGATGACACCTAAAATGTGGGTATTCTCAGAGGGTGTGGGTATTTCTCTATATCTCTGTTTTATTTGTGACAAGTGCTGCCATGCAGATAGGGCAAACTGAAGAATTTGGCTGATAAGTAGTTCCAAGCCATATCTAGACAATGTGAAGCAGAGGATTCATGAGAAAACATTGCTGGTGCTTTTTCATTTCCTGAACAGTCTGGAGTTAGCATGTGGGACCCAAATGCTGTGACACTGGGGAGATTTTGAAATACCTATAACTTCTTGCCATTCAACAGTATTTACTTGACAGAAGAAGAGACTGGTAGGAAGGAAACTGGTTTCCTGACTTTAATAGCAAAAATACGGAATGATTTGATGGGATAGAAACAGCAGCTACCCTACCACTCGCTGTCTGTTGGTGATGTGGATCATGTGGTCCATGGAAGCAAAGATGATCTGTAATGGGGTTTCAGGGTAATCAAGACTGGGCCCTGCAGTGCCTTGTGTGAGGTTGTCTAGGCCCCCAGAGAACTGAGGAGTCCTGCAAAACCCATGTGTCCCACATCATTAGAGAAGGTGCATCTCAGTGGTTTTGGGGGGTTTTTTTCTGTTTAATTAAGATAATCTGCAAAATACCTACCTAAATTTATTTATGTGTTGGTTTCTTACAGTCTTCTTTGTGGAAGATTGAGTGTTCAAGAAGTAAATACATTAAAGCTCTTGTGCTTTCAGTTTCCTCTCCTGCTGTAGCTAACAGGGGATGCTGTGGTTGTCGGGCAGCCCCCACTCATAAAGCCCTGGCCAAGCTGAAGCTACTGTGCATCTTTCTGTCACTTCAGGCATGGTCACAGAAACCTCTCCTTCCCTTTCCAGCCTGGACAAGCACTGCTGTTCTTACACTGCTGCCTTCAGTGCCATCTCTGCTCCTCCTGAGCCTGTGCTAATGCCAGGGGCTCAGAGCCCTTCAGCACTGATGTGGATGTGCTGCATGATAACTTGTGGGAGTGTGGGAAGGACAAGTGTGCCTGTGCAAAGGACTGCAGGCAGCTAAAGAAAAAGGGCCTGCAGCAACTTCTATTCCATTCTTGAAGAAAGAATTCGAATAAGATACTGCAAGTGCCTCTGACCTTCATTGTGTTTCATTTAAGAAAAGATTGCATTGGCCATTACAACTTTTTTCTTCTGTCTAAATTTCTCTTGTCTTTCTTGCTGTGTCTGAGCTAACAGTTCCTCCCTCCTCCATGCCTTTCAGATAGCAATAGGATTAACTTTCATTGTCTTGATTCAGTTATAAGACCGGAAATCTTGGCAAACACAGTTATTCTGCCCCCAGAAACAGTTTGCTCTAATTCAAATTAAATCACCGATTTTTAATGTTTTTTTAACTATCTTGAAGTACTGAAAAGGGAGGAGTAGCAGAAACTATCCATCAATCCCTTGTACAGTACAGTAACAGTTGGAAACATTCTTAAATATTGAACTAGAAAGACTGATAGAGCTGAAATCTGTGAAATACAGTGAACCTGCACAGTGCAACTTCTCTGAAGAGGGTTTGTTGAAGAATGAGCACATTAGGCGTGCCTGCAAAGAAACCAGAATGTCCCTGTGCCAGCAACCCCAGAGGTGCAGAGGCTGCAGGCAGCACATGGAGACAGAGCAGCCTGTGGGCAGAAGAGGAGAGGTGGAAGGGAGGCTGCCCTGCTGACACCAGTGTGGAGATTGCAGGAGGAGGTAATTGGCAATTCTCTGGCGCTCAGAGGAGAGGAATCAGGGCAGTGCAGCACTGCTGGAGGCTTTGCTTAGCTGCTGTTTGTGTTGTTGGATTTTTAAACTTCAAAATCCCAAAGAGGCGTTAGGGAAACCTTCCAACCAAGGCGAAAGCAAGCCTTGGGCCCATCATCTGTCCCAGAATCCAGTGCAAAGCAGAGCCATGGCTAGCATGGATTTCATTGTCTTAGGAGATAGTTGCGATGGGGAGTGCCTCAAGTTTTCCTGCTAGGGATGTGTCCTGGACCTTCAGGTGCTCCTCTCTAGCTGCATTCACTTTTTTTCATGTTTTCATCAGTGACTTATAATCCATCCACTGTTAAAAATGCCAGCATGGTCTGTGGAGGGAGAGAAAGGGATCCATGGCAGAGAACGTGGCTGCTGTGACCATGAGGGTGGCTCACAGGCTGGCTGGAGACAGTCCTCCATCTGGAGAAACTGCACTTGCTTCTGTGATCTTTTCCCTTTGCACAGTTGAGATCTGGGCAGGATTTTCCTCCCAGGGTCTCTGAGCTTTGCAACACTGCTGGCAGCACAGTGTGCTGAAGGTAGGACTGTGCCAAAGCATGCAAGTCCTAATTTCTCAGGAGTGAGGATGGTTTTTGTAGACAGTGTAGGGCAGGAGATGCTGGGATGAGGCAGGAGCAAGGGAGAGAAAAGCATGGTCAGTTGGTTATTTCCTGACTGGTAGTTGTAGAAAACATTATTATTGGGATGCCCTTGGTCAGCTGAAGCAGACCTTGTGTGCTGATTGTTTTCAGTAATAGAGTATTTGTAAAGTCTGAGGACTGGGGCTTCTTTTCATCAAAGCTTTTCAAGATAAGACCCCGGCACGAAGCCTTGTTGCCCATTCCTTTCTGCTGTCCACCAGCCATCCTCATTTTCTGCAATGACAGCTACAATGTCTCCTTCACTGATGTCCAGTTCATCCACGTTCTGAAAGGAGAAAGGGAAAAGAAATGTAATTAGCCTGAGAGCACAAGAGGGCCCAAGCATGTATCTGGTGGGGTTTTTTTTAGTCCTGCCCTTCATCAACAGCCTGCTGGTGTCCTTCTGGTTGCAATGAGCCTGAAATACTAGACAGTGAGGGATTAAGCATTTGGGCTATTTCCTTAAGATCCTCAAATTTCCCCAGCCTCCAGGGTGTCTCCTCGTGCATAACTTGGTGGTTTTATCACTGGGGAAGTCCAGAAAGGGTTAAATACAACTCTCCTAAACCAGCTCACCATGACCTGCATAGTCTGCAGGTGTTGCTAAATAAAACAGAGCACAGCTTAATGCCTAAGGGGGATAAAAGTGTCTCTGCTAATCTATGCCTGAAATAGGTCTCTCAGTTCTTTTAGTAGGGAACAGCAGTGACCAGTGGGGGAACAGTGACTCCTCGACAGCAGTGACTTTCATCCCCAGACAAATGCAGTAGTTGCAAATAAGCTCTCCCCGAGCTCCCAGGCAGCTATCAGTGTTCAGTGGTGCTGCCCTATTTTCCATAGGAAACCACTTTGCTACCCACAGTGTAGTAAATAGAAAACATCCAGAGATGTTTGACGTGTCAGCTAAAACTAAATTTAATGCACCTGAGTAGGTAAGAATGGACTCAAAAAATGAGAGGCCTCAATGTACATATACTAAAGGTAGTAACAGGCTCTTTTCTCAGCAGGGAAAATCCCTGTGTGGCATAGTTTTAAGGTGACTCCGGGAGTAATGAGCTGATCCAGTAGTCTCCTTAGGGGAACTGCCATTAACAGTGAGGTGCTTTCAGCCGTGCTTGCATGAAATTTCAGGTAAATAATAAAAGAAAGTTTAAAATTAAGCAAAAAAACCCCAACATCTAATAAAAGGTGTTGGAATACTGCTGCACTAAAGGGCAAGTGCTCCTTTTGAGCTTTTTCTGTTTTCATCATTTATCTGGCTATCTATTTTGTCACTGTCACATTTCTTCAATGTTGGCTGTTTACGGCAGGTCCCTTGGTGTGAGGCTCTCTCTGCACTGAGACATGAGACCTCCTGGATGCTGTTTCTTCTGCTGATCTAAAGCTAGTAAAAGGAACCTTTAAACTGACATGTAAAGCAACTGGGGTTGGAGTCCAGGTTCTGGAGTCCATCAGAATTAGCAAATATTTATAACCAGTCCATTCACAACCTTTTACTAATTGTATTCTGCCTAGTTAAGACTGGAGTCAGGGAGAATTCAATATCCCAGTTAAGGATGCAGGTTGTTCTCTTTAACAATCTTTTGGCAGATGAAGCACATCCACTGTGATTCTGCAACTTGCAACATGGAAGTATAGGGAAAGAATGTCCTTTGTGGGATTTAGTCCCCTCCAGCATGGAGAGCCAGCATGCTAAACAAATCATATCCCTGGCTGTAAAATGATGGTAATATCTCCTTCACAGAATTTACAGTTTCAAGATGTTTGAATCAGTATCATTTATTTTAAATCTAACATTATGAAGTATTTATTTTGAAGCCTTTTTTTACCTGGGCTGTGTAGTCATAAAGTACTCTGTAGTCCTGTGATGATGTGATCCCAGCTTTTTCATGTACAAAAATGGATGCATAGACTCCGTCTGTTCTTTCTGGTAGGAAAAAAACAAGGAAGAAATACCCACCACAGAAACAAAGGGTTCAGTCGCTTATAAATGCGTGGGATCATATGCAAGAGTTCACAAATACAAGGGTTTCTGTTCTCTCTCTGCCTGGAGATGTACATGTATAGAAAAGCTGCTGTGAACTGTAGGTAAAGCGTTGCACAAAAACTGTCCCCCATTGATGGAATGACAATACACCCATTGAACTTTGTGGGAGGTCAGAAACTAGCTTCAGCCTCATCCAGGTTGGGAAAAATGTTTACCCTGGTGAAACACAATCCAAGGAGGGAAATGGTCTGATTAAAATGGTTTAAAAATGTTGCTACTGGGGGTATAAAATTCTAGCAGTTCAGTGACTCACATAGGGCTTTTTTTTCCCCTTGAGAAAAATGGAAAATACTGTGCCAATGGGTCACCGACATTTTCCAGTGGTTTCTATAGTTCTCACACAGCTATTTGTCATGGACATAACTTTTTTTGCAGTTGTTTTGGCTTAGTAAGTTTGTTATAATTGCGAAATTCCTTATTTCTTCCTGGCATCTGTCTGGGAGCTTCCCCTGCTGAGCACCAAATGCAGCAAGTGAGAGTCTGGGCTCTGTTTCTGGGTGCCCAAGCAGGCAGGTCTGACAGAGGCAGTTGATTTTAAAGCTGTTTGAAAACAACTTTTCGTTTGGTAAGAACTACAGTTAAAATGCTTTTGTTTACTATCAAACCAATAAAAATGTCAAACTGTTACCTTCTACATAGTCGAAACACTGTGTTTTAAATATCATCTTATAAATTCCTAGTTACAAGGATTACAAGACAACAGTGTAACTGTGAGATGAGATGGATATTTGTATTCATAAGCCAAATGCCTGGTCTGTTAAAAATTTTATGTATTTTCTTGGCCTTTTAGTGGTAGTTATTCAACACAAGGAGAAAACTAATATCTAAGTCAGACTGCTGCTCTGAATGTACAGTCCCCCACGCCTAGATGGAGTCTATGGATTATTTGGCACTTTAAGCTGGGAAATTTGTTTAATACACATCCAAGCAAAATTCATTTCCAGACTACTCTTGCCTGCCAGCATGTGAATATCTGCTGTGCATTTCTGCTCTGTGTCAAAGCCTGGTTTAGCAACACGATCTAAAACAAACACATCTGGTAAACTGATTTCCTGCAGAGCATACCCAGAGGAGGGGCTGAAGGAGTGGCAGTTTCCGTGTTGTTTTTACTGCTCCCATGCAGAAGTCCAGAGAATCTGCAGAACCAAGAGAAGCCAAAATCAAAATGAGTGAACAGGCCTGGGTATGAGCATTCCTTCATCTCAGCTCTCTGACTCAGCCTTCCCTCCATCTGCTTCACACCAAGTAGATGTCACCTCTTCCCATGGCCTTCTATTTTCATTTATGCTGTAGATATATTTATCCTCCATTAAAAATGTATTTTTAAAAATGCAGCAGTATATTGAACCATCAACCATCACTAAATTGTGCATGAAATGCAGCAGATAATATTTTTTTGTAGGGCCAAAGGCTCGTGGTGTGAAACTCCAATTATTTCACAATGTTAAAATTATGAGAATTGTCAGTTGTTTATAAGAGATTAACATCTCTTTGTGCTTAAGGAAAACCCTGATACATTTTAAAATACAGAGCTTCTGTAATGAGCCTTTCTAAAAGCTGTGAGTTTAAGTGAATTTTTATTTTAATCTATCCCTAGTTATTTCCTATATCACAGCTGGGTACTGAAGACTAAGTAAAGTGAGAAAATGGGTTATGATTCTCAAGCAGAGATAGAAATAGCATTGCATGCTTAAGGCGTATTTAAAGGGTCTGATTTTTCAGCTAGTGAGCATTCAGTTTTTCTGGAAAATGGATATCCTATCTCAACTGTTCCTGAAAGATTCAGGCTGAGTCTCTCTAGGCTCCTTGCCCATGCTGCTCACAGTTGTATTCTGAATGGCAGTACAATTGTCTGATGTAACTGCACAGGATGCAGCATTGAATTCATTATTAGAGAAGGTCCAGTTTCCAACTGAAAAACAAAGTATTGTGTATAACCCTGATCAGCTCACTGGCAAGCCTGGACCACATTTCAAATGGGAGATCACAGCCTGCTTTCTGTCTTTGCCATGTCATAGGGCTTGTTGAATTATAAATCTCTTCTGCTTTAACTGTGATGCCCTCCCCACTGTGAGTTAGCCACTGTAGTATGAAATATTTAAACCAATAGAACCACCATGCTCTTCTGCTGATATAACTGCATCCATGTTCTAACACTTACCAACAGGAATGGATCAGAATAAGGAAAATTGCCTCCCTAATCAGTTTTTCTGCCCTGTGTTTTTCCCTTTGATCCACATAGAGGGAGCAGCTCTTTGTTCTGCTCAGCTGAGTGGTGCCGTAAGCCTGGAGGAATTGTCCCGAAGGACGGCTCTCCCAGCCCTTGCTCCCAGCCTTCACCCTCCCTGGAACAAACTGGTTTTGTTGTTACGTGCCCTGACTCACTAGGAAAGAGGAAACAAGTAACTGCTACCCATTGCCAGCTGAGTAATTGTGTGATGAACTCATCCCCTGTTCCTCTTCCCACTAGGTAAAATTACTCTGACTCCATTTTACTACCTTTACTTCTTCTGTCAAGTCACATTTACTGATACATAGTTGCCTCTTGCTACAAAGAAAGAAGTAATAACTTTCCATGTCATGTTTTCTGTCGTCATGCATGGCTGTTGATACAGAGAAATACCTGGGAACTGAAGTTTCCCACTCACCTCTTCATCATCCCACAGGACTGGGTGGGGCTGCTGCTGCGCCTGTTGGGCTCTCTGCTGTAGTAGTTCTCATACCCTATTGCATCTGCAACAGGGCAATAAAAATGAGATGTTCAAACAGGAAACACTGTGAGAAAACAGTTTTCTCTCTGCCAGAGTGCAACCTGGGGCTGCTGGAGCAAACTGCAGTGCAGCACCCGTCTGCCCTCACCTGGAGGGTGGCTGGAGCAGCTCAGGGGAACCCGGGGGCTTGAGAAAAGCCATTGCAGTGGCTGCAAACAGCCAAGTCCCTGGTGGCAAGGCACTCTCAGCCTAAGCTGGGCACAGCCAGGGGCCTGAGGCCCTATTCGAAGAGCTGTGAATACCCTATGAGGAAGGCAGTTTCCTCCATGGCTCGCTCTTCTGTTTCCTCAAAGCTCAGGATTTAAGGGGGGCAGAGTGTGGTCATTGTGAGCCTCAGACTGTGTGCATGATAGAATTTGCTGCAGCACATTTTGTTTCTTTTTTCCTCAATGTATCCAGTCAGGAATTTTTGTCAGAGCTGGGGAGATATCTGAGTGTTATTGCCTGCAGCAATAACGAGCAATTTCCTCGTGTGTTTCCCACCTTTCATATCTCCCCGATCTGCCTCCTGAGAGCTTATTTGCTGTTTACCCAGAGATACTTGGGTTTTGTTCTCTCAAACACATTTACGTTGCAGTTCCTTCACTCTCCCCTATGGTGTCGTTAAGGGTGAAATTGAGACCATTTCCAGATCTAACTTTACAGATGAAATAGTTACAGATGGATTTATTTGTCATCTCAGAGCTCCCAGTGTAGCTGCTTACAGCTGGTGGCCACACACCCTTTCTGCCTGCTTGGTGTGAGAGCCAAACAAACAAGAGTGAAGTCTGTGATACTGTTTTATCTCAGCCCTGATACCAGCAAGTTAAGAAAGACATTGGACTTGGGCTAAAGGTTATGTTGACATTCTCACACTGCGTCAGCCAAGATAATAAGCAGAGCAGGCACATAGAGCTAGTGAGTGTGAAGAATCCCTACAAATAGGACTCACAGTAATTAGGGAGTTTTCTGACCAATTTAAGGGTCTCCTGTTGCCCTTCTGGATTGTCACCTTGGTACAGTTTCCAGTCTAGAGGGTATTGTAAGACTGGTTAGAAGAGGAAGTGAGTAAGACCATCAAGAAGGTTTGATCAGGATGAAGGTCTTCTGCCCCACAATGCAGAATTACACGTGGATTTCCTCCTGCGTTTTGCAAATAATAGCACAGATCAACATGTGCTACAGTGCAAACTCATTAGCCAGAGCTATGGAGATATTAGGATTTTGCTTCCAGAACATATCATCTTCTAGAAGGTGGCAAAAATAAAAACAACAAAAAAACAAGTTAGGTTTTTCTTTGCCTTTCATAAAGCTCTCAAGGGTTTTTTCCACCTAGTTCTTATTAGAAATGACTCCTGACATAGCCAAGAGCTTTTCATAGAAATTGCCTAGGTGACTGGAGAATGACAAATCTCACACAGGGGAAAAAAAAACCAAAACCAAAAAAATCTAGCTGAGAATCACAAATTTCTTAGTATACAGAACTTTCACACTGTTGCAAGGCACAGTTCTCCCTTCTGCTGCTGAAAATGTAATTTTTCCCGGGTAAATTCTCCTGTATCTGTGAATTTAAATCCCCTATGTGAAGAAGACTAATTATAGCAGCAAAATGGCATCCAGTATACCAGTATCAATATATTAGTTTTAAAAAATTCCCCAAATCCCAATTTTTAATCATCGTAGGAGTAATGGCACAAAGGCTGAGTGAAAAGCAGGCCTCAGAAAGCTCAGTGCTGACTTAGTGGCAGCACCCAGCTCTGCTGAAGAAGGTCCTGGGGTGTAATTCCTGCCAGCTTTGAGCTCTGCAGTGAAATCAAAGGGGTGGAACTTGTTCTGGTACAAGATAATTATCCCCAGGGCTGGGGCCTTGATGCAGCTGATTTTGTACCTGTACAACTCCTAGCATGGAAGGGCTTTATCAGGATAAAATTTTCTTGTGCTAGTATAGCTTCTTCCCCACTCTGACTGAAAGTAAGTAAGCTCTGTGGACTGCTGAGGGGATTTTCTCTTGATGTTACTTGGTGTTAGAGCAGTGAGGGGAAGTGAGAGAGTATCTGCACAGATTGAAAAAAACTAGAGGAAGAGATCTTTTCAGCTTTTCAGGAAGAGATCTGTGACATCAGCTAAGTCTTTGTTTGCTGCAGCAGCTGCCCAGAGCTGGAAGCAGCCTGTAACTATCTTGTGTTGCCTGTTGAAGTACTCGGATGTGGTTGGGCCACGTGACATATTAGACAGCTCCTTTCCTGCGGAGTGCTTGGAGAACTCCTACCTTGGAGCAGCAGGTTTTCATTTTGCAACTGCTCTTGCCTCTTGCTGTGTCAATCTCCATTTCAGCCTAGAGGTTTTGAGCATTGAAGTCAAGGAAAAGGCAGCTTTGGCTTGAATGGGCAGAGCCTGTGAACCTGACAGCACTTCTGTGTGCTGGGGCAGAGCCAATTTCATTCAGAATTTCCCCCAGCCAAAGTCTTGGCTTATGCAAACAACTTTCTGAGAGCAGAAAATTTGTTATTCCCCACTGGGCATGTGGAACAGAATAGAAAACTGGGTCTTCTCTGTGCTGCAAATGAAGAGACAGCACCTCTGTCAAGGGACCCTGGGGTGCAGTTACATGATAAGTTGGCTTCTGTCTTGTCACCACTGCAGGAAGCTGAAGTTGCCATTTCTGAAAGGCAATTTGCCACCTCCTTAGCAGTGTCAGTTCAGCTGCACTGTGAAATGAGCCTGGTTGCAAAGCCAAAACAAGTTTTTTCTTCTTTGGAGGGTTATTTTTAAGCTGGATCATTCCACTATCCCACTTACAGTGCCACACAGGCAGCGATGGCAGCACAGTGAGGGGGAAGTGAGCTATGGCAGGTGGGAAAAAATAGTTGGAGCAGAAACTCCTCCAGCTGGTTTCACCTCCAAAGGATGTGTGCTGCACAAGTCATCTGACAAGACCAGTAGGAATAATTACCTGGAGGTTGTGTTCCTGTCATTTTCGTCTTAATGAAGTAGTCTATGTCTGACTCTACAACACAGTTCTCCAAGCTGACCCGAACCTCTTCATACAGCTACAAAACAGAATCCAAGAGTTTAATTTAACTTTTAACATTTCACGTTGAATTAACAAATAATGCTCTTGTAGTAATTTTCCCCTTAAGAGACACTTTATACTTGATACATGTCTGACCTGGCTGATCTTTAGCCTCTCCCCTGTACAAATATTCTTGTAAACACACCTGCTTGTTTGTGCTCTGGATAGTCTTCAAAGAGAGGAGGACGAAGGCAGCCCAGGACTTTTCAATGCAATAAAGAAATTAATAGCAGGAAACAGCCATTCAAAGTCAAATGTAGTGTATTCTTTACATCTTCCAGTTTTGAGGCCATGACTGGATGCCTTTTTTGAAATTGTGTCAGAACCCAGATATACTCAACTGAGTGTTTTGGTAGCAAAAAGCATTCCCCAACAAACCAAGGAGGACACATGTGAGTGTTACCAAGCGTGACACACACTGTGTTGCATCCAGACGTGCATCTGGTTTACATCTAGAGAGAACAGGAGTGAGAGATTCCCCTGGACACAGTCAGCACTGCAGAGAAGGGCAAGCCAGGCTGTACCTCATCATCCTTCACACACTGCAGAGAGAGCTGGTTGCAGTGCACCCACAGCGAGTTCCGCAGGATTGTGATGCGGTCGCACTCCTGGAGCTGGAAGACCTAAAGCCAAAAATGAAACCTGATGTAGCCTCATACCGAGTTATTTACTTTGCAGGCTGTGACAGGGCTGGGGATGCAAACCCATTCTGAAGGCCCCATTGTAAAGGATGTTTTTTCAGTTAGTGGAGAAACTACATCTACTGTTCGTGCTCAAAAATTTGTTCTAATTGGTTGCACCAAATTAAAGTTATGTTTTAGAGACAAAATCAAAGCAGGGGAGAGGAATCCAGGTCTGGATTTGACTGCTACCTCTTCTGTTGAGGGTTTCAGAGTCAGGGTCCTTCCTGTCTGCCCATCACACTGAAGGAAATCTTGATGTTTAACAGATCAGTAGAGTACTGGCATGAAAGGGTTGTATTCATGTTAGAGGTAGAGCCAAAACTATCCACCTCTGTCATCTAAAATGTCTCTAAACTTTTCTCTTCTGAAAGTACTTGAGGCTCTCTGGAGTTGAGTCTGCATATCTAAGATATTTTTGTGGTAAAGAGAAGGCATTTTTCTGTCTTCAGAGTCTACTCCTTTCCTTCATCTGTCTGATTTCCTCATGTTGCTGCACTGCTTAGGAAGAATGAAGGGGGTAGAGAGAGAAGTGTGAACTGATTTGGGGGAAGAGGCAGATAAACCCTTTCTTTAAAAACTTTAAAAAACCTAAATCGCTCTGATCTCTACATTGTACTAAGTAGAACATCAGGTTTTGGTTTTCTATGAGGTGTGAAAAGCTCAGATGCTTCCAGCCATCTGTCTCCATCTCCATTTGCTAGTAATTATGTCCAGAACACCCCAAATGTATACAACATTCAGCAGAACACTCAGTTGGGTATGCTGCCTGCCATCTAATAACTTACTGACTAAAAAAAGCCAGAAAAGGGAATCTGTCAAGGGAGTAAGCTGCTGTGGGGACTGGTTTCTGAGAGTAAAAGCTTTTAAAGAGAACCTGCCAGGTGGAGAATGAGTATTTCAATACCCTTCTGAACAGAAAGCCTGTGGCCCTCAAGGCTGCTGAAAGAGCACCAGAGCCAACTGGGAATTTTCCAGGTAAATGATGTCCTGTCAGGAAATGCTGTTAGTCCAAGAGGGAAGTGTAGAGACTCTGGGCTTTTAAGCCCTTGTTAGCACCCAGAAAAGCACAGCTGGGTCTTGTGTTTGACACATCCCTCGTGTTGCTGGAGAACCTGGGCATCTCATGACAATGTGGCACAGCCCCTGTGACAAAGGTCACCTTGGTGTTGCCACTTGCCAGCCAACATTTTCAGGCTATGATTGTCCAGCACTCAGAGATCTAAGCAACCCCAGCACTTCCAGATTCCCCACTATGCAGCCAAGAAGTGTAGGATTTTAAGCTGGTTTTGTACTAACTGCTAGTTTAAAAAAAAATACAAAAAACCAAAAGTATCGGTTCTTCTCTCTACAAGCACTTTTGAAAGACGGCATTAAAGATGTCCTTCCTTTATGAATGGCTGTTTGGATTAAGCAGTGGGCAGGTCACAAACTCTGTGGGCTAGTCAGGATTAACCATATGGGACAAAATGAGAGTGTGAGGTTATGGAATGCTTCACTGGTTTGTTGGCTTTTTAAGAAGGGAGAAAATATGCATCTATGGAAATGTCTGTGCCAGTTGTGGGGCTTTTCAGTCCTCTCAGATAGGGAATATTTAAGAGGAAGCCGAGAACTGGAAAGCTATGCTTCTGGCATTTTATTTTATGTGGAAATAAAGCCTGCAACAAGTAAATATAGAAAAATCAGACTTTAGCAGATGGGCAAATGTACTTGAAGGATTACTCTGATCAAATGGGTGGCTGCTTTGGATGCCAACCAGTTCCTGTAAATTGTTGTGCAAAACTTAATAGCCAAGTGCAAATCTCCTGGTCCATCCTCAACAAAATGGAAATAGAGACTTCTCTACCACCACCACCTTTCAACTGAAAGATTACTCCATGGCAGAGGACAAATATTCTTGCAGGTAAATTTCAAGTGCTATGAAACATAAAGACTGACTGGGGTATGTACCTGTTCATATATTGCTCCACCTCTCCCACCTCTGCACTTATTCCTCTCTTTTATTTTTACATAGATATGCTGACCAAGCAAGGAGAGTGTCAGTGAGACAGCAGCAGCTATGTCTAAGTAAGCCCTAGTTTTTGCAGTAATTTTGCAAAGACATCTACTGAGACTCCACATAAAGCAAACACCAAAACCCTTGGGATGGTATTTCAGGCCTTAGACTGAAATCTTCAAATCAGATAAAATAAAGAGTGTGCAAACATCGCTGCAAAAGTCAATGTTTACCTCGCAGGTTTTGATATGTTCCTGTTCCCACTCTGTCCTGACCTTATCCAGCTGCTCGATGTTCTGTTTGTACACGTTCTCTGTAAACACAGACACACGCAACAGAAACCCAACAGTCAGGTAAAAGTGATACAGCCTTTCTCTCTTTCTTCCTATTAGGCCTTTACTGTGATTTCTACGCTGCAGGCCTGTGGTTTGCTTGAGTATCACAAGAATGTCTGAGCTTGGAACTGGCGGGGCGCAATAATCTTTGGGTTTTTTTCTTTGTAGCTATGTACTAGGGAAGGATTCTCTCTGTATGGTTTGCAGATCATTTATAAACTTTACAGTAGGGATAATGCATTTCAGAGATGAAGAGCCTGGACCATGCTTGGGCACTCAGCATCCTTAGGCTCTTTCCATTCCAAGCCAGCCGGCTAAGCCACATGATTCGGTGTAAGCTCTTCCATGAGTAGGGAGAGACAAGCCTGAGCTCATGAGCCAGCTCAGGTGTGTGCTGGCCTGTCCTGGGCATACACGTTTGTGGCTGGAGATCACTACTGTGCTCACGCACATGGGGACGGGCTATCTGGTTTGGGCTGTCTCCAGGCAATTTGAATGTCTACTGTGCTTTCTCAAACTTGCTTCAAGAAGAGCTTTTCTTCCCTGGGTGAAGTCCCTAAAGGAAGTTGTTTATAAATTCGTTAATGAAAGCAGGGCACTGATATTTCCACAAAGGACCGTGAATGCAGATGACTGTCAGGTTGCTGCTCTTTAGAGGCTTCTTCATTAGTCTTTGGGCAGGTGACTTTGGGAACCCTGACTTGGGAGACAGCCTGGGTGATTTGGATGGTGTTCTATCAAAATCCTGTGCTGGTAGATCTTTGCTGAGAAGAATCATAGTTTAGCTGCAAACAGCATCACCTGCTTCATTTGCTGCCTCTCTGCATTGCTTGGCTTTGTTCTGGCTCTGAAACAGGAAAAGAAACACCCCAAATTAATTTCTGACGATATTTTTGCTTCTGCCCCAGTTTTTTGTGCCTGCTCTTTTTTCCCTCCTAGGGGAAAGGCTCTAACTTGCAAGCACTTCCTGGCTGCCCCCCCTTTATGCATGGTATGTTGAATGTGTGCTATGGAGAAGGGACCAGAATTTCCCAGGTGCAGCCGTAGGTCCAATGACTTCGAGGGAAAGCTTTCCATCCAGACATCCCTGCCGTAGGAGCTCAGAGCCAGCATGATCCAGCCTGAAGCTGTGCCTGCTGGCTGAGTTGGTTTTTCTCAATTGTTTGATGTGCTTTTCTAATAGATATTTATAAGCAGAAATAAATGGCAGTTAAAATTCTTCATCTTTCAAGCTTCTCATGTAGTACACAGATAAAAAGCACACAGCTTTTAAAATACTTTGCAAATGCCAGATTATTTCCCATAACAACTCAGAAGCCTAAAAGCAAAATTCACTCTAAGTAGAACTTCTCTGTTTAAAAACCTGCAGCTTTTAGCAAATGAAAAAGCAGCCATCACTGACAGGTCTGTACTCGCAGGTCTTTCTGCACAGATGGTGATGACAGTACAGTAATGCACTGCTCTAGACATCAGTGTAAACATTCTTCCATCCTGCCCTTGAAGACAAGGCTCAGGTGGGGGTTCTTACAATCATATTCCTCATCACAGCTGGCTGGGAAACGTGTAGTAAGCTGGGAACAGAAGCTTCATTCTTATTTGCTTCCTGGCCCAAACTGTTTGCAAATGCTGAGCAGAATTAAACAGCTTGTGAAAGCTGCCTCTGTGCATTCCCAACGTGCTGGCATGTGCAGGGAAGAAACAGCAATGGTGCACCCTGAGATCCTTCTGCATGAAAGGAGCTGGGTCAGGTTTAGCTGCCACTTGAAGCTGTGAAATGTTCTGGTGTCATTTCGGCAGGGCCGGGATCCCATCCCCTCTTTGCAGCTAAGCTGCAGGGGTTTGCTCATCAAAGATTAGGGAATGCTGGAAATAAAATGTAAAGTTCTGATGCTGTTTTTAGAGTCTCCACACTGCCCCCCCACTCCTTGAGATGATTTTTGATCCTTTTGCTTACACTGCACTGATTTTTATCGAGCCAAAGGGAGTTCATTTATTTTGTTTTCTCCATCTGTTTCACTGTAAAATGTTCCCATTAAAAGTTAGTGAATTGTCAGCTACAAGTATCAAGACGATGCAAGGAAGGACTGCAGTGCCTTAATTTCCAACGATTTATTTTTGAGTCTGTAAATTTAGTTGAAATTAAACTCACCATAAGGAGAAAAATGTTGAGGAAAAATATGCATTTTAATGTAAGATGCTATGCCTACTAAGTGTAAAAGACCAAAAGGCAAAACTAACTGCATGACATATTTTTGACTTGTTTCTTTTGCTTAATGAATAATTTCAGAGAAAAATCTCATTCAGTTTCCTCCCAGGATTCATAGAACAATTGGATCACAGCCTGGGATAAATTAATTAGATAACTTAGTCCCTTCCCAGAGGATTCTGTGGGGTTAATTTGAAGACAAAGCAGCCCCTGGCATCCTGTAGAATAGTTGGTTAATTGTATTCTCTTGTACCTTGAAAGGTAAACCCCCCAGTTTTCCCTCTAAATAGCACTGTCATCTCAGGTACCTTTTCTGTTTGCTTTTGGTTGCCTGAAGCACTGGTGCGTTCAAAGGACTGCTCGGCCTCATCCGCCTCCTTGCACTTCTGCTCGTAGGTCTTCTTGGACTGCATGGAAATGAAATCAAACGTGAGGGTTTGGCTGGGGGAACAAGGCTGGATTCCCCCCACTGGGATGTTCCAGGCACTTTCTGTTTTGCAGTTTGGGGGAGCAAGTCAGTGCCCAATTTGGGCAATAGAAAAAAATCCCAATGACACCATAAGGAGATAGAAAAATAGAACTGAAAAATTGGAGTAGGAGCTGGCAGCATAGATCGTGTCCTTTTCCTGCAGCCCTGAAATTGTTTGCTTTGTACAACTGCAGCTCCCTGCAGGGGTCAGGAATGCACAGGCAGCTCTACCACTGGTGCATCAGGTATCTGCCTGAGCAACCACAAAGAGATGAAATTAGGAGCTGCATTCCCAGGGTGGCCGTGGGGTGGGTTGTCATCTCTACCCTGTGACTTGGAGCATCAGGTGGCTGAAGTCAGCGTGTTGCCTTGCCCATTGCTCCAAGCTATGAGGCAGAGCCAGCACCCCACAGGCAACAGTCTTGGTGTAGTTCTCAGAAGCAAGAGAAATCTTTATTTGCACCAAAATATCTATGTATCTTAGAGATGCACTTAGAACAACCACATTTCAAAAAAAATTGTTAGTACGCTTCCAGCTGTAGCACTGACAGGTCTGCAACTACTTTCCTTTAGAGGCAGTTGCCCATTGGAAACCAAACCCAGCTGCCAATAGTTTCTGTACATGCAAGTTTTTGAGCTGGAGAGGGTTCCTCTTGCCTGCAAGATTCACTCGCTGTTCTTAAAGTTGTATTTGCACACACTGACAAATTCTATTTACTCTTCTAAGTACCCTTGCCTAGAAAGAATGAAATCCTGTTTGGCCTGGGGCACCGTTCATTCCATTTTAACCCTCTGGAGACTTTTCAGTGGGTGCAGCAGGGAAGATGAGCTTCCTCCTCAAAGCAGGAATGACATCTTCACTCTCTCACACACACTCTTCCACACTCACACAGCTTTGACCTTTCTTTAAATAGAGGTACGTGTAATACAGATTTTAGTGGAGCCAGTTTGTATCAGGAAACCTGCCCAAGCCCTCCTTGCTTACCTCCATTGTTTTCTTATAATGGGACAGTTTGCTCTTTTGCATACGCTCCATTGCAGACTCATACTGTAAGAAACACACACAAGTCACCACACAAGTTTCTTGCTTTGGACTTCTTCCTCCCCTTTCCAGCAGCCAGAGTAGGAGAGCCATAGTCAGAGCCTTTCTATAGGCCACCTGCCTGTGGGGAAAATTACTTCACTCTGCTTTTATAAATGACAGGTTTCTGAGTGATACAGAGAGCATCAAAGTGCGAGGTAAAAAAAAAATCCCAGATAATTCTGCTTCGGTGGTTTCCATTAATAGCAGAGAGGACATAGATCTTCATTTTCTTCCTCCCTTTTTTTGTCTTAAGGAGATGAACTAGTGCAACACCCAGTCACAGTGCTGCGGGCTCTGCCAGCAGGGTTCCTTTGCTGGTGCCAGAGCTTGGTCCCACATCTCTGCAGGCCGAACCACTGTCTCACCCACATGAGCACAGGTAGTTTTCCATTTTCAATACAAACAATTCCTGTCTCTTTTATATTGCACTGCTTCTGGCAACTTTATGCTCACTGTGATTTGATTTCCATGCTGGAGTCATCTGGGCAGTGTTGGAAGGACAGTGCTGGGTTCTCTTTTATGGCTTTAGTTGTGGTATGGCCATCTGTATGTGACAATAAGATATGCTCCTACTGGCAGGGGATGGGTTTCTTCAGGCGGACTTTAGTTCCTTTAATCTTTACATTCTGCTCAAACAAAACTCTCTCCAGGGCTACCCAGATGCTTGTTTCACATTGAGCACAGTCTTGAGAGCAGCTACAATACAACACAAATCACAGCATTTTGGGAGGTTACCAAAACTGCTGACACCATCCAGTATGTCTGATGTTGGCCTCCTCACAGCCATACACTACACAGAGAAAAAATCTTATCTAAGATTCCAAAGGAGTTTTTACTTTTTTTTTTTTCCAGGCCCCTCAAACTGTTCCCAGTTGAATTATAGGCTTACTTTTCTCAACAGGAGAGAGCCTCTCTGCACATTCCAGTGGCAAAGGGAATGGGGTACAAACACAAATGAACCTGGTGCCCACTGTCTGTCTTTTAATGCCTTATTTGCTTCATCAGATCACTGCCAACCTCAAATCTCAATAGCAGCACTGGTTTTACTCACTTTCATATTCAGAATTCTTTGCTATTCCAAGTTCCTGTGTGTCAGGGGCTTGTAGACACAAAATTTTTGTGGCACCAGATACTGGTTATATGCACTTTCATCTGTTTAAAATTAGCAAAGAAATGAATATTTATTTTACTCCTCCATCACTCAGTGCTGTCAGAATTAAGGGGCTGTCCTGTCTTTGTCTTCAACTCCACGGAGCCAGAGAAGGTGTGAGAGTGGCCACTGCTGTCTCTATTGAGAGCTATTTTTCAAGAGACTTAGGGCTTGATAAGGTCACAGGGCGTGAAATTGCCTTAAATATACTCAAATTTTTATTATACAACATCAACTAGATGCTACTTATTCCATGTATTTGTTATTCAGTATATATTGGTGTTGCATTCAGCATGATATTAATTTGCTTTCATGTTTTTAAACATTTGTGTTACGCCTTTGTTTAACGCATGTTGTAGATTGTGCAGGGTCGTATCAAAGAAACCCATTGGCAAGGGTATAAAAAAGAGAAAAGGAAGGATTAAGTTCTTACAGAAATAATAATAACAGTATCTGCAGTTACACCAGAGAGAATAAAAGGGACTAAAACCTCTGGTTCCTGAGTTCAGAGCACTACTTTGTTTCCAGCTGGGATCAGAAAGAGATTTTTGTTCCACAGTCTCGTCTATAGAGGGAACAGGGCATGCTGGAAATGCTTTATCATCTTTTGCAGAATTCCCCCCCTATAGCTGGAGAAAGGTCCTCAGCACGGACCATTGACCCAATCTGTTTCAACATTTCTCTAGTTTCTCACCTTTTTTCTTTGCTCCTTCTGCCTTTCTCGGAACTCCTCTATTCCTTTCAGTTCTTCCTTCAGCATTACTGACAGCTGGATATGAGAGTTTCCAACACTTTCAATTTCTAAAACAAATCAGAATTCATATTCAGTCAGTGGAAAGGTCTTTAAAGATAAAGTCACATTTTTTAGGCGATGTTTCTGTGATGTGGCTGCCCTATGAGTTCGCAAGCAGGGCAGCCTTTAAAAAGGTTTCCCTTTTGTTTCTGCGTGCACTGACATTGCTGAGGGTTCAAGAGCAGAGTGACTGTGTTTCTTCATGGTCCCATTTACCCCATCTGTCCCCCTTCCTTTGGCGCTGAAGGTCAGAAGTTGTGGTGCAGAGGGAAGGAAGGAGATCTCACTTCCATCATCCCTGTGTCTGCTTTGCCGTGGCTGTGCTGCTGGGCTGTCACTGCTCTTGGGAGCTGCTGCCAGTAGTGGCCAGTCATTAGATGAGGTTGCATGCTGAGAATTTCCAAGGGTCAGCCAAGATGGATTGAATTTCAGAGCACCTGGCTGGTGCTGTTTGAAATGGCTGGGAACTTCTCTGCGTTTGTCAGCTTTGGTGCCTCTGAAATGGAACCCCGCATTTTCCAGAAATGTTGAGCTCCCACACCCAGGCCCTAAAAATACCCCAGTCCAGCAGCTGCTTTTCAAGAGGGAGTTTTGATGTAAACAGCAGGTGCCAGTGACCAGGTACGGTGTCCTATTGCCTCTGATGCTGCTGCATTTTGTGCGTGTGAAAGGGTCTTCTCAAGCCTGGGGCATGTTTAGAAAGTTGGTTTGGTGTCAGTGGTTTGCAGAAGAGGGAACAGAGCTCATATCTTGTGACTTGATCCAGATAAATTTACTTGAAGAACAAGCCATTTGCTTCACCACCAGAAAGTGGATTGAGTGCCCAGCAGGCACCCTCTTCCTCCACTCTTTACACTACAGACTGGGATAAAAAAGCTGGGAATAGAGGGGGGAACAGGATGAACACATTGGGTGCCTGTGTTTCCTAGGTCAGAAGGGAACAGGGAAATACTTACGTTGCTTGAGCATCTCGAATGCTGCCTTCAGTGTGCTGTGGGGCAGAAACAAGACACTTTCTTAGTATTGCCTTCTAAGGGTGTGTTGTGAATCCGGGGAAAAAAACTTTCCCTCAGAACCTCAAAGATCCACATAGAGATAAAACCCCTTAACAGCCTCGTAATAAAAGCTGACCATGCTAACAAGCACAATAGCATCAATCTGTTACCATCAGGAAATGCAATAAAACGGTCCATGAAGCAAGGAATTGCACCATTCCTTCTGTGCACCCTTTTTCAGTCGCACTGTATTTGTGACCGTGAATGTTAACAGCCTCTCTCCTTGCACCTTGCTAGTAGATACGAATGAAACGCCGGCGGCCGGGGGGAATTGGGGTTTTGGAGCAGTAGCCTGAAGGGTGGAGCGAAACCCGCTCGTCCCTGAGCGCTGAATGCGGCCCCGCTCCGTCCTCGGCGCCCCATCCCGCGCCGCAGCATCGCCCACACCGCGCCTGCCGAGCACCCCCGTGTGGCACCGCTGCTGCCTTCCGCACCAAAGCCCGGCGCTTGCCACGTCCCACAGGCACGGCACGATGAATAAAGCATGCCGTGAAATCCGGCAGCCGCATCGCTCAGTGGTAGGGCTGCAGAGGGGCATGAGAGGGAACCACAGACTGATGTCCTGTCTTTTGACTAGGGCAGAGTCCAGTTCCAGAAGGCACCAGAGATAGCAGCATAGATGTGAAGAGACAGCAAAAGGTGTGTAAAAGGCATTTTCAACTCAATAAATTCCTCTAGCTCTGAATTTGCAGGCTGGCAGGGCATTTGCGCACACAGAAGCCAGGGCTGAGTGATTTGGAAGCTTTTCAGATTTAGAAATAATCTCTTCAAGCCCCAGAGTTGTTGTTCCTGGAAGGAATCCGTTCTGGGCTCTCCATGCAGACCTGGTCTGCCCCAGGGAGGAGCCCAGGGGGAGAGCTGATGAATGAAGAGCCTCCAGTCTCCCTGGCTACTCGGAGACTGCTGTCATTTTCCAGTCATGTGCACCCGCAGATGGGCAGGGAAATCTGCATCTCTTGGGCCATTTCGGGAGCCTTATGAGGCACGGGAAGGATCCTAATTGCCCTGTGTTAATTTAAGCTGGACATCTGTTTCCTAATCAAAGCTTGCTCTCCCAGCAGTGAGGCTGCCTTGCCAGGCATAAGAAAAATGCACAGGCGAGGGGAAAGGTTGGGCCTGTCCTCAGCAAAAACTGCCTGGAAACCCATCCCAGATCTAAGCTTGTAGAAATATAAGGAAATGGCTTTCAAAGAGGAAAGAAGAGCTGCTTGAATTTTTTCAGATTTCAACTAGATTGTGGTGAATCTCTTGAGATAAGTCAGGGAGAGCATTCTAGATTGAGTATTTTTAAGTGTTTTCCTAACAATACTTACACATTTGAAGGTTTGTTTTGTAAAAAGTTAGGTGTGAAATTTGGGTGGAAACTAAATTTTCACACCACGAAGGAAACAAGCAGTATTCATTCCAGCTAATTAAAAGCTTGACATTAAAAGACAAGTTGAATATCAGTGGCAGAGATAGTTTTTTCTCACCTAAAAGATCTAATGGATTATCTTAAAAAAATAAATATATACAAGGAATAAAATTTTATTTTCCAGTGGGTAATTTCCAGTAGGAGGTGGGGAATGTGCTAACAACTTCATGCCTGAAACAGGTAAATACTGGAATTTAAAAAATAGAGGGCACTTGCAAACTGCACATACTGTTTGTACTCTGTGTTGATCTATTTTTCTCAGAGATTTTTTTCCCTTTGCTGTTGGTGATTCAAGTTATGCAAAAACTGGCAAAATTGCTGTAGTGGATAATGAAAAATAGCTTTCTCAGTATATATCAAGGACAAAAGCAATTTGCTGCTTTTTTGGTTTCCAGGCACCTGAGCTACCAGAGCAGTTCATGGTCACAAGTCACCCATGGAGCTGTTCTCCTTTTCCTGGCTCTCTGTAAGGCCAAAGGGGTCTCTGGTGTAATAATGCATCTGGCTGTGACCCAAAGAGGGATCAATTTGTCCCCTGCATGATCTCTAATGGCCTTTTCAGAAATCTCTGGCTTTTTCTTCCTTGTATGAAGGATTTGTCCAGCCAATTCCACAGCTGCTGACTGGGGCAAGTAGATTGAAATAGACTTAAGCCATTTCCTTCCTTATTTTTATAATATTTTTCTAAAATCAGTGAATTGGATCCCACATCCTTACAAGGCTTAAGAGGGCAGCAAATATGTCATCATGCCAAGTTATACATGTGGGAGAGAATAAATAAATCAAATTTTGACCTGTGGATCCATCAGGACTCCCTTTACGACTCCTGGGCTGCAGCAGCAGTGCTATAGATTTGCTCCTGGATGTTCTGATTATATCAGTGAAATATTTCAGTGCTTCACAGGGCTTAATGGAAGTGACTCCTGCAGCTGATACACGAATGAGTTTTAATTCTGTCTGTGCTGGTGTGGATGTACAGCACCTATTACCTATTGCTTTTGGGTGGGTTTGGCTTTCTAATGGGATTGATGTGGGCTTTACTCTGAGGCATCCAAAGTGAGGACATCTCACTCTCCTGGACACTCTGAAAGAGTGTTTTACCCTCAGTAGATGTGGCTGCTTAGCATTCTGGTAGAACTGATTTTTTGTGTTTGTCCTGTGGATAAATTAGAAAACCTGGGGTTGAAAACAATTCAAGCAAAACTGAAAATTTGACACCATTTGTCCTTTTTTTCTTTTTTTTTTTCTTTCTTTTTCTTTTTTTCCTTCTTTTTTCTTCCTTTTTTTCTTTTTAAAATTTTTTCTTTTTTCTTTTTTCTTTTTTCCCTTTTTTCTTTCTTTTTTCTTTTTTTTCTTCTTTTTTTTTCTTTTTTTCTTTTTATTTTCTAATTTTTCTTTTCTTTTTTTTTTCTCCTTTTCTTTTATTTTCTTTTTTTTTTTTTTTAATTGCCCACTTCTGAGATTTCCACATACATTCTGGAATACTGTTAAATCACTCCAGCTAAAGACAGAGCTCCAGCCTTCCCTTTGGGCACCCCCACATGGAGAATCCTGCAGGTGTCTCCTTGAAAATAAGGCTGCACACGAATTTACTCTGTGTGTTTGTCAAACGACTCCCTGTTGTACATTTAAAGATTGGATTTGTCAGAAATTAATTTTGGGCAGAAACAGGGGTGCCTGAATCTGGAATAAGAGGAAACAGCCTGTGCAACAGCCACTGCAGCAACTTCGAGGGGGTTTTGCCATCTAGTGGTTACAATATTCTTACCGGGTTGGTTTGGCTTTTTATGCTTTCTCTCTGTTTTTGGACCTTGTTTTTGCTGAAAAACTGAGCTGTGCTGGGCAGTCCTCTGTGCCACGAGCACCCTCAGGAATTGCTCTGTTGGCCTGCTTCACAGCCATCAAAAGCTGAATTTCACGGCACCAGAGATGTAATTAGCAGAGCCATGGCAGTGGCAGTGCCTAGGTGACAGATATACTCACCATTACACTGTTGCACCACACTATTTTGTCTAAATCTTTTCAACTTTAAGCTTGATAGTTTGGACACTTTTTCCCAGTACTTTGCCTTTAGACACTGGGTTAACTGAGTAATTCAGAGAGTCCCCTTATATCTTGTACACAGGAAGGTAAAACAGGCCCTTCTAACCGGAAAACCACAGATCGTTTTTAATTTTCTTTCTTTTCTACCTTTGCTTGGTGACTAGAAGTGTGAAATAACCCCACCTTCCTTTCTGGTAGGTTTCTGTTTTGACATTGGTATGATCTACAATTTTCAGTTGTTCTTGTAATTTTTAAAAATACCCTTCCTTGAAACTGAGAGAAGTCTGTGCCAGATGAACTCTACAGACCAGTTCCCAGCAATCCTGTCCACCCTCAGCCTCCGGTAACTTAGATCCTGGTAGCAGAGTTGTGGAGCCACTGCAGTGACAGTCCCCTCTGAGGTCACCATTAACATCTGCCTTTCCTCCTGGCACACAGGGAAGACCCAATGTGGTATTACCAACCATTCCTTCTGTGAAGCCCAGTGGTGTGGGGAGACATGTCCAGAATCATCTGGTCTCTAATAATTCACACCTGGGAATTATGTGTGAACCTGTGTCTTCACTGCAAAGAAGAAATGAAGGGAGAGGAGTTGTGCTCTTTTAACAGGGAAGTAACGAAGTCACTACCCAGTCCTAGGCCAGGCACACAGCAGTGTTTCACATGAGAATCATGTCTCACCTTGTTTAGTGGGCATGTGGCAAAAACACTGAAGAATTAATTTTGCCATGATGTTTTCTTGTTCTCAGAGGAGCTATAAACACAAAGACAATGCCCCTCAGTGCAGCTGGAAGGATTTCTGTCCAAGTTCCAGCTGGGCTGTGGTGTGGAGCCACATGAGCTGTCATCTGAGCTGCTGCAGAGGCTGCACTGTGCACCAGGCTGGGCTCAGTGACAGCTTTGGGATTGTAGGACTTTCACAGAAGTAACAACCTGTGTGGAGGGTTCCTCACGTGCTGTGGGGTGTCCACATCCATATTTGGGTGCTTGGATATTTCCAGGGATGTGTCAGGAATGGCAGCAGCCCTGAACTGAAGGGGAAGGGGGCTGTGTCAGCACTCCAGGGCTGGTTACTGGGAGCACAGACACGTCACCCCAGACTTTGCTGTGGCAGGGGAGCAAACAGGAAGACATCTCCATGTTCCTTGTCCTCCCTGTAAATCTGTGTCCATAGACAACAATTTAGATCCCTTGTGGCTCCAGAATGAGCTGTGCTATCGAAATCAAAGGTTAAAACAGTCAAAGCAAATTTTGTACCTTTAACATAAAACTAAATCTCCTCACATCTCTCAGAAAGAGAGCAGCACCGCTCAAAAATGCCTGTCCTCATCACTAGAGAGCTTTTCTAGATCAAATTTAATGGGGACTGAGCAGAGGCTTAGGTCCATTTTCAGAGTCCTGAAAGTTCAAAGAACTAGTGTATACGTTCTGTGTGGGTTCAGAACATTTGGATGGAGAATAACCAGCCATGGAAGGATGTGACCTTCCAAACTGACTTTTAGCTTCAATTCAAAAATGCTGGCTTTGTGTGGAATAATACAGAGGATTCTGTATATTAAGTGACAGATGCACTATTTTTATCCACAGGAAGCAGCAATTGGCATTTTGTTACAGATGCCCTCACCTTACACTCACCGAAATGTTCTATTTCAGGCATTGCAGAGAAGAGCACATATGGGCTTGAAGGAACTACCCTTTCCCGAGGTCTTAAGGAGATGGTAGTGGAAAAAAATGGATGAAAAATGTAGGAAATCATATACATGAGAAAAGACAAGCAGAGCAAATGACAAAAATAGCTGTTGTCATTCTAGACAGAATTTAACCAGCTAGTACGTGTTTACATCAGTTATTTTACAGAAGAGCAGTTCCCAAAGGCCCTGGTTCAGCTGAAGCTGAGGATGTATCTGAGAACTGGGCTCTGTAGCATATTCTGCTTTCATGTTGCTGTGCTGAAGAGTTGCCCAAAGCCACTGTGTGGAAATTCCCAGTCACCTTGCAGCCAGAAAGGTGTTTCCTCTTAAAGGCACAAGCTCTGCTGGGAATCATCTCTAGTGTGAGAAGCATCATTGCTGTGTACACTCCCAGCAAACAGTTGCAAATATGATCTCAGTCTGTAACTTGGCTGAAAATGCCCAGTTTCTGTACATCCTCTCCCATGTGTGCACCACAGAGAGTACAAATACTGCAGTTTAAACTTCAAAACCTGTAGTTCTCTCTCCCCTGCTGGATATGGCTGTAAGCTGTCATTTGCCAAGAAAACATGGCTCTAGGTTTGTAATCAACTTTTCATAATTTCTTTTATGAGTGGAGACTAGGAAATGGTGATACAGATTTAATTTTTTTAGTTTAAAAAGTGGGATAACAGGCATACATTGTTTTACCTATTGACTCAGTGGATACTAAAATGTTTCGGGTTTTAAATAAGAACAAGACAGAAGAAAACACTGGAGGCTGTTCCATATAAAGCTGCTGCCGGTGTGGCATCCTATGAACTTACTAATTGCTATGGCTAGAAGATTATTTAGAAGAAATATCTTCATATGCTTGCCCTGTTGTTCTACTCTTCCCTTGGGATCTACTGTTGGGGACAGAATATTAAGCTGAAGGGGTTAGTCTGAGCCTCTGTGATCCTTCTTGCAGTCTTAGGTTGAAGTGTGTGCATCCTTCTGTGCATTGGAATGAGCTTGTCAAGGCCTGTAGCAACTGCTGAGAGCTGTGCCATGGGTTGGGAAGAGGATCTCCCCGTTCCCTTTGGGAAGGGGTTTGTACCAGCTGCAGTGCTTTTGGCAAGAACAAGCAGCTGGACTACTGAATGATGGTGTCCTTTGGCTGTTAGTTCCCTAACTTTTGTTTCTCGAGCTGGAAGCTGGAGTGTTTGCTTGCTGTGTCAATGGTGTCCAGCACCAGCTTCTTTTAGAAACCCCATCTTGGCTTTTTTAAGAAATTAGAAATAAAAGGTGCAGCGTTGTTGTGGTTCCTGACCCCTGCCACGTGGTCCTGGGAGAGGGGTCCCAGGCTAGAACAGGGCCTCTGGGGTTTCCCTACTCCCTGGTCAGCCTCGTTCCCCATGGGTTGTTTTGTGTTCCCCTGCCCGGGAAGAACCCTCTGGTCCCGTGATTGCTCAGTTCTTGGCCAAGTCGGCGCCCGAGCAGCTGGAGAAATAAACATCTCTCTGAAAACATCTACCAATAATTGGTCCTTATATTTCTTTTCCACGGGCCTCGTTGTCTGTACAAGTTGCAAGAATTCCCACTGCAACACAGCGTGTCTGCCTTGCTGGTTTTGGTGCTGTCAGACACATTCCTGCACCTGTGGGCTGCCCACGGCCAGTTCCAACCCCGCTGTGCACAGGCACGGCGAGGCCCTGGCTGTCAGTCACACCTCCAGCAGCAGTGCTCGCATCTTGTCCCCTGCTAGACCTGAGGTCAGCGTGGTTCTCACGTTTCTGATCTGCAGAGCCCACAGCAGACACTCCACGTTATCCTCTTTGGCCAGGTCACAACGTGATGTTACTGCTGGGGCTCGGCACTGAAGTGTCCTGTGAGGTCTGGCCTGGAGCTGTCCCTGCCAGGCTCGGGCAGGGCCGGGCCCTGAGAGGCCAGCTCTCCATAAGAGGAGCTGGAGCCATGCTGAGGGAACAGCCCAGGGCTCTAGGGTGGGATCCTGATGGCTGCTGTCAGCTAGAGTTTTCTTAAATCAATAGAAAGCGGTCCCAGATTTGCTGTTACATTCCAGTAAGCCTTCCCTACAATCTTCCTTTTGAGTCAGCAGCATATTCCTTCATCTGTGTCCTCGGTGAACAAAAAAGGGCAGTTAAATCTTTTTATACATTTAGCTGAGTTCAGCAAGTTGCTCCAGCTGAAGCAGAATTTTGGGGGGGGAAGGGGCAAGCCTGAAAAAATGTTGAAATTGTCGGGGGTTTTTTTAATTCAAAATAAAAGCTTTTAAAATACAGGGGAGGCTTGGGAGAGAACTGTTTTCTGCAGCAATGGCCACTACCTGGTGCAGTCTGCCATCGACTTCTCCAGGCTGCTCTGGTGCTTGTTATTTACTCATTGTGCTTATTCCCTGCACCTTGTTTTGTGCTATCCTGACTGTGCTGAATTATCAACCTGGGCCTTACAGTTGTTTCTCTTAAGATCTTCTGGGAATTCTCTCATACTGGAAGGTTTTGGGTGTTTTTTGTGGATGCATTTTTTATGTTCCTTTTATCGATTTTTTGAAAGGGTATCAGGTACCCTCCTGATATTGAGAACTACTGGGGTGTGAAATAATTTCCCAGAAGTGACAGAAAGCCTTAGTATCTGAGATGTTTAAAAGATGGCTAAATTTAAGACTAGAGGATAATAATTTTGCATTAGCAAGAAAATGACTGAGTGATTTAAAATTAGTAATTTCTGCTCTTCTGCCACATAGCATGGCACAGGAAGGTCTGCAAAATGTTCTGCAAAAAAACCTGGAAGCTACTTCTTTTTCTGGTGATTGTCAAATGGAAGTTTTAGGTACAAATACATTAGATTTTAAGAAATACTGCTACCCAAAGCTGCATTTGAAGGTGTGAACAGCCCTGTTCAGCCTGTCAAGTACTTGTAAGTCCATTAGGACCCAGTATGCTAGATGATAATAGGGAGCCCTATAAAGAGGAAACACTTGGAAAAATGCACTGGGACAGCTGCAACATAGTCCTTTCAAGCTTTTCCTACTATAGGTAGTACATAGATTCCCTCCCTCAAGTTTCCCTGATGGACTGACCTTGGGAGCAGAACTGCTGCCAGCAATCAATGTCATATAAACAAACAGAAACTTCACACGGAGGAGATCACACAGACACAGAAAATTCAACAATTTTAAGGCATTAAAACCAAACATTTCATTTTCTTTAGTTGTTCCAGCCCTGAATAGACTTCAGTTTTCTCTGATTTTGTGTTTGCTCCAGACAAATGCCCTTCACTGCCTGTCTGTGTAATTCCTTAAACAGAGGATGCTGGATGAGAAAGAGCCAAGTGTCCTCTCTGCTTCAGAACGGGCACAGTGAGACACTTTCTCTGATAAAAATATCAGTGCAGAGCTGGTCTCTCCCCAGCCAGGTGTGGGTTATGGAAACACAGTAAATCAGCTCCATAGCACAGCTTTGTTCATGTATTCAGCCTTCCCTCCATGCCAAGCTATAAAACTGCTGGATCAAAGTGAACTGGGCCCAAGTCCAGACTTCCCCCAGCTTGAGGGGAACTTGGATCCATATCCCAACACTGGGATTTGGCTCTACCTCTAAATCAAGCTCTCATAATCTCTTAGGAAAAGTCAGACCCATGAATTGTCCACTAAGTCACTGAAGGGCAGCCAAAGCTGCTTGTTGCTGAACACATTTGCTCTGCCTGCCCTGTATTGCCAGTAAAGGAGTTGAGGTGAAGTCTTTCTTTAATCCTGGAATGCTGATCTTAGCCTTTGGCTTGAGAAGAACCCATCCATCCTTAATCTGATGTTTTAATTCCTGAATATTTCTTCTTCTCCTTCCTTTTCACCAATTAGGTCAGTGAACTGAGATACCAGGAAGGCAGAAGCCATCTCCTAGGTCTGTGGTATCCCTGGGTGCTGCTCAGGGGCAAGGCAGAGCTGGAGCACTGGTGGGGGAAGCCTTGCCTGTTCTCTTGGCATCACCCAGCACTTGGAGGGATGCAGCAGTGTCTGTGTCAGCCTGGCTGTGCCACCACCAAGTCACATCGGGTGATCGCTGGCACCTCCCTGCCATGGCAGTACAAGGCTTTGAGGTCAAGTCTCCCCATAAACTACGAACAGGGAACCACACTTGCACTGGGAGTGATAAATCGACGTGAAAAGGAGACTGCAATTAAGGAATGAGATATGGGATGGATGAGGGTAGCAGGCCCCAGGGATCAATAGAGCTGTTTTATGTTTAGATTGAGGTCTTCTCTTTCAGTCTTGTCTTCTGTGACCCCACACCTTCATCTTCAGCCACCTTATTACTGTATTATTACTTGTTACAATAATGACAAAATGTCTCATTATTGCTGCTGCCATCAATAATAGCAGCAGTTTATCAGCAGTGTTTATTAAGTTAAATTCCATACCAACATCTATCTTTCCCTCCCAACACAATTTATACATGATTTAGGATAGTAATGGAGGAGACAGAGAAAAATATGTCATCTTAGTGTATTTCAGTAGTTCCATTGAATTATTTCAAATTAAGTCCCTTCAAAGAGATTTAAATTTTGTATTCCTAAGCGAAGCCTTTTTTCCTGCTGCAGCAGCTGATTTTTGGGGTCTTTGTTCTGTCACAGTCTCTCAGTGTTCATCAGCTTTCCAGAATTGTCAAGCCACCATCCTAAACATTTCACAACCTTTTCCTTTCTCTTTTTTCCCCATCACTTAGATGGCTTTTGGAAACAAATATTAAACATTAAGAATCTTGAAATTAAAAAAAAATTCTCAGGAAAGGACCTACTGGCAGTT
Source organism: Corvus hawaiiensis (assembly GCF_020740725.1). Lineage (NCBI taxonomy): Eukaryota > Metazoa > Chordata > Aves > Passeriformes > Corvidae > Corvus > Corvus hawaiiensis. Next base: position 19,529,251 of record NC_063225.1, on the reverse strand, counting down.
TCCAAACAGACACTTTGTGAATCCTACTGTGAAGGACTGTGATGTTTCCCCACTTTCCCTGTACATTGTGAAGAGCTGTGTAATGCACTGAAGTGAGTGGCTGTGACCACATTCAGGCAAAACACAGGAGTCTGATATTTCCTCCAAAATAATTTTGTTTCCACTAATAATAAAAGAATTCCTTACTTGATTTCTGTTTGTCCTCCTGCTTTTCGGGCGATTTGAACCAGCTCTTTCCCATATCTCTCTTCTGCTTGTGCTCTGTTAAAAGAAAACTTTACTCAATTTTTCTTAGCGGTACCAGGATCACATTTACACTCATCTTGTAATTGTATCTGAGGTACAAAACATCAGAAATTGAACTTACTTCATTTCTCGATCTCCTCAATCCTAGTGCTGTTAGTTAACCTCTGAAATATTTTGGGTAAATTATTTCTAGAGGAAATGAGATAAAAATGATGCCCATTTTTGTGGCTTTGATTACTGTGGAATGCTGTGTACAGCTTTGCCCCCAAAACACAGATCCATGAGGAGAAGGAGGTGAACAAAGACAAGGTGAAGGTGTTCAGAACAGAGCAAAAGGAACCTAAAAATGACAGCTGACTTGATCCATGAAAACACTGGCTGTGAGGGGAGTGAAGAGTAGGTTCCAAAGGATCCATTTCAAGAGGTGTTGACAATAAATGGGAGCCAGGGGTAGCAGGAGTATTTCTATCCACTAGAAAGATGAGGTGCTGCTTGAAGAGCTGCAGTGGAGTCCGAGGGGGAAGGAGCCTTGGTAGTTGTGTGGTGAGGCTGGGGCAGTTTTGCGGAAGGAACAATATGCAGGATCTCACTTAATGGGGAACTGTAACTGGTGACTCAGGAGAGTGGTTCTGTTTCTATGGTTAATAAAGAAATACAAATATTCCTTTGCTGATTTCCCTTCCCCCCAGCACTGGAGAAAACTATTCTCTTTAAAAAAAAAGTATTTGTACTAAATATGTTACTTCCTTTCTCCTGAGTGCAAGACCAAGGTTGGAACCAAGTTGTCAGTCTTTGAGTAGCTGCTAAAAACTATTGAATGGTCAATAATAAATAATGAGCAGATACCCTGGTGCCAGCATCTGAGGAGAGGGGTGATTTCATTTAGGGTAAGTCCAGTTCTCAATAGCAGTTTTAAAGCGTTTCAAACCATTTTGGCTGGAAACTTGGCACCTTAGAGAAACACACTCTTTGTTCAAAAAACAAATTTGATGTGGGTGCAAGGCCCTTACAACCCTGCTGGGTTTTAGTCACATCAGTCTTCCCACTCGGCCATGAGGTGCTTTGTATTTCTCTTTTATGAGTTCCAGCAGTTTGAAGTCTGCTGGATGTGCTGTCCTCCTGCACTAGGAAATGCTTTGCTTTAGTGGAGTGTTCCTACATCACTGCTTTGGCATTCCTGCTACAGGAACAGGGTGCAAAATATGGTGACAGGCCACACTGAGGCACCACTTCTTTTTCATGTTAGATGAATGAAGTTTCATCAAAATGGAAATACACTCTAGACACATAATGCTGCAGAAGAAGAATAGATTAATTTTCTTCTGATTTGAGTATCAAGAAACACTTTTGTGTCAGAAGCTTTGTTTAGTGCCAGTGCCTGTACATCAATGAGAATTAGTCCAATGCTGCAGTCCAACTTTGCTTGCTCAGTACACAAGTATATCATGGGAAAAAAGTATGGCCAGCTTTTAAGCCAGTCCCAGCTCCTGAAACCTCAGGCATGGATGGGACTGGACTAGCCTAGGTCAGAGGAATTTGACAGGAGGCTGATACCATCTCTTCACATCTTGGTGCTGCTTTTCCCACTTTCCAGTACTCCTGCACACAGCTTCTAGGTTTCCCTGCAGCTGTCCGGTGATGGAACATACTTTGTGTTTTAAACCCGGGCTTTGTTCTGGAATACAACTTTCTCATTCCCAAACCTCTTAGGGTCTTCTCTGGGCCAGTTAGGGGGATTTGTGGTTGGAAAACTGATCGAATATTAGTGTGGCTGTGGCCAGGGCCAGGGCAACTGGTTTCAGGGTAGCTGTTGCAGGAGTCCTTGTTGATACTCCAACATGAACCACATGGTACAGGCAGCCCCTAGAAACAGAGGTTCATCCCATCCTTTGATCTTCTCCTGGGTCATTCCTATGAATGATGTGAGGACAAGCTGAAACAAACATCTGCCAGCAATAAACTGGAAATCATATCTTCAACTCAGTGCCCAGTTCTCTTCTCCTTTTCCTCCCCCTCAACATGCACGTACACAGAGAGGCACACACACGTACACACGCTCTCTGGAATGTGTTGGGGATGTAAAAAACCTCATGGAAACATTTGCAAAATGACTCGACGTGTATTTTTTCTTCTTTGTGGAAAGAACTTTGTGCCTCCACCACAATCCAGGAAAAACCTCATCCTGCAACTTGCAGAAGCCTCTGCAATGTTTTGGAAGGAGCACAGGCGTGTGTAGCATCCGATGCAGAATTGCACTGCCTGAGGCCTGCAGTGCAGTTCTGGTCTCTGCAAGTCATGAGGCACAAAGGAGCTATTTTAAACAGCTGCAGCTAAGCTGCCATCAGGAAGATGTGACTTCAGGACTGTGTGACGTGTGCCAATATAACAGGCTTCCACTGGCAGTCAAGAAAAGCAACTGAAAGAGCTTCAAGTTTGGATGGGAAACTTCACATGCTGTGAAACAGCCACCTTTGAGTCTGACAGCTCACACCCCCTTGTAAGTCCAAGGGCTTTAAAATTAGCCTTCAGAAAACCACCCTAAACCCAAAAAACTAGATGGCGATAGCATGGGAAGAAAAAGCAGGCTGTGACTGAGGAGGGTAGAGCAATATCCATAAGGTAACAGTGCTGAGATGAGCTACTCTGGGATTGCCTGCAGGATACATAATCCATATTGTGTGGTCTTTCCTACATGTCACGTGTGAGCATGTATGTGCCTCACTCTACATGCTGAAACTGTTGAAGCCACTTAAAAGCAGAACCAAATTTCAGAGATATTTTTCTAAGTCACACCTACAAAAATGAATGGCAAAGGAGCCAGAGCAGCAGTGTGATATTTTCTCACCCACAAAATGGTCAGCTGGCCATAGTTGCTGTTGAGCAGCACCAAGAAGCACATAAAGCAGGGACATAAACTACAACATTGTTACTTGAAGCCTGCTAAGGTTGGTGAATGACACAGACTAGTTTGGGTGTCTGGGTAAGGCTTTAGGTAGCATTTTATGTAGCTTTGTAGTTGAAAAACATCTCATTTTTGGTACTGGCAGGAAACTGAAACAGTGCCTGTGGCAACTGTTCAAAGCATGTTCAAAGAGAAACAAAAATGTGCAAGTCATTTTTGCCCTGCAGATGGGGAAACTTAAAAATGCTACTTGTGGATGTAGGTGCTACTGTGTGATTCTGGACCCATAATGAGGGGTCTTGGTGGAGCTCTGGTGTCACTGTTGGGGCGGTCACGACACACACGGACAGCGCCTCGGATAAAGTGCAAAAGCTGTTTATTAAACAAAGCAGCCTCTTTTATACGCTTTTTTGTATGTTGTCGTTTGTGTTACAGATTCATTGGCTGCTAAGCTACTACAATAGACTTAGTGGCTACTACTAACTAAAGCATATAGTCATTGGCTACCTATGGCATAAGCGTTCAAGCATTCAGAAAAATAACAGGTGCAGATATGCTGCTGTTTTTCTCCTTCTATTGTTCAACTTTCTTGCTTCTGTTTATACTATATTCTTATGGATAAAAACCAACTGCTTTTCTTCTCATGGGCTTTTCTCACAAATAGAAGTTAACCATGTCCAAATTAAGGTCTGTGAAGCCTGCAGACCTGCTGTCGGCCTCAACACTCTGGGTTTCTGACTCCTTCAACCTTCCCTTCCCTTCTCAAGTCTTCAAGATTTCTATTTGTTGTCTTCACATCACAAGGCTGGGATTCAAATCACTCAGGCTCATAACACTATGTAAGCTCATAACACTACCAAATTGAGAAACAGCCTCCTATTCCCTTCCAGATGCTAAACGACACAAAAAGGAGGCTGTTCACACTTTTTTCACTCTAATTTTCATACCTCTGCTTGAGCAAATCCTCCACATCTTTGCACATCTTCTTCCCCTCCAGTAGCCGCTGTACGAGCACCTCATAGCCGGTGTGGAAGGTGAATTCCTTGCACTGAAAACAGAAAGAAAAAGTAGAAACTGTTAAGCACATCAGTTCCTCTTACCTTAATTCTAATTCTTATTTCTTAATTCCTCTTACCATATTTCTAAAAAGAATGGTCAGAATCAGCCCAGTACAAATACTGACCTATGGGGTAGTAAGTGTGCCACCTGGTCCGTGGTGGAGTGCTTTAATGGGAGGATTCGTAGCACAGGAAGACAGGATTTCTGTGTTCTACTCCTGGTCCTCCCACTGCCTCACAACAGGGTAAGGACAAGCCATTTTTCCACGGAGAGCCTGAGTTAACTAGTACATAGTGATAATGTTACTGAAAATGTAGTGGTGAACGTTTTCTGAGCTTTATGTTACAGCATTATGGTAAAATCACGGGCTGTGAAACCATAAAGAGAAGGAGTGTGTTCCTTCCCTCCAGCAGTTTATCTACAATACAAGGCCTTATATATGAACTGAATGCAGTTTATACATCCATCCACTGTCCCTAAGCAGTTACCATTTAATAAATGGGTTACTTCATCGCTTTCCACCACCACTGTGAAGAAGACAGCTGTTTAAGTTTTGGTACTTGGAAAAGATCCTCTGGCAACCAACTGCTGGGCACTTGAGCTTGTGGCTTTGCTTCCTTGTTGCTGGGACTGGAGAGGAACAGGGGAGCTCTGGGGATGAATGGTTGTGGTTGATGGCAGCCTTGGTGCTGCTCACAGAGGCCTTGGGCCTTCTGTGGAAATTTGCAGATCTAAGAGCAGGTTTTTTTGATTCTTCAAGAGCTTGGATAAATTTCTGCAGACAATCCCTGTAAACCTACAGGTTGTAGCGACATTTCTAGTGCTACAGTTCAGTCCATTGTAGCAGCCATCACCCCTTAAGAAACAGGATCTCAAGCCCAAAATCTTAGTTTTCCTAATGTTTCCAAGGGCAATTTACACACACACATAGCAGAGAGGGATCCTGCTGTGAAATAAATGAGAAGCAGGAAGTTTTGCCATTCAGAGAGGAAAGTAGGAAAGGTTCTTGATAATACCCTGGCAATGGATCCAGCATTTACTCCCTTACCCTTTTTTGGGGGGGAAATTCCAATGGCAGAAGGCATCACCACTGTAAACAAAATTACTATAAATGGCTCCCTCTGCCTGGCAGAAACTCTGGTCAGATGCTTCACAACCAACTCACAGCCCCAGCATTTTAACTGTATATTTTCAGGTGCAATCGGCTATATCCCAAAGCCATGTCCACAGCTTTCTTGTCCCAGAAATGCTGCCCATGAGGTAAGTGAAAATATTCTGTGGGTTGGTATAACCCCAGCAGTCAGCCACTGCCACAGGCATCAAAGGGAGAGTGATAAGCTCACTGTGAAGTTAGTCTGCCTTTCTGTTCAAGATCTCTCTTTGTTCAGTAAATGCTAAAATTCCCTTGGTGTCTTTCCCCACCTCTTTTAAACTGGCACAGTTGTTATACCGAAAGGATGACAAATTCTTTATGTCTGAGAGAATGCTTGTTAAATTCTCTAAACAGACAATGCAACAATGACTTGTTATCAACCCAAAAACACACACACAAACACAACAGTGTGCTGGGGGCAGCCTGATGGGCTGAGCCCATCAGGCAGTTTCATCAGGCCCCTAGAAGCATCACTGCCTCCCAGGTTCCTCTGGGTTTTGCTCCTCTGACTGGCCCTTGTAGAGGGATTTGGCTCCTAAAAAAGGACCTCCTACCACAGACATCCATTTAATCTATCTTAATTTTGAGGGGCATTCATCTCAAAATGTGCTATATTGTCCTCACTCAGTGCTCCTGAAGAATGTGGAGGCCCTGTTTCAGAAATGCCAGGGTCTGAAATCCAAACCAGGGCTGGCAGGCAGCAGCTCTGGCTGTGCTACAGAGCACGGGCTACAGAGGGAGGGAGAGGAAATGCCACAGCCAGGGTGAGACAACTGTGAGCTGCTCTGGTCGCTCATCCTGCAGCACTGCTTCTTAATTTCCAACCACAACGGAGCCATAAATCACTTAGGCCTCATCTTATTTACACAAATGTTTCCCTTTCATTTCAACAGCTCTATTTCTTCTTTCACGTGTTGTACAACTGCATCCTCTCTCAACCTCTTCTTGCACCCAAACAGACCTCCTTTGCCCTTTCCTGACATACTGCTCTTTCATCCCATTGATTCCTGTGTGTTGTTATAGCACCTCTTAAAGGCTGAATAAATCCCTGTTGGACAAGGATGATGCTTTACCACTCCAGTAAAGACTAAGTGATGCTTTGTACCATGGCATTAATGTCTGCTCTCTAAGAAACACTTTTGGCCCATCAGAGGATTATATTTGCCTTCTTCCACTATCAAATCATAGCAGTGGCACTTAAATGAACTATGATCTACAGATATATCTGCAATTCTCTCCTCTCCTGCTATTTTATTCAACAAGGTCTCAGAGTATATTGGATTTTTTCACTACTGATCTCTTACTCCCATTTTGTACTTTGAAACTCTGTTTTTTATCTGTTTTCTGTTACCCCAGGCTTGAAGGTTATCAGATACCTCCTGTACCATATTTCATTCTGTTTGTTTCGAGCACAGCTATTTCCAGCCCATTCTTCATGTCTTATGGCAGTATCCAGCACCTCCTGCAGATCAGTGTCTTTGCCCACTTTACAGTTCTTCCCCTGCTTTGTTCAGTCCCATTTTTTCTTATCTAGTTTCTTAAGGATTTCATGTGTAGCACCATAACTGAGCCCATATTTTCTTTGTCAAGACAATCAGACAGCAAGATTGTATCTCATTAAACAACCGTCTAGCCTTGCTAAGCTGTCTCGCCTCTATTCTATTTTCCATTTACCATTTTGTGTTATAATTAGCACCCGCATTGAGTGGTTTCGCAAAGGGTGTTAAGCTGCGCTACTCAGACAGTGCTTGGTACTTCTCAGAAGGGATTTTGTAATGATTGTAAGAACTAATGAATAGCCAAAGAATGAATTTTTTTTTAATTTTCTTTTTAGAAATTAGAAAATATGCTTTAATTAGAAAATAAATATAGTCATTAAATGTGTAAACATCATTTGCTTATACTAAAATCTAGTTGCTTGGAAGAGGGCGATTTGACTCATCACCAGTAATTTCTCTCCGTGCCAAGAAAGGGATTCTGCTTAGTCAAAGCATGTGTGGCTGTGAAGGAGGATTTAATCCTTGTTACTAAAAAAGATTAGTTATTCCTTGTTGTCCAACAGGCCTATAATCACCAGTAAGAAAGTGCTTGACACAGGGATTTCAGTGTTGTGGGCAGAGTCATGTTGTCCTGAGATTCACCCCCTAACTCTGCACGTGTGCTCTGCTCTCTGCCTGGGGATTTTCTTCTTGTTTTCTTCTTGAAAATCGCAGGTAAAGGAGGGACAGGCTTACCCCTCCTCTGCCCAGTGACAAAAGTTGTTTCCCTCTGGTGCAATGGTTCCTTCAGAGACAAAAGAAATGTGAAAGGGAGTTCAGTTATGACTGAAACCTACAACTTCTGTGCTCTACTTTAACCAGAACAGCTTTTCCTAGAATACTTGAAAGGAGGCATGGAAGCCTGCAAGCAGAGGTGATGACTGTAAACATGCTAGGATGCACCTTCTTCTTTCCATTTCTTTTTCCCTCTGAGGTTAACAATGCTGCTCCCTCCCATTAGCACTTTCCTGTGAGATCTGTGCCTTGGGACTGTGCCGTCCCTCCTGGTAGGAGTTTCTCCGTGGGTAACCACACAGGCAAATGTCAGGAGTTAATTGTGGGAGAGATTATTCAGGGCTGGCTCTGAGCTGGTTTCTGCAGCCATCAGGGAGCGTCTCCGAGGATTTTGATTTGGTAATGAAGGCTGCAAGGGAAGACTGGTGGTGTCAGTTCCCTGCCCAGAGGGTAGAAAGTACCAGGATTGCTGGGGGGTGACATAATTTCTTCTTACCTCCTGGTGGCACCAAGCTGAGTAACCCTGTGTCTTTAACTCACTGAGAATCAGCCCTATTCCAGAACACAGCCACTCTGAGCCTTGTGCTGCTGGGTGCCCAGAGGGAACTGAGAGGCTTTTTGAAGTGCAAGAGTTTACATTTTGAAGTGACAAGGCTACTATTACTGTAATATCAAGGAGGAAAGAATACAGTGGACTGAACTGAAGCAAAACTATCCAAATTCATATGCAAGGCACTCACTCCATGGTACACCCTGCACATCCAGCTGGTGATGGTCAGAGCGGCATGAGCTCATGAGGTCATTGTGGCTGTGCCATGGCAACTGTGGGCTTTTCTGTTGTGGCTGCTTTCCTTGGAGCGTTTCTAACCATCCTGGCACCTGGCTTGCTCATCCAGGACTTTATTTAGAGGTAGTTTACATACCACAACTGTACCTCTCCCTGCTCCTGCAGGATTAGCTGGCTTGGCAGCATTTTAGCATCTCCCCCAGGGCAGCCTCTGCTGCTGAAGCCGTATGTCCTGTTTGGGGAGTGCCATGAGCTCCACCCGGGCTTGCTGCAGTGCTCTGGCAGCTGCAGTGCTCTGGGAGCTGCAGTGCGCTGGCAGCTGCGGCGCTCTGGGAGTTGCAGCGCTCTGGGAGCTGCAGTGCTCTGGCAGCTGCAGCGCTCTGGGAGTTGCAGCGCTCTGGGAGTTGCAGCGCTCTGGGAGCTGCAGCGCTCTGGCAGCTGCAGCGCTCTGGGAGTTGCAGCGCTCTGGGAGTTGCAGCGCTCTGGCAGCTGCAGCGCTCTGAGAGTTGCAGCGCTCTGGGAGCTGCAGCGCTCTGGCAGCTGCAGCGCTCTGGGAGTTGCAGCGCTCTGGGAGCTGCAGCGCTCTGGGAGCTGCAGCGCTCTGGCAGCTGCAGCGCTCTGGGAGTTGCAGCGCTCTGGGAGCTGCAGTGCTCTGGCAGCTGCAGCGCTCTGGGAGTTGCAGCGCTCTGGCAGCTGCAGCGCTCTGGCAGCTGCAGCGCTCTGGGAGTTGCAGCGCTCTGGGAGTTGCAGCGCTCTGGGAGCTGCAGTGCTCTGGCAGCTGCAGCGCTCTGGGAGTTGCAGCGCTCTGGCAGCTGCAGCGCTCTGGGAGTTGCAGTGCTCTGGCAGCTGCAGTGCTCTGGGAGTTGCAGCGCTCTGGGAGTTGCAGCGCTCTGGGAGCTGCAGCTCTGCCTCTCAGCAGTAAAGGCCTCGTCCCAGCATCTCCAGCTGCAGAGCCTGCTCACCTGCTCTCTGTGAGGAACTGGGTCCAGGGGGTAACAGGGAGAGTAACCCCAGGCCACAGCACGGCAGTGGCACCACCCTGATGGGGAAGAAGGGCTGGAAATGGAAAAACTACACAGCAGACACTGGGTGCATTGCTCAGTACCCAGCAGGACAGTGCTGAGCTATTGTGGTGATAAACACAGCATCAAAATCCACACACATTACCTGCTCTGCACCTCTCAGGTGGGCCTGACTGCCAGCAGGCCTGGCACGAGCACTGACAGCTAAAGCAGAACTCGCAGGGGTTCTTTCAGCCTAATCATCCTTCATTTAGGAATTATTTGAAATGTATTATCTGCTAATATTCAAAAAATCTTCTAAAATCCCACACTTTCTCTTAAGTTTGAAAGTATTTAATTATAAAAGTTCATTCCTTGTCTTGGTTCCTAATGATATTTTTCCAAAGCTTATATCAGAAGTGTTTTCACATGGTTTTGGACTGAAAATGCTGAATGCTGCTACCTGATCCAAATAAACTTTTAACATAGATTTTCAAAGAGAAAAATAATTGAAACTGAATCTGTTGTGGGTATCTTTGGAATTTTTCTCTAAATCAAACTTTTTTTTTGCCTCCTATCTTGTTTAGTTTAGGTGAGCTTATAACAATTTTAGTAAAATAAAAACTTAAGATCCACTTTTCCAGAGTCAAAAAGGAAATAACTACTGGTGTGAGGAGGAAGTTTAGGGAGAACAGGGCACAGTGAAGTTTTGAACAAGCATCATTTTGACAATATCTTTTTCAACTGTCAGAAAGAAATCCTTTCTATCCACAGTGATATCACATATGATATCTCAGTCCTGGACTGAAAGTAAGTTTTCTGACTGAATTATATCAATTAATTGCATTCTTGCATCATACCACTGGGTACTGGCCCCGAGTGTTTCTAGATCTTGTTCCCTTGATCTGCCAGTCTCCTTGTCAAGTGCTCTGCCAAGGGCTTCATATGTGTAGATGAGCAGCAAACAGATCTAAGAGGCAACAGCCAAACATGACTTAGAACCTCCAAGTACATTGGACTGGATATTTCCTATCATGCCATTGCTTTTCACTGTAATTCAATCACTTGCTTTGTGTTTCATGGTTTTTTCCCCCAGTATACTGATTTACCAAAATATGAGTATTGATCTAATACTGATATCCAACTGAGACGGACAAAAACTCTCTAACAGTTTAGAGTTAGAAAGTGTATGTTTTATTTGGCGCCAGGCACTGCGTGGGATGGCTCCCTAAGACACAGGGCCCTGATCCAAGCAAACACGATACCTTTTATTTCCAAATATTATGAATATCCAAAATACAAATGCATATTCATAATGTTAACACCTCCCATTCTCCGCTTCGTATGGAAATGAGCTTAAAATGTCATTAAGCATGCATAGTGTGTGTCCTGAATTGAGTTGGTGGTCTTGAATTGGGTCAGTGGTCTTAAAAAGATGAAGTAACCCATCTTCCCAATTTTGACCTTTTCGCCTCTCTGAACTTTAACAATCCTAATAACTTTAGTGACCTCTAAGTTTCCTCTTGCATGACTTTTGAACGGGTTCCCACCAAGGGAGGAAATTGGTAATTGTCCTTGTTCCCTACACCAACTTATCAATGTTTCTACTCCTCGTTCTAAGCACAGTTATTTTATATATTATTATAGTTATTATTATATCTAAGATCATCAGTTATTTGGCAATCAGTTACTAACATCTTAAAACCTATTTCAGGTCCAGCTCTCCTAACTATTTTAATTAACTCTCACTGGGCCCAAGTTCTTCCTATTCTAACTAATTTCAACACAGCTAGCCTATAACTAAAATCTTTATGTTTCTTCTAAATATGTTTCAATACTTAAAAATTTCCTCGTGTTTCTAGAAATATATTCCTGTTACAAAGTGTTTTGCAAAGTTTATTGCTGTCTTCTGCACGCTCATGCTCTCCTGAAGTAAACAGGACAGCAGTGAGCACCACTACTTTGTGTGTGTGCTGGCCCAGAGAGTGCTGAAATCCCCTGTCCAGCTCTGCCTGATGGGGCTCAGGGGTGCTGGGGCCTTCGTGGCCATGCTGCAATAAGAGGTGGTTTGGTGCTGCTTCCTGTTACACAGCTGCTGTCCCAGCTCTGCTCACCGCAGTGCCACATGAAAGAGCCTTTTTTCAAAACTAACCCCAGCTTCTCAGCCTGGCCCTCCGCTGCCTGGCCCTGGGAATGTGCCAGCAGCTGAAAAGGCAGCTCAGCAACCCCATTCTGAGCTGAGCACACACGTGGGGGAAGGTCACCATGCCCAGAACAGTTGCATTGGAAACCTCTGACCGAAATGTTCTCTCCTGACCAGTGCTGGGTGGGATATGAGTCCTTTTACATAAATGTTCATGTCACAGCCAACTGCTTAATGGGTTTAAAAGCACGTGCCCATGCTGTACTGTGTAAGAGCTCCTTTTTCCTATTGGCTGAAATCAGTTGGAATGGATGGGAATGTGATGGCTGCTTGTGCTTCCCAAGACTGACTACAGAATTTATATGAGCTTAAAAAAATTTTTCTTTTAAGTATTGATTTTTTTTTTCTCACATAAGCAGAAAAGGCAAGGAAGAGTAGGTGGGTTGAAACTGGCTGTATAAGATCTCTGTCCCTTCTTGTAAATTCACTCTTTGTGTATCAGAAATATAAATGGTTGCTTAGGATGTAGGTAGGGACATTTTGGTGATAATTCCAGGAGTTGGCTTGGGCATTTTGCAGAGGAGGCTTAGTCTGCAGTTTGGCTGCAACCCGTTACCTAAATCTGACATGCAGTGCTTTTCATAGAGAGCAAATGGTATTTATTGCCAGGCAATAGCATAGAGGTGAACCTTGAATGGGACCCTCAAAAATCAGAAGGGAAAAAACACTGCCTCTGCAGCATTCCAATTGCTGGGCTGCTAGACTGCCTCTCCCACTGCCCCTAGCGAGACTCTCATCAGACTTCAAACCTGCAGCAGCTATGACACTCAGAGATACAGCTGAAATTGAGATTCACAAACTGTACAATAGCACTGCAAATGACATCGAGCAAAACGGTAGCTCCCCAGTGGCCTTTTGCTCTTGACCCTGCGGGTTTTCTCTGAGAAGGAAATGGTTGATTTAGAGTTCTGCTGACAGGGGAATTTGCTCCTCAGCTTCCTGAGCCCGCGCCCTCCTCACTGGCATCCCGGACTGCTCATGTGTTATGTATTAGGCATTCTTATAGTCACAGCATATTGTTTGGTTCTCTTCACGTTTTAATCACCCCCTGATTTGCACAGCTACAAAGTGATGGCTGCACAAAAGCCTTCCTCCCTTTTGCAGGTGGTTTGCTGGCTGGCAGACTCATAGCATATAGGGAATAGCCTTTGGAAAGTCTCAGTTCCAGTCTACTAAAAGGACTGCTTGTGCTTATTATCTCCATTTTAGCTTCCCTTCTTAATGATTTGATTAAACATTATTCTGAGTCCAGTTCAGAGCCCCAGTGCTCCTGTGCTAGCAGAAGGAGAAAGAATCCAGCAGACAGATATGCACCACAACAAAAAGCATGGCAAAAAACTAGGAATCCATTCAGGAAATCCATATAGAACAAACTTCTGGAACACCTCTGTGATGGGGATAGTAAGAAATGGGACAGGAGGAAGCAGAATGCCTCACCAGTTTTAAATGGGAGTTTGATGTGGCTACATGACACCTGTTTGAGGTGGCAGCACCCCTTTGTATTTTCTCCATGTGGTGACTTCAGACAACAGCTAAATCTATAAATTAAAGTGGCTTCTCCTTGGGAGCCAACAGAGAGGCCAGAAGTGAGGATTTGTACCTTTCAGAAGGCACAGCACTGTTGCCATGGTGCTTCTGGAACATGACAGATAAACGTGTCAGTGGTGAAATCAGATGTTCCTTCAGTCTCCTACTGAATAACATTAGCTACACAAGAGAAACTGGAAGAAAAATAAGGAGAAATAGAATCTTTCAAGTAGAGGATACTTCTGTTTTACACAAAATAATGGTCAGAGATTACTCTTGTTTCTATTCCTCTTTAGTTCATCCGCTTCCAGGTTCCTTCTCTGTTATAAGAGGGCTCCCCTCCTTGTACAAGCACCATGGGCTCAGTCCCAGACCACAGTGAGTGAAACAACCTAAAACAACCCCAGCTTGGTAAAGCACAGAGACAGCTGTCAACCAACCACGTCTTATAGAACCACTGTGTCTTTCTCCTCCTTGTCTTAAAATGCTTAGAATTGTTTCCTGTCAGTCCTGGAAAAGGCACTAAATAAAGCCCACTGCTGAACCCATGCTCTACTTCTCCTGTGAGCCAAGCATTTTGTTACTGGTGTCTCCTGGCATATAGGGAAGGGTAAAACTTCAGGAAATATTCCCAGAGTCTTCCTGTACAAGGGGAATGAATTAAAGATTTACTTCACTTCTTAGTAAAGATTATTTCAATAGCAATGTGTTACCAATTCCATTTCACAAGAGATCTTTGCCACCTAAATAATAATTTTCAACATATCCGATTACTCAATATGGTGCAACATTCTTACACTCCAGTAGTATCTGGTTGAGACACCCCCCTACCACAGCTGCCACACCATCCCCCATCTGCTGCCTGTACAGGGAAGAGGAGTTTCATTTTAACCTCCTTCTCCAGCTGTTTTACTTGGGGGTGAACCTCGTGGCATGAGGGAAGGCATGCCTGGACTCCAGGCTGCAGGCAGTGGCTGTGGGCAATGAAAGCTCCAGTTCCTGTTCCAGACTGTGCCTCCCCCTGCAGAGCTCCCAGAACCACAGAAGGGTTTTATGAGCCTGTTCTCCTCTTCTTTGGTTAGAAAATGCACCTTAATTCTCCATCTCCAGAGAAAGCCTTTACCAGGTGTGAAATTTTTCATCAAAGCCCAGCTTTATCTTCCAAAACAGCACTCCTACTTCAGTAAAACTGTGTTTTCCCACAAAAAAGATTCTGTCAGAAACTCAAGTCCTAACCAAATGTGCATCCAGGGTCTTTCAATGGCAGGGGCCTCCTTTCCTTCTCCCGGTGCTCCTGGGGATTTCCATCCTGCTGAGCAGCAGCCCCAGGGCTGTTTTTCAGTCCTGACTTGTTAATAACCCTTCGGTAATTACAGCACCTACTGCAAGTAGCATTAAGTGATGAGACTCAGACGTAAGGGCTGCTGACCACCTATTTTCCTTTTTGTCTTTGTCCCCACCCTTTATTTTTTATTTTTCTTTTATATTAGGAATAGATTAGGCCTGGACAAATTGAGAGCAGCATGAAATAGCTTCTTTGAAAAGCTCTTACTTTAAAGAAAAAAAGCTTGTGTTTATTTATTTATTTGCTCTGAATGGAACAATAGGAGCTGGTATCTCTATGCTAGCCCAAGCTGGTACATTTTCACTTAATTCCTAAGACTGTTGCCTTTCATTTCGAGCAAAGATAAAGTTGCATGAAGAGCTATGTAACTTTTCAATTCCTCAGTCTTGTTCGGTGACATTTTTCCACCACTTTAAAACAGTACTAACCTCCATTTACAGTAAGGGAGCAATTCTTTGGGGAACCAAAAAGCTGTTGGGATCCAGATGCATATTTTTCAATGTGGGTTTTTTCCTCACCTTGACACCCTGAGCAAGACTGAGTGATCGCAATACAGAGCTGTGCCCCCAGCCCTCACCTCATCCCAGCCTCAATCCCCAAACTCCTCCTGAACAACACGGCAAACTTTGTACATTATTGAACGGTGGCTGCTGAGAAAAGTTTTATTACAAAACCTAGATTAAACTGGAGATGAAACTAGTGTTTTCTGTGCCATCTGCCCGCTGGAATCTACCTTGCTGTGGCAAGGCATGGAAATGAAATCAGAAAGGTCTTTTTGAGCTAAAGGAGCTGAAATATAACCAAGCAGCCTAACTCGCCTGCCATACAAGCATCCAGTGTTACTGGATTGAAATTCCAGGTGCTCCCTTGTGCCTATGAAGCAGCACAAGTTCAATGTCCCCAGCCAGTGACTGAAGAAAGAGAGGCAGCTCTGTGCTGCACTGCAGGAGTGTGAGCCTTGAGGGAGGAAAGGGACAGGCAGTGAATCACCCAGTCCTGCCAAGAAAAAATATGTTGAAATGAGATTCATAGAGACACTGAGATTCACCCTGGAGAATCTGTGATCGGAGGAGAGGCTGAGGGCTGGCACTGTTCAGCCTGCAGAAGAGGTGCTCAGTGTTTATAAATTCCTGTGGGAGAGAGCAGGGGAGATGGAGCCAGGGCTTGGCAGCGGTACCCAGTGACAGGGCAAGAGGCAATGGGCACCCATGGGAATTCAACAAGTCCTGTTTAATAAGCACAGGAAGGTTTTTGCTGTGAGGGTGATGAGACACTGTAATGGTTTGCCTGGGAGGCTGCGGAGTCTCCATCTCTGCAGACACTCCAAGCTCGGCGCTGAGACCGGCCCTGTGCCGGGCGGGGGTTGGCTGGAGACGTCCAGAGGCCCCTTCCAACCTCAGCTGTGCTGCAACTCGGCCTCAGAAAACACACCTCAGTGGGCTGCTCTAGCAAGCCAGGGGACACCCTCTTTGATTCCTCTGTGAGGCTCCATTTCAAGCTGTGTGTGACAAACACTCTTTAGGTGGTGTTTGTCAGACATGACCGTGTACATGTGGGCAAAAAGAGTCGATGACTCACCTATTCCGTATTTAAAATACATACTCATGGCACACTTAAAATTGGCATAAATAAGAATCCTCCACTTCTCTGAGCCCAAGCAAAACCAACCAACTTTTGCAGAGTAGCACGGATCAAAACAAAGCAGATACAGCTGTGTAAAAATATTAACAAAGTTGTCACGGTGACTTACTTCATCCATCAACAAATTTTAATAATCAAAACCCCTCAGCTGCAGCATGGTCACCAGAAAATTGTAATAAAATGTATTTAACTGTCTAATTGTTTCAGTCATTGACCCAAAATGAATTCTCTATAAATCCATTAATCTAGTGTTAGTTCATTTGAGCTTCATTTTAGCTGTTGTGCTCTGCTCAGAAGTGAGGTGTGAAGCACCAGTGTTTCCATAGCCACAACGACTAATCAGCTTTTCTACTTGTGATTTCCTCTGGTTTCAATGACTGTTGTGATTGCCCCACCTCCACCCTCCATGGGTGTGTCTCATTGCCTCAGTGAGCCAAGTGCCCTTCCCAGAGCAGCTGGGGGAATGGAGGAAGAAATTACATGAAAAAAAAAGAATAGAGCAGCCTCTTCTGTGGAGATGAAGTTGACCTCACAACAAACACAGACATCAGCTGGGCAACCAGTTCAACTTTTCCAAGCTGGTTCCCCCTTTATTCCCTATTTCCACACACGTCCCACAGCGATGACTTGACCTGGATATGATCAGGGCTGTGGCCATACACCTGCCTCTGGAGCTCAGGGAGATGCAGGACCATGGCCATCATCTGCCTCGGGAGTTCAGGGAGATGCAGGACCATGGCCATCATCTGCCTCTGGAGCTCAGGGAGATGCAGAACGTGCTGACAGCAGAGCCTGGCCCACCTGTGTGCTGTTGTGCAGGGAGATGATTTATCTTAATCTGCCTTGTGTCAGTAGGGACAGATGCAGCCGGTGCAATGCCATTCAAATCAAACTAGGTGGGACCCACTTGCAAAGCTGGGATGCCAGGCTGGAAGATTTGCCAGCCTCATCCCTGCCTGCCTGAGCTCAGCCTCAAGGTGCTGGGCTGGCAGGAGCCTCCCCAGCTCCATTTCCTCCCAACAAACCTGCCCAGTCTCACTTCCTCCTCACAGACCTGCTGCAAAACAACAGGCTCTGCAAAGCTCAACCTCTACAGGAAAGCAGGGTAGCTCCTGGTATAATAAACCTTCCTATTTTGAGTAAAACAATTGATGTTGTATTTCTTCAGCATGTTGCCTAATAAGTTTAGGAAATAGTTTTACTGTGGCTTTTATCATCTCGGCACTCTTTTTCCATAGTTAAGACTCTCATGAGAAGTTAAATTATTTGTGACGCTAATTACATCTTTTTTTGGCATATATAATAGACCATTGTGTGAAAAAGCTACAGTAGGAGTTGAGAGACTCACCTACTAAGTCAGCTTTGTGCTAAACCTGAGGCTGAACATAGCCTGAAATCAAAGCAAGAGGGATTAAGCATCTTTGTAACAGTCCCTGTTCCTGGAGCACTTCCATGGCTCCCACTGCTGCAAGGTCTGACCACAACTTCAGATCCACAGGCAGGGATGTGGAAAGGACCAGCCCACAACAGGGCAGGGGGCAAATCGTGCCAGCTCGTGTTCAAGGCCTGCTTCATATTTGCTGGCCTGCATCTCCCCAAAACTTTTAAATGTGAGCTGTGAGAATCCACAAGCCCTGAGCTAATCCCACAGCTGAGAAGGAACAAGCATTTCACACCTCAAGCATTTATTTTTAAATCCTAAGTACCTTAGGAGCCCATGACACATTTTCAGGATTGACTTGGCTGCTGGAGTTTGACTCAAAGCTGTCCGAGGGAATAGATTTGCTCCCACTCGACTCTTAGCCTGTCCCAAAAGCAACCAGCTCCTTTGAAAGTTTCCCATATTCTCTGTTCCCAGGTGGGTATGGCAAAGCCAGGAAGTGGTGCCAGTACCTTCCTATCTCTTGGCCAGAAATAGCTGCATTTCAGGGGTTGCAGCTGCAGTGTTGAGCAGCAGGTTGGAGGGAGACTAAACAGAAGGAAATGGCAATGACAGGAATTGCAAAGGAAAAGCAACAATGATTGCAAGAACACAGTGAGACTAATAAAGACACGCAGTATTTGTGACTGATAGTGGATAGTGGTTTTTGTATAAAAAAAAAATTACTGTTGCTCTGCCTGTTAACATATCCCTGTTAGCATGAAACTCGGCTGGTATCGCACACGCACTCCCCGTTAACATGGGAATTTCCCTACCTGTCTCACATGATGCTAGAGAAG
The DNA here is from genome assembly GCF_020740725.1 of Corvus hawaiiensis. NCBI lineage: Eukaryota > Metazoa > Chordata > Aves > Passeriformes > Corvidae > Corvus > Corvus hawaiiensis. The sequence continues at coordinate 19,510,894 of NC_063225.1, read as the reverse complement.
ACAGGTAACATCTGTTAGGCTTGTACAGCAGCCCAGCAGAATATTCATCCATCAGCAACTACCCTGCACTGGCTATCAAACCTGATTTAAATTTTCATCTCACTAACGTTTTCCAAAAAATATTATCAGAGGATAGAAAACTTCTGTTAAGCACATTTTAGTGCAGACTTTGAGCAACTTTCCCTTAAACCATTACAGAGTGTGTGGAGCATATAGAAATAAAAATTGTAATTAAAAAATACAGAGGTTTTAGCTCAAGCCATGCTACAAAGAAAATAAAAATTGAACAAAGTGTGGAAGTACTATCACTGCTACATTTAATAGAGGAAAAGAGAGGATAGAATTTAAACCTATTATGAGGAACAATTTGCATTTTCCTGGAAGACAGCACACCCTGCTCTTACAAAGTCTGGAGAACTTTGGAGAGGAATGAATGGTGCTCTTTCTCTGCTAGTTGGGGGAGATCTCCTGCTTTTAGGGTTTCTTTACATACTTTACATTGAGGTAGGTACTGAGGAAACCCCTGTTTATCCAAAAGTTTACTGATGGTGGAGCGGGGAGTTGTTGCTCCGGGACACCTCATCAGGGTGAAGTACAGGGCGGGGTGCAGCGGGTCCTTGGGCAGCAGGGAGAGATGAGGGCTCTGTACTGAGGCACGCACCGCGGGACAAGCACCTTCTGGGTTGCAATCAGAAAGGCAGTTGCCGTTCATGGTACACACCAAACACAGGAGATAATTGCTCGCTGAAGCAAACGACCCAAATACATTTTCCTCTCACAGCAGAACCTTATGAATGCAAAAATAATTGCTGATCTTGTGATCTGGGGGGCAAGCTGCACACTTGTGCTGTGTTGTGCAATATCCTGTAAATTTTCACTTTTAAAAGACTTCTTATTGCATAGCTAAAGCTTCCATCCCACAACCAGATATATTCCTGCCCTCTTAATCAAGCTGGGCAATACAACATTTCCAGCCAAAAAATATTAAATCCAAATATGCTTTCCTTTAAATAAGGCATTAGCTTCAAAGCTAAGCAAGAATTTGAGTCATGGTAATGTGACTAAGCACAGGAGAGAAGTTTAGGGAAGAGCCATGAACAACCGGCCTGGCCAGATCGTCAGCTGGCATTAATCACCCTCACACTACTCTCATAGCTTGATTTATTCTCCCTAAAGACTAAGACATTAAAAGTAACTATACCAAATGTACCAGCCCTAAAAGTCAGGTGGCTTGTTTTCCAAGGAAGTTCAGCAGTGCAAGGGCTGAAGCTCCCAGGGGAGCACTGGCCCACAGCTGTGTCCCACCCTGTGCACTGCACTGTGCAGTCAGTAGGTACATAAAAGAGGAGAATCTAATGTAGGTGTGGTCAGGCACAGTTCATCCTAACATCAACACTGACTTTTGTATTCCTCATTTTTATTCTTTTTAACTGTTCAAATCTAGTACTGGAGTGGGGGTGGGGAGGGCTTCCTGGAAGTTCCCGGAGGATGGTGGTTCATTGAAATGTGTTTTTGCCTCTGCCCTTCTGTTTTCTACAAAGAGAGGGTTTACCCTGAAGTGTGGGTGGAGATAAAAGAGAGCACAAGCAGAAAGAACAGCCAGGAAATGGCGGGAAGAATTCATATGCTTTCATGTCTTTCTTTAAGTCAGTCCTAGATGCTGGATAAATGATTGCCCAGACAAGAGGCAACCACATAACATCCTGTTTATTCAACTTAACAGTGTTAGAATTTTGATTTTGAACTTTCATTTTTCAGTTGCAAGAGAACCTCGGATTACCCTAGCAAAAGAAATGACTAAGGTCCTTTTTCCTTGTGACTGCAGGGAAAGAGCTTGAAAACAGGAGACCAAAAGGATTTTCAAACAAAAGTCAAATAACAAGTATGGAGCAGATCTTCTTGTTCCAGTATTTGCTAGTTTTAGGTCAGCTGTGAGTGTTTGGGCTTAGCTAAGGAGTGCCACTGCTGGTCCTTTCTAACCTGTGCTGCCTCACGGGTCCTGGGGACTGCATGCCTGGGAGTGCTCCTGGCAGCAGGGTTGGAGTCTGGAGGGAGCTGAGCAGGAGCATTTTGCTTGCAGCTGCTGGCTCTGCTCTTCACCAAACAGGAGAGAATTCAGCCTATAATTATCAACAGCTCACCTGCTGCAGGAGCCTCTCCTAGGGCTGAGGACACTCACTGCAAGCAGGTTCTTAGCACTGTGAGACAAATCCGTGTCCCTTTCAAAAGCGGTTTCTGGACCTAGCACAGGAACTGGGAATGTTTATGGGGACTGGATGTATTCTTTACACTGCATCCTTCTTCCCAGGATCAAACATACTACCAAACACTATGTTTTTGGTTGGAGACAAATTTGGATTTTTACTAAACTAAATTTAGAACACAGAACAGCATTAAATTAGTTTTAAACTATATATAGAACCAAGCAGTATTTTAAAATATTTTAAAATACAGATACATTGAATATAGGAAACACATAGTAAATGCTCACTTACCCAAAAAGCATCTTTAAACTGCAGCTGGGTCATTATTATTGCTCTGTGGAGGGGTAGGAATCCTTCAGTAAGTCCTTTCTGGGGTGAGAGTGGCAGCAGGCACAGCTCTGAGCCTCGTCACTGCACCCCAGCCCAAGCAGAGAGTGCAGCACATCCACAGACCTGTCCCTCCTGAAGTCAGGCTGGTGCCAATAGCAGTTCCAGGCAGCTTAGAGAAATGACCTGTGGCTCTGAAGGCACAAAGGGCAAAAGAGCTGTTGCTCACACAGAGACTTGCAAGTGCTCAGCACCCGCACCCCAAACCTGTTTCTCTTCTGGTAAACAGTTAATATTGAAATGAGGAAGCAAGGAGATGTCAAATGGTGTCAGGCTGCTCCTTGCCATGGGTGCATGTGAGCGGACAGGAAAAAAAATAGAGGGGGAAAAAAATGCACTAAGTTCGGTGACACGATCTGATCAGATACAGGAGCAGAGAGAACAATTAAAATGCAAAGGAAACCAGCACAATAAAAAGAGGCAAGTTATTCTCTAACACTGTGGTTTTGCAAAGAAAAAGAAGCAAAAGAAACGTAGGTGCCCCATTTCTGCAGCACCTTCTGGGGCTGGCAGAGGCCCATGCCTTTACACACGGGAAGCTTAGCTCAAAGTTGCATTTTGCAGCTGAAAAGGCTTTTCAGGACTCAGGTTAAATTAAGAACCCTGAGAAATGTGCAGGTGTCTGCACATATTTAGATACCTGGATGTCAATGTACAGAACGCTCCCAATTTGCATGCCCTCATGTAAATGTTCATACGAATATGCAAGATATGTGAAATTTAGAAGTAAAATTCCAAGTCTTGAAAAAAAAAAAAAGGTAGGAGTTTGTTAGCATCAGGACCTGAGTGAAGCCTCACAGACCAGTGAAGCAGTAGCACCAAGACCACACCCAGCACCCCAGTGACACCACGTATTTCAGGTAGCTCCCCAAATCAGGTCCTCCAGTTGTTACAACACAGCTGCAAATACCTGAGCACAGGGTAACACTTCTAAAGCTTCCCTGAAACCCTCTCCAAAGTACCTGTCCTCCAGGTGAGGTTGCCTATGTTCACCTTCTTAGGATGTTTTAAGCACTCTTAAATACCTGTTTTTAAATACTCACTGGTATTTTTGGGGTGTAGGAAAAAAAAGAAAAGAAAAGCAGTCCTATGGTTGTTGCCTATGCAAAAGCTGTTTTTCCACACCAAGAACACATCAGGACTTACTTATCTACAACTGATTGACGCTGCTGCTGGGTGTTGCTGCTGTCCCCACAGCAGCAGCCACCCGGGCAGATCACTCAGGAATGGGGAAGTCCTGCAACTTCCCTGGTCTCCAGTGGGACACAGGGCTCTGCTCAGAGAGCTCTGCAGCATCTGAGGGCTGGAGTAATCCGTACTCACTCCATGGGCAATTTGTAGCTGGTGTTTTGAAGAATTTGCGAGGTTCCTTCCTGATGAGCTGAAGAAGACAGAAAATGTGCAGGGACTTTGAGAGGGAAAATGAAGTTTAAGCAGAGGAAGGCAAACAAGAATCTGGAGGATAAGAGGTGTAGCAGGAAAAAAGCATCATTGCATGAGAGTGGGAGAAGGAGAAATATGAGGGTTCACTTGCAGAGTGTTGAGGAGGAAGGAGTGAAGCTTTCTTCCAGACGGGAAATTTCCTTGAAAAAATGTATTTTGAAGGCATGGGCACTAGTCATGCTTGATCTGTATGCAAAAAAAAAAAAGATCTTTTTTAAGAGTGTTTTATCTCAGTCCTTCTAAACCTAAATGTTTCCTGTTACTATTTCCAAGTTACAGCTGTGTTTTGAAACCATCTTTGCTGCTGTTGGGGTTCATAAAAAGGCATTGAGTGTATTTTGGCCCTCCCAAAATGATATGCTACTTTCCTGTTATTTTTAGTTTGGCCTCCACCCACAAAGCCAATTATTTCACTGAACCTCACGCTGGGCTCTGTGCCTGCATCCATCCCACCCAAGAGCTCCACTGTTGCACAGCAGCTCCCAGGGATGCTCTCTCTCGAACACCATCAGCACGGGCAGTTTACTTTGTGCTGTGGGTGAGTTTCTCAGAATAGCCCAGAGCAGGTCTCCAGTTCAGGTATTTTGATGAGCTGTCAGGGAGTAGCTGGTGTGAGTCCCAGCCCTGGCTCTGATGGAGCAGAGCTGCTGGGCAGACCATCAATCTGGGTCCCTGCTCACAGGTCCTGGTGGTGCTGGGTTATGTCCATAGGATGCTGTGTCGTGAAGGGGCAGCCAGGCTTTGCAGGGCTTTAGAACAGGGAGAAAAATTTCTATTTCCCTGTTCTCTAAATAGGAACAGGACATTGAGGCCTCCAGTTCTGAAATGCTATATCTCAGAACTGGGCTAATATCTTGATGTGAGTGGCCAGAGTTTTACAAAGTCTGGAAAGGCTGAGCCTGGGAGGGAGCTCTGTGGGACTGAGAGCAGGGAGCAAAATCAATGAACCTCGCTAGGCTATGAACTGCTGTAATGCCATCTACTGAAACCACCTTGAGCATCCTGCAAATTCCCCTACAAAAGAGTGATGTTGGTACCTTGGCGCCAAGAAGAAGCATTTTAGTGGGCAAAGGGCTGAGACTTGTCAGGATGTTTTGGAAAGCTGCAGGGCCTTTCAGCTGCCCTTTCTTGCTCTTTTAAAGGGGATTTTAACCTGACCTGACAGGCTCACTCAAACTCAGCAGCATCAACAAGGAGCCTTAAGTGGAACTCTTCCCTGACAGCCACTGCATCTCCTTCCACCTCTGCTCTTAGAAGCTAAAAATCAGGTGTTCTGTTTGATAAGGCCAAGAATATACTTCCTGAGGGTTTTTTCCCCAATAATTAAATTGTTTGGCTGCAGAATGTACCATTTGAATCCATTCTGTAGTGAAAAGTGATAAGTCTGATTAAAAAAAAAATTGTATTAAAACCCCTCAAATTTTCTCATTCTTTAGAATGGAAGTTTCATTTAATTTTTAACTATATACTGCTTTAAGCAAAGCTTTTTATCAGGGATTTGGGTGGCAGGTTTGGACTTGACAGTAGGTAAAATATGAAAATAGCATCTACAAACATTTTTCTGTTCATCCAGGACTCCAAGCAAGACATTCTTCTGAGTAAATGTTTCTGATTTTGGGGAGGCTGATAGTCGACAGTAAACGTTTTATTCTACATAGAAAGAGGATGAGGGAGTCTATGAAAAGTATTAAGGTAGAATATAAAGAGTTGCTGAATACTCAGATAATCCAGGTGTTGAGCTGGTTGTAATTTTCAGAAGTCCTCTGGTATATTGTGGTCCCTTGGAATGGTTGTTTGGGAAATGAAAATGGAGACTCGAAGGCACTTGTGCAGTCCTTCCCAGCCTTCGTAACTGTTCCACCTGAGACACGGCTTCCAAACGATTGCTGTAGTGCAGCCATATCCAAATTCCAACAGCCCAGCCTCTGGTGTCTGTCTGAGACCCACCGGCTAGGGACAGCAGCAGCAAGGAAACTACTCCCAGAGGAAAACCATGGCTAAAACTGACACGGTTCAGCTGCTGAGCTGTGCCTGCTGTTCTGTTTCTATACAAACGGATCTCTGAATTTCCATGTGGGAAATGTCAGAGGATTGAAAATTACCCACAATCATACCCATTAAAAATGTTTCAATCACCTTGCTTTCTGTGCGGAGCCAGTCCCTGTTCCCATGGAAACAGAAATGGCAGCCTCCGAACATCCGGCTTGGTTTGTTCCAGCTCCTCTGGGCCATCTGTGGCTGCAGCTGGAAGTTGGTTCAGCATGGCCCAGGCCCCACACCAGGGCTCTGCTCGGCTCTCGAACACACTCCCTCTGCTCCTGTTAGAAGGAACTGCTGGAACAGCCTTCCAAAAGCAGTCTCACAGTGCAAGGCAGTCCTGCTGGCATTTTGCTTCAGTAAAATCAATAATTAATATAAAGATTAATTGCACAGGTTCTGTTCTTACCTCTTATCTAATGTTTCATAGCAGTTTCTAATAGAAGCCATCTCAGAAAGGTGGACCCTGTTCTGCTGTTTTATCCAAGATCATCAGCCTTTGCCCTAACCATAAAGAACATGAATGGATTCCCTCTAGAATTAACACTGTGATACTTTGTATATAATAAAACTATTGTTTGTATCATAGAAATGTGAGATCTTTTTGTACTTGGTATGTGCTTAAACTATACTTACCCCTGAAAATGTTTCAAAGACAAAAAAAGGAGAGGAGGAACTGTGGAAAAGTGCAATGTCACCAGAGCCTTGAATAGCACAAACAGGATCTGATTGTTCCTGGGAGAAAAGTAGAAGTACTTTGTGAAAGAGAAAATGAAATTATTTGGGTTTTTATCCCCCTCTTCTTGTCATAAATTCAGGTACCGGCCGAAAGATGTTTTTTATTTCTCTGACACCTTTTGAATGCTTTATCAATGCACTGGCTTTCTCCATGCCTTAATTCAAAAGAGATCACTACTCATTTGCAAGTACTGAACATTCATTAGCCAAGCACACAATGCTTGTGGTGCTGAAGACATTTCTATGTCTCAGAAAGGACCCTTGGATCTTTGTCTCAAACATATCATCTCCAGCAGGTCTGCCTCTGGACCAAATGTCCCTTTTTCAGAGATACAGTGACTTGTTTAGCATCATGGGAGGAAACAGTTTAGATTCCTTCAGCATATTTTAGCAAATATTCTGCATATGTGCTCATTTAGAGACACCACCAGTCCACTTTATATATATATATTTTGTTTTGTTTTAGTATTCCTGGGCACACTGGATTTATTAGACTTTTTTTTTTTTTTTTAAATCAGATCTCACCACCACCATGGCAAGAGTTGTACTCACATTCCCAAGGAACTGACATAAAAAAATATGGGTAGAAAGAAATCCAACCACTAAAATTGAAGACATGTTTTGAATTTCTATTACTATGATATCTAAAAATGAAGTGTATGTGGTTTTGCTCTGAATCAGAATTTCTAACCTTCTACTGGTGACACATCAGCACTTATCCCGAAAGGAATTCCATTTGTTCTGAGCATAATTAAGAGGTGGTATCCTGGGAAAAAAAAAACAAGGCAGAACTAGCTGCTTTTACTCAATAAAGCTGGGAGGAAGGAAAACATTACTCAAGAAGAACATTGTGCTAGCACTACAAGAGTTATTTATGTAGGAATTAAAAAACTCTAATGCACTCCCCATGAGCTGCTCTGGGAGGCTTTGTCTTTGTTTGGAATACTCATTTCTTGCTAGGAGACAGAAGTGACTATTTGGACTTTCCTACACTGAATCTATAGTGCCATTAACCCTTAAGACTATTTCAAATAATCACAAAATGGGACAGCACTCACTGGTGGAGCTTTCAGCTGGGGTTAACTTCTAGAGGTTATTACTACAAATATTATTTATGTAATGCCTTGATGCTTCAGCATTCCATATACCACAAATTAAAAAATAAACACAATTGCTTTTGCAAACTTGTCCAGGAAATGCTAAATGCACATGTTGCTTTTTTGAATCTTCTTCAGCATCTAAATCAGATGACACATCTCTGGTTGATAAAGCCAAGAATGTTGCCACTGGATATTATGTACATTGCTCACACCTCCAGGAGATGCTATGGGTGACCCACAGTAAGAAATAAATGTACAAAACACAGAAAGACAGAACATTTTAAGTTTTAATCCAACAAATGAAGAGGGTCTTGACACAGTAAAATACCACTGTATTGCTAATGCTCTACAATTGTACATTAAAAATAATTATTGTCATAGATGTAAAAATAGCAAGTTTTATGGTAGAGTAAAACACAGTATAGAAACCATTCAAAATCAAGTAGAAACCTCTTAAACAACTGAGGCATTTACATAAGTATTTCTCCAAAGGTATTAAATAAAACACAGTTAATACTGACTCTAAATATCCCCCCACCTTCCCCACACTCTGCCCTAATTAAATTGATTAGAAAAATAGTAGTCTCAGTTACTACATTTCGCATTCTTTCGGAACCATTTAGATTCTCCATTTTCTTCAAGTACAGTAGAACAACTCTTCACAATACAGTACTACCCTGAAGTAATTTATTTCTCAATGCTATAGAATTTTGACAGCAAGTATTTCAGATTAATTTTGAAGTCTAGAAGAGGCCTAGAAGTTTGCAGGAGGGCAATTAAATTTTGAATGCAAATTATTTACACAAACATTAGTGTACTGTAATTACAGCATAAAACTTGCAATGCAGCTGATGAGCGCTTTTAACAAAAGCTCCAAATGAAAGAAAGGGAAGAAAAATAAGATTACAAAATAAATAATCTAAAGTTCTTCATGGTAGAAACGTTCATCATGAAGCTGCCTACCATAATCTGTTGCTTCACTGTTAAGAAACAAATCCTGGTTCTTAAGAATTTCTGCCTCAGAAAGTTTTTTATCATCATTCAAATCCATCTCTTCAATGAGGTGCAGAGCCTGTAAAAGAAACAGAACACCATAATGCACCAAGCTAAAACAATTCTGATTTTTGCTTATTTATATATCGTAAAAAGAGGGAAGTTTAGCAGAAAAATGAAAAACCAGTTACAGAACATTTTAGTTGTAGCTCATTCACCAGTATTTCATAGTTCAAAGCTAACAGGCTGTGCAGCAGCTCTCCTGCACCTCTTATTTCCGAGAAATAGGAGTCCTGGTATTACATGGGCTTTGTTTTCATTTGCTAAACATCTACAAATACAGTGATTTAGAGAATCCTTCTGTTCCTACTTTTCCTGATTGGTTTGGCTCAATGTAAGTGAGCCAAAAATAACGGGAACTAACGTCAGCCAAGTGGATTTTAAAAGCACTCTGCATGGCAAAAGCTGAAAGATTAATACGACAAACATCTTGGCCAACACATGTCAATTCCTGAAAATGGAATAGATAGTAATTTTTCTATTTTTATGTTATTTAGCTACCAGGTTTCTCAAGTCATTTTGAAATGCTGAAATGGAAGTGTGATATTCTGATTTCAAACAAAAGTTTATGCCTGAAGTCATAAACCTTCTGTTCAGGACAGGTGACTTTGCTAAGCCTTTATATTTACCGAAGAAAAAACTAGCACATTAGAGAAACAAGTAAAACAAATTATTTGTTGCAGAGCTGAGCTATTACTACAGCATGGCCTTGCTGTGAGCCAAAATTTGAATGATAGCTAAGAACAGCTAAAAAAAAATCCACACCAAGCAAGCCAACACAGGTATGAACAGACTCAACACCACACAGAGTTCATGTCAGAACAGTGCTATTTCTGTGAACTAAGAACTGACCACAGCCAGAAAAGGCCATGAAAAGGCTCACAGATCCCCATTTGCAAAAATACTCCCAGAAGAGCTCAGCTTCCGACAAGGTCACTCACGGCAGCACCCGGGGCTGCTGCTGCTGCTGCCGCCACGGGGCTGCTCCTGTCACCAGAGCCCAGCAGGCCAGAGGTGAGAGCTCAGCAATGAGCACATGGGCTGTGCTGTCTGACACAGAGAGGCTCCTCTCTGCCCCAGCAACGTGAGGCCATGGGAAGACCTGGTGTTCCTGCCCTTCTGAACAACAAAATCCTCCAGGGTAAAGCAAAGACATGGAAAATTTAGCTGAGCAGTTACTAGCAGAAAGGCAGAAATCCTCTCTACTGCAGTCAGGGACCGGAAACTGCTACAAAAAAATAAGCTAAAACGAGAATCCACTTAAAAGCTATTATGCTGTTCTACCCCTGATTAAACCATTTTAATTAGCATCATCAAAGTTTGCTTTACACCATCTTGAATCACAGAGTACTTCCATTTTCTTGTACTTAAGACAAGTTTTTAGTTCTACAAATTATGATGATTTATCCAGTTAGAAGAATTACAATCAATTTCTTATTTCAAAATTATGCAGCTTCTTTTGGTAGTGCATCTCATTAGATTTACCTACAATAACTAAAAAATTACTAATTAAAATTCCGTACCCTTGAGTCAAAGCAGATAAGATACTTAAACATGTACAAAAGCACTTTGTTAATTTACAAACATTTACACAATTAATAGGAACTTCACATTTGCCTAATGCATTTAAAGGACCTGCATTCCTTGTCAAAGTGAAAAGTTAAAAATATATGCAAAGATCTACTGACGTTCTTTTTCAATAACTAAGACATGATAAATCTGAATGCTTCTATCATTTTCTGTGATACCTTCAAAATTCTCCTGCAGTAATTAAAACCTAACAGCAGTCAAACCACGTACCTCCTCTTGTGCAATACCCTGATTGTTGGGCACTATCCAAGACAGCAGCTCTTGAGGGTTGAGTTTTCCATCATGATCCTTGTCATAGTCATTCACAAACCGGTCCTTCTCAACCAGTATCCATTCTGGATCTTCCCTTGCAGCTAGTAAAACACAATTGTCAAGTTTAAAGCCACTCTTCAGTTTAAAGCAGAGGTTTCCGTCTTTTCTCCTAAGCAAATTCACTTATTCTCATAAAACATAACCTAAAAGTGATGTTACTAAACAAAAACAAACCTTAATGGGCAGAAGAATGTAGGGAAAGCAATTTCATTTACTGTCAGTATTTATTTGCACATTTGTTCTATCCTTACCCAATGTACAGGTATTGCATCCTGCAGCCTAGAGCAATCTTAGACTTGTCCTTAACTCTTCAAGGAATTGAGAAGTAATTCATCAAAATTATAAACACTGCAGACAAGCATGAACTGGCTTTCTAAGCCTTATGAAAGTCAAAAGTAGTAGGTATCACAAGCAGGTAAGTAACAGTTTAAAAATAATCACAATTCTACTATTAAAGAACAAAAAGAGTGAAGTCTCTCCTTCCTTTCCAACATTTGGTTTTTCAAGTAGATGAAATGTTACAATTCACCATCCACTGTTGCCCCAAACCATGAACTAATTATGAAATCAGAGCCCCCATGTAGCCTATTAGTCATTTTAAAGCGTGCTGCAGGAACACTATCTGCAGGAGAGATGGCCACTTGGAGAAAAGCTGAAGCAGTTTGTACAACCACAGCTGATTCTCAAGTCTTGCTAACAAGTTGTAATGACAAAGCTGTTATCTTCTCTATTACTGCAACAATTTCGCTCCTTTCCAACAACTTTTTATAGGCTGGCTTGGAAAAGCTTTCTTTCATGTTAGAGCAGGAAAGAGATAAAGAACCCTGGAGCTGCATCAGAGATCTGTTGTTTTTGCTGGCTCTGACAAAGATGGTTATAAAACACGAAATTCCAGGTGGCTGATTAGAGTGAAGAAAAACAGATTATTGCCCTGGTTCTCCATATCCTCATGTGGCCTACACAATTCTCCCCAGTTAGGATGCCATTCAGAATTAGCACTTTTGGGCCAGGCAGACTTTCCACAAAACTGAAGGTACTGGGCTTTTTGGAACAGGAACAGTTTTTTGCCCTAGCTTTTAGCAAATCAAATTCAGTGTGTAAAATAATCATTGATAAATATTGATAAGCATCAGGTAAGTGTCCTTCTTCTTGTTAAAGAAGGAATAGATTAAGTTTAAGGAAGAGCAAGATTGGAAAAAAAAAAACCAAACCAAACAGTGAAGGCAGCTATCAGCCTTCTGATACCTGATACAGCAAAGTGACTCCTCACACTTCCCCTCCATCCCTCTCACATCACACACGGCTCAGTCCTTCCAAGCAAGGCTGGCAGCTGCCTGCTTAGGCTGATAAGGGCCAGGGCAGTTTACCCTCACATTCCTGCTAGCTGGATCTGCAGATGTGTTAGCTGGCAAATAAGGTTGCACCTTATTTCAGCTGCATCCCTTGTGACCAGGAACTTGCTCCAGTCTTTCAGAAAACAAGAAGCAACTTGCAAGGAAACTGGAATGGGCTACACACAAACCACCACCAAATACACATGGGGCAGACTGAAATAATGAGTCTACTATGCCCGGTTCCAGAAAACAGAATTATTCCAAGACAGAAAATCTTACTCAGAATCTGTAGGTGTAGGTGTAAGAAGCTGAAAATAAGGTGCATCCAATTCTCCCCATTCCAAAAGCTTTTGTTATTTCCCTTTTTCATGCCCCTTCCCTTTTTTTCTTACTTGGGTCTCTTCTGTAATCACCAAGGAATTCTTCCAGGCTAACAAATCCATCACCATCTTTATCATGTTCTTCTAAAGCCTCCTGAATGACAAAGTCCTTTTGTATACATACAAAGAGCAAAATTAGCAACTCATAATCAAGAGAAACAGCACTGAATCATTTTAGAGCAATGACATAATCCTTAAATGAAATACTCCCTCATTTCAAATCTCTTTTTGTGTTTTATGCAGACTAGTGCAGTAATTGCTTCCTCTGCAATAAACCAGATCTGTCCTTAAGAGTTTAGAATGTCAGATTTCATGAAAACCAAGTATGAAATGTGTCCATAGAGCTGGAATCCTTCAACAGAATTCAAAACTGCAAAAGCAGCTGAGAAACATTAATATGTACAAAACTCTATCATCTCATTTCACTTTTCTCATCTGGTGGATTCAGTAATTTGCATTTTTGCAACTTAATTGAATTGTTAGGAGAACTGGTTGGTCTTTTGTCCACTAGAGCGCCAAAACTGAAAGCTAAAATCTCACTGATGGATTTGCAGCCTGACAGAGCTGAGAGGTGGCTAAGTCAGTCCAGTCCCCAAAGCTCGGGATACCTGTGCAATCCTAGTTCTTGAAACAGATTTCAAATAAAAGCATTGAACTCCTGCTCCAGTCCCTGACCTCCAGCACTGGATCCATAACACATTACCTGACTTCTAATTTGGGCTGTCCAAGCCATATCCATAACTGCTCCACTTCCACTGCTACTGGGGCTAAGGACACACATTAAAAAGATGTTGCATCTACACCCACAGGCTGATACAGATGCTCCCCTAAATCTTACCGTCATGTACTCCACTTCTTCAGGATGTTCAAAAGCAATATATTCATCCACATTTAGAGCAGGAACGTCATCTCTATTCGCTTTTTCAAAACGTTTTTTCTCCTTTAAATGAAGCTTAGAAAATAGATTTAGTTAGAGCCCTTACTGGAAAGGAAAAACAACATTATAGTAGGTGGCTGTAAGCCCATTAGGGTATTAATTGTTTCACGTTATCTACTCATATTATACTGATGTTAAATTTTCACTAAAAAGAGCTCACTGAGAGCAATAAGAACAACACTTTTAATTGAGGTGGTTTTATTCTAAGAATTGCATAAAACCCTGCTTTTTTCAATTTAAGGAGCCATTTAAAACACACAAAAGAGAGATAATGAAAAGACCAAGAATTCTCATTTTCATATGTGCAGTCTCTTCTAAAAGTCACCAATTCCCAAAATAACAAAGTGGAGTTTGATTATGAACAATGATTATAATTAATGGCAGCCTTGCAAATTCCAAAATTTACATTTTAAGAACATTTAATCTTCTGGATGTACATCTTATTTATGTCAAGGGCTGTCTGTAGTTTAAAGAAGGTCTTGAAAGATCATGTGTAAAATGTGTTTTCTGAAGCCATTTTAAGGCCAGATTCCTTTACTACAGGACTGCTGTCCATTACATGTGATCATTTCAAAAAGAAGTAATTTCTCTAACCTGTTTTAAGTATATGCATTAGCATGCCTTTAAAAAAGAAATAATATCTGACATAAGCAGGCAAGTTCTTATTTCTGAATGTCTTGCACTTCCTAATTCTGTGCAAAAATTTCCTATTTTTTTCTTGTTTCATTTTGTACAGTCTCTTTAGACAAAATACAGACCCACACCATTGACAACCAATCTCTACTCAAACTGCACATGATGTGAACCATAAAAATCTTGGAATCCCATCCTTAGGTGTGTTGTGCTATATCAGTGTGAACGATCTGGGTAAGGGAGCAGCCAGCAAATCAGAGATCATAAACACTTTACAAATAACCATATGAAATTGTACTTCCAGTTTACATCCTGCCTATTGACACTTCTCTCAAAATTAGGCTAACCTAATGATCCCAGAGAATAACATGTAACAAATGAAGTGTAAGATCTTAACTACCCTGCAAAATAGTTAAATGTCCTCTTAAAGAAAAGCTGACCTTAGCTGAGAGTTTAACTAGGAAGGCAATCCAGAAGGACTAACTACAGAAAGTAGTCAGTTACTATACTGGAATGTAAGCTTGAACCATTGAGGGAGAAAGTAAGTTTTCCAGCGTTTTTTGTGAAGTGATGAACAAGGCCGCCACCTTCTGGTAAATTCCTGTGGTTACCTCATGTCAATTCTAAACTGTATCTTACTCTTCCATCTTGATCAGAGCAGGACCACTGATTTCCGCATGTAAGGAAAATGCTGAAGGATGTTGACCTGTGTACAGTGCTGCTCATCTACAATCTACATTGGAGAAGTCGCCAAGCAGGAAAACCCAGCAAGCAGTCAAGTTATAGCATAACTAAGCAAGCAGTTCTATCCCAGTTTATATACGCATAGCTCTCTATGTATCTATGATGGCAATGTCTCAAACATGATATCAATATTTTGACTGGAAGTTCCTGTGGAAGCCTTGTGGTATTTAAAAGCTATGTAATTATTCAGTTATGTGACAGTCCAGCTTTACAGTTTGTTTATTCAGTGTGTAAATCCTCTGTTCACTACACTGTTTTCACTTCTGCTAACAGCCTATATTATCTACTGCTACTTTACTAAAAGCAGACAAAGCAATCCTCACAGGAAAAAAACCAAATCTCTGTCCAGAATAGTCTAAAACCACATTTTTTTCTCTTTTGGGGAAATATTTACATGTACTTATAAATGTGGAACTTGAAAGGAAACCATTTTTGCTATGTGGTGGTTCTTGCTGAACCTTTTCTCCCTGCCTTTCTTGCCTCTTTCCCCACTTACACATCTGCTTTCATAGATGAGACTCACACACAACTTCTGTGTTTAAACATCCATTTTTAGCTATGGGAGTTGCATTTTCATTGCTTAAAACTGTTTTAATTGCTATTGCTTTCTCTGTGGGTCTCTAATGGACAGGCAATGTTACAGCAGGCAATACTGACAGCCCACGCTTAGTGCTTGAGCAGTAACTGAAAAAATAGCTGGAAAAGTGCTTCCTTCTGCTCCAGCACCAGGGGTGCTGGCCCCTGCTGAGGGCAGGACCCTGTCAGGCTGCAGACCTCACCCAAAGGATTGCAACCTGGGTTTAAGATGGGGGCTGGAGACTGTGCTCTGTTGTAAAACTGTCAGTAGACTTACGCTCCACTCAACCAGCAAAATACACTCAGGAGGTACCATTTCATTGTGTCTTTATTTTGTCAGTAGCAGCTTTAATACTCCACTACTTTCCTTTAATTACTCCCCTATCTCAGACAGCACAAAGTGTTAAAACATATGCCAGCTGCTCTGCTTTCCCTACCCATCTTGTTCCGTCACAATAAACAAATATTGCTGCCTTTGGCCAACAGCTCACAGGAGCTGATGCTGAAACATTTTACCTGGCGAAATGATTCTTCTTCTTGATCCTCCAGGACACTGTTCTCATCAAAATCAATTACACGATCATACATTTGCAAGTTATACTCCTTCCAAGACACCAATCCATCACCATCTTTGTCATAGTCATTGAAGTGTTGCTTAGCTTCTTGTGTAACATAATGCTTAAAAGACTGCTGTATCCAGGAGCTCAGCTCATCTGTGAAAAACATTAAAAATAAAATAAAGAAAATAAGAATCATCTGCACTATAAAAATTGTGAAGATACCACAGATCTCTTCTGTCTGGAATATACTTTGCAATTCAGATGTAAGCATATAGGCAAGAGGTTACTTAAAGCAAACCAGTCTGTTTCCTCCATGCTGTGGCTTTTTCCAAGGTAACTGAATGAGGGAATAGATCACAGCTACCAGACTTCAGGGGGTTTGTTAATGATTGTGTCCATGTCTTTTCAAATCTGAAGCAAATCAACACTATAGCATCTTTTTTTTTTTCCTCCAGAGCTATATGAAAATGATGCTGAGTACGGTTTAGATGGACAACTCTAAATGTAATTTGGTACCCCAAAGAAACATCATTCCCATCGCTTTGGGTTTCTTTTGAAAAATTCACAAACTGAAATAAAACCTAATTTAGCGCCATTGCCTTAATTACCCAAAATAAAATATTAACTATTTATGTAAAGCTATTTTCCCTTTACTTGGGGCTGACAACAAGCCTTACATAGTTTGGAAATGTTTTTAAGCTGCTTGTTTTTATAGAAATGTGGCTAAAAGAAATAAAACTTAATATACCAACAAATTGACAGAAATACATTAAAGTTACTTCATTTAAAGAAGATTGGGAGAACATATTCTCCCAGTATCTCTCAGTTATTTTCAGGTGCCTGGAAGGGAAAAACATCTTCCTCTGCATTGCAAAAATTATACATCTTAATCAACTCAACTGAAATCCTGCTCTGAAGAGTCATGATGACTAATAAAAAGTCCTATAGAAATCACTACTTTGACGCAGAAAAGTCCTGTTTACAGCACTTTTTAAATACTAAAGTATCTTATCCTGTCCTTCTTGGCAGAGGCATCAATACAACTTTATTAGGTTTATTTAAATATCCTTGAAAAGCAGCAAGAGATTTTTTAAAGTACTGAATTTATATTAGCAAAGGAACCAGCTTTCTAACAGATGCTGCGAATTGATTGAACATGCAGAGGTGTGCATGCCACCAAGGCTTGTGCACAAACCAGCACTGCCTTACAAGAAACTGCAACATGATTTCTTAAAGATGGGCAACATTAATTAATGGTTTATTTCCCAGCGTTTAAGGTGTGAACCACAGCCATGTGACCAAATAACGTCCAGTGCCATGAATGTGAAATACTTCGTACTCCAACATTAGAGAAGCAGCATTAATATATTCCATCTTCTCTCACTGTCAGCCTCCAAATGGAGGCACCACTAATGAAAAAGTTCTCAAGAGTTTTGCAATACACTGAGGAATAACTGAGCTCAAAAAGCTTCAGTACTGTAAGTTTCTTAGTGTAAAAACACATTCCACTGTGAGTTTTATCTTCAGAAAGTGAAAGGAAGACAAGTTTTCATTAGACTGAGACGCAGATGCAATATATACACCATGAGGATGGAGTATGGGTGGAATTCCTATACTTTATATATAGACTTCTTCCCTTAAAGCCTTCATGTTGTGAGTTGCCTGTGGTGTATGATAGGGATTAGCCATCCCACTGAAGCTACAGACTATCTCACCTCTACACAGTCCATGCAGTAACACTGAAATAAGGGTGCAGTTGATTAAATTCAAGTGTATGAAGTGAAAGGCATTCAAAAGATAGTAGATCTTGTATTTAAAAATGTATTTTGTCCTCTGACCTAGAAAGCTTCCTGCATGTTTAGTATAATTTTAATGAAATATTACTGTTCTGGCAGTTGACCAAGGATCCTGCTTGCTTTGTGTGTGCGCACGTGAGAGACTTTTTTTGTCAAAATCACAGCAGAACAAAAAAAGAATGTTCATATTGAGGTTTAAAATTAAATTAACATTGTCATAATGATGTACTGAAAGAAAGGGCCTGAGTTTACCATGGAGTTCCTAAATTCGACTGACAAACTGTCTGGGAAGAGCCATTTGATACTGTATTATGATGAAATATGATCCCTCAATGTCACTTGGTGTCACCAGGTACTGAACTGTACCTACGTAGTATTATGGCTGCAGTACTTTCTTCGCATCTTAAACCTGCTCTCTGATTTGCATACAGCAGGATTACAAACACAGAAACCCACTTGATTCCAAGTAGCTTCAGACATGCAAGGAGCAGGTACAACTGCAAAGGAGTTACCTTCAACTTGATACTGCTCTGACCCACACTAAATCTTGTTGGCCACACTTCTTCCGTCACAGAATGGGTCAGGTTGGAAAGGACCACAGTGAGTCACCTGGTCCAACCTCCCTGCTGAAGCAGGGTCATCCCAGAGCACATGGCACAGGATTGTGTCCAGAAGGTTCGCGAGTACCTCCAGTGAAGGAGACTCCACAACCTCTCTGGGCAATCTGTGCCAATGCGCAATGTCTGTACAGGAAAGAAGTTCTTCCTCATATTCAGGTGGAACCTCCTGGGCATGAGTTTTTGTTCATTGCCTCCTGTCCAAGTAGTTGGCACCATCGAGCAGAACCTGGCTCCATCCTCTTGGCACTCTTCCTTTAGGTATTTATACACATCAGTGAGGTCCTCTCTCAGTGGTCACTTCTCCAGTCAAACAGCAACCTTAGGCACTGAGAGAGCCTCTATATGAGCCTGTCGGTGTTTCTAACTCACTGTGCAAGGGACTGTGATGCTTTCCACAGGGATTCTCCCCAGCAGGAGAGCCACGGGCTGTGTCACGGGTAGAGCGCGTTTTCCTCCCGGAGCAGCCCGGCCCGCCCGGCCCCCGCCGTTACCCTCGCTGAGCAGCCCGTCCGCGTCCGCGTCGATCTTCCTCACGATGTTCCTCAGCCGCCGCTGCTGCTCCTCCGGGCTGAGCCGCGCGTACTCCTCCGCCTCCTCCTGCGGCACAGCAACGCGCCCCGTCAGCGGCCAGGCCCGGCTAGCGCGCCCGCCCCGCGGCCCCGCCGGAGCTGCGGCCAACCCCGCCCGCCCCCGGCTCACCTGCCCGCCGAGCAGCGCCTCCCGGTCGTACTCGGCGCGGTGCTGCCCGCTCGCCGCTCCCAGCGCCAGGCCCAGCGCCAGCAGCACCGGCCACATCGCGCCGCCCGCCCAGAGCGACCCGCGGTGAGGGGCGGGGAGAGGGCCGGGGGCGGGCGGGGAGAGGGCGGGGGAGCGGCGGAGGGTCGGGCCCGCGCCCGCGGTGCCGCCTGCGCGCAGCACTCGCGATTTGGGGCCGGGAATGGGCCTTACTCGCGCAGGCCTTTCTGCTCTACCGGCGGAAGGCACCGAATACCGTCAGGATGTACTGACAATTATCCAACTTTTAAACATCAGTGAGGCCTGGCAGACTGAAGTGACTGTTACCACAGTCTCACTGAGTTCGAGGAGCTTTTGGACATGGTATGAGTGACTCTTCGGGATGCCCTGCACAGGACGAAGAGTTGGCCTCGATGATCCTGATGGGTCCCTTCCAACTCGCCATATTCTGTGATTCTATGATTACCAGAATTTCAGGCAAGCATCAACAAACCCTGCAATAGGAAGATGATCAGGAAACAAAGGTGTGCAAAAAGTTTATACCAAAAAGGAACAGCATTAGTCTTGCTTGAGGGCCCAACTCACACGTAACGCTTCTGAGGCAAAGAGAAAGGGAAGCAATGCTTTGTAAGAGTTAATAAGGTGGATCGATACAAGTTTTAATAACTGTTCAACACAGATAATAGAAAGCTGTAAAATAAATTTAACCTCATTGACCACTCAGACAAACTGAAAATACATCGAGTAAATGAGCAGGGGCCTCGCCAGGAATATCATTCCTAACAGCTGTCACATGAAATTGGGATTGTGCTGATCCTGACCCCACTGCAGTCAAATTAATCATTCTTACTGGGTTGAGATTTATGTAGGACCATCGTTAGATTTGTTACTTCTCCTCTCAAGACAAGGGTACTTTCAAAATTCCTCCCTTAACCAGAAAGAGGAGATAAACCTACCTGTGTTTCCATAAACACAATTGTTCAGGCAGAGCCCCCAGTTAATGGAAGTTGCTGCTCCATCCAGTCCCTTCTGTGGTGACACCAATGGACTGCTGCCGGTTCACCTCCAATTCTATTAACTGTGAAGAGCTACGACAGTTCATTTTGAAGATCCAAGAGTAAAATATTGCAATAAATCAGTAAATGTGTTATTGCAATTTCCTGCCCATATAAGAAATGTCTTTCCATTAAAAAATCTAATAGTGAGTTAAGTCTAATACCTTTTATTGGTTTAAATGTCAAATCTCCCACCAGTATTTATATAAATCGCATATACAAAATGTGAATTGTCCTACTACTTGTGCCATGTGTGGACAAAGCAAATCCTATGAGCAATCAAAACAGAAATAAGATTTGAGTCGTTTCTGAAATAGCACTCAAAATGCTTTGTTTTCTTTGTCTGATGCATTACTAACACCACAAAAAACCTTTTCGCTGCATATCTCAAGGGTTGACAAGTGTATCAGGTTATACATTTCAGTGCCTACACTGAAATAGTCTCCAAATAACAAACTCCACGTAGATGTGCAAGAGCAAGTTTATTATTATGAAATTCATTATATCCTGTACATTAGGAAAAAAATCTGAATCTCAGCTAGAGGGAAAGCAGAGGAAGTCATATTCTTCTTTGTGTCAAAATACAATCCAAACTCTTCCCAGCACACAGTTAAACCAGTTGTATAAAATTCAAGATCATTCTGGTATGAATGCAGGGGGAAAGAGGGAAATCTGTTCCCTCCATGATTTTAACCACGTGCATAGCAAATGCATCACTATTGTAAGTTAAAAGGGAGTATCAGTGAAGCTATTTTTAAATCAGAATACAAGTCATGCTATATAAAAACTTTTTTATGTGATGAACTTCCTGACTTTTCTGGAAAATCTGCCCTTCCCTCAAGCCAAATCACATGCAGTCTGTCACAAATCTCTTTGGAGCCATTCTTTTGGTCACAAAAAAAAAGAATGTTAGAAGGTCATGTTCAACACAACTTCTTCTCTGTGAGATCTGCAAGTGTAAATCGGGTCTGTTAGACTGTCAGCATGTGAACAGTTGTCCAGCAGCACAAACACCAATTCCTGAACAGTTATTTCTAGCAAATGAAGTTATCCATCTGTTCACTGTAAGTTTTTGACATTTCTACATTTCAGTTTTATAAATCACTGCCCGAATTGAATAAGCCTTAATTTGTTTTATTCTAATGCATGTTATTTATACACTGTCAGAATAAATGAATTGACAGTAGCTTTATTTAGATAGGGTTCCTTTTTGACATATTCCCCTAATTTTATTGTTATCATGTGTCAACATTTTAAGCTGCATCTGAGACAGTTTATCTAAGACCTGCATGCAAAGATTATCCTTCCTTTTTCCGTTATAAAAGTTGTTGATTTTGGCACACAGATTTAAGTAAGGGAAAAAACGGAGCAACAATTTATTTATAAAGATCATCACATTTAAATACCCTGTGTTTGGATTTTAAAGTGACAGTCATTTGCTTTAGCAATACCCAAATACGACTTTTTGGGTGTTCCAATTGTTTCATAAGACTTTGCACAAAATATTTTATACTCTGCAGACACTACTGACGTGTTTTTCTAGTTCTTTGCATTTAGTGCAGTTATTAATATCTGAGGAAATAGGTTATAAAAGGAGGCTCTTCTGATGCTGTGTCTGATTTGGCATCAAACCAGAACAGCAGGATTTGATGTGACATAGTATCAGGGCACTCAGCTCAGCTGCACATTGAGGAGGCAGCTGTGGGAACTCTGACTGATAAATAATAAACAAGTGCATTATCAAAGGATGGCAGTGTAAGGGATTTGGATGGGACCTTCATGGACCTCCTGGCTCAGCTCTCTGCTCTGAACCACAGTCGAGTGATGTATCATTTCTGAGAGATGTTGTTGCTGCACTTCCTGCAGATCAAACTGAAGCATGTATGATCTCCCAAGCCATCTATTCCCATCCTTGTAGGACTTTTAATGCTTTAGAGATGACAACCAGAGCTGTCCAGGTTATCATTTTGGCCTCTTCTCGCTATTCCTATCACACTGAGGGAAATGGATTATTCTCTTCACATCATGCTTTTACACTCCTACCACATCCCCTTTTGTCTTCTTTTGGCTAAATAGATTCCACTTCGTCCCATGTTTCCTCACGAATCACATTTCCCAGGCCTCAGACCCCATAAGGAAGGCTGGCCTCTTCACAAGCCCCACCTGTCCCCAGGTACGGTGCACAAGCTGGATGCAGTAGCCCAAATCACACCTCAGTGTTACACCCCAGGACTAGGTGCCCGTATTACACATATACCCCATGTATTGCACACAGTTATTTACTGTTCCCTGTTCCCCAGTTCCCAGCAGTGGGGAAGGGCGAGACACTGAGGGGCTCACTGCCATCGCCTCAGTGATCACACCAGCACAGGAGGCCACATCAGGTTGACAGTAGCTGAACTTGAGCCCAAGGGGGCAAGAAGGCCGATGGCACCTGGGCTATTCCAGCAATGGTGTGGCAGCAGGACCAGGGCAGTGACCATCTGTCTGTGCTGGGCACTGCTGAGGCCACACCTCAGGGCCTGGGGTCAGATTTGGGCCCCTCACAACGAGGAAGACATGGAGGGGCTGGAGCGTGTCCAGAGGAGGGAATGGAGCTGGGGAAGGGTCTGGAACACCAGGAGTGGCCGAGGGAGCTGCAGGGGCTCGGCCAAGAGGAAAGGAGACTCAGGGGGGACCTTCTCGCTCTCCACAACTTAGCGACAGGAGGTAAGGGCTGGTCTCCCAGGCAATGGCTGACAGGATGAAAGGGAATGGCCTCAAACTGCACTAGGGGAAATTTAGGTTGAACATTTGGAAGAACTTCTTCACAGAAACAGTGATTAGACATTGGAACGGGCTGCTCAGGGAGGTGGTGGAGTCACTGTCCCTGAAGTGTTTAAGTAAAGACTGGACATGGCACTTGGTGCCATGGTCTAGGTGACAAGGTAGCGTTCGATCATAGGTGGGACTCGATCTCAGAGGCCTTTTCCAACCGAATTGATTCTGTGACAGCACCCCGGCGTTTTCTCAGGGGCTGAGGGCAGCCCCGAGCTGGCCCGGCCCGGGGGACCGCGGGAACCGCCTCAGCGCGGCCCCGTCACGCTGGGGCGAGGCGGCGGCGAGGTGAGGGCGGGCCGGGCACGCGCGAGGCGGGGCGGGTGGGAGGTGCGGGGCCAGGTGAGGGCAAGGTGGGGGCACCGCCTTCACCGGCGGGAGCCGCGCATGCGCGGGCTGGGCGGGCGGGGCCGGCGTGGCGGCGGGCGGGTGGTGTCGGCGGGGTGCGATGACGTCAGCGCGGCGGGACGCGCGCGGGCGGGACGGCGCGGCGCGGCGGAGAGCGTGAGTGGCCGGCGCGCGGGCCCGGCGCGAGCGGGCAGCGCGCGGAAGGCGCGGGCAAGATGGCGGCGGGCCGGCCTCGCCCCCCCCTCAGCCCCACAGCCCCGGGCGCTGCCCCGGCGGGCGGCTCCGCCACTCGGCCCGGCGAGACCGGGGAGGGACAGCCTGGTTGCTACAGGCGACCGGGAGCGGTGGGTGTGGGTCGGGCCGTGCTGTGTGGGGGAAACGGGCTGTCCGTCTGAGCCAGCCCTTCCCGTCATTCCCGCACTGCCTGTGGGGACAGTCGGACTCAGCCTGAGGGGGATCCCGGTGCCTGTGAACCCGACGATCCCTCAGGCTGTACAGGCCCACCTGTCCAGAGTGGGAGTTGTGTGTGTGTGGGGAGAGGCACCCGCGCTGAGGAAATTCACTGTGCATTCGTATAAAATGCCACATGGTGCATGAGCATTTGCATCTTGGAAACTACTCATGTCGTTCCTAGCATAAACTCGTGGCCTTCCTTTGCTGTCAGAGACAAAATCACGGCTGACAGCACAGTAGGGCTCGCAGTGTACTCAGGGTCTGTCTTCTCTATGCAGTTCACTAAATACAGATTCTTGTTTCTGCATTATTTCCAAATGCCCTGCCCTAGTGGGAAAATACGTGGGTCCTCATGTTTTTTTCCTCAAATGTATATGTCGTTTTAATTAGCTTTTATTATACCTCGATTACAGTTAAGTTAGTTTGGTGTACAAAAGGCATTTTCTAAGATGCCTGTTTGAAGACTCAGTGGCGGGCCTCTTCTGGATGCCTGAAGTGATGCTGAAGTCCAATCTTTGTTCTCAAAAACTCAACTTCCTTCATCTAACTGCAGAATATTCTGGTTTGTATGGGTTTAGTAGGTTGTCTTAAGGCACACAGACATCTGTGGGTTTGTTGACACAGGCTGGGCTATATCCTTTTAGAAAATTCAGCCATTTATGTAAATTGAGAACAGGTGAGCAGCCTGCTTAATGCAGCATCATTAGTGGTAAAGGCCAACAAAATCTGACTTAGGATCTGATTAAAGATGACTTTAATATCCATTTTAGCATCTGATTCTTCTGAAGAGTAGGATTGGAGTGTTTGCACTCAAATCAGCAGCTGTCTAGAATTTACCAACCTTGAAGCCAAGGGTTTAACTTTGTTTCAGAATTGTTAACACTGTTCTGGAAGCTCTTGATAAAGCTATACATATTTACTCCTGTATACTTTCTTCACTCTTGGCTATGGTTCTGTATTCATAGCTGCATAAAGTATTCACTTTCTCAGGAGCCATCACATCTTATAGTTAAACAAGAACAGAAGTTTCAGTTTTATTTTGCTTCATCAGTAATTAACTGCTGCTCATTGTTAGTATATCTCTGATTTATTTTTCTTTTTGAGCTGATAACCAACTTGCCCAGTTCTCTGTCACAGGAAAGATTATTCTACTTGTATCACTGTTCTAGAGCAGTCCATGCAATGATTTGTTTGAAAGTTTTAATATACTTTGTACTGTTTACTATCTAACCACATATAAAATTACATTTTTCTGTAGTGGCTCTCTCTTTTTGTTTTCTTCTTGGACTTTTGGCTGGTTTTAGTAAGGAGCAATGCAAACACTTTACAAATAAAATTATCTTCTGAAAACCTTACTGTGTTCATCTGATGTCCATGACCTAGATGCTGCCAGCAAGCTAAAAGTAGTTTTGGAAATTATTTTAGGTAAAATAATTAATTGCATTTATTTTGACACAGGTATGAAAACTCAATGGGGTCTGCCAAAAATGTAATGAGTGAGCCTGTTGATGCAGAGGAAGGTTATAACATGATGGTAAGACATTCAGTAACTATAATGCTACATGGTAGAATATTTTTTCAACAGCAAGAAAAACTAATTTTTCATGTTGGGATTAATTCATAAATTGGTTAATTTGTACCTTCTATGAAAGTATTGATTCTAGGAGCTAAATACATTTTATTCATTAACACGATGGAGAGAAATCTTCTAAAAGGAATTTTACTGTAGAGTAAATTTGAGTATTTCTTCTGTTTTGCATAATTTCTAGTTGTGTTAGTATATGGGGGTTTTTGCATTCATTCTTTTTCAGCTGATTCCCATTTTAAACTGCTTTCATCCAACCTGTGCTGTAGTGCAAGACTTTAATGTTTGGTTACACTTAAGACTGTGGTGTTCTTAGAAGGAGCTGAGGTTAGAGCTGAATTCATTTTCTTTGGCAATGCCATGGATGAAACTGGTGGGTTTGTTTACGTCTATGTATTTATATATGTGAGCATCATTAAAAAAAGAATCCTCATGAAAGGTCCTTTAGTATTTATAGCCTTGAAAAGAAGCAGTACAGACTAATTAACAAACATTTGCTATTTAAGGCTGAATTGTTTCTGGTCACTCCTTTGGCTTAAGGCATGATTGTATCCAGAGCATGTCGCAGAAGGTAATTTTTTTGGATAATTGAGTAGCAAAAAGCAGGGATTCAGGTTGAGGGAGCAGTCAAAAACCAAGTATCAGTATCATGTCACTTGAAGAGGGAGGGTACTACAGCTAACTCTTGTCAAATGAAGAGGCTGTTCATACCTACTATGGCCTTTGGCACAACAATTTTCACTTCTCGGTGGCTGTGCACTTCCTCTTTGCTAACTCCTGTTTGGGCCTCCCTCAAGGGTTTGTCGGTTTCTTTTGACTGATGTCCAAGTTACAGAGATGAGAATTTTAAGTTAGGCTCTAGTTTCATTACACACAATACCTTGAAATGTCATGTTGATCTAGATACTTACTGTTTCCTTTTAAGCCTTTCTGGCTTCTATAAAAGTAAGTCATTTAGGAAGTTAGTTTATTGTGGACTAATGCAAGGTTTTACGCTCAATGTCATGCAGCAACAAGGGATTAAAAACCCAAACCAAACTTGCTACAGCAGAAATGGTCACTGTTACTAAAAATTCCTTGCAAGAGCAGGCAATTAGGTCTATAGAATAAGGATCGACTAGAACCAGTTCAGTACAGATTCTGGGGTTTTTATGTGCTTTATTTGGGTTACTTTGGGCCAATGTATGTCATTTGCTCTATTTATTGGATTAGATTTTCCAAAACTTTGCTGATACAGCAGTGCTGTATTTTCTTCTGTTGTGTTGCCTGGTTGTGTCTCTGGGCAGGTCTGTGAAGCACTAGATGGCACACTGTGACTTCCAAACAGGCAATTGAAGACATCTGGATGAGAGAAACCCAAATTAAAAACTCTTATATTAGCGTTAAAGTAAAAAGAGTTTCTCATTTGTGTTGTTTCCTACTGCCTTAATAAATTCTAGCCACTCATCTGCTATATTTGTTTTTAGTGTAATT
Source organism: Corvus hawaiiensis (assembly GCF_020740725.1). NCBI lineage: Eukaryota > Metazoa > Chordata > Aves > Passeriformes > Corvidae > Corvus > Corvus hawaiiensis. The sequence continues at coordinate 19,483,984 of NC_063225.1, read as the reverse complement.
TTACTGTATTTTCTTTCTAAAGATGTAGAAGTGGTTGCAGGCTTGAGCTATATGATGGTAAGAATGAAAAGAGCAAAAGTGTACCTCCTGATTAGTCCTATAGGAAATCAGTCTGTTTGTGCCTAAAATAATATTTAGGTTTATTTAACTTCTTTGTGGTTAAGTTTGCCAGTGTTTAAAGCTAATATGGTCAGCAGTTTTGTGCTATCATGGTACATAAGCTTATCATTACTGTATATAGTTTGGCTTTGTTGCAAATTATTTTCTGAGGCTTAACTTTCCTACACTGTACAAGAGGCAAGATTTTATCTGATTGACATCTGTCAGTTGATACAAATACTTCTTAATGTATTTGGTTTCAAATGTCTTGTGATGGTGCATTTCACAAATGCAAAGAAATATGTTTATTAGGTAAATAAAGTGCATCCCCAGTGTCTCTTATTCTGCCTTTGAGTACTTGCAGCTTCGTAGTAAGAGTCCATCACGGTTGCCAGGAAATACTTTCTAGGTTCTTATCTTCTCAGTGGGAGAGGTGGGCTTTTATGCATGTTTCAGATGGTTCCCACAAATCTCATGCCTTTCTCCAGGCTCTCACCAGTCACTAACACATGTATTTTGGTCTTGTGCAGCTTGTATAATTAGTTCTGATTGACTCAAGGTAGCTACAGCATTTGTGAAGTCTGCTGTGATGCTCCAGCAGCATTGACAAGCAGTTAATTTAAAGTGATGTGGTCTAGACATACCCATATTGAGGGCTGGGTAGTAGCTCCCATGACATGTTGATGAATCAGTCTGCTTATATGTAGAGAAATGGGGATGAAAATGGATGCATACACCTGTTTCAGATATTTGAGGAAAATTCAGCACCTGTGTACCCCACTTTGGATGGTGTAACCACATACTGGATGAAATTAACATATCAAACCAAAGATTTCGCTTTCTTGTTTGCCCATCCACGTATTTCTTGTTTTCAGGCTTCTTTCCAACGCTCTAACAGCCATGACAAAGTGAGGAAAATAGTGGCAGAAGAGGGACGGACAGCAAGGAACCTGATTGCGTGGAGTGTTCCCCTGGAAAACAAGGAAGATGATGGTATGTGTTTAACAGTCTTCCACCAGGTCTTTGCACTTCCATTCCTCTGTCAGCTGGAGTTGCTCATCTGGAAACATTTTTCTTACATAGAAGTTCTTTATTAAAAAAGGTTCCGTTCAGCATACATAGTATAATTTAAAAGTTTTTTTCCAAAATGTGCCTTGCAGTTGGCAGATCACTTTATAAAACCTTCCAGTGACAGATTAAAAACTGTTTTAATTTGTCTGCAAGTAACATCCAAGACTGTTTTCTTCTGCTGATATTATCAAGATAGTTGTGTAACAGAATCACATTGTCCTAAAGTGATCTCTTGTAACTTGGGAATTCAGAATTGTAGAGATGACTTAGAACAATCTAACAAATTGCTCTCTGTGTTCTAAACAAAGAAGTTTGGAAGTTTCTTTTGGGATCACTTCAGCTTTCGTAAATACCAATGAAGAATCTCTAAAGAAGGGGATATGTGGGGACAGCATGCCATAATGCAAGTCCTCAGAACAGTTTTGTTACTGTTGTAATACTCTCTTGTGGTATGATGGCTTAAGGAGCCAGGAATTGACTTTTGTTTTTGTTCTAGTCAAGCTGTTCCAGATGTCTGAATGCTGTTTTTGAGGACTTTATCTCAAGTATTTTTGTATTTCTCATGTTCCTGTCCAGGTGCTGCAGCTTTTGAGTATCTAAAAGTAAATTTTTTTAATGCTATGAAGGTGGCTGAACATGGGAACCAGTTGCCTAGAAAAACTGTGGGCATCATCTTCCTTGGAGATGCTCAAAACCTCCCTGGACATAGTCCTGGACAGCCTGGAGGTTGAGCTAAATGATCTCTAGAGGCTCCTTCCAACCTCAGCTGTTCTGTGATTCTGCCAGTGGAAAAGATATTTCTAAGAAATGTTACATCTTAAGTTGCAAGATAATTAACCCTATGTCTGATGCAAAGTTTAAACCGTCTTTAAGCAGAATAGAATTGGGGCCAAAGTATTTCCAGATTCCAGATTACTCTTCTGGGGAAGGTAGTGATATGAATGTGTGGTAAAGGAACATGCAGTGTATTTCTAGCAGTATTTTTGAGCAACTTTTGCTATGCTTCACTTTCTGTTTGAAGTGCCTGTTATTTTTTAATACTACCTTACTTGTAATATTATTTTAGAAACTCTTAACACTTTTTCTTTAAAAATGACTGTGATTTGTAGATGAATGTTTGCTCTAACAATTTCTGCTAAACCATGATGAATGTAAAAGGGAATTTTTACCTTTCATTAAATAGTAGTTATGTACAGTAATTAAAATCCAAGTAGCTGTATTCATTTCCTTCTTTTGGTCCTATTAGCCCCATTGTAATTTTTAAACTCTGTCAGTGGAGCTTTCATGTTAAAACTTCTTAAAATTAAAGTATAGGCTGACCTTTTTGCACAATGCAAAGGATCTGATGATTATTGCCTGATGGAAAATTTCCCTATGAAAAGAAACTTGTGGTTAGTGAAAGACTGGCAGAGCCAGATCCTTTATCTCTTGACCCTTGCCTGGCATGGAGGATGTTTATGTTGGTGTCACTGAGCTCTGGTTCATTTTCTGCTGATCTTCCTGTATGTACTGTGTCCCGTAGGGATGATACAGCAATATTATGAATTAGGACAGTTCTAACTTGTTCAAGGTTTGTGTAAATCAGGCCAAAGGTTCAGGGTGCCTGCACCAATCCTGCCACTCCTCTGTACAAAGCAGAATTTTGTCTTTGGGCGGCAGTTTCTTCTACTCGTAACGTCCAGAGTTATTGATTTGGCAGCACCCGTGTGTGATTTAACATTTTAAATTATATACTGTTATTTATAATGTGATTTATTTCTTTTTCTAGACACAGGCAAGGTATGAGCATTTTTTATTACTGGGGTAGTGTTATAGAGAGTTGATTAATTAAAATGCTGAATTCATCTTTTCTATTTGTATCCTTTTTCTGTTTCCTTTAAAAATTGTGTGCTTGTGTTCTTCTTCCCATTTAACTCTTACTCTGAAATACTTGTGTATTTTATATAGCATACATGAGTAAAAGAGAAATCAAAAACTTCTGACTCCATGCTGTAAATATATAGTTCCTGCTGGTAAGCAATATTTCCTTAAAAAGCAAAGAGATTTCTGGAATGGCAGGTGATATGTCTGCTCTGTGTTTTGGAGCAGTGTGCACCCCAGTTATGTCAGATCTGAAATTCTAATTATGAATAGAGATCAATGACATGACAGTCCCAGCCACAGTGGTAATGATCTAGAAGAGAGAGTGACTGTTAACACTTTTCAACCATTGAAATTCAAATACTCCACAGAATTCAGTAGTACACAGCAGATTGTGTTGGATAAACTAATCAACACTATCGCTGATTTGATGTCTTAGAAGGAGTCTTAAAACTGTGAAAAATTCACTATTCTGGTATTCTGTCTTCAGAATGGAATTTGCATTCCAAACCTACAGCCACCAGTCACCAATTGCAGTCACTTTGCTTTTGCCCACCTTGGAAAGCTGGGATTGTTCCAAGGGAGGGTTTCAGAATTCTTTCCGTTGTAATTATTTCACATGCCTAGAATGAAATTTGAGGCACTGAATGCAGATAAGCAACTACACACAAACTTTATTACAAAATCTTAGCTGTGGTATTAGCAACAGTTAAAAAATTGCAGAGGCTTGACATTGAAATGTTGATAGATGGTAAGATACCTTTGGAACTTTGAGATGTGTAGAAAAATTGGAAAATCTTGTATTTGTGACTGTTCCCTTCTTATTTCCTATTTGTTTAAAATCACCTGGGCTCTTGCCGTATAGAATTCATTTGCAGATTAAGCATTTCAGGGTAAGGAAAAACATATTTTATTGGTTGAAAGGTACCTGGCACACTTTGGGGAGCCTGCAGCATATTCCACTGTTTTAGCAAGAGCCTGCTGCAGTAAATAGGTTTTGTGGGATGTGATCAAAGCGTGAAACTTGGCTCTCTTTGGCCATGTGAGGAATTGTGAGAGCCCTGACTGCACACATTGCGTGTGAGCCCTTGCGGCACTGGTCTGATGGGAACTGGCAGAATGTAGTGTGAGGGCGATTCTTTAGGGCTCATAAGTTTCAAACCTTGAATTTCACTGGAATGACTGGGAAGCCAGTCTAGTGCTGGTAGGTGAATACAGGGCCATTATATTCTGGCTGAGACAGTGACAGTAATTTATAAAAGTAATTTTGTGCAAAATGTATTGCTGAAATTCAATCTGGAGGTGGAAAAACGTGGAGGATTTTGGTTGTATCCATGCTTGAAGGCAGTAATTTCTCCAGATCCTTAGCATTGTACAGTTAGAAAAATAGCATCTACTGCTGCTCTACAGACCTCTAAAAAGATATGGTTCATAGTAGGATTAGAAACTTCAGCATGCTTCCTCAGTTGAAAGTTATCATTCCTGCAGAGGGTGTGATGATGAACAGTGTCAAAGATGCTGAAACTGCGTGTTCAGTTGACCTCTGCCATACCCAGCACAGAAATGAAGACTGCAACTACTAAATTTAAAGGCAATTCCCACATTTCCTATTCCAGTGAAAATATCCAAAAAGAGAGAGGTGAGCAGGATGGTTGTTGAGATTGTTAGGTAAAAGATAGCTTTTGAAAGTAGGTTATCAGTGGGGTTTTTTGGTAGATGTTGACACCTCATCTTTTTGACAGGAAGTCTTCACAAATCATAAACCCTGTGTGCTTCATATTTAATCACCAGACAGGAAGGAAATGGACTTCCAGTGTAAAATATGGCTGTAGCTCCTCCAATGCTGCAAAACTTTGATACTTTATATATTTCACATGGGCAACTTAATAGCTAAAGGAGATGATCTTGGGTCACTATTGTTCTCTCCTTACAATTTAGTAAATTGCTAGCAGGGGATGCCCTTCAGGTGTCACTGAGGTCTGTGCATCTGGTAGCAATGCCAACATGATGCAGTTACACACCAGTCACCCCTGAACATACGAACAGCCATTGAGCAGTGCTGTCACTGCTTGGGAGTATAGGACAAAAGCAGAGAGGAAGATACCTTCTAGTAACCAGAGCCATTATTGTAAGAAAAGGAATTAGAAAACTTAAAATTGTGGCTGCTGCTGAAATGCAAAGTTTTCTGGCCTCTACACCTTAAGAAAAAGTTAGTCCTTTCCCCACACTATATTAAATTTGCAAAACCTGCTATTTGCATCTAAATTTCTGCCTCATATAGGAAGTGCCTGGAAACTTGCTTTTGTCTTTAGAAGGGACTTGATCAGAGATTTCACAGATCTTAGATAATGGATTGTTATTCTGGATTTTATAGAATCTAAAGAGTCTGCAACTTGATGTTTTCATCTGCCCTTTTTTAATTTTAATGTACTCATATTTGTTGCAAACCTTTTCACTGTGCAAGTCCTGTATGCCATTGCCTTCAAAACCTTGTCTTTGCATTGTAAATCACATCAGAAGAGAGGCTTTGGTGATTGAAATACTTCAGTTATCGGAAGTCTGCCATGGAACTATTCCCCAGTTTAAGATTTTTAGTGACTATGAAGGTTTTATGCATGCAGTAGCTGAATGATTTTTTTTCCCCTGAATGCTGCTAAATTGAGTTCAATATATTAGTTTATAGCTGTTTTTTTGGCTAATGTAGTATTTTAAAAATGAATTATCAAGCAAATAATTTTTAATTTGTTTTAAATTAAAAGCCTTGTTGCCTGGAATAGCCAGTGATACAAACCAGCTGTGCAAACCAGCTGTACAACTGCTTGGTTTAGACAGGTTTGCAGCTGCTTTACATAACCAGAGCAATGTAAAACAGCTGGGCTATGTTTGGGAATTTGGCCTCAGAACTGTTAAAACCTCAACTGGACAATTCTGAAATTCAAGAATGATCTCCATGGTCTAGAGAGGACTGTATTCAACTAATGCATTGATTTGCTTGGCTTCATCCGGCTAAATAATCTTGAAACTTCTATTTGGATGTAATCTGTGCTAGAGAACTCTTTCCGTAGTTACTGTTTTGTCTCAGCTTGCTTACATTTTTGGTAATTGGATCCTATGATTTTCGTGTTGTGCAAGTTAGATACTTGGAGGAGTAAATTTTTTTACCTTACCCCATAGCAAATCTTAAAGATTAAGTGCAAACAGATCAGGTTGGTCTAGGCTAACACAGATATTTCTATGTGAAGATAACTCTAAATCAGTTAACTGCCACTACCACAGCACTGAGGCCTGGAGTCACCCTTTCTGACTGGGGGAATTTAAACTGATTTTGGAAGCATAGTTGCTAAAGTCGCTTTGTATAAGCAATGGAGGAAGACAGGTACGTTTGTGAAGGGATTTCACGTCTTAAGGAGACTGACTTGTGTTCTGTGAATGTTTTTTTCTCTTCCTTTGGCTCCCTAAATGTTGATGAACTAAATCCTGACCTGAGTTCTGGTTTTTCCCATCTTTCTTGGCAGAACGGTTCCAGAAAAACTAAACTATTACATTTGGTTTTCCTAACAAATATACAAATATATTTCTTGTTTTAGTTCTGTAATAGCTGATTGAGCAGTCATTCAAAAGCAGACTTCTTAAAATTTATATAGAAAACTAGTATCATATTTGACATGTAGATTGTAATGATACGATCTTTAGAGGCACTGAGAACTTAAAGCTGGGTTACCTTTGTTTAATGAAGTTTGTATGTCTTGCCTTTCTTGTATTTTTTTTATTTTCCAGTGTTTTCTGGCATTATCCACATTCTGAACAGTGGAATATATATTTAGAATATAAAATTTGCCAAACCTCTTAACTCAGAAACTGTGCCCCTCTCAGTACATTGCAAGATGAGATATATGCATTCTAGGGTGCTCTATTTAATTAATATCGTTATTGTTGATTAAAACAGTTGCTTCTCCCACAGGAAAATCAAAATGGCAATCTGGTGGAAAAACAAAAAGGGTGACTCAAGGAACACACAAGACTGCAAAACAGGTATCTGCTCATTTTTTATTGTGACATAAAATTAATGACATAACAATGTTTTTCTGTGAGATCACTGATATATTATTGGCTGATTAATACTTCTCTAAAACTATGCATACATTGTATTTTTAAAGCATATAAGTTTCAAAGTCAAGTATTCAGAAGTTAAAATTGCCAGAATTTAGGTTATCTTCCTCAGCATTTCCTTTTGGCACTTCCCAGCCTCTGCACACATGACTTATGGGAATTAAAGTTATTTTAAGGAAAGTGCTGTTCAATAAAATGATATAGGATATTCTTCCTATAAGCATGCTGCTTATACAAGGGCTGCCTTTCCCCCTAATTTCTAATTTAAGGAATTGTCTTGACTTCATGTGTTGAAGTCATCCACATATCTTACTTTGGAAAAAAGTCCAGGTGAGTAAAATTTCCATGACTGGAAAGCCAGTCTGAATGAGAATTGTAAAGAAGAAACCGCTCCTGTTTTTAGTTGGCCTTTTTTTCTCTGTGAATGACGATCTTTATTACATTATAAAGTAATACCTCAATCTTTCCTTATGTTTAATATTTTTAACTGCTGTTTTTCTTTGATTTATGGATTTAGGCATTAGTACAGCTTTAGCCATTTAGTATTTTGAGGCAGCCTGTCAGAATTTGGTAATAAAGCATATGAAAAATGTTACTTTTCAGAAAAGAAAAAATGTTCTGCTTCCATAGGTTTTTGCATCTTTAAAACATAGGCATGTTATTTTCCCAGTTTAGTTCAGCACCTATTAGCCTTGTGTTGTCTCTTCACACGCTGATACGTTACAGACACTGTATATTTTGATTCTCTTGATCTGTGAGGGTGGAGTGTTAGCGATGTAGTTGGGGCTCCCTGGAAGGGTTTGCCCTCAGAATATTGAGGGTGTGAGAACCATGTGCTGCACAGTTTGGGTTCTGTCTAACCTGGGGATTATGTGAATACTGCGTTTTCAGGAGAATGCTTGGTTGCTACTCAGTGGCTCTATGTGGGATTGCTGTACTAAAGCTCTTGTTGACACAGTCCATTCCTGGTGGATTCAGTTAAGGTTTGAAATGGATTGCTAAGTGTCTGTGCATCTTGGCATCTCAAATTGGCATTCTGCACCTTTATTTCTATTGCTTTTCCGACACTGGATACTGCTGTAATTGGTGGCTTTTTTGGCTTAGTTTTGTTGAGCTTTCACTTTTAATTTTCCTTTACATGTGAATGGGCCACTAATCTCAAGAAAATAAACTTACAAGAGCTGTTTCATACGATCTTATCAACCTCTTCTTCCTTTCAGTAGGGTGCTGGCAAATATACGTTCAATAAACTTTGGCATCCTGAGAGTATAAATATACATTGCATACTTTCCACAAGTCCAAGGCAAGTTACTGAAACTATTAGTGGGAAAAAAAATAAATTAAAAAACACCAAGAGAGATTCAGCTTTAATGTCACCTTCCTCATCCACGCTGGGTTACTTGGGATGTAAGAAAGGGTATTCCCATGTTTGTTAACTTAAAAGGCACATAAGCTTTTCATCTTCTGCAGTTGAATATTTGAACTATCACTGCAAGTTAAAATATTATTTCTAATAACGAACCACCAACTTAATGCTTACCTACTTGTGTGATAGTGTTTACAAGGAATCAGGTAGTTTAGAGGGTTTTATCCTTTCAGAGGTGTTCTGCTGGAACATGGGTAGCTGTAAATGTTGCTTAGGTTTTACTGAGACCCTGAAGATCTGCTTACTGGATAAGAATGGAACTGCTATGACTTGCAGAGCCTACACATGGTGTTTTCCTCATTAAAATATTGCTGACATATAAGAGCGAAGATAAATGGTTGCCAAGTAGAGCAGATGGATAACATTTATTGCTAAATATCAAAACATATTCCATGACATTGTCTTTTAAAGATAGGTTTGAAAACGTATCTTTCAAATAGTGGGAATTACGCGCATTTCTTATTCCGAAACAACTGATCCTTTACATCAACAGTATTAGCTGAATGACTGTAAACCTAATCACTTTCCTAAGGTCAGATCTTATAAATACAGGCAGCAACAGGTAGCTCTGTTATTTTAATGCAGCTATTTATGATTCTGTAGTTGTGCTTGCGTCATTATAAACTGTAGTTTCAAGGAGCTATAAATTAGCCAGTATATAAGCTTTGCTTTAAATGTTTTTATACAAGGCCTCTGCTAAGGAGCATCTTTTCTCCCAGCAGTTTGTTAAGAGGTGACTTATGTCATGGAAGAAAAAATATGAAACCCTTCTGAAATTGCTGTTCATCGGTTGTTTATGCCATGCATCTTTCTGAACATGGCTCTCGTGCATACATTAGCTGGGGTTCATCTGGAGTACACTTGCAGCCCTTGGAGATATATTTAAGGGTAGCAGAGATGTTGGTGTGATTGTAGTAAATCTTACCGTTCTTCTGCTTCTTACAGAAAAATTAGCGTCTCACCACAAACGCAGGTGAGAGCATAACCATTCTGAGAACAGTGTGTCTCCCTAACTGCAAAGTGGAATTTGTTTAATGATGTGTGGTACAGGACAAAAAGACTTGAATCCCAACCAATTGTTTTGAAAATTACACTATTTCTAGTTAGTGATTAGATATTCTAATTATAAACACTGTGTACTGTTATGTGTGGTGTTTGAGTTTTCTTATTCAATCACCAAAGTAGAGCATTTAGAATGGGATTTTAATCCCTACAAGAGTGCTCCAGTAAGAATTGATATGCCACAGTGGACCAGGGCATCAAAACTACGTTAAAGGTGCTATGAAAAGAAATACATAATGAAAAAAGCCAACCCAAACCAGACTACTTTAATATGTAGCTAATACCTCCATCACAAAGTAGCACACAGTTGGGTGTCACTTGGGGTTTACTGGGGGTGCTTGTCCACTGGCTATGTAATGCACAAGCTTATGGTAACAGGATTTTACTGTTTGTTTTCTTTTGTTGGAGAGAATTTCAGGTTTAATAAGGGCAGTGTCATGCGACCAAGTGGTGATTTGGTACCTTTAGACAAATAGGTGTGCTTCAGAATCCTTTGGAATATCCCATCCCATCCCATCCCATTTAGCATGTTGGCTGTCCCCTGCATCTGCGCAGCAAAGCAGTACTGGGTCAGTTAAGTCTGTGTTCTAGGGTGAGCCACATCAGCATTTCACTGGCATTAACACATATTAGCATGAAGGTTTTAAAACATTCATGTCATATGTAATGTCTTGGTAATAGAATTTCCTTCTGGTGGAATATTGCTGGTATGTTTATTAGTGAAATGCTATTTTCACCTCTGGATATACACACCTGTCAGAATAAGTAATACAGGATATGTAATTAGAAAATGTAACTTTGCAGTGTGCTGAGAGGCAGAGTATCTCGTACTGCTGTGAAATGAAAATATTATAAATATCAAAGAAACAGAATCTAGTTGAACATAAGTGCTGCCTATATTTAAGAAAGTGTGTTCTAAAAAACTCAAGTCAGTGCAATGATGTCTTCTTTAGCAAAGAAGTTCTTGTTTACAGGTGTTTCAATATGCTGATGAAAGGTGTGTTGCACAGAAACCCAACTCCTTACCATAATTCTGTTTGTTGTTCTCCTTTTACCTTGTACTTTCTTGTTTTCAGAACACTACCTTAGACTGTAAATTAACAGCAGCAGGAGCTGGAGATAAAAACTTTGACAAAAGCCCCACCAAAACAAGGCAGCCTCGAAAGGTGGATCTGCGGGCTCGGTACTGGGCATTTCTCTTTGACAATCTCCGGCGTGCAGTTGATGAAATCTATGTCACATGTGAATCAGATCAGAGTGTGGTGGAATGCAAGGTAAGGCTCCAGCTGTTCTTTGCCTATCTGGCTTCTGTCTGGCTTTTTTTATATTTTACCTAAAAGGTAAATGAGGAATTAGAGCTTCAGAAACATGTTACTTTTTCATTTGTATTTTGTGAAGGCTTTTAAATAGGAAAGCTGAGGGCATATGTACTCGTATTTTAGAGAATGCTTTCATTTTGAGCAGGGACTAATTTTTGAAGTGTATAAAAACCAAAAAGTTGTACATGAAAATATTAGAGCTCAGTTTTTGCTGAAATGAGATTTCGTTTTTTGAGCTCTGATTTTGTGACTTTTCTGACTAAACACTGGTTATTTACTTTGCCTGGTAATGTCCTTTACTGTAGGTGGCACTGTTGCAGTTCAGCCTTTTTCACGTTCATTTGCTTCCTGTTAAGTGGCTTAATTACACACTGCTCCCTTTCTGCAGTGATAGTTATCACTCTTCTCATTCTCCCTTTGTTAAGAAAGTGATTGGTGGTCGAGTGTAAGCAATGTCTGGTTGGTATGTCACTGTAAGACACTTCCCAGTTTCAAATAACCTGGGTTTGTAATAGCTTGTGCATCTGGTTCACATTTTATTGTGATTTTCTAGTAGATCTGTAGAAATACCCTTGTCATTTAATAAAAATCACTCATGCTTTGGAAATGGAATTTATCGCAAGCATTAAGAGAAGTCAGAATACATTAGAAAAGAAATGTTAAAGATATGACTTTGTTTTCATATTAAACATGGCTGAAAACTCAACACATTCTGGAAATGATTATCTAATCACTGTAAAAAAATTCATACATCAGTTTAAGTAAACTTTTTTATTCTATGCATCTCATTCTCTGCTGTAATCAGACACGGCCAAATTGCCTTTGAGATTAGCGTACAAATACGTTTCATTGGAAGCAGCTTTGAGAACTGAACAGTAGCTCAGAGGCTTCCAGATTGCTGGTTGGCCTAACACAATTTAACATTTTGGTACTGAACTGTCTTCCTGCTCAGGAAACATCTCTCTAGAATTTTTTGGTTTAAGAAAGCCAGCCAGCCTTGCATTGTAATTAGCATTTTAAACTTTTGTGACTGAAAGATCAGAAGCATATTTGTATCATTATCGCATATTTTGAGGGTTAGATATCGTTCAGCATTTTAATTGGGCTACTTGATCTGCTTTTGGAGGGGGGGTACTATGTAGCCCAAGTGAAAAGTCTTCATTTTAGCAGACTCTTGACAACGATGTATTTATCTGTGCAGATCAGGTTACTTGTTTGCAAAACACAAGTGAAAAAAACCAAAAATGAGCAAACAGGGCAGTCCAGTGTCAAGTGTTGTGAAACTTCTGCAAAGTTCATGTTACTCTTCCCTTTTAAAAGATCTTTTTTCTCAGCACAAAAGTGTGCCTTACCTGAGCAGCTGGAATATGTGTTTGTGCTGTGGTCCTTTGTCTGTGGGATTTTCTTTTACAGGTTACTGTTAAAAGATGATTATTCTTTTGATGAATTACTATCATGTCTGTTAATTAAGATATGAAGTGTAAAACTGTTTAGTCTTGTAAATTATATTTACTACTAATGTCTCTCTTCTGTAAACTCTATTGTTTGTCCTTATTTATGGTGATTTTGACATAGCCCAGTTTCTACCATTTTGACTGCTGGACATAGGGAAATAATAATAAATAAGAAACGAAAATGGTCCCACTGCTAACCTTCTCTTCATTTTTTTTTAAGTGGTATTTTGAAAAATCCTTTCAATTAGGATAAATTGACGTTATCAAAAACTTCCTTAATTTTGACTTTTTAAACTTCTGCCTTGGTCAAGTGGGCATGTGCTGTTCCATGTAAACATTTAAGTTGCATAAAGGTTGTGTTATAAGAAGACTCGTGTAAAAATGAAAATTGACAACTTCTGGCATTTTGAACCTTCTGCTTAACCTGGTATAAAATGTTAGTTCAGGTTTTTTTGGTATTTTGTGCCTTTTGCTCTCCCGTATCCTTACAAGTTGTTATAGTTTTATCGATTGCATTGTCACTGAAGATGTTTGATGCTCCCAAATGAGAAAGGGCTCTGGTGGCTCTTTGTGGTTGAAACTGCAGACAGAAGGGTTGTGGTGAGGATCCAAACAGTGGGAATGTGTGTAAGCAGATCAGTGCTTGTGTATATTTTCTCTCAGCTTTGGGCTCTGCTGAAGTTGGTATCTGCTATTGATTTGGAATTGAGAACTCTCAAATCATGTATGTAGATATATAGATAGGGCTTGGATGCTTTGTATGTAAAGGCATAATGAGCATGGTTGAATTATTTCTGAAATAAATGAAGAGTTCTCCAGTCTAAGCATAATCTTACTGTACATAAATTAGTTTGTGCAATAGTGATAAAAGATTAGATATATCCTAGTAGGTTTGGCTGTAACCTTCAACATTTGAAAATGCAAATTGTATGGATATTCTATATATTAGCTAGGTTTCTGTGTGTCTAACATTTATATGAATATTTTACCTACTGTTTTCTAGGTTGAGGTGGCAAGTGTAGGCAGAGCAGAAATAGTAATGCCTTTAAATCTCTTGCTGTATGATAAGAGGAATTAAGAGCAAAAGTTTTGTAGAGGGATGGAGGCAGATTCTGTTGTTAATGCAACAGATGTCTTCAGCTGCTATTCTTCCATGGTGTTTTCAGGTGTCTCAGTAACTGAATTTGTGTTTATATATGTGTGTGTATGTATATATAAAAAAGAAACACTGCACACTTATGTAAATCCTTTATTGATAGAGTTTGAGCAACTGGATTCAACAACTAATGATACAGTAAGTATAGAAGAATATCAAACTACCTTTAATTTAATTTGGGATTTTTTTTTTCTTCTAGGATGAGTTGCCAGCTTCAGCTGTTCTTTTCCTTTCAAAAAAGCTGAATTTTATCATGTAAAAATTTTGTTCTATTTTATTTTTACATTGCTGTTTAGCATTACCTAAAGCTTGTACAATCTCTTGTCTTTTCACCTAATGTTAGTTACTGGTGTATTTCTGGAAGGTTTTGGCCAGGGTAGATTCTGTCTTGTTTCTAAAGCTTACGGATGGATTCTTACATCAGTCTGGTTCAGTGAAAACAGTTTAATTTTGCTTGAGATTCTTATTCCCTCTTATGAAGTGGAAAATTCAGCAGTGAAGTTCTGTTCTGCTTCTCACAGACAGCACAAGGTGAAGAGGTGGGTAAAGACTTTCACTTAAAAATGAACTTAGACATGTTGCACGATGCTCCTCTGCAAAAGAATCAACTGAATCAACTTAAGTTAAGGCCTTTCAGTTGGGGGATGTCTGTGAGAGAGTTTGAGTTGATTGAGGCTTCCCAGAAGCAGAGAGGAGCCTCTCCGAGGGCTGCTTTTGGGCCTGGCCGTCAATTTCTACTGATTTCACTCTTTCTGTGCAGACTGAGACCCCTGCTCATGCAGTTGATCCATCGCTGGCATTTAGGACAGCCAGTTCCACAGCTGGAGTATGGCAGAAGCGTCCAAGGCTGCAGCTTAGCACTGACTCACAAAAATACACCTTCTAGTTCTGAATTTGGGGATATTTACTTAGAGTATGGTTTTATGTTCCTAAATAAATAATCTGTGGCTGTATTGTGGCAGTCCATGCTCAGTGAAAATCTCTGTGAGCATTCCCACTGCCTCTTTTTGGACATTTACTTTTTCATTGTTGTCATCTTCCGCAGATGAGTCATCAGAGAAGGACAGGAAAATGGGTTCATGATCAAGCATTCAGTCTTAACAGCTAAAGATGAGGTCTTTCAAAATGGTGATCTATTCTGAAAAGCCAGCATGTCTTAGCTGGCAGTCTGGGTATCCCTGTTCCTGCCATATATATATATATGTTTAAATTTTGTGTGATTGAGTCTCTGCACATGCCACTGCATTAATTCTTATGGAGAAATTTTCCTTTGGTAATGGTTATGGGTCCTTTGGAGCACATCCTTGTCAGGTAGCGGATTGTGGCTGTCATGATGTAGGTGAATTAATGAGGAGCAACTGAGGCCAGATATGGTGAATTTAACACTTGGATCTAGGAGACCATGTGCTTTCTTAAAATATTATTTGCCATGTACTGAAGTTGATATGAGGAGAGTCCTTTGTCTAGAGGAGCTGCTTCCTTTCATCCTTTCCCAAAGCTTTGACAATCATATTGGTTGAACCAACCCCAGAGCTGGCTTTAATTATCTGTAATTCAACTGTATGAAAAGGCTACAAGGAATTTTTTGAAGCAATTTTACTTTGTCAAATTACTGAAACACAGTTAAACTTCAGAACATACATTTAAAAAAAGAAAGAAGGAACTTAAATTGTGTGCTAAAAGCATGCTCCAGTACAAAAAAAAAAAAAGGAGTTTATTTTGGTAAATACATAAACTAAAATATTCATTACAGATACTGAAACAGGATAAAGTAGGCATGGTTTGTAAAACAGAATCCATATTTCTAGCTTGGCCAATAAGCTAAAGTACAGATGTGGTGACTGAGTTAATTTCTCTGATGGATGTGCTACTGTTTTGGGTTGTAGTAACTTTAAAACCCTACAGTCTTCCATACCTCCCTGTTTGCCGCTTCCTTGTTTGAGGATGGGAGAATAAATGCATGAAACGACATTTCAAAGTGGTTAAGGGATTTCTAAAGTGCACTTCTGTTCTGAAGGATTACAATGGGCCTATCTAGGACCCAAGTCCTGAGTGAGGATTGTTCTCATGTAGCTACTCTTGAAGGTCTTAGTTGATTACAAAGTAATTAATAGGATCACCCAGTTGAAGAGACTAGAAGTCCAACTTTGAGATAAATACATGGCAACCAGAGTAATGAGTGAAAGCTGGAGAAAAGAAGGAAAGGAAAAAAAAGAGACATGCAGAACTGTTGATGAGAGAATTGACAAGAACAGAGAGGAGAAGGTAACGGGAGCTGTATTGTGACTGGTTTGAGTTTCATATCATGGATTTTCTTTGACAGGTTGTTTTTTAGCAGTATTGCTTTCTTACTTAGTTCGAACGGTCTCTTTAAGAATCGTATGGGATAGGTGTGACCTTGAGAAATAATGAGATATAAAATTGTTCTGACTGTAGTCCAGCCGCAGTCTGGCCCATAAAGGTTCCTTTTTGTCAGCAGCTTCTCGAGTGGTGCAGGTTTGGCCTGGCTCAGCAGCACGGGGTATCGGAGCTCCCGGCGGTGCCGTAGGTGAGCGGCAGAGCGGGATCGATGCCGGGGGCGCGGAGCCCCGCCGGGATTGTGTGTCAGAGGACAAAGGGATGGCGCCGCCCGGCCTGCTCTGCGCGCCGGCCCCAGAGTCCATTACAAACCAATCGAAGCCGTTGCAGCCAATTGGGGAACTAATTGGTAATTTTAGCTGGACATCTATATGGAGTTATCTGCATGCCTGCAACGGCGCTTTCAGAGCCACTTTTGTTCTGCTCCATCCTGCTTGACAAAATGGCCCTCATAGCTTTAGGGAGAGAGATGTGCATCAGTGAGTATGGGGCCGCTCCAGCTGCTTGTCTTGTTTGTATTCCCTTGTTCATAAAACATGGCTCGGGTTACAGCTGCATGGGTCTGCTCTGATCATTTCTGATAATGTGGAGCTAAACATTCCTTAAAATAGGTTAAGCCATTTATTGCGGTTTTTTTCCTGTGCCAGCTAACTTCAGAAATATAACTCGTATTCACATTAATTCTTCTTTTTTTTTTTTGTGAGGAGTATGTAAGTGGCTGACTTGAAAAGTAAATGATTCAGAATTAAATTTTGCTTTCTATGCTCTCATTGTTAGTAACAGTCAGCACAACTTAGTATGGGCTAACCTAAATGGACGTGAATTGGATTAGAAAGCTGAAATTTTATTAGTGAAACAAAAAAAGAACTGGCTGAAACACTTGACTTGTTCATTTCTTGTAGCAGACTTTACTTAAGAATTATTTTGGTGCTGTAAACCTTACAACTGCTTTGTAAGAAAGATTTCTGTTAGCTTTTTTGGGGAATATTTCACAGCAAAGAACAACTTTTGCATCAGCAGTATGATTCTGTTTGATTTCCCTGGTGTCTGACTTTGTTGTGACTTTTCCTTTACAGCAACCAGCATATGCTCTGTATGTGCCATAAAGAGTAGTTAAAAGGACACTTACGTCAAAACTGAAGCTGAATTTCGAAGTTAGGGTTAAACAAAATGAATATCAATCAGTATGATTTTATAGGAAAGAGCATTTTGCATGCATTAGAGGTCCTTTTTCTATTAAAAGGACAATTAAAGTTGTATGGGACGTGATGTTACAAAAACATGCATTAGTTACCTGGACTGTAGGAGAGTGTTTGTAATATTTTTGCTGTCAAAGGTTTTACTGTTAAAATTTGTAGTTATGCACTTAAGGACCAATACCTTCTCATTTGTAATTGTTCCCAAAATTTCTAAGTAGTAGTTATTTGCTTTGAGCAGAATATTTATCCAATACCGGCAGGACTGACTTTGGCATAGTAAAGAACTTGTGAAACAGCAACATTTTGTCATTAGTGTTTTTCCTTATACCACAAAACTATGTCTGTACTTTACATTCTGCATGTGAAGCTCATTTAAGTTTCATAGAATTCAAGCTTCCTTCATGGATTTTTATTATTTTCAGCACATTGTCATGACAGAGTACAGGACACATTTTTCTTGTCTCAGAAAGAGTAGTTATGAAAGCTGCTCTTTCTGACTAACATGAGCTCAAACTCTCTCCCTTAGGCATCAATGTGCTTTGTTGGTGATCAGCTTTGCTGAGGAGGTGCCTTATGTCTGTGTGTGTTTTGTCATGTTCAGTCAATGATTTTTGAGTTTATATGTGGAATACAGGTGATTTCCTACCTTGCTGCATGATAAAGAATTGCTCCTTTCCCTACCAGTAGCAGTAGATAACTGTAGTTTGCTCAGGGAACACAACTGAGAGTTCCATTATATTGTGTTTTGCCCTGCTTTGCAGTGAAAAAATGCTGCCATTATCTGAGTAAAGGCAACTTACTTTGAATTTTTCATTGTTTCTGCTTGTAATCTGACCTTACTATAGGTACTACATCTGTACATTTGTGCCAGCTGGATATCAGTAGGCCCAGTCAATGCTTTCTCGTAGTTAAGGATATTTTAATCAGAAGCAAGTCTCTTCAGCCACTGCCATTTTGTCTATGACTTTCTTCCTGATGTAGTGTGAAGTTAATTTATATGTCCTTTTGCAACAGTTAATTTTATTTGTTAGAGGCCAAAATGTAGTTCCAGATTCAAACTACTTCATTAAGATTTTGCCTATCCTGAGTAAATGTCCAGCATGCCCACATCATTTTTGACAGTATCTGTTTAATCCTACCCAGGTTCTGATGCTGTTGCCTTTGTGTAGTTTTGTATACATTCGTATCACAAACAGATTAATTGTGACATTATTAGTCTTTCACAGACCTGTTAGGTTTTATATGGTTTTGCTTACTTGATGATGTATGTCTAGCATATTTTAAAAGATAACTGACCAAAAAAAAGCATAAATAATGAAACAAGTATCCTTATGTGTGTTAAGAATTATTTTCTTGGGAGTGTTGCCATTTCATCCTTACACATTGATGCTCACACAGATCTTGGAAAATGTGCACCTTTTTTTTTTAGGATAAATGTTTTAATGATTGTTCACATAAAAATCTTAATTATCTGGGCCTTCTTGTTTTCAGGGATTGTGTTGGGTTTATTTTTAATGAGAAAGCTACAGAACAGTAAATGTCCTTCTTTCTTTTCAGTTTCTTTATTGGGGTGGGGGATTGTTTTTTAAGTCGGAAGATTGATGTGATGGTTGCTTTTCAGGAAGTCCTGATGATGCTCGATAACTATGTAAGGGACTTCAAAGCATTGATTGATTGGATACAGCTACAGGAGAAGCTGGAAAAAGCTGATGCTCAAAGCAGGTAATTAGATTTATATTTTTTTTAATCTACAGAGAGAGTAAAGTTCACAGTAAACTTCATTTTCTAGCAGAGATTCAGAAAATAGAACCAATTTTCCTTTTCAACAAAATGGCTGTGAGGACATTTTATGTGCATTGTCACTGTCACTTAGAACTAGAGGATATTTCCAGTCCTACCTTGATCCTTTCCTTTTAAATGGTTGGTGTGATGCTTTGTTCTACACTGGAATTTGAAATAAACATTGTAGTCTTGAGAAGAGGCATTATTTTTGATATGGGTCTGGCTGGTAGGGTTTGGAGTTGGTGTAGAAACAATTGCTATGATCAATGATTAAATTCAGCAGGATTCATTAACACTTTGAGCGTTTGTCAGTTCTGGTTTTGTTTTAAGGTGATAGAGGAAGAGTTATTGTGAATTGTATTTTTAAGCTTTTCTTTCCTGGATTTGCAGACCTACTTCACTGGCCTGGGAAGTAAAGAAAATGTCTCCAGGACGCCATGTGATCCCAAGTCCATCCACAGATAGGATTAGTGTGACATCAAATGCTCGAAGGAGTTTAAATTTTGGGTATGAAACCAGTTAAGAAGTTTATTGAAGCTAAAATAAAGATTCATTTGAAGCAAAGTTCACAAAAGCACTATTTTTCTATAGTAACCAATGTATTGTTTTGCTGTTTAGTAAATCATATAAGCAATTACTTGCATTCATAAAAGAAAAGCCTATGATCTGTAAAGGAAAATCCTGTAAAGGACTTACTTTTTCCTTACTTTGTAATATATTTAATTACTGGTCATTAGAAAGACCTGAAAATAAAATACTGTTAGAGTATTTCATGTTATCTGTTTAGTACTCCCTTCTCTCTACAAAACAAAGGTCAAAATGTCTCTAACTAGCATTTTAAAATTGCCAATGTGTGCAATGTGAATGGCCAGCTGAGCATGCAGAAGTAAATACAGGTCAAAAAGAGTGAATGTAAAGTGAGATTATGATGATTCTGATGTGTGCCAAAACTGATACTAGTTAAAATGTAGAGTATGTTATATACTGCAGTAAAGCATCTTGTACTTGTTGAAATGAAAGTATTTGAAAGCAGTTCAACAAAAATGTGCCTAAATTTAGAGCAACACTGTCTAGTCCTGTCTCAGTCTGGAGAGCACGAATGTGTCCAGTTGAAATCTTTCTCAGTGTGTGTGCTGTAGTTCCTTCAGGTTTGTTGGGATCTAGGGAACACACTGCCCAGTTTCCTAAGTGGTTACAGTGTCCTCAGCCGAGATGTAATACTGGACTGTTTGGGCAGCACTTCTGAGTATTGAGCTCTCTGAAATTTTGCATATCAAATATTTCTACAAAAATACTGCAAAGTCTGTTTGGTGTAGGCCCTGTGTAGGGGTATCTATTGATACCTACCTGACAGCATCTGAGGGGTGTCTGCTTAAATGCCTGGTGGTAGGGAGAAAATATGCACAAGCATTCAAGTGAAACATTTGAATCTGGTGGAAATCAATGCGCTTTTATTTTTATTAGAACATAACAGCTCAGCATGATTAGTCTTTTAGCTAAGCCTTATATTTTTTTGCATGTAATTACATGTTGTATTGCTGCTGGAGCTGTTTTATTCGCAATCACAGGGACATGATGAGCAACTGTGTGTGTTAGAGCAGGGAATAACAAGATGGGTTTTCCATCCTTCACACTTGTAAACTGTTTTCTTCTGTCTTGGTCCACTTGTGTGTCTCAAAGCGAGGCAACGCCAGAGAGCTGCAGTATTTTGTGTATGAGAGAGAGAATAGGATAGAAAATAAGGGTTGAGACATACTTGGTACTACGGAAACTTTTGGCAGAATGCTAGGAGTTACTAGGAAATGAATATGGAATAGTAGAGAAGGTAGTGGTGCACCACTGTAGAAATTCATGGTTCATACCTCTAGTCATCTTCATATCTTCCCCAAAGCAGTATAGAAAAAGTAGGAAAAGTAGAGAAACTACAAACAGGAACAATCAGAGGTATCCACCAGCATTGATGCAAATAGAAAAGAACTTGGAGAAGAGATAACAAGAAGGGTATGATAAAAATAAATAAAATAAATAAATAAAATAAATAAAATCACTTACGTGGAAGATGAATAGGGAAAACTGTTCATTATTTTTAATGAAAATGAGTTGGGAGTGCTAAATGATCAAACGCCAGGCTTAAAGTGACAGGAGTATTTTTCAAGACTTAGTATGCAGAATTTGTTATTATGTGTTTCTTTGGTTGCCAAAACCATGAATTCCTTAAGAAATTAGTATCATAAAGATTAAATTCATCTTGTTTATTAAAAACAAAGATTTGTTGAGTAAATTACAAGAACTTTCCAGTATAAATTGCTGCAACCTGGAGAGTTTGCCAGAGGAGAAGTAAGTAGTTCTGTACAGCACCATTCTGATAGTCTCTGACAGACTCTGATAAAGCTTTCTAACAAACTGTTCTGTTACTTGATCAGACACTAAAAAGAGCTGTGACTTTCATTTAGGAACTCTGCAGTGACAATTTCTGCAACACGCCTGGCTCCTTCTGGTGTAAGTTGGGCTGATAAGGTAAAAGCCAACCATGGAACTAAAGCTGCCAATCCTGAGCTGGCAACAGCACAAGCCTGTCTGGCACCTCCGGCACAGAAGTCACTGCGGAAAAATGGCAAGTCCCTTTCAGTGGCTTAAGTTATTTTCACAAACTCTGTGGTATAAAGTAAATTCAGAATGTGATGACCTAAGTTCTAAGCAAAATTAAACCTAGTTTTGTGAAATACAATGTTAAAGTATAGAGATAAAAGATTAATGCAGCCATACATTGCAGTAGTTAAGTTTGAGACAGAAGTGTGTTTTCATGTTTTTCATGTGTAGGTAACATTCTGCTGTATTTTCACTAACTAGAATTTGATCTGTTAAAATACCAGTTTATAACACCCCAAGAAACAAAAGGTCTTTGGTCACAAACTGCCGATCTAACTGGTTGCAAGTTGGGATGGCTTAACAATATAAAGACTAATGCATGCCCGGGAATCTGTGAAGAGCTCAAGATAGTTTTATATGTCCAGGGAGAACATGCTATTAGAACTGTGCTGAAGTAACAACTGATGTTTTTTCCTTGCAAGACAAGAGTTACCACGTTTGGTTATGAATTGTTTCTCTAAAGATGCTCCTTGGAGAATCCTTGATGCAGTATCTTTTGTTCTAGAAGAGATTGGTTTTGTTGCAGACATAAAAAACTACCATTTGGGTTATAAGATTGGTTTCTTTGGACTGGATCCCTGAGATTATCTTCAGAGATGCTCTTTTTTTTTCTTTATTTTCTTCATGTGTGGTCCCAGATGACTTTCTGCAAAACCAGCAGGCAGAATGTAGAAATGGATATTCTGAAAGAAAATGAAAAGTGTTGCTGTTTTTTTTTTCCAATAAGAAAAGTTTCAGGAAGTGCATGTATCAATTTAAGATAGTTGTATGTTCAACCTAGGAGTAGTAGAAGTTATGTAATAGTGACTTGCAGACTTGTGGCATATTATGGAGGTAAAATACCTTGTCCAGGGGTCTTGCAGTGTAACATGAATGAGTTCAGTAGTGGATTCCTCTGCTCAGAGCAGAGCCATCAAACCCATACTCTAAAGATGGTGGTTGGAATGGGATTGATGGCTACTGCTTACATGAGGAAGTAGTTTGCTGTGTACAGTTGCAGTGAGCTGCTTGGAGAGCAGGAGCTGTTTGGCTGAGTTTTCAGCACTATAATTGATTGAATTGATTAATTGAAGTAATTCCACTTTTAATATATGCCAGTAGTTGAAGTTACTGATAACAGAAGCTTTTTCTTGTGATTATCGCTCATATTAGAGTCACAGGCTCCAAGCTGTTGCTAAAGTACCTTTGTTAGGTGTTCTTGTGCATATGGAGAATGTTATTAGCTACACAGGGAATAAAGTGATCTGTATTTCAATATGGATAACATATTTTAAGAGGCTAGGAGGAAAACAAAAGACTTTATCCTTATGTTACTTTCAGAGGCTTTTAGAGGGCTGAAGAAATCAGTGTTGTGCTTTTATTGAATGTTACTTGCAGCTGATGAGCTCCAAAAAGAGAAGCCTCTTAGGTCCTGTAGTACTGGCCTGCAAGTGTTCAGTAATCTTCAAGTCAAATGTACTATGCAATCCAGACTTGAAACATTTAATTTTAAGAAATAACAGTTATTCCTGCTAGGCTTTGTTTATCCTTAAGAATCTCTAATTGCTGACATTGAGCATTGGAGTATTTCAGTGATTCTCTCGTGGCTGAACTGTTACGTTTTTAACAAATCGAGTTCTCTGTAGAAGCATGTTGTCCTTTGTGTGGGAGGTGGAATCGCTTTGGTAAGATCCGGTTATCCTCACTGATGAAAGCACAAGAAAATCTGTGAAGTTTATGTGAAGGGAGCCACAGAGGCCCTTCACATGCATTATTGGAGCAGCTCTGAGGCTCGTGTGTCATCTGCTCTGCCCCTTCCCCAGCTAATGCACTCCCAGCTGTTTGGTGCATGTGGGCCTTGGGGAAAGGATTCCCCCTGCCCCCTGTAATGCTCCCTTGCCCACCCAAAGCCCAGCTGGGGCTTACAGCCACAGGATTTCCCCAAACACTTTTTTTCTCCAGTGATTTCCAACAGCATTATCATTAGGCCTCACAATGATTTTGTGATGTGGATGAGTATGATACTGTATCTGTTTCATGGTTGATGCAATTTCCAAATTTAACAAAATAAGCCCTTAGGGAGAGAGAAAATGCATTATTTTTCCATATAGTTCTTTAATCTTTCCTTTTCTGGAATCATAATTAAATGAGAGTAAATCATCTTATCTCATTTCCCTCATTAAACTTACTGTTACCCTCAATATTTTAATGAATTTTTTAAAATTGTCTTTCATGCTTGAGTGTTTTTTACAACATGAAGCGTAGTTTGTTCTTACTATCTGAGCAGTTTCATGGGTCATGAATTCCCTGGTGCCTGTGGTAAAAAGTGAGAGGGGTTATACGAGTTTAGAGTGTGTATTAGAAATGGAAGTAGGTGCTTACAGTTAAAATAATTGTTATTACAGAATTTAAGACACTCTAGAACATATGAACTTCTCAGAAACACTAAATTTTTTTCTGTTGCCATACTTGAAATCTGGTTGATTTTTATTGTTATTACTATTATTATCATTATAATCTTTCCTGTATTAATTGCTCACATCCATAGTTGTGAATAGATGTTCTCTGTAATGCAGCTAAGACTGGAAACTTTGCAGGATGTACAATCCTCTAAAGTAGCTGTTCTGGTTTGGGCTCAGATGGAACTGAAGTTTAGTAATGTGGGGGTTTGGGCAGGATATTACTGGCAAGTGAATTTTTTTAGAAGGGCCATGCATCTCCTGAGGTAGAACCCCCAGGAGTTTGCACATAGTTGCCTGGATTTCTGTTAGTAGTGTTTCCAGTGAGGCTCCTTAGCCAGTTCTTCCAGATGGAGCAACTTCCCAGGAGCCTGGTGGCTGTGAGGGCCCTGAGATAACAGATGGCTTGTCACTTCCATGTAACACAAGCACAGGCAGGGACAGCCAGGTTCATGTGAAACTAGAGAATGATCAGGGTAGTCAAATGAATTATTCATTTGCAAAGCTCTGGGGGTAATCAAAGCCGGCATGTGATACGTAGCCTGTGGAGATGGCTGCTGGGCTATAAGAATTCCAGACTTAGGGAATAAGTGTGGAGGAAGATTGGTGCCTTACTGAGTATTAACTTTGTCTCTCATTAGATGTGATCTAGTGTAATAAACGTATTAGCTTTGCAAGCTCTTAGTTAAAAACATGCCTGGAAATGACTGAATACTAAACTGATTGGTGAATTGAAATGAACAAGTATCTTCTGGTGCACTGCTAATTGTCAGATGGCATCACACTGTTAAATTGACTCCAGGTAGTTCAGGAGTCTGAATACATATATGCATTAAAAACTGTCTTGTGTTTAAAGAAGTCACCAAACAATATTCTTTCAAATGCAGATATTTCTGGGCTATTAAAATGCTTGGTTGAGTCTTGGGTAATAAATATGAATCTGACAGTGAAAAAATGCAAATTAAAAATGGAACATGAATGGCTTTTATGAAAAGATTCATTTTTACTTTAGTAAGTGTGATTATGGTTCCGCTATGCTCTGAATAATTTATTCTAATTAAGTCTGTCATTGTAGACTACTAAGCAATATGTCACAAGGCAAAGAATCAACAGGCAAGAATATTCTTTTTTGGTAGAATAAACTTTAGTAGATATTAGTAAAAGGTATTAGTACTATTATTGAGATACATATATATGATTAATATCTCTTATTACCTAGAGGTTAGTAAAATTATGTTTAGGTAGTAGATACTACAAAACGGTCTCTTCTGCTCCTTTTAATGTAGAAAAGATGTTTTTATGTAGAAGGTGACTTCAATTTTCAGAACAAATAGAAGTGAAGCGTTTCAATAATTTTGTTTTGCAAATGACAAGCAAAAGGAATTGCAATCCAGAAGTTGCTGCAGTACAGCAGTGGTGGTTCTTTGGTTGATATTAGCAGCTCTTCTGAACAATCTCTGGTGTCTGTTACTTGCCAGCAAAATTTCTTGGCCAGATTTTGGCCTAAGCCAGATACAGCAAAGTCTTTGTGGTCCCATCAGTTACTAAGGTTGGTGGGATGGGAGCAGCTGTGCTCCTTAAAGGGCCTGAGCAGTCCTTGTCCCACAGGATGCAGAGCCAGATGCTGTGAGCTTTCTGCTGTAAATCTGGTTGTGATTCCTGGGGAATTAAACCCTGTTCCCTGGAGAACCGCTGGAGTTAAGATTGTCTCTGAGAGGGCAATAACATGTTCCCATCACTAGCTCCTGTAGGTAATGATATTTTTTCTAGATGAAGATGAAGAAATGAAAAGAAGGCCAGTGTTGCCTACAGGGTCAGATGGAAAGTCTGTGGCAAAGGAAAAAATGCAATTGGTGTGGTTTTGACTGCCCATCTCTGGTTGGTGGGACTCTGAAATGTATGCAAATGCACATAAGGGGAAGGAACACAGAAAGGCTTTTTGCAGACTCTGGTACCAGCAGTGATCTGAGGAGATCAGCCATGTTCATTCACAGAGGTTTGGAAATTTTATTTACTTTAAAATACACAGCAATTTTTCTAGAGTGAAACAATAAAATACCAATAGTATTACTATTACTCAATTACTAATTACTCAATAGTAAAATACCATATAATCTTTTTGCATCTGTCATTACCATTATTATTAAGGTTTGTGAACAGTTATATAGTTATGTACAAACAGCTGTTGCATGAGCTGCTCAGTGAAGATAAATTCCAGTACAGTCCTGTCAAATTCCCTGGTAACTTAGGATCTACACCAGCTGTTGGGCCAGGCTGCTGTGTTTCATCCTGAGATGTTAAAAGAACCCAATAGTTAAACCAGCAATGTTTGTAAAATGCTGGATGCCAAGGGCAGCAAAGGATGAAAGTGCCATTAGTTCTGGTTTTGGCTGATTTCCAGTTTACTGGTTACTGCTGCTGTTGAACATCAAGTCCACCTAACGACTGTTTAGTCCAGTTCATATGTTAAACCTTAATGTTTGAGCTCAAGCTCTGGTCTTTATGCCTGAGCTACATGACCATCTTTGTTGGTAAAAACTTTAAAAATACCCAGAGAATTAATTTTTTTTACAAGTTGTATTCTAGATTATTACCCTCTGTAAAACAGGCAATTTAGTGTTGGGGTTTTTTGCATCTCTACTCCTCCAGGTAAAAGTAATCTCCTACACCCTTCTCTTCCTTTCATGTGAACAATCTTAAAAGCAGCTTTTGCCAAAAGTATGTTGGACAGTATATACATAGTTAGTTCTTGAACTTTTTGCAAGAATTTTTGTTCAGCAAATAGACAGGCCTGAGCTTACCTTTCACACTTGTGAGCTGTACTGTCAGGCTTCAAATAATCACTTACAGTTGTTTCAAGGTACATGGAAAATGATGTGCTGTTATTAATTGCTGGCCACAAAAATGTTACATATGGAGAAGGGGTTCACCTTATAATCTGGAAATCTGGTCACACATAAGACCTGATGCTTCAGGCAGACAAATGTAGCTTCAAATGGTTTTCACGTATGTACCAATATCAGATATCAGAAATGTCGATTAGAAAGTCATATGTAACAGCTACATAGAAATCAAAGTAAATTGAAGAAAACTGCTTTTCTATTTTCTCCTTCAGTTTGCAGTCCCATTGTAGCAATGTTTTGCAATTTCCTGGAATCCAGGAGGAGCAATTTTCTAAAAGCTGACACCAATTAGTGTATTTTTGCTATCAGAGTGAAGCAAATAGAAAAAGAAGTAAACAAAACACTGGAAGAATAGTAAGCCACATTTCTGCTTTCCATGCTAAGTTGTGCAATTATGTCTGTACTTTCACAAAAGGCCTCTAACGTTACTGTTGCTGCAAAGAAGAGCAGGTGTGGTTGCTTTGTTGTGCTTTACTGTCTCATGAAATAGCAAGGAAAAAGGATGGCAAGCTTAAGTACATGTTGCCATTTCCCACACCTTTTTGTGTCTGAGTAGCTTCACTCTTTGCAGTAACAGAACATGTCCCATGAATAGAGTTGTCCAGTGTCTGTAATACCAAAAGCATTCCTTGAAGTAAAAAGCTTTGCTAAAGAATATTTCATTGATTTTTTTGGTATTGATTTTTAAAGAGAACATTTTTCTCCCACAACTTGTGTAATACTATAATAAAATAGTTGTGTCTAATGCTTCTATTTATAAGTCTTCCTTTCTGAGAATGGGGGGTGTTTTTTCATGTAGATCGAAAGGATGCAGAAGGCTGGGAAACAGTTCAGCGTGGAAGGCCCGTTCGATCTCGATCCACACCTTTGGCAACAAAAGCTCCTGTAGCTGCAGAATCAGTGAAGTCCAGAGGTGACAGTGACAAAGAAAATGTAATTTCACCACCAGCAGAAAACAAGCATGGGAGTTCAGTCACTGACAGTGCTGCATCCGAAAGCACAGAGCTGGTACACAAGGATCCTTTACATCAGTCTGAGGGTCCTCTAACTGAAAGGACTCAGGTCAGTACATAATTTGGAACCATTTTCTAACCTTAAATCTTGCAACTTGTTCTTCAGAGCATTTTCTAAGGGTGATGTTGTCTAGAGGTTTTATGAAATAACCAGATTGTAAAAGGCTTTTTAAATGATGGTTATTTCAGTTCCATTTATGGAAATGCATTAAGATGTTGGCACAAATTGGCTAATTAAAATGATGATGCCGTGAACAGCTTTTCCATGTTTTCCAAAAAGTCAGCAGTCAGCACATCTCATACATAGATTTCAGGTAGAAAGATCCAACTTTTGCAAGGTTATGAGCACCTGAAATAAGTGAAGTTATTTGCATCACTCTGTTATTGCCAGCTATTTCCTTAAAAACTGACTCTGACTTTAAAAATCAGTATGTTCCATTTTGTTAATTTTGCAAATGCCTCTTGTTAGTTCACAGCCTCGGAAGCCAATGGGAGCACTGGCACAGCACTGAAAGGGGATTCCTTAGAACCAGCTCCTGAGATGCCTCCAGTTCTCACCAGTACTGACTGCAGTTCAAAAACTCTGCAGATGA
Organism: Corvus hawaiiensis; assembly: GCF_020740725.1. Lineage (NCBI taxonomy): Eukaryota > Metazoa > Chordata > Aves > Passeriformes > Corvidae > Corvus > Corvus hawaiiensis. The sequence goes on along the minus strand of NC_063225.1, from coordinate 19,455,492 downwards.
ATGAAGCCTCCTCCTCCCAGAGCACTGACACTACAGACTGGCATCAAACAGAAAAAGCTAAATCTGAAACTGAAATGGATCCCTCAGATATTTCAAATGTGAGTGCTGCCAGATTGGTAAGAAATCTCATAAGATTTATGAGTGAATAATAAATCTAAGCCTTCATTTTCTCGGTCTGTGTTGCACAGTGTTTACTGTTAGCCTTATGTAAAAACTGTAAAAAAAAGTATGAGGTACTTACTGTAGGAAAAATAATGTTGCATAGATACTTTTCATGATAGAATTTAATTCCAGTAAAGTTTCTGAATTTAAAGTAGAAAGATATAAATGTGTTATTTGAAATAAAGACATCTGTGCTCTCATTACTTCTTTTAATAATGTCTGTGCTAATTTTTCATTTCCTTCCACTATCAGTCATTTTAACTCACACTCTCATTAAAGTCTTTCTTCAGTTTCGCTCATCATTCAAACTGGAAACACATGAGATATCAAAATTTTCTTAGAAACAAAGTCAGACCTCTGCTTTTTGAGACTCACTGAGCTGCTCTGCTGGGTCTTCCTTTACAGCCAGTTTGGAGGAATGCCATTCTTAAAGCAAAAAACATGAAGTCAGTATTCTGTTTTTATCTGGCTTCCCGAAAAGAGTGTCCTTTCCTGTCTGGAGAATTCTGCAGGTCTCAGGGTGTGTCTGCTTCACTGGGGTTCTCTTGAGTGGCGAGCTGCAGTAATGTTACATAAAATCCAGGTTATACTTTCAGGTGGTTTGTTTTGGTTTTGTTTTATCAGAAACTAGATTAAAATTCTGATTTGCAGAAGTTTTCCTGTGAATCACTTTCCCTTTAACTTTTGCAAACTGGAGTCCTTCCAGATAATTTTCAAGCCAAGTACCTGTTTGCTTTTAGAGCAGATTTCTAGCATCTCATCCACTAACATTGTTTCAGACAGTTATTAACAGTTCAGGATGCTGCCAGATTGGTGGGATCTGTGTCTCTTGGAAGCATTTTACTACTCCAGATCAGACAGCTTTAAATACCAATTTGTGTATTGTGGCACATTGTTCGGTAGCTGGAGTGGAAGTCAACTGGTTAATGCTGGACACTAGAGAAGGAAAAGAAAATCAACATATTCAGGCTTACATTTTTACCCCACTCTCTTGTCATTCATGTTGAAAGACAAGTACGGCCTGAGATTCCATTGTATTAACTATGGTGAAGTTTCCAGACACAGTTCATGCAGATAATTTCAATCTTTAAATGATACTTTGGAGCATGATTCCTTTTGTAGAGGTAACAGCATGCATGCACTCATGTCTCAGAGTATGCCTTGCTGAGTCCCTAAGGAGTAAGTATTTAAAACAGTAATTGCAGTCTTTGTGCTTTTAATGACAGTGTTTGTATAATAAGTTTTTGAATTATGTGAATAATTAATTTCATACATGTTTCATGTAGTTATTAAATGAGTTAATAGTTGCTAACACTTTTAGTGGGGTTTATATTTTCAGCTACCTTCACAAAATATATCAGTAAAAAAACTGTAAGTAAAGAGAAGTTGAATAAAATACTGTATAATTCATGTTAACTATGTGGAATCCTCTGTTTCATGCCTGCTACTGATTTTGGGTTTTTTTCTGGTGTCATGTTTCCTACAGTCCATGGCAGAAGTCCTTGCTAAGAAAGAAGAGTTAGCAGATCGCCTGGAGAAGGCAAATGAAGAAGCCATTGCCAGTGCTATTGCAGAGGAGGAGCAGTTAACCAGAGAGATTGAGGCAGAGGAAAACAATGACATTAATATTGAGACTGACAATGACAGTGACTTCTCTGTGAGTGTCCAGTTCATTTTACTGTACCCAAATTCAAGCTTTGTTGTCAGTGGAGTATGAATACAGAATTTGTTAGTGTTTGTTTTGGCATTACCATAACCCATTTTACAGATGAAATAGCATCATGTAATAATTATACCATACTGAGGTATATTTAGTCTTACTAAACTCAGGTACTTACTAAACTGAGTGGTACAGAGTCCTCTGATCATGGAGTCATTGTCCTGGTGCCTATTTCTGGGAGCAAAATAGGGCAAGCTGGGGCTTGTTAGGTTCATTGTAACCATGGAAGAGTAGTGAAGCAAAAGCGTTCATTTTTACTGTCAGAGCGGGAGCAGCATTTGTCTTTGGGGTGGTGAGTTCTGTTTGGAAGCATGGCTGAATATTGCTGAGTGGGCGCTGTTTAGTGTGTGTGCACACCTGTGAGTTAAGGTTTATGTTTTTACTGTCTGGTTCATTTTAAATTTCAGGCTAATATGGGCAATGGAAGCATATCCTTCTGTGGTTTGTCTATGGACTGGAATGATGTTTTGGCAGATTATGAAGGTAAATTTTCATCTTACTATGCTTGCATGGAAATGACAGCAAAAATTTAGAAAAATGTCCATTATGCTCATGGCCAGTTAAGGTTTCAGAAGTTTCCCCAACACATTCCAAGTTACATTATTTTCTATGTTGTTTCCTGAGGAAGGATGGATCTTGTGTTCAAACTAACTCTGTGTCTCTTTGTTCTTCAGCTCTCTTCCGCATCTCTGTGTTAGAATTTTACATTTTTTAAATCCAGTTTTATATTAACATCTGGATAAAAGTGTAATAAAATCATTAAGCATTAAAAAAGGAAAGGTATTAAAGATGCTTCAGTCTGTGTTTGCACCTAGGCCCAAGGAAACCCGTCTGAGAGACAACTAGAGAAACTAATCCTTATTATTTGTGTTTCTTGTAGAAAAGTGTGTTTAAATTATCCACACCTTTGTTTTTATCTGTACAGCTCGTGAGTCCTGGCGCCAGAGCAACTCCTGGGGAGACAGAGTGGAGGAAGAGCCTGCACGTCCCCCTGGCCACGGGATCCACATGCACGAGAAACTCTCGTCACCCTCACGCAAAAGGTGCTGGAGTTGTTGCCTGCCTGGATTGGCCAGGGAAAACAAGCAACCGAACTCATGGCTGCTTGAAACTGTTCATAAATCTACTCTGTTTTAGGCTGTGGGTGGAAAGTGCTACAGAAATCTCTCTGTACTTTTTCATGAGTAGGCTTGTGCTACATTGTCCACTAAATAAAGAAGTCTAGAAGAACAGTATTCACATTTACAGGAAATAATTGCCCTCCAGTGGCCTATTTGTTTTCTCTTACTGAAATGGCATAGAAATGTTTGCTACACTGGCAGTTAATATTGTCTAACTTGCTTTTGCTCTACTTTGGTTTTTATTGAAAGAACAATAGCAGAGTCCAAAAAGAAGCATGAGGAGAAACAAATGAAAGCTCAACAGCTGAGAGAAAAGTTACGTGAAGAAAAGACACTGAAGCTTCAGAAATTAATGGAGAGGGTAAGCTTTATGTGATATAAAGGCCTGTACTGCTGCCTTTCAGAAAAGGATTTTTTTCCACATAGTAGACATATTAGAGATTGAAACTAGTGGTGAAATGAAGTTTTCATCTACGTAGTTTTCACAGCTGACTTGTGCATCACAGCAATTAAAGCATTATTTCAAATCATGAACTTCTTTGAGTGGTTATAGTGGAAAATCTCAGATTCAGGGAAGGCATGACGAGACTAGAAATGTGTTGCATGTATCCAACAGAAATGGTAAAACTCACCAAACTGAAGCAGTATACTTTGGGTTAAACTTAAGGCAGGCTTTGTGTAGGGTATGAAAGTATTTTGTTACTGTGAAGAAAGCTTCAAGTATTAGAAAATCCTGAGGAAAATTCAGGCCCTGTTGTCAGATACCATTGTCAGTAATGAATTGGCTCATTCTGTATAGGAGAAAGATGTAAGGAAATGGAAAGAAGAATTGTTAGATCAAAGGCGCAGGATGATGGAGGAGAAGTTACTCCATGCAGAATTCAAACGTGAAGTGCAGCTGCAAGCAATTGTGAAAAAAGCACAAGAGGAAGAAGCTAAGGTAAGTGACTTTGTTTTCAAGAGGAACTATTTAACAGCTATGCCTTTATATATGTGGCACCTTAGAGTGCTCCTGAGCAGTTTGTGAAGGACAGTGCGGGTTAGGTACGAACACGTGTGAGCCATGAAGCAGATAAATGCTGATGTCTAAATGGTGCTGGTTTTTTCTAATATGACTTAAAATTAATTAGCTGTTACTAGATGTCATGGTGGGTTGGTGTGGAGGAAAAGATGGGTTGAAATAAAGAGCTGATAGTTATCTTGCTGCTTTTGTTCCTTACTGAGTGTGGCAGCACTTTTGATGATACCTAGTCCTCCTGGAAGGACTAGAAGATCTAATGATCAGTTCTCTGCTTTCCAGCATGTAGAAAGAGAAGTGGGGGGAGCTCATATTTCTTCTCTTTTGTTAAAAAACCATTCTAGATCCAGCATTCTGTGTCCTTAAACAGTAGTTGTGTTGCTGTGTTTTGTACCACTAATGTTGTTGAGCAGCTGGGAATAGACAGAGACCTGCAGTTAGCATGTGGCAGTTGTTCTAAATTAAGTATGTTTAGTGCTCTTTTGACTTAACACGTAATTCCATAAGGCAATCACTAGATGGATGCTTTCTGGTTTGCCTCTTTCATACTACTTAGATAAAACTTTTAATGGTTTAACCCCAGCCAGCAACTAAGCACCACACAACCACATGCTTATTCTGCCTCCTATCCCATGGGATGGTGGGAGAGAGTCAGAGGTGTAAAGGTGAGAAATCTCATGGGTTGATACAGAAACAGTTTAATAACTGGAAGGGAAAAAATCAGTTCTAAGAAAAAGAAAAATAACAGAGATAAATAATAAAGAAAGACAAGTGATGCAAAAGGAAACAATTGGCAGTCCCTGAGCAGTGGCCCCACACCAACCTCCCCCCAGTTTTGTTGCTGCACATGATGTCCTGTGGTCTCGAATATCCCTTTGGTCCCATTGCCTTGATATTGTGCAAGCCCTGCTCAAGAGTAACTAAAACACCCCTGTGTTATCAGCACTGTTGCCAGCACAAATCCAAAACATAGTCCCATACTAGCTACTACAGAGAGAGTTAACTCTATCCCAGCCAAAACCAGCATAACATAAATGAAGTATTTTATTTTAAAGACTGTTTTTCCCAAGTAAAGATACATGGATCTCCTTGAAACTGTTTCATTATATGATGAGCATGTATCCCAGCTGTGATTGATGCAGTTGTTCATTTGTGTTACTCAAGATAAGCACAACAAAACTGATTTTGCTTTTTTACTTAGTTGCTGTCTCTCTCGGATTAAAATGGTTTCTAGACTACCTAATTCAGTCTACCATACATTGATTACTATTCCATTACACCAATGTGACTTCTGTAATTATATTAGCTAAATCACACTTCCCATAGTTCCCCAGATAAGCAAATGTTTCAAATACTGTGTGTGTTTAAGTGTGTAGGATCTGCTGCCTCATGAGGTTCTTGTGTTCTGGAAATCAAGGTTAATTGGGCCAGAAGGCTTTAGAGAAATAGCTGATGGGTAGGATAGCTGCAGACCATGGTAACTGTTGCTGCCCAGTTGGTTATCTAAATTCCCAGTGCTTGCTTGTTTACTGACCTGTAAAATCCGTTCTGTAAATGGATTCTAGTCAGTAAACAAAGTTACAAACATTATCCTACCACCCTTTTTCATGATCTGTTTTTTTCGGTCTGTATATGTTCCCTTTACCTGTTTTTTTTAGCGTGCACATTTAAGTTCTTTTAAGCTAACCTTTTCTTATTATTTTTTGTTCTTATGTATTGCACTGTCCTGTGATTGGAAAAGATAATATATGTTCATGAAATAGGCTATATGGATAAGAAATATTAGACCATGAGCCTGGTTTTTTTTTCTTATTCATACTATCTATACTTCCACTTTTTTGATCAGTAATACACATATATTTAAATTTGGCTCAAAAGACCTGTTGGATTCTACTAATGCTTGTGTATTTTACTGATTTATTCATCTGGGTTTTAACATTACACATTTTGTGATTGAGAGAGACTGATGAAATCTTGATGCTGAGAGAATTTAGAGATTTTTCTGTATTTTACCCAAATTTCTTGTTTCTCTGATACAATTCAAATTCTCTTTTTATATTCCATGGCCTGTCTTGTCTAAAACAAACAAAACAATACAAAATGATTACAAAACCTAAAGGCTTATTCTCAAGTTTCCAATCCATTCTGGAGAAATGTCCCACCAGTTTAATTATCAAGTGGATAGTTAACAAATGGATGGAATTCCCTAAGACGAAACCTATTTCAACTTCTCAGGTCTTTTCTTAGGCTTTCTGATTGTTTGCAGGTAAATGAAATTGCTTTTATAAACACCTTGGAAGCTCAGAACAAACGCCACGATGTGTTGAACAAACTCAAGGAATACGAACAGCGCTTAAATGAGTTACAAGAAGAGCGTCAGCGAAGGCAAGAGGAGAAACAAGCGCGGGATGAGGCAGTTCAGGTACGATGTGGCTGTAGCTGCAGGGGCACAATGAGATACAGCTTTGTGTTTCATTTTGGCTCCGCAGACGTTAACAGAGAGTTTCTCTTAATTCCTTTTTATTTCATGCCTAAAAGAGCAGTGAGAATTTGCTTTTCCCTGGCTAGGAGCGCAAGAGAGCCCTGGAAGCAGAGCGGCAGGCCCGGGTGGAGGAGCTGCTGATGAAGAGGAAGGAACAGGAAGCACGGATTGAACAGCAGAGGCAAGAGAAGGAAAAAGCACGAGAAGATGCAGCAAGGGAGAGAGCCAGGTAAGTTTGCAATCGTTTCTTTGGTTCCCTTCACCATTATCCTCCCCAGTAAACTGCACCTTCTCTATAACAGCAGTACCTTCCTGGCTTGTCAGGCTTAGGATTTTAAGAAGTAGCATTTTTAAGGATTCTTGATGAATGGCTTGAAAGAAGAAATCAAGTGAGTCATCATAAATTCTGTAATAGGTTTTTGTATTCCTTACATACATGCACAATATAAGTTGCAAGGCTGTATTTTATTATATTCATCTTAGTTTTATTGCTGACAAGACCTTCTAATAATTTGCCTTTTTCATATTTCATCTTAGTTTTCAAAGGCAACAAGATCAATGTACCCATGGTTCCCCGTTTCCTCCACTCTCCTGAAACCTTTGGACTTACTGGCATCAATTTGATTTCACATTGTTGTAGACACCAAAGATTACATTTGTGAAGCACAGAGCCAGGAAATCAGGCTTCATTAATTCTGCTGCCTGTGAACTACTTGGTTTATAGTTTCACCCATAATTGAAAGTTCACAAAGGAGACTTCACATGGACTTTTCTCGCTCTTCCTTTTGAGCCAAACATGAGGTGCAGAGAGAATGAATGTTGGTGTATGAGAGAGGTTAACTTTCAAGTCTGATGCAGTCTGATACATTCTGCTTTTTTGATTTACCAAATTCTGTTTGTATTCACATACTATTTCTCCCTCTTTTCCTACAGTTCCCCTGCCATAAGCATTCCTTAAAACCTTGCTAAAAGTTAGGGGTTTTTCTGTGCTGGGTGTACACTAATGATTCTTGTTACATTTTTATTGTGGTGGCTTGTTTGCTTCAAAACTGTCATGAAGAGGATTTTTTTTTCCCCAAGTAAAATACTCAGAAATGTATTGATCACCTTTCATCTTCTGAAGTCATGAGTGACATCATAAAGAGATTCAGTTTTCCTTTAGATGTATAATGAATTCTGGGTAGGATCTGTAGCCTTTCCTGGGGCTTCATGGACCCTTCCTCAGTGTTTTGAGCCAAAATCACAGTGAGATGGAGTGAGTTGGAAGAGATCCTTCAGTATCTTATTCTCATTTGCAAATATTCGAGGAAGATTAGGACTAATGGAGAATTTGGTTATGCTGTTTTGGGAAGATAGACCCTGCCTGTGTAAGGCTTCTACATCTTTCTGAATTTGAGGAAACCCTCAAAGTAAGCAAATGGCCAATAATAGTCCCGCTGTCCCTATCTTTGTCTTCTAAGGCCTTCTACAGTTAGATCTTGTCAAAAATCTCCAAGCATATAGTTCCTTGCTCTTTTATTTTAATCAGTGTCATTAAATCATTTATTTTAATCAGTGTCATCAGTTAAACTGCCACATCCCTTTGTTGCACCCCATTCATTTCCTTATGACATGTGAGAAGCAGCGGTTTCCATTTGCCTTCTGTTGGTATTGTGTCAGCAAATCTCCTCTGTATTTGTTGCTATAATGCTCAGTTTTCAAACCCTTTGTACTTGATATTGCAGTACCGTGCTTGCACTTGTTTTTCTTTGCCAGATGTTGATTGCACAAGAGAGATTTTTTTCTTTTTTCTTTTTTTCTTTTTTTTTTTTTTTTTTTTTATTTTTTATGATTTTAGGAAAGTGTAGGAAAGAATGTGTGGTGCCTTACAACCCGGTGATTCTGTTATGTCAGAGTCATTACATCTCCCTTATAACAGTTCTGAGGTTTCTCTAGCATAGCAGAGTGAAGGGAGGACTCGGTGTCCTGGTTTTGAAGCTCAGGGAGGGATGAGCTTGAGAGGAAGCTGGCTGTCCTGGCCTTCCGTCCTGGATTGCAGTGTGTTCTGGAGGAACCCTGGGGCATCGTTCGGTGTTTTGTTGGGTTTTTTCCTGCTGCTAGGATTTGGCTTGTGTCCTGAAGATTTAGTACTTGCTGGAATGAGTAATTCTTGCAGTATCTGCTTAAAGTTTCTTCAGTATAAGCTTTACCATTTGCATCTGTTGGTGATTAAAGCTTCTGTATGAATGGAATAGTGTACTTAAAACTGACTTTAAAAGCCCCGCTGCCCTTACGGTACATTAACTTGTTTCCAGTAAAGTTTTAGTTGTATTCAAAGTATTTTATATTCCAGAGAGTTGAAATCCATAATACAGAAGATTTTGTTCTTGTCAGTAGAAATCATGAAACTGTATAGTAAAGTACCTTAACCATGTAAAAAGAGTGCTTTTCAGAAGGGCTTGCACAGGAGTAATGTTGATGCTCTGTAAATGGAAACTTGAGAATTTTGTTTCAAAGACTATTAGCCCAAAGTATGAAATGGTAATAAGCTGTCATAGTTTGTAGCTTTAAACAAATACATAAAAATGCAGAATGAAAGAAATAGCTAAAATGAGCTTGTAGTTCAGTTTTACTTTCTGTACCTCAGGGGAGATAACACATAAACTACCTGATGCTTCTCATCCGTAGTCTCTTCCTCACCCCTCTCACACACAGTGATTGAAGAGTTCACTTTTTCTTTCTGAAAGAACAACTGTTTAGTGTTTATCATTTGATTTACTTCCTCCCCTGTCTTCTTTCCTATCTGCTTTTATATTTTCTGTTAACATTCTGTTAACATTTAAAAATGTTACTTTATCTGAGCCTTCTACGTTTATGGAACTGATTTTGGTTTTTTCTATCAGATGTCTGTTTTAAAAAAATCCCAGGCAAACAGGGTTTTTCACCCAGGCATGACAAAATCCACTGCAGTTTGGGTAATAGTCCTTACGTTAGGCTCTCTAGTTTTGTTGCTCAGGCTCCTTTAATTTTAGAATGCTTTTTGAAAAGATGGCTGATGGCTTTGATTGACTCCTTCATAGCTCAGTTTTACCCAGAGCCTTCATTATGTCTTTGGCCCTTTAGAGCTGCCAGGCTTCTCTCCCATCACATTGTACAAATTTTTTTGTATAAACAGCATGAGTAGCTGACTCTTTCTCTTTAGGATTTAATTGATCCATTGGCTTACTGTTCACTAGGAAGGTGTTCTTGATGAAACTCTTACTTAAGAGTTTCATCTTACTCTAACCTAAGCAGATTTCCACTTAATGGTTATAGTTACAAGTAAAGTTACACCCCTTTTTCTTTTCTCAGACAGAAAAATAATCTAAATCTCTTCACCAGGGTGATGCTGTTGTTGGTCAAAGTTTTATCTGGAAGTTTCTGTGTTTAAATTTGTACTGATGAACATTTTATGAAACGCTGCCCTCAGTGCCATAAGGGTTTTTTTCTATTTGTCATTCTACTCCTTCCCATTGGTTCACTGCCTGCAGCCCTTGGCTGAAGAATGCAAATGGTGACAGAATTTCACATTCATCACTCTTTTGTAGCATCTCCTTGGCTATCATTGCTCTGATTGGGACTGAGGTGTGATTCGGGTTCTGCTACAAAGGTTCAAGAGTCTGTCTGTATTAGTCATTCAAATGAAAACATTGGCGTTCTCTGTTAACTAAGTTGCTTTTTGTTGTTTTTCTTTTTACTGAACCATTTTCAACTTCATTTTTGGGTTTTCTTGTTCTCCATTCCAAACATGAATGTGCCAGTATTATTCATGCTTTACATTGATACAAATTCTCCCTATACTAATTATCTTTTGGTTAGAGATCGAGAAGAGAGGTTGGCAGCTCTTACTGCAGCTCAGCAAGAAGCCATGGAAGAACTGCAGAAGAAGATTCAGCTGAAGGTATAAAAGGATACATTAGCTGAAAAATATGTTAATATTTCTTTGCGCAGTTTAATTCCATTTGCTGTAATTCAGTGTGTGTTTTCTTCGTTGCTTTATTTTCCATTCAGCATGATGAAAGTATTAGAAGGCACATGGAACAAATTGAACAGAGAAAAGAGAAAGCAGCTGAACTAAGTAGTGGAAGACATGCTAATACTGACTATGCACCAAAGCTTACACCCTATGAGCGAAAGAAACAGTGCTCATTATGCAATGTAATGGTAAGTTGGGTAGAGGGGATACTGCTGGAATTGCAAGACCAACCCAAGCCATGAAGCTACAAGTTCTGCTTCACTCACTTGCACTTTTACTGTATTCCTGCTCTGCTTTTGTAAAGAGTGCACCTTATTCTTCTGTCCATAAATCAGGTGGGTTAGGGAAGATTTGAAAGAAGTGTAGAGTTGTGGGTACAATGGAGACTGTGGGCAGTGCTCAGTTCTTGGCTGTCTCTGCAAAGAGAAGCAAGAATTCAGGAGTATCAGATGGAAGAAGGTGTTTAAAAGATAGGTTTATAGCAAAGTAAAGAATATGATCCTTTACATAGCAGGCAGCTGAGCTGGGAACACCTTTTTGTAAGATGCTGTGGTTATTTGAATTCACTGTGAGTTCAGGGGTTGATTGGTTAAGTTTCGTTGGATTGAAACTCACAGAGAAACCACATCAAGCTCAAGAAGTTCTCGAATTGAGTTTGGTTGGATGCTTAAAAGTGTTGGAAAGGAAAAGGAGTGTTCTCTTTGTCTCCTCTTTTCCTTTGGTGTCTTATTCTTTGGTTGCTGTTGGAATCCAAGTACATTGCTTGGCGGCATCCTAGCCTCAGCAGGGTCTCTCTGCTTGTGCCTGCCCTCCCGTGTCCCAAGAATGGCTGGGGAGAGAAGCCACAGAGTCACTGAGCCAGAGCTGGGAGATCTGCTCTTGTTGATAACTGCTTTCACTGCTTTGCAAAGACCGTGCATTATTGGAGCCTTATATGCCACTAAGCATTATTTCTCTTTAATTGCTGCATTAAGCAAGATTGCAGGGGATCACCTCAGGCGGTGCTGGAACAGAAGCTCAGGCTCAGCAGACTGGAGTCTTTGTATACTCGCTGACCATGCATTTCAGAATGAAACTCCAGTATATGAAATTAGACTGAAGTGAAGATGAGAGGAAAGCCCAACATACTTTTTAATCTATTATTACACTGCTGGCTAGAAAATCATTCTGTAATTTACTGTTAAGTCCTGCATAAAAGATGTTTATGTAAATTAGATAGAGGAATAAAGTACTGTGCTTGAATTTCTGAACATACTCCTGACAAACTGGCATATTTTGTATTACATGTAAAATACTGTTGTTTATACATTACGAAATTTGCAAAGAAAAAATAACTATTAAGTCATTGTCATTACAGATCTCATCAGAAGTGTATCTTTTTAGCCACATTAAAGGGAAAAAACACCAACAAGCTGTGAGAGAAAACAGTAGTATACAAGGACGAGAGCTTTCAGATGAAGAAGTGGTAAGTTTTGTACTATTTTTCTGTATTCTAGTTTTAAATACCATTTAGCTGAGTAGCCCATGAAAGTCTTAAAAATTCTTATAAAGGAGTTGAACAAGACTGTTTCTGTTAGCATGGGAGTCGTAGCAGACTGCCAAAGAAAAGGAATGAAAGAAACAGTCCATTCACATTCTGCAGGCAATTGCCATTGGAAGTAGATTCTTTTTAAAATGTGACTAGTTATTTTTCTATTAACCAAAGGCATTTTTCATGTCACTACATTTATCTTTTTATCCTAAAAATCTTATACATTGCAAGTATCAGCATCCTGCTTTTTTCCTTTGTTCCTCCTTGTTGCTTGAAATACCTTAGTCATTTTTTAGGTGAGCAGATGTGCTATCCTATGCATCAAAGTCCATAATGCTGAAAACTGTAGTGCTAAATTACTTCAAAATGTAAGGTTGGAAACGTTTTGTAAACATTAAAATCGCTAAGAAGAAGAATAGTTTTTCAGTAGCTTCTTTAGAAGAGTTGGCGTTTAGGGTGATTTTTAGGAAGCACTGAGGACATTTTGTACTATATCAAGAGACCACTGCTTTGTAGAAAAGACATCTGTATAGTTGTCTCATTTAATTTTTTGTTGCTGCTGCTGGAATTCAGCTACAGTATTAAGTCAAGGCCTTTTCTATGAGAATTTGAGTTCTGCACATCCAAAAAAATTTGTGAATGCCCCTGTATTATTATAATATCTGTCAAGTGTTAGGAGGAAATAGTGTGCAAGCCAGTTCTTCAGCACTGATTCAGATTGAACTTAATTGTGTTTGGAAATCTGTTTCCAGCCGAGCTGATTCAGATGACACTGTCCAGTAGTTCTGACTTTTTCACTTTTCTTCATAGTTCTTGTTACTATTTTTATTTACTGAAACATTCTATTTATTTTCAGCTTTCTACATCTGCCTGTAACATGTTCTCCTTTTTAAAAAGCTTTGGAGAGTTAGGTCTCTGAAGTAGTGAAATTCACAGAGAGTGGTTATCACTGAAAAAGCAGAAAAAGATAATTGGAAAGGCACAGTCATCTGGAGGAATAAATGTTTGTGGAGTTGCACTTTCCTGCCCTTTCCCAACTGTAATGAAAGTACATAAACTGGTTTTTCAGTTTCTTTTTTCCCCTTGGACAGTGATTAGTGGGAGTTGTGTGGTTTTGGATTTCAATTTTAGATGCCAGGCTTACCTAAGTGGATATATGTGAGAAAGCTCCATACTGCACGTGTTTGCCTGGAAATACCAGCTGTGAGATTTCCCAGAATCTTTCCTGTTGTGGGCAGTCTCAGGTATTGACATTTTCTTGGATCTCTCAGGCCTTTACTGGTATCTGTCTGGCCACTGGTGACTGAACTGTGGTTCTTGCTGGGCAGCTGGCTCAGATGAATCTGGAGGAAAACAATGAACTGGATTTTCTTTTGACCGGGCATTGCACGCTCTTCACATCTAATTTGATAGCTGAACAATTCCGGTGTCTGGAAAAAGGGATCAGGTGCCAACAGCTGCATTTCCACCCAGCTTGTGAGAGAGAAGTTCCACTAGAGGGCGCAGAGATCCTGATTTTTGTGCTTAAATCCAGGGTTTCTCAGCAAAGCGTTTTGTTGTGAACTTACGACCTAGATGAAGGTTAAATGTATGCATGCTTAGTGCAGGAGAGAAAGGAAAGAACAGTTTTAACTGAATGAACAGCTCGAGAATTACTATAGCAGATTTGAATATCCTTAATCTAGAAGGTGCGTAGTATTTGGCATACTGGCAATGTATGGATACTTCCATTGTTAGGTATTTTATATATTATTTATGGCTATATTCCAATTTGCCCAAGTATAAAATTCTGAACTATATTATCGTAACCTGAAATTTCCTGGGTCTGAGGCCCTCTCTGCTTTTTATTACTTACTATTTTTTTTCAAAGAGCAGTAGTAAGACACTCATTGTAGACCTGGCCAGTGTAAAATAGCAAAGCAGTTTTATTTATCAGAGCAATCTGCTTTGTGTATCTCTTTATTCAGCATGCATAGTTAATCCCGTCCTCACAACTAAAGCATTCAGTAACTTCTCAAGTTTTGAAATACTTGAGAAAAAAATTCCAAAGTATTATATAGAAGTGAACCCATATTCCAGGGAAGCTTTATAATAGTCATAGTTACTTATTTATCACTGTTTTCAATTTTCCCGTCAGTGAAGGTAACTCTAGCGAGAAAACACTTGTGTTACTTAAAGTTATTACTTGTCATCTGTGATGTCTTTAGATTATATATGTCTCATGTGTGACCCTTCTTCTTTGACATAAAAGATTTTATTTATATCACCTTTGACCTAATAAAATTTCACCTTTGACCTTATGCACTTGACACCTCAGATAACTTACTCTTGATCTTTGACTCATTTTGTGTTCAGTGTATTAGGTAGCTGCCTGGAATGAAAGCTTTTTTAGAATTCTAATCTGATCATAGAATTTCTTTACTATTACTTGAGAAATCACAGGATTCTTTTTATTTGTCCATACTGGTATCTCAGATTTGGGTATCTCCTCAAGACTTTGGAAACTGATTTAAGCAAATGATTATATAATTTCTCTTCACACAGTAAGGATTTTTCTTGGTTGATTTGACTGTAAGCAAAAAGTTAAAAACTACTTAATGGTAGGGACACTGATTCCTCTGGGCCAGGTGGGTGGTAGGAGTTGATCTTGCCAGAAATAAAAAGAAGCTGATATATTCTAGGGATTTTCTCTTTGCTAGAGTGTCTATAAATTCTGTAATTTTACAGACATTTTCAGAGGTAAAAGCAGACTTCATGTCAGAGCAGTGTCCCACTGGTTTGGCATTAAGTGCTTATTGTGCTTTATTCCAGCATGTCTTGTGCAGGAGCTGACAGCTGGTATTAGACCATCAGGAAGGTGAATTCATTTGTGGATGTGACATGCACAAAGAAAACATTTTTGCTATGAATGAAGATGAAAAAGCTTGAGGTTCTTTCTCAGATTATGTGGGAGCTTCATTGCACATCAGCCTTTTGGATTTTCTTCATTTGGGACTTTATTAGTCTCCAGCTGAAACAGGCATAGCTTTCTCTTACAGCAAACAGCTCTTGGTTTTCTAGCAGTGGTTATCATGTGAAAGCAAATTAAGTTCTGTTCACATTTGTTACTTCCTTTGTAACTTTGCTTTTGTCTGGCCTCTTACAGATACATTAATTCACCTAGCTGGTAAAACTTCCAGCAGGCTAAAAGTCATCTTCAGTATATTTCTGAAGCTTTCAATGCTCCCACTGTCCCACATCATTTCACCATTATCTCCAGTGCAGTAAGAGCGTCCTGCCTACATTATCTCTGCTTAAGTGCCTGGCTTCTTCCATCAAACTCTCAGCTTCGCCTTCTTTTGCATTGCCATTTTCTATGCTATTGATTTCCCGTCCTCTCTCAACATCCACGTTGCTTTTAGTTCAGCAAAAGATGTAAACAGTGTAAGCAATTTGCTTTCATTGACTTCACTGGAATCAATTAGTGTGTTGGTAGTCCTGACTAATTGCTTTGCTGAATTAAAGCCTGTGTGACACAAAGGCCTCACTGAAAAGGTGCCTGCAAAAGGCATAAGACAACACCTGGTGATTTCATTAGGCTGAGGAGTCTCTGCAAGGACTTGTAGACATTTTCTTCCACTTGTAGCTCCTACAGATTCACTTTTATGCCCCTCTGCTTTCCCTTTTGTCTTTGCCTTTCTTGCCTCTCCTAGTTTGCTTGGAGAAATACACCCAACAGCTCCCTTTGAACCATTGTCCCAGCTCTCTGTATCTCCTGGTGTTTAAATGCCATGGTTTAAAGGGACTTTGAGAATATAAATCATGTCATTCTATGTGGTCTATGAATGTTTCTAATAAGTGAAAAGGACTTCTAAAAACCAGATGCAATAGATAACTTGGCAGGGTTTGGTTAATTTATATAAGGTGCATGCTAAAATTTTATGTATTCCAAAGCAGGATGGAGGAATATTAATGAACCATTGTTTGCATATGTGAAAAATGTGCCTTTTTTTTATCAGGAGAGAAAACTGATTCTATTGTCATTGTATAAGGGCAACAAAGAACTTCTAAGAGGTATGTTTAGATCAAATGAAAACATAATCCCATGATGGAGCAGAGAGGTGGTTGTTGTCTGAAGACTGACAGCGTTAAAATGTGAGGATTTATATAAAGGCCTCGTTGGCTGAGCCCACCCACATTCCTTTAAAAAAAGCTGCTGGCCAGTGACTAAAGCTCCCTTTGGAGTGTAGCTGCCCAGTTGGCTGGGGCTGCAGTGGGAGCCTTTCCTGGCCCAGCTCTGCCCAGGCTGTAGCAGCTCTGATTTACAGAGTGCCTGCCTGTGCTGGCAGTTTCCCCAGGTACGGACACCGACCCTGGCAGGATGTGGTGGGAGCCTGAGGCAGAGCTGTGCTGGTACCTGTTCTGTGCCAGCCAGGTGAGCTTTATAGCCAGCACCACACACAGGCAGAGTTCATGTTCATAGCAGTTGGAATTTCTAAAAGATTTTTAGATTTTAGGAGCAAGGAGTTGTTTCTCTGAAAGAAACAGAGCTGTTTTCTAGAGGTGTATGCTGCTTCCATTTTTTCTTGCAGAGGAAATTACTGAGGGAAAAAAATGTGGGAATAGTTTCATGTCTGACCCTTGCTCTTCTTCATCTGTATTTACAAGGAGCTTTCTTGTCTAGACACATGGTGATGCCAGGATTTTGCTAATTATTTATTTTTTTTATACACTATGTTTTCATTGCAATTAAATTATATATAACTTGGAATACATAACATTTATTGCTTTAGCCTTTGCGTTATTGAAAAAATGCTTATGTTTTCCTTTCTGAATCAGAGTGTTGTCAAATTCTTCTATTTAAATGAATAATAGTGTTCTATGAACTCCTTTGGTAGCCTGTCTGAAAGATATGGTTAAGCAAAATAGAAAATAATAGTACTAAGCATGGTCAGCTATTTAGTTTCATCTAATAGAGGAGTTTGAGGTGTTTATACCTGTGGGTTTGTGGCTTTTAAAAATCATTATACACAATTAATAGTTCTCTTTTTTATTCTGGAACATTCATGGGTATGTGCCATGTCTACCTGTATTCATAGAGTCACAGACTGGTTTGGGTGGAAGGGATCTTAGAGCTCCTCCAGTTCCACCCCCTGCCATGGGCAGGGACACCTTCCACTATCCCAGCTTGCTCCAAGCCCTGTCCAGCCTGGCCTTGGACTCTTCCAGGGATGGGGCAGCCACAGCTCTGAAGTCAGTGACCAGTGTGTGCAGCCTTGCTGCTGCCCTGGTGTGTTTGCCCTTCATCTCTTCTGATATTTGACTGCTCCATTATGGCCATTACAGCACAAGAGATGACCCTGACCCAGCTCTCATGGCACCAAAGCCATTTCTGGGTAATATGTTGGTGCATATGTTTTTGTCATTTGTAGAACAATATTCCTGTTTGCTTTATCCACAGACTTCATAGTAAATTCATTTTTTTTCTTGGCATCTGATTATAGTTCTCCAGCAGCAGCCCATTTTTCTTCTCTGTTGCTCAGGGGAAACAATCTGTAAATCACTTGCAAACAAGAACTCCCCATCCCAGTAAAGCCTCGGGTTCTGGTTGAGTTGGCTTTACTCTCTTTTTTTTTTTTTTTTCCCCTGAGGAAGGAAGGATTTTTTTAGAGCAGGGTTGTGCATTGCTGGAGGAGTGGAATTATGCCAGGCATCTGTGGTCCATTTTTGTTTATGGATGGTTCATATCTCTTGTATACCTGTGGTCCTTTCAGCCCAGGAGCTCTGGCCGTGTCATTCTGCTGTGAATACTTCTGTCCTAGAAGACACTGTCATGAACAATCAAGTGATTATAAAGTCTAATCCATGTTGCAGCTTGCAGAAGGTCTCTCAGTACCCCATACATCAATTCTAGTTTTTTGTACTTTGCATAGCAATAGCTTCTTACCTTTAATTTATTATAAAGTGTTGTTTTTCTTGGCAAAAATGTACATGATTAATTGTTTATTGGCTGTGCCTTTAATTTTGATAGATCACTGCCAGCAGCTGCACCCTTCCTATTTTTGGCTTGGATATCTTGAATATTCACAGCCAGTAATAAAAACTACTGCTGGCAGGCCCAACTGCACTCTCACCCCCCCCCTTTCTCTCAGTTGTCCTTGCAGCCAGATGATAATGTCAGTGCCTTCCAGCTTTCCTCCCTCATCTGCAGGGATGCTTTCCATGGCCAGGATGCAGAATTCTCATTCTCAGAGAAGAGCCACCTTTACTTTGTCTTCTGTTGCCACATTTTGGAGTGACAAGTGGGAATGATACTAAAAATCTGAAGAAATACTTAAAACTTCTATTAAGAATATTATTTGTTATTTATCTTAGTGACAGACTGTCTTGTCATTGAATCTGTGGACAAACAAGGTGACTGAAAATGCAGTCACTATTACCAGTAAAAATAGTTTTTAGTTTGGGCATGCTAAAAAGCAGGATTAGTCCCTCATGAAAAAATTCCTAAATTCCAGATGTCAAGGAAAACCTAATTGTACAATGAAAGGTCACTCTTCAGTTTTGAATGAATAGTAAAAGTTTTTTAATGCTCTCAACTCATCTTTTGAAGTACAGTCTAGCATAGAAATGTGAATAATTAAAATTTTGATTTTGAGAGGTAATATTTGAATATTCATTACATTATAACCTGTTTCTTATGTATGTAGCACCTACAGTAACACTTATTAATTCATATTAATAAGGAATACTTCCCTTTTTATGAGTCTTCATATTTTGGAGTGGACCATCACTTGTGGTCCTATAATAGTATTTGATCTCTTTAGGATTAAGAATTACTGAACATTTGTGTTTCAGGCTGTCATTGTTTAAAATTGAAGTGTGGTTTTGGTATAACTTGTAGTCTGCTTCAGCATCTGTTTTCCATATTAAATATTGTCCTAGATTATGAGGAAAAAATAAAATAGCGAGGAGTTTGTTGAAACATGTAGTAAAATCATGAACAAATATTCCTGTGGTAACATGATTTAGAATTGAACCTTAAAAAATCCTTGAAAATTTGGCAAATATATCCCTTAAGTGATTATATACACAAGTAAGAAACCATTATTCCTGACATTGGGAATAAATAGTGAAAATATTTTTTAATAACTTTCTGCAGTTACAGGATATTTTTATTTTGAAACAGGTAGAGATGTAAATCCAAAAGATACATGTAGGCTTCAGAATAGTTACCTATTGATTTGCTAGAATATATTCCTTATGTACCTTACCTTTATGGAAAATACTCAGTTTGATATATATTTTTTATATTAAAATGGTAAATGAATGACAGCTATTATTATGTGATAGAAGCTACTACAAGTATTTCTTTATAGTCCTCCTCATGTTTATGTTTTAATGCTGATGTGAGAGGGCAAGTAACAACAAGTGTTTGGAAGTTCTGAAGACTGAATTTAGATAAATAGCTAGAGACAGATGTTTTTCAAATTGCCTTGGTCTGCAGA
Source organism: Corvus hawaiiensis (assembly GCF_020740725.1). Taxonomy (NCBI): domain Eukaryota; kingdom Metazoa; phylum Chordata; class Aves; order Passeriformes; family Corvidae; genus Corvus; species Corvus hawaiiensis. The sequence goes on along the minus strand of NC_063225.1, from coordinate 19,435,980 downwards.
ATTGGGTTAGAACACTTATAAGAATGCCTGTTCTTTCAGAACTTGGGGATTCAAGGTTGGAAAGAATACAAAAATAATAGGATAGCCAGCCTTACAGTATTCTGGCATTTTTGCTTCAGTTCTGGCCAGAATCCAGAAATACAGAAGGGAATGAAAATGAAAAAATAACAGAGGGAAAAAAACCCTATAAACTCTTCAGATTCAGCAAGGTCATTTTGGCTTAGTTTTTTTTGGGTGAAAGTCCAATAGCCAGGAAGGTTTTGCACATCTATGGCTTGTTTAGTTTATGAATGATGGAAGCACAGGTAAGAAGCCCTGGGTCACACCCTGGAACACGGATGGCCGTGTCTCGTGCTGGACAGAGATCTCCCTGCAGTGCTGCCTCAGCTGAGCTTGGAACAGGTGCCAGGAAATCCCTGATGTACTGGCTGCTGCTCCTGGCCTCTCCTGCCAGCTCCAAGGGTTTCTGGAGCCTGCCTTCCCTGGCTGTCCCTGCCTGTGTTGGGGGGAGCGCTGTGCTTAGGTAGGACCAGGGATCAACACAGAGGATCTGCAGCTGTGGCTGCCCTACAGCAGCACAGCCAGGCTTTCGTTTTCTTCTTGGCGTAGAGGATTTGCTGCAATATTGGCCTGCCTGTGCAGGCTTGCCCCAGACAGAATTCATAAAAAGGCAACAGTTACTAAAAAAGAAAGGAACAGGAAATAAGTATTTGTGTTATGGTTACTTCTAATTTTAGAATGAGGGAGTTTCGTTAGGAAGAATTCTGTTTGGCACACTTCACAATTCAATAAAGTTCCTATTAATATTTCCTGAGTAGTGAAATTAATAGTAGCTTATATGTGATACAAGGAGCCAAGAGGTGTCATAGTCAAAAAGATGGGGTAGGTACATAATTTTGCGGTTGTGTTCTGGTTTGATGAATACTTACATATCCAAGGCTTCATCTGCCAAGGACACATCCATGGATGCTGTTGCTGTAATTAGGACGCTAAATGGGGAGAGCTGGTGGAGAGTATTGGTCTTGTGAATGGCTATTGTATGAAGAGGTTGTCAATTGGGAAATTTCTTGTCCAGCTGTTGTATTTTATATACATTAGTGAGGTTCAGAACCCAGTTTGCAGTATGGTTTTCCTCATCCAAGCAGAAGTGGACCCTGCTCAGTTATATAGCATTTCAGCATTTTGTGGCATTTGCTACACTGTCCATGGAAAAACTTGCAATTATGTTTGTTCTGGAGTCTGAAAAAAATTACTTTTATTTCAGGGGATATTGATTATAATGCTGTTATCCTTGTAATGTAAACATGTCATATAAGAAAAAGGGGTGTAATTCAGTATATAGAGAAAAACTTGGTTATAAGAAGTGCTTAGTCAACTAAAATTATCAACTTCAAGATATGAGATTAACAGGGTAGATTTTCTGGTTCAGGCAGTTGGAGGGGACTAGGCAATAACCAGCAAGAATGTGACTTCAGGGGTGACCTTATTAGTTTTAGCTTTAATGGTTTTGGCAACTCGATTTCTCATGTAGTTTGTAGATGAGGCCCATCTGTTGCATTTGGAAAGTTTCAGATTTTCAATGACTTGGCTAAAAGTCAGAACAGTTGAGAATGGAGGGAGAAGGAAGAAATAGCAAAGACTTTTTTGTAAATAATCTAATTTCCATCTGCTTTGTGGTGACTGCAGTTTTACGTGGGCATTTAATATTAATCTTTATCACCTTGCTTGTAAATAAAGTATTGAAACTTTTACAGAAATTTATGTCAGTTTTTCTGAAAATTACTTCAGTGTTCTGTAAAAACTTAGAGGTTCTATGGCTTTGTCAAATAACAACGTGTCTGTACAAAATGCTATTAAATATCACATGGTGTATGTTTACTACCCTACTTTTATGCTTCATGGCTTTTTCAGCTAGAGACTGAGGATCTCCCCCTAAGACAGATACAGGATACCTTGGGATTTTTAAAAGTAATCCTTAGTTTTGGAGAATGCATGGAAAAAATAACACAGGACAGAAAGAGCAGGAGTATTTCTACTCTATTGGGTCACTGAGCCATCATCACATAGCATAGAGGAATATATACAGGTGATCATGAAGAAATACATGTCAGCATTCAGTTCTTGTTTCCTTATTTTGCAGCTGTACATCCTATCAGAACAGTGACTGCTCTTTGTGGCACAGATTCTGCCACCTTCATGAAAGCTGAGCCCTTACTTTGTGACATTGTTGATTTCAGCTGTGCAGCTCAGAGGATGAGTATCAAGTATGAAAAATGATGGCAGAAATCTGACATGGAATGACCATCATAGCTGGCTCTGGTTTAATCCTGAGATAAAAAGTGTCCTGTTAGGACAGGACCAGCAAAATTAGAGTATTGTACATAAACCTTTAAAACAGAGCTACAGAGAAATTGCACAGCTAAAATTGATATGGCTGAAACTGAACATTATTGGTAGGGCTGAATACAGATATTAATGACAGAAGCTTCTGTTACAAAAGAGCCTCTGCTTACTAATGCTTTGCATTTATAATGGCCTAAATTCTCCAAAGATCTGGTGGTTTACCAATCTCTGGGAATTTGGGGCCAGAATGTCCTCAGCATAGCAAAGGACGAGGCCAGTGATGACCCTTCACATTGCCATAAGAAGAAACCCAGAATACTTTTAGGGAGACCGTAAATTAATTTGGTCTCAGAAATTCTTACTGCATTTAGCATTTACTTACATAAAAATAATAACAAAAACAAATGAAAGGCTTTCAGGAAGAAGTGTGCAGATTATCCCGTTATCCTGTATTACATCAGAAATACATCCACTCACTCCCCCAGACTGATGAGTTTTAATATTAGTTAAATGAAAGGATGGCAAAAGTTTGCTTTGAAAACAATGCACTGGCCTCACTCCCTTTTATGCTCTGATGGTTGTTGCTTTTGTGGTGTGTTCACCAGCCCAGCTATGGCCATGCAGGTAAATTACTCATGAGTTTAATTATTTAAAGGATTGGACTTCCTGTACTTCAGTGTGACTCAGTGGATTCTAAAGCCTTGATTTTTTTCAGGTAACTAGTGGGAGCTTAATAAAACACGGGGATAAATATTTTTTCCCCTGCTCTGGAGAGTGATGTAGCAGCAGCTCTCTTCAGGTACCAGTTGTCACCCAATACCAAGCTATTTGTCATACTCATTTCACACCTGAATGGTGTCGATCTGCCCACGGTGATAATCCCACCCTTTGATCTGTACCTTCAAAAAGTGATTGTTTTTGTGACACAGGGCATTATTACTCTAGTCTGACTTTAATGAGCTGTATGGATGAAGTCTGATATTAATCCAAACCGCCCCACGTGAAAGCCGAGAACTCTGAGAACCATCGTTCACAGAGGTGCTCGAGTTCATGTGAACAAAATGTGCAACCATTGTGGGTGCTCTCCTGGCCCCACAGCCTGGGGCATGAATGTGCTTGTTGAACCCTATAGTTCTCAAGTCATCAGCTAAGCCCCAGATAAGATGATGAAAAAAGAGATGAGTGTCTGTGAAGGGGGGGCAAAGCTTTGTCTCCTTCCTTTGTGCCCAGCACAAGTGTGACCCCATGGTCACAGCTGCCCTGGTGTGGCTGCATGGCAGCCTGGCTGCCCCTGGTGTAGCATGATGGCCATCCCAGAGTGCTGTGGGAACTTCATTCCACTCTGCTGCCACATTGGAGCAATAATAGTTTGAAGATGTGATGAACCAAAATCCCAGTTGCACTGTTGAACAAAGATGTAGAACTACAGTAATAGTCCTGGTTAGTTTTGTGTGTTACGAGTGCTTCATCTCACTGGAGAGACTTGAGGTAAGCTCCTGGTGGTGCTGGGGTGCAGCCTTTGGAAAGCAGGGATGTACATACCAAGTCCCACTGAAATCATTCATAAATACCCTTTTCAATAGATGTCATGGGATAAGTACCCTGAGGCTTGGTAGCAAAGCAGCAGTGCCACAGTCTGTTCTGAGGAAGTCTTCTCTTTTCTTAACATCGCAAGTTCAAACCCACCTGTTTCCTGTGAAGTTTGAACCTAATGACGGGATTTCTGGTTTTAAAAAGAAATTTAGTGGAACAGCTGTTTTTAAGTGGGTGTTGAGGGATACATTTCTCTGAGGAGACAAAATTGAACTGGGGTTTCATAACCAGGATGGGGATGGCTTATTCTGCACTGTAGCAGCTTGGTGAAGAGCTAACTCATTGCAGTACACTCATGCTCCAAGGGCACAGCCTCTGGAGATACCTTAAGAAGGTTTTCTGTTAAGCACTTCTTGCTAAAATTAAATGGAGAGTATTAAGGGCAGGGAAAGTGCCTACAAAAGCTGTTAAAATTACGTTACAAGTGACTATAGCAATCGGTAGCAATCTGTATGGTTTGAACAACTTGGACAATACACTGAGGAAAAACTGTTCAGGAGTGCTGGGAGTTATCCAAGGTAGGCAGAGGAGCAAAGGGAAAGTCAACATGACCTTTAGAATGTGCTTAGAGGATAATGTTGGATTTCTTATGTCCAGTACTAATTCAGTAGAATTAGAGCTACTAATTCAGTATTCATTTTGCATTCCAATGATTTAAAATAGATATTTCATTTACTGTTTTCACCAGATATATATTCCTAGGTTATATCATGCAGCACTGCTTTCCAAAAAGTAAATGGTCTTTTTCCAGGAAATTTCACTGAGATTTATTTTGTTTTCAACAGGCGCAATATTTTCCTGAATCAATGAAAGAAAATGTAGGTTGTTTTCTGGAAAATACTGTCTATAAATTTTTTTAGCACTTCACCTTTTACTTTGAATTTTTAGGGTACTTACCAAAAGGGAAGGAATAGACACACCTAATTGTGGCCATAATAACATTCAAGGATAAGTTATCCTAATAAGCAATGGTGACCTGTACTTTATAGTATGGTATTTTGTAAGAAAAGAGATACAAGCCTCAGTATATTAAAAATCGTGTAAGTACATTCTAATAACTGACATTGAACTGGTTTAGCATTTCTTCTGTGGGGAACTGAAATTTTCCAATATTTTGCCCAAATTCAAATTTGTTAAAGTGAGAGGAAAAGTAATATTCCTATTAATAAATCATAACATTTAAAGTAGTGAATAGTAAAATAGTAAAATACATTTCCATCTATTTTAATGAAAGTTAAGACATGTTTAGATTTTCATGAAGAATTAATATAAAAACCAAAATCAGCTTATTTAATATAATGAGTTAATGTGGGTAGGCCAAGTTTCATATAGCTGTAAAAGGCAGCTTGGAGGAGAGAGGATGTCAGCTTGGAGTCCATGCTTGTTAGGTAACAATTTTTTGAAAAGAAGGCACAGTATTTATTGTTGTTCTTTTAATAATTTTTCTCCCTTTTTAGAATATACACAACTTGTTCTTTCCAGTGTGAAATAATCTCTTTCCCAAGATTTATTTTAAAATTTGGCTTCATTTTCATAACCTTCTGTTAAATATTTACCACTTTTTTCCCCTGGGAAGATAATCTATGATCTCCATCACATCTTTACCATTAAATACTATTTCAATATTTTCTGCAGGAGCACCTGTCATTAAAAAAGTACATTGTGGACATTGTGATTGAGAGTTCCGTTCCTGTGGAACCATTAAAAGATGGAGAGGAGAAACAGAAAATTAAAAAGAAAGCCAAAAAGCTAAAGGCACGGATGAATTCCAGGTAGTACAAGTTTCTTTTTATTTTTTTCCTCTAAGTTTTGTTCCAAACTTTACCTTTTGTCCTCTACTATGAGTGCAGTGGAAGGCTGAAAAAAATGTAAAATTATTTGCTTTGGGAGTGTCTTGAAAATAACACTGATGAGCCTAATTTATGGCCACTTTCTCTGATTGAGAAAGAAAACTGAATATCGATCTGGGGCCCTTGGTTTCACCTGTTAAGAGCTTTTCTCATAATTGGATGCCAGTGCCCTGCCAAAACTGTAGCCTCTTCTAGCATACAATAGCATGTTTAAATTTGTGTAAACCATGCCTATTTTTCTTTCTAGCTATTGATTTTTAAATGAAGTATCAAAGAAAATCAATAGTAATCAACAAATAGAAGTCAGCCTGCTGTAGTGTCAAATCCCATGACTAAATTTAATCATTTTTTGTTGCCTGTCACAACAAGAAGAAAGTTAAAAATATCTTAAAGCGGAAAGTGAGTTGTCAGACGTGCAATTTGTTCTTAGTCTAAAAAGTGACATCTGCAAATCAGTGTGATGTGCAGGACATCATTATATCATGAACTGGCAGTGTCACTCTCTATGGCTCAGTAGTCCCCAGCTCAGGTTAATGCTCAGCTGAATATTGTAACATATTTTTGCATTTCTCTCTAAAAATACTTCTCAGGTAGGTAAGAGTCATTGTTACATATGTTCTCTGCCTTTTTAAGTAAGAAGGGTTTCAAATAAGAGGAAAAAGCTTGCACAGATTTTTAGAGCTACAGGAGAAGTGAGATGTTTTATTAACTCATAGCAGTGCTAAAAATGGCACATAAGTCTTCAAAACCGCAACACTCTTAACAATGTATTATTGTTTCTGACTGCTCTCCTCTTTGGATGAGCAGATCCACTATCTGAATATCACATTAGAGCACACTGTTGGAACTGGATAATGTTCTTCCAGGTTTCTAGTTGCACAAAATGCAGAGTTATTCATATGACCTGTTGATTTAATGCACTTAGAGTCCAGTTTTAATTATTTCTCCAGGGCTGCTTCTGTTGAATTTAGTCAAAGAATTGTCAGACCTTGGAATACAAGTTCAAATAATAAAAGTTTTTCTCCTATCTGTGCCAACAATAAATTTTCAGAACATTTTGAATTTGTATGTGTCAGACTCCTGTGTGAGTCAGCATATTTGTCATCAAAAATTGTAATTAAAACAGTAATAAAGGGCCATCATTTTACACTGGTGATGTACTATTGAAAAATACAGTGAAATTTTCAAAATTTAAGTTTTATTGAGGAGACATGAAGTTCACGTTCATTAAGCTTGTTTTTACTTTTAAAGGGTAGCTAAAGTTTTCAATGGCTTTGCTGTCCTTGAAGATAACTCAGAGTTAAATAGAAGATTTTCTGATGTTTTCACAAAAGACTAACTAATAAATATGTCCAGTAGCAACATAAAGCAGAGGTATTTTGATGTTGATAATTCAGAGTTTCATAGGTGTTAGCATACTATCTGCAGACCATGTTTTAGTATATATTTGCAACTCTTCTCTAGAAAAAGAAATCGTTACAACAAATGCCCTTACACCTCAGCACTTGAAATGTCACATTCATTAAGTTTGTAGGAAGCTGTGATATTTTAAACTGGAAAAAAATAAGAACTGCATCCAAATAGGTTCCTGTTGCACTCCTGAGTTTCCAGATCTTAAATCACTCTTGCAATATCAAAGCAATGAAGGGCAGAGGTGAATGAGGGGACAAATGGTGATCAATGGGATATTAGATGTGTTGAGAAGTTTCGTTGGTCTTATTAATTATATTTATAACCCTAAGCCTTTTAACTGGTGCTATCAGTAACAACTGATATATAGGTAAGTAAATTATCTCAGGTTATCCTGTATGTGCTGCTAGCAGAAGAATATCTGGATACTCACACAGGAAAAGCAGGCTTGATGAAAGCTAAATGGAAGCATTAGAGGTGTGGTTACCAGATAGGTGGTACATGCTTTGCAGGGGATTTAAAGAACTCCAGCCATGTGCATTTAGTAACAGGGTTTTGGGATGATAATTCAGGTTTGACTGACTTGTCTGTACAGAAGCTGAATGTGTTGTTTCTGGCTAGGAAGGCAAAAGGTTAATAAAGGAATCTCACCTTCATGTTTAATACTAAATTCAGCTGTGATTAATGGCTTTATTAATGACCTACAAATCAGAGCTAGTGGTGATGTAACAATATTTGTGTGGAGCATAAGTTGGAATGGTTAAGCAAATGAAAGGAAAATCTGAGTAGCTTTGTGAAACTTGAGCCTTTTGGGTGAACAGAAAATATAAAGAAAGGTTTAATATATGTATCTGAGAGAAATGTATCTGCATCACTGCAGTGCCTGGATTAGTTTTGCTTTATATGTGTGTTGTTAGAAATGGGTTACAGGATTGTCACTGGATCCTGCCTTGGTCCACAAGCAACTCAGGATTTTCACCTGTTAGCACAGGCTGGCTGGAGTAAAAACAAGCAGTGAAAAAAGGTCTTGTCTCCCTCTTCCTACTTTTTGGCATATGGCCAGTTTAAATAATACTTTTAAGGGACTAAAGAGGCTGTATTTCTGTTTCCAACAGTAAAGGAGTCATTGGTGGGGGTGTTTCTATGCTGTTTGCCTAACATTCATTATGTTACAATACAGTCAGTAGGTAACATAAAAAATGCTCCTGTGCCTGCAAATATAACCAATGATTTGTATGTTAGTTGTAATCTCTCTGATGTACTAATCTGGTTTGCACTACATGTCTGAATCATTAATATGTTATATAATAATATTGCTTATATTGTGTATTTTTATCATAATATTGTATAGCATTGTATCACTAATAGTTTTATAATAGGCAGTAGATTACTACAGTTTTATGTATCATTTGTGCAATTTTCTACCATTTGAAAAGTCAAATACACCATTTGTGTACTGATGTTATTCCCAAGTAGTAATGTTAATCATAAATTGTTAATGGCCAATGGCCAATAGTTAAGCACCAGTATGGGTTATGGCAGGGCAGCATTGAGAGAGATGCTGTGCCTTACTATGAAGCAGAAAAACCCAAAGGTTTGAACTCCATTGTTTGTATTACATCCTGTACACTTTAGACAATTGTCAATAATAATGAATATTTTCTCCTCCAGGGCAAAGGAATATGAGAGCTTGATGGAAGCAAAAAATGCTGTGTCTGATTCCCCATTTAAAGCCAAGTAAGCATTTATCTCTATATATTTTAGACATATGCTATTGTCCCCTGTCTGTCACAGAAATGCCCCTGAAATTTCCGGTGGAGCAGGTGTGGAAGGTTTCCCCTCAGTATGAGGCATGTTGCCATCTTGAGTTACAGGTCAGTCTCTGATCCAAATGGTCAGACTTTAATGAATGCAGTTTTTTTCTGAAGACACTGTGTATCTTAACCTGTGTTGCAGTAGTAAAGAGAACATCGCTTTCTTACCTGGAAACAAGAAGGCTTTACTACAAGACTGGTGGTGAAAATTCAGCCCTGGAATTTTGGGACTGGAAATCTTATGTTTGACCTCCATTTGGTCAGAAACAAAGGTTCTTGTGGTGGAAACACAGATGTTTTAATGCACAGATGTCTTAGTCTGACATTAAGCTTTTTAAAGAATAGACCTTTTTATTGTCAAGGACAAGGCACAGATGAAAACAGCTGGATGGTAAGGTTAAAACAAGATCTGTGATCACTGACAAATTCCTTCTGCTTAGTTTGAAAGTGAAAATTGCTCAGCTTTTGTGTTCTGATTCAGTTGGGAAAAGATGCAGAATATTTGGATTTCCAAAAGTATTTTGATAAGGTCTATCACCTAAGATTTTAAAAGAAACTATATATGTGTAGTTTAAGTGAAGAACGGTTAGGGAATTGAAAAGAAGTGGAGTATTTCATTAGTCCTTGGCAGAACAGGGAGGTCACCAGCAGAGTTCTGCAATTCTGTGATGGTCAACATACTCACAAGTGACTTGGAAAAAGAGGGCCAGCAGTGAGGGGGCAGAGTGTGATGCTCATACAGAGATCCAGGACCATAGGGACAAGAGCTGGTGCTGAATGATAACTTTGAAGAGAGCGAGTGACCAGGTAGTAAAATGGCAGGTGAAATCCAGTGTATATTGAGTGCTACACAATGGAGAGGGAAGACAGAATTCAATTATATCTTCACATAAAAAAGTGTGGGCCTTGAATTTGCAGATGTAATAGGTAATTCCAGGAAAATATCAGCTTAGTACTCTCAGCAGCACATAGAAATCCTTGGTTAAAATTAGTTAAGAAACAAGCAAAAACAGAACAAAAAATGTCATCAGGTACAAATACCCAGGTCATTTACATCTTTTGAGTAGGATGTGAAGTTCTAGTTCTTTGTTTCTGAACAGATAAGGTACAATTGCTAAAGGTTCAGAGGCACCAGAAAAGAAAATCTGTAATATTTTCAGGTATAACTTACGTATTAGGAAATAAGTAAAGTAGTACATCTCATTTTGGAGGAAAATTTGATAATGGGAGGAAGTTCTAATGGGGTTAAGTTACGGAGATCTACAAGGTCCTAAATGGCATGGAAAAGATGGATGCTGATTGTTGGCTGTCCTTCTTGGTATCAGAATAAGGGAGCACAGGGGAAAGCTGGAGCCAGGTTCTAAAGAAACCAAACCCGGTGTTCTTAATGCAGCGTGCAGGGAGATGTAGGGAACTCCCTGACAGAATTCACACAGGTGCTAACTGACAGGTTACCTGCATTCCTGCAGTTCTAGGAAAGTGCATCCAGCCCAGGAGACTCCTAAGCCAAAAATGGGGAAACAAACAGATTGATTATGCAGGCCTGCCCTGTTCTTAGTGTTCCTGAGACATCCGTTCCCAGTGGGCAGATGGTATGTGTGCCTTAGTTGTAGCTTAGCTTAGGGAGTCTGTAGCATCAGTCAAGGGGCTGTGAGATTTCAAGAGCTGGATTCAAAAACCCTCATCCTAAAATTGCAACAACTTTGTAGATTGGGATATTTGTCTTCAGACTGAGCTAGTAACCTGTACCAGATCCTCTATATTTCGTGGCTGTTTCCATCACTCATAAATTGCTGAGGAAGGTGGCACTTTGCACAAGTTGCTGGTGGTTAAGCAGTTCAGATCCTTGCAGTTAGACCTCCTTGGCTGTATGTACAACTAGCCTGTATGCAAGTATCTTTTACATAGGCTTTTCAATAGCTTGAAAACTGCTGCTGAATCTTAGATGTATTTTAAAATAATAAAAATCTATCACTGAGGTTTGACATAAGAAAATGACCCATCTCCAGCAGATGGCACACCTGCATAAACACATAAAAGAGTTGGCTTCGTTTCTTGGTAATCAGCACTTCAGTTTGCAAGATTAATTTCATGGTATATTAGGACTTTTAGATTTGTGGCTTCTATGTTTTGCTTTTCTTTGCTACTAGCAAATAAAAAATTAGGTTCTAGTCATCAGAAAGTAGAAATGTGTGCATTTGACTCTGAAGATATTAATAAGCTCTAGTGCCTCAGCATTAAATTCTGAGATCATCAGTGATGTAACTTGGTCAGTTCTGTCTCAATTGCAGCACAAGAGAAACTCAGATTTTTAGTTTACTAAAAATGTTTTCAAATCTTTTGACTGATCCTGAATTTACTGATCTTGAGTTTTCATTTTTCTTTATGTAATTAATTGCTCTTTTGCTTTCAGGCAGAATCATCTGTTCCATCTGCCTTTTTAGTTTCTTCCTTTATTGCCTCTGTTAGGGCTGTACCTTTTTAGATGTGAACTAGTGTGATGGCCACTGTGTAGCTCACTTCCATCACAGATCTAGGAGGTCTCTTTTGCAGTCTTCATGTAGAAACCTAGAGACCTATCAGCTTCTTACATCTAAGTTTTTAAAACATAGTTTCAGATACCATAGTTACTGTTACTTCCAAAATTATGCAACTTTTTACCTACTATGAGGGCTTAAATATTTGTGAGCATCTTTGAAATCGAGAGGATAAAAATTCTAGCTCAAGTCTGAACTGGCTTTTTAAGAAGGAGTGTCTGTGAGTCAACCAGAAGCACAGTTTATTAAAATGTGTTTACTTTGCATAACACATACTACAAAATGGGAGAAGAATAGGAAAGTATTATCTCTTTCTGTAAGAGAAAGGGTGAGAGGGCAAGAAATTTTGAGGCAAGAGTTTTAGCCCAGACTGTATCTGTTTACATGGCACACCATAGTCTAAGTATAGAGAAAAATAGTAGGAAAACACAGAACTAAGTACAGGGTCCTACTTAACCAAGACCAGTAGGAAGAGTCAGCATTAAGAAACAAACAATAGTAGGTCTGAAGCATTATTACCTTGAGAAGCTGTGCAAGCAGTCAGAGTATTGGCTCTTCAGCCAGAACACCGTGTGCCGCACAAGGATTCTGTGATTAACTGCTGCTGTACCTGGCTGAGGGAGCAAACTGCTGCCAGCTGGGAGTCTGCACAGCTCTCAGGAGATCTGTAGAGTTACTGAGAAAAGTCATGTCCCAGAAGGAAGGGGCTAAAACCCCAGAGAGCTAAATGCATTCTTTGGGCCAAAACAAATGCCAAGACTTCTTGTTTTTCCCAAAGGAAGGTTTGAAGTACTCAGATTGGAGTGAAAGTATACCAATGAACAAAAGATATCTTTTGACTTAGAGGGCTGTGGAACTTAAAAATGGAGAAGTTCCTTTTTAAAGTCTCTTTAAAATGGGACACAATTGGTAGATTTATTTATTTGCTTAACAGAAGCAATGTCGTTTAGAATTAAATAAATATATCTTTCTTTTATGCTTCTTTGCTTATGCCACATTTCTTTATCTACTCCTCTACCCCCAAACTGAGAGTGTCTTCATAAACAACCAGAACCATTTATGGAATGCAATTTCTTATCTGATTTTAGTTCTTAGTCATGTTGTCAGTTGTTACAGAAGAAAGACAGAACCCAGAATTAGTCTTTGGCAGGTAAAAAGCCTTTTTAGATCACCTTTAAGATTAGGCCACTTTAATATTATGAGACCACTGGTTTCCTGATGCAGCTGATAGACTGTTTCAGTGGTTCTTACTTAGTTTAAGGTTTGCAGATTTATAAAACCTTTTGCACTAAGGAAGCACTGATCCAAGTGCTTTCTAAGCTCTACACTGGTACTCACTAATAGCAATAAGCAGACAGGCTTTATCCTACTTTGATGGACACAGTGTGTATCCCCTTTTCAGTGTCACAGGAGATTCATGACTGGGATTGTAAATGGCTCTAAGTAGTTCTTTCTTAGAAATGACTCTTAAAAGATGGCTGGGACAGTTGGGGCTTTTTTAGTAGGTGTTAAAAAAAATTGTGCACATTAGGGAGTGGGGTGGGATAATTCCAAATATTGCCTTGTTTGGTAGGTATTTTGGTCTCTGAACTATTTTACGTGCTGAGAGGAACATTCACAGCAATGACGGTGGACATTGTCACCTGGAGCAGCCAGCTGTTGCTCCCTGCCTCTCTCCACTGTGCATTTGCTGGTTGGTCCCTGGTGGCATTTAGGTAATTTTGTAAATGCTAGTGGACTCTTGGTGGGTTTTTAGTATTAATTCATATTCTCTGGGAACTGCTCTGAGTAATTATTTAGTGTCCAGTCTACTAGGATAACATGGCAAAACACGTGTCAGGTGTCCGTCCATTAGAGCATTCTCAGGTGTCCATCAGAGCACCTTTTTAAAAGGGAAGGAAAACATTTTCACGGAGTTAGAGGGTTATTTACATGTATTTAGTATCTTCTAATGCAGAGGCCATATATTTCAGTGTTAAATATCCAGATAGCAAAGTACAGTTGTCATCCTTCAATACAACAGGAAAATTAAAATGAAAGATTGCCGTGTGCCTGAAGGGAATTTAGCAGCTTTGCAGGGGGAAAAAAGTTAACCTTTTGGTCTAATATTTTAGAAATAACAAGAAATTGTTTTAATGCATTCGTTTTATTTACCTTTTTCTTTTAAACTGTAAAGGGATACTTCACATAGTATGGGAATTGGAACCACTGTTATCCTGGAAACAGACTGCAGCATAAAAAAAGGTAGAAAATGAAATATTATTTCCTGTAAGAGTCTAGTACAGAGAAGATGGGAAAGCAGTGTGAAGTTTGTTCTTTCAGAAGCCCAAAGCTAAATGTCTGTAACAATATAGTACTTTTTTTCTTTCATTATGATATATCAGTGTATTCACAGGATAAACTCACCTTGTAGGTTTTCCTGGTGTAGTAGGCTTAGAGTTCAGTCAGGCCAGTTATAAGATATTGTACTAAAATACTGATTACTGAGGAAGAAAACAGACAATCTCTGAAACTGGAAGTACTTGTACAAAATTTAATTTCCACATGTGGAAACTGTAGAAGATCCAGAGTGTAAATAAAATAAAATTCAGATAAACTTTAGAACAAGACAAATACCAGGTTTATGATTGGGCGGGCAGTGGATTTCCTCTTCAGAGAATGGCTAAAACATTCTCATGGGAATACAAATCAATATATTCAGAAAGTAATATTTCTAGGAATTCTTCATCGTGTTTCAGATTTCCGTTTGAAGCACTGCAGAAGGTGTATGAAGCTGCAGGTGGTTCTGTCTGGCAGTGTTTGGGGCTGTGTCCAGCTGTGGAATGGTGTTTCCATGGCACACCCTGCAGCGGCTGGAGGATGCCCCATGTGCCAGGACAACATGAATTGTAGTGCAGGGGTGGCACTGGGGGCACAGGGAAGATGCAGGGGCTGGAGGCTGCTCTCGGGGGATGCAGCACAGCTCTGTCTGGGGCAGGGCAGGAAGTGCCACAGCTGCTCTCAGTTCTCTCCGGCACGGGCAGCCTCGGGAAGAATCGGGGCTGTGTGTCCGGCTGGCACCTGGCCGCCCTCGCAGGAACGGCCGGGGGGAGAAACCACTCCTTCCATGAGGAACTGCCCAGCAGCCAGCACTCAGTGCAGTCACACCGATCCTTCTGTGGGGACATCAGTGTACAGCCAAGAAACTGGGTTAAATCTGGAAGTGCTGGATACATTGATGCTACTATTTGAAGGCTTTTTTTTCTGGAGATGAAATGTGGTGTATAAATATTAATGGATTTTTTTCCTTTGGCCTATAAAATACATTAACCCTGCTAAAAAAATTTAGCCCGTCTTAAAAGAAAAACCTTTGATATGAATATCTCTTGTTTTCCCATTTGCAGTGCAAAAAGATCAGATACTGCATTTGTATTTGCTGAACGTACAATTTATTAGTTTACATTATGGTAATGTTCCAAGACCCATCAGTGCCTAATGTCCTTCTGATATTTCTTCTGCATTCTGAATTATCTGTTTGTGGGGAGTACTAAAACCTTAATAAATGAGATGTAAATAATTTTAGAGAAAAAGACGTTAACTTCCTCTTTTGTCCTGCACAGTAAAGTTTCAGTTATTTATCATTCCTTGTATGGCTTAGTAAGCATTGGAGGAGTGAAAATTGGGGGACAGAAGGAAGACTAATTGTCCTGAAATGTTTGGATTTGGACTCAATGGTATTTCCAGAGTCACTGGATCAGGTGTGGATGCCATGTCCTGGTAATCCCCAGTGCATACCAAGAGCATGCAAGGAGTCCAGTATGTACAAAGAGTTCTCTCTTTCAAAATCCTTTCATAGCAATGGCAAATTCTACATCCAAGCACAAGTCCTGTTGCATAGATTTCTAGTCCTTTGAAATAGTCCAGAAATTATTCTTATTTCCCTGACACGGCCAAGAAGTCAGTATGAAGGATATTTAAATAATTTCTCCAAGGTTCAGTCGGTGGGAAGAGGCAGTTTTTATTTCCCTTCTCCTCCCCATGTGATCACTCAGCATCCATTAACTGTTTTTGGCAGAAGACTCACCCTGCAGTAGGATATGAGGATGTAAGAGGTAATTCTTTAACGTGGCAGAATTGGAAATTCCTCCTTCTTACTGTATGATGCTGAACACACACTGAGAAAGTTTGAATTTTGTTAAAAGTGTACAGACAGACTTTTAGAAGAAATGGAAAGCTGGAAGCTTTTCCTTGGGAGTTAGTGCTGTACAGCTTGTTTTAAAAGCGAGGACAGAAACTGAACGTGATGTTTAACTTACGGAGCATCTTAATAGACTGAAGAAAAAGACACTTCTGTTAGTTCTGTCAGCTGAAGGCTCAGTGTAATATGATTATGTTCTCGGAGTCCTTGTGAGTAGTGTTTTGATAAACCGTACGCATTTTGTATGCCAATGCCTGATGGAGATTAGGAAAGCGCCTTTCTTTAGCCTTTGTGGTTAATCCTGGTGGAATTCCATTCCTGTGATGTTAAATGAAGCAAATGGAAACCTGTCTTGCTGTCTTTTGTCAGATGAAGTTACAATGTAGTGTGGTGGGCTTTATATATGCTTTAATCATGGAATTTGAGTAGATATACCAAAGAAATAAAGTAATTTTTGCTTAATGTGCTAGGATATTGCCAAGGCAATAGCCATTCTAAATCCCATTCAGTGAGAATACTCTGTTTGTGGACTGCAGCAGTTCCACTTCTCATTGGTCCTGTGGTCTTTTGATTTACTATCCAAGTCCTGCAGTTATTTGGGCTTTGGCTTTTAATTTTGTTTCCCATTTTAACTTGTGGCTTACTGAGGTAGACAGAGGTTTCCTCCAACCTCATTTTCCACAGAGGAAATAGCAGTGCAAAAAAATCTCATCAGGATGTAATCTCCTTTTATTTTTCTTGTCACAGAAAAATCCTGGTTGTATATTAGTGGGTTCAACTGACCAGATGATAAAAAGTCTAAGACTCAAAATTCTACAAATCATTTTTATTTATATTTCAAAAATATATATGTATCTTCAGCATGTCTTGAAAGCTATTAATGAAGCTCCTATTTTTTTCAAGGAGAAGACACAGAGTGCCTGTTTTCTCTTGATTAAGTAGAAACTCGCTATTCTTCCCCAAATTAATATTCTGATATTGGGGATTTTTGGTTTTGGAGTTTTCTTGATGGTGTGACTGTTGTGGTACATTCTTCAGCCATTCCATCTCCTGTCTGACTTCTGGGACTTCTGTAATCCTTTCCAATCCTCTGTGGTCACTTTGTGAATGCCTTCTGGCCCTTTTACACTGATATCTCCTGTTTTATGATGAGCATTGTTCCCCTTCCCCTCTCTTTTCCTTCCTGTGGACTTCTATTGTGTAGGCTTCCAGTCACAGCAGTGTCTCCCACTCCTCTGCTGTTACCAGCTTTGTCCCACTTCAGTGCAAATTGCTCAGTAGATGAAACCAAAGGTCCACCAAGGCCTGAGCCTTGTGACCCAGAGCAGCGAGGAGGAGACACTGAGGCAGTGACAGCAAATCCATGGCAAGTATGGAATGACACTTTCTCCGACTTCTCTCAGTCTCCAGTTAAGGGACTCTGCCAGCACTTGTCTCCTCTGCCTTGCTGCTCCCACAGAGGTAGAAGTCTCCACCAGTCAAGGCACAGAAGGATAAACTCTGTGTTTTGAGTGCTGTATTTTAGACCTTGGGGTGAGAGAATTGTGCCCTGGCACTGTGTATTTCCCCTCACTGCCGAGCAGGAGAGCACAGGTGAATAGCCTAGATGCAGACGTATAAAACTGAAATGAAACCTAACCTGTGTGTGTCTACATCGCTCCCACCTCTGCATTTTGGCTTCATTTCTGACCCTCGTTAATAAAATGCCCTTTCTGAGGTAGGCTACAAAGCCATTGCTTTTCTCTTATTCAAATAACCCTGAAGAGCCATTTCTTTTATGATGCCTATAAGAAATCATCCAAGTGGTCCTGCTGTTCCATTTCCCTTACTCAAGTAGGGTGAAACCATTTGAAAATGAGGATGGCAAAAACTAGCAGGATAAGATGTGGCAGAGAAACAGGGAAAGAACAGAAGCAAATGTAGCTAATAAAGAAGCACCTTTCTGACTGTACTGTTCACACTATATCTGTGCTGTTTCCTTTAAAAAGTAGATAGTGAAGTGTCACAGACTCCAAGCTGACTGTATCTCCTGGGATGTTTAGCATCCTGTTCAGAATAGATGGTAACATTTTGACATAGATTTTCATGATTCCTTCATTGTTAGCAGAGGTTCATTACAAAAATGTGAGTTAATAAGGGAGTTTTTGTTTTAACTACTCTTTGTTTTCTGTCTTCTATTGAAGGTTACAGCGATTAGCAAAAGACCTTCTCAAGCACCTCCAAATGCAGGATAGCTGTTCCTTGGGGAACAGCAAAGTTCCTGGTCTAGACAGGACTTTAGGAGAGATCTCTCGGATTCTGGAAAAAGAGGTATGGTAACTTATGATTGACTTATAAATTGTTTTGCCCTCAAGTCTCATCAGTTTGGATTTGGGAATGTTAAATATGAGATATTGAAGAATAAATGACCTCTGTGTAACAAGCAGTGTCTGCTATTACACTTTTCACTTTTTCCCCCTGTATTTTCATGAGGATTGTTTTTAGCTTGGGTCATTTCAGTCATCTAGTTTGTAGTGCTTACCCACAAACAGCTTTTACAATAAGGGGCCAAGCCAATTAGCAGAGAGCAGAGGAAGGAATTGGATCCAGGTTTGCTGGAGCACCAATCTGTTGAGTTTTCCCAGAGTTCAACAAAGTCAGTGGGTCTTTGCTGGAGGAGGAAGGTATGATGTGCGTGTATATGGGATATTTCTAGGGTTTTAAGTTTTTCAAACTGATACGATTGTAGAGCATGTTTTGCTTTATGTTAAATGTTGGAATTTTTTTTTTGATAGCACTGTGTTTGCATCTTTTTTCCTATTTCCTCATGGTCAATCTGCTGCAACAATGTTTTGTGACTTGTAATGTGGTTTTTACTCCATTAGGACCACAATATTTGAGTTTTCAGCTGGAGCATTATGTTCTGTTCTCTCTTTAACCACTAGAAAATAGTTCTCTTTCTTATCTGTAATCAAGACATAATGAAAATTAGTTCTGGAAGAAACCAAATCAATGAAATCTGAGGAGGGGGTTGCATCATTGTGGTTCAGGGCTGATGTTTGTGACAATGAGAGCTCTGCTTGGTGCTTTTCACAGCTTAGTCGGTGTGAAGAACACAATTGTTAATGGCATATGCTTTTAAATACCGGAGGCTGCCTGGGATGCACAGGCTGCTCATGTGTGTTCCCTTGGTTCCTTGGAGCTAGCTGCTCATGAAGCTTACGAGTGTGTTTGAAAGAGTTGTGCCATTTTCAAATTTTTCAGTGTTTCCATTAATTATTGAAAAATTCATTTTTTTATTGATTTCAAAATACAGAAATCATGTTGTTGCATGACTACTATGAAAAGATGAATCTGTTTTGAAAGTTATCTAAATAATTCTTGGAAACTCTTTGGAAAGTGGAGTTGTAGCCAGCCTTTTACTAGTAGTTATTTGCTGAGATTTTTTAAAATGAGATGTGAATTGCAGCTAAGTGTTACTCATTAATTGTTCACAGGGTTTTGCTGGTTGTTGAGTCTGCAGTGGGGAATTAAAAACTAAATTTGATAGTATGAATAGACGTGTTATTTTGTTGTTGATTTGGGGTTTCACCCCCAAAACATTACTCAACCATGGGAGAAGTATTTTTATATCTGAGTGTCCTGATCAATAAGGTCAAGAAAGATGGATTTCAGGAGCTGTTGCTGTGTTTACAGCACAGATCATACACGGTCATTTGTAGAAGGGGATGGGAATTCTCTTGTTAACTCGGGAGTCGAGAAATCAGCAGACACATCTTACATGTCAATGGGCACTGAAAAGAGTCCTGGTGGTGTCAGTCATGGACTGAGAGGAGGAGACTGACACTGTTAATTGAATTTCCCTAGAGAGCATGAAAATATACCCTAATGTGGGGGGAGGAATGGGGGAGTGGGAACCACACAAGCTGTCAGTGTGTGTGAGCTGATAACATTGATTTACCCTTGCTAATGGCCTGGCTTGAATAAAGAATTGCCCTGAGGGAGGACAGGGTTCACTACAGTAGATCCTTGCCACTTACTAGAAATTCTTCTTACTCAAAAGAAGTCCTGCAAAACTATTACACAATACAGTTGATCCAAAATGCCTCTTTCCATTCATACTGTGAAACATTGGATTTTTCTTTTGTTAATGGTTTACACTGCCTGAAAAATTTATGTATACGGGCACACCAGGGGAAAAAAAGGATTGGTTTTACAAATCATGAAATAAATTGCTGAGCTGGTGTTGGTAACAGTAAATAAGAAAAATATATACCATTAAATTTCTCAACAGAAGGAAGGGTTATTCAGCTCATTAGAAATTCCATGACTGTGCTAAAACAGCGTGAAAGGGTGGGGTGTAATATTTATGCAAACTTGAATCGCAAAAAAGCCACACACAAAAGATTTGCAGCCTTTTGTCTCAATGGGATTTGCCTCCAGGTACAATCAAATCACACTAACTATTTCTGTTTGGACTTAACCTTCATCTGATGTGTTCCACAGTACTGAAAAAGGCTTTTTCTCACTTCTGAACCTCTTTCACAGTGTGAGAACATTCTAGGGTGTTGCATGCCTGCATGATTATTGTGGTCACACTTACTCTTGTTTCAGCCTTCCTGCTCTGCTGGACACAAAAACATTCTGCACGTGGGGCCGAGTGATTCCACCAATACAGCAAGAAGTGCTTGTTTAATGCAAACTGAAAGGTTTATATATCCTCTAGATACTCAGATTTGAGAAATCTCTTTCAGGCAGAGATACATCTTAACCACCGTGTATTTTGGAGTCCTGTCTGTTTATTGCAGCACCCTACCTGCTCCTCATTCACTGCTGCTTGTTCCCCATGCAAAGTCTATAGCTTTCACTTTGAATCCAACGCATATTTTGGGTGCTAACAAATGAAAGAGATGTTGCTTTGCTTTGCTTTGCTTCAGGTGGTTGTTAGAACTCCAGACACTTCTCGATATGCCCATAGTGGCTTGGGTGAAGCTCTACATAAAGTAGGAGCTTTGTGTCCGATGCTGGAGAAGGATTTGCGAAGAACAAGCAACTTGAAGCACCGGTTTTGAGGATCTGACTTGGAGTGTGGCCATGAGCTGCATGAAACATGTGGTTCACGTGTCTTTAAACTAAATATGCATAAGAGGTACTCTAAAGTCATAAACCACCATGTGGTTGCAGTTTTAAACAGGCTTGTGCTCCTCAGGTCATGTGTTGGTAGCAGGCAAGGAGCACAAATCCCGATGTTGTGTACGCATGGTGTGCTGTCCCCCAGGTGTGTCCAACAGGTACTGCTGCTGCTTTGGGTGTGCTCTTGATTATTGGAAGGCAGTCCTTGGGTTTGTGCATCTCATCCTTTCTGGCAGAAATCCTGGAAGGAAGCTGTATTCACTTTCACCTCTGCTTTGTTTAAAAGTACATTAAGAAAACAAACACACACACAGAGCCACAACAGCAGGATGCATGCAAGTGTTACCAGAAAGCCCTGGCCTGAGGTTGGCAGATGTCATATGGGACTCTTCAAGCTCTTAATAAGATCTGATAACCCTCAGTTTAAGATCTCCTATGAATGGGCCTTTGATGCTAAAAGAAAAACTCGTGTAACCTCTTACAGAAGGCAGAGCTGATGTTTGAAGTGGCAGCACTAGAGCACTTTTCCTGCCACGATTTTCTTGATTTTATGCATGTTCATTCCTTGATGGACTAATTTTGCACATCCATCACCAAGGGCAGCTCTGTGTTTCAGATGTGCAAGGAATCCCAAATTAACTGCTCAAGTCTGCCTTGAGCACTCACACAGAAATGTCCTGTTATAGGAAACTCTTAGGAACTAGGATATTGAGATCTGTATGTCCCATTAGTGTGACTGCAGCTACAGTTTTAACTTGCTTATGCTTATATAATCTATTTCCCTATTATGTAAAGAGGTGAGATTTACTGATTAAAAACTTGCTGATTAAAAAAATCTACTGATTAAAAAATGTCTGCTGCGTAGACATTAGACCCTAAGCTGACTGAAGTACATACATTTCTGAGGTTGTGACCCTAACCTGGGTCAGAGGTTGCTGCCTCTTGGATGGTCACCCTTACACTTGCTGACAGAACATCCCTTCCCTAAAGTTCTTCCTAAAATTTTTTTATAGGGGGTTGGGTTTGCCTTCAGGTTTTAGTATTCCTACTTTTAAATGTTAGAAGTGTTCTGTGTGGTTTTGGATAGGTCTGTGCTGGGCAGGGTTGGCAGACGCTTATTCTGAGGAAGGTGCAGGATGCTGCCCTCGTAAGGATGGTGGCAGCAGCTGAGGGCAGTGGCCTTTTCACCTGGCTCAGCTGCAGCTAAAACACTGCAGTTAAATCACTCCAGTTAAATTTGTACAACACTTACATGTGACGTCCAGACAAGCCCTTAATGTGTCTCTTGTCCATCTGGCTTGGAATATGGCACAGAGATTCAGTAGGATTCTGAGGGAACTTCATGATTTTTGGAATTTTAGGGTGACAATTAATCTGCTTAACTGGAATTACTTTTATGTGATGCTTCTTACTGATCACTAGTTTGAAAAAGATCTCTGCCACAACACAAGTGATAAGGTTTCTTTAACTAAGTGGTTTGACTGAATGTCTTACAGCTCTGCTCCTGGAGAGAGGGCTGCAGCAGCAGGAGCAGGATACAGGTTTGATCCATGGCCCAGTTCAAACAGTACACCTGAAGCTCCCATATCCTCACAAGGCACAAAGTCCTAACAAGATTTCACTGCTTCTGTTCATAAAACTTAGTATGATTTTGTATGGGTTTGAGGATAGCTGTGTCCCTGATCTCCTTCATGCTCTCTAGGTGCTCTAAAAATCTCAGTAAATAATAGTGAGTGCAAAATAAATTGTTGAAGTGTGGAATTAAAATGGAACCAGAAAATAAAAGAGAAGGCTTTTAATAAATTGGGCCACAGTGCTTATAGTTACTTACCAGCTCTCTTCATGCAAATCTAGAAGTAGCTGCCTTTCAATAGGCTAAGTTTCAGTGTGGTTATTTACATTACTAATTCAGAATAATACCCTTACTGGAAACAGATTTCAGGGGGAAAATACACTTCCGTAGAGAAGGTATCATTTTGTAACTGAAAAATGTGTGAATATGAGCTAGTAATTGACTGCAGTGGTTTAATCCGTTTTCTAAAGAAAAGGGTCTCAATGCTCATGATCTCTAAAACATGCTCTCTCAGTGACCATTAATGGTTTGTTTTGTGTCAGGCAATGTTTTTGGGTTTGGGATTTTTAGAGAGATTTTTCAGCCTCCTGTTTGAGCAGTGTGATGTCAGTTATTTACATTTCAGTAAAATGTTTGTCGTAGCTTTCAAATACATGGGGACTGTAGACAGACAGTGTTTATCCCATTGTAAAGACTGTCAGAAATGGCTGGCTCTAACAACACACTCAGGCCCTGTATTTATGTTTTATTGTCTAAACTGTCAGGCCCATTGGGGATGGTGACCATAGCCAGGGTGAAGAGGGACAACCCCCCCCAATAATACAAACTCTTCATCATCAGAAACAGAAACAATAAAATTAAAAACTTTTGAAGAACTAATATATGGAACAAAAGCAGTGTAAATGGAACATGTGTAAGCTTTTGTACTGTTCATTGTAACTTTCTTCAAATATCTCTACAGAGATTGAAAGTTGCCCTGTGTATGTGTATATAAATATATATATGATATATATATACAGACAAAATAGACTTTAGAAGCAAATACTCTGTTATAAAGACTCAGTATTGTTGCTTAAAGTATATTTAGGAATACAGTGAGAATTGTGATTCCCAGACTCTTGCACATGTAATTTTGGTGCTGCAGATATTTGCACCCAAGTAACTGTGTGTTCTTAGTGTAGCAGAGTGGTGTGGCCATCAAAAGGAGAACTGCCAGCTTATCTGTCACTCTTACGTAAGTCAAAAAAAGCATCCTAGGGCATTATGTATGAAAA
Organism: Corvus hawaiiensis; assembly: GCF_020740725.1. NCBI lineage: Eukaryota > Metazoa > Chordata > Aves > Passeriformes > Corvidae > Corvus > Corvus hawaiiensis. The sequence goes on along the minus strand of NC_063225.1, from coordinate 19,412,297 downwards.
AGAGTGAAAATTACTGTTGTAGTGAATTTACCTGAATCATGAAGCAGTGGCTTTACCCACTTTGTCTGTGTTTTGTGATCTTACCAGGTCTCCACTAGAGGACACCACTGGCAGAAACAACCACTGTCCTTTGAGTTCTTACAAGTAATAAATCTATTTAGAAGTAGAATTTCCTTCTGACAACAGGTTCAGACACCAATGTGCTTGGAAATTACGCAAGTCTTTCTCCTACTAAGCTACTTACAGCAGCCTGTCTCCTGGTGTGGGTGCATAGGGACTTACCTGGATAATCACTGTGTATCCTGACAAGACTTACATGTGCAATCACACAGAGAATTCTGCAGAAAAAGTAGAAGTACACATATGCACAGTATTAATTTAAAAAGGAAGTAGCCACATGCCCACAGTTCAAGGGGTATATTGATGAGCCAGGGTTGTTGGTGCTATCTCCACTTGGCAGGGGTTTCTGAGCACGTTGGGGTGTCCATCTGCAGCGCTGGAACAGCTCTGCAGCTGGGCTGCAGTGCAGCACTGGCAGGGCACCAGCAACAGGGCTGAGCTCTGCCACAGCTGGCAAGGCACATCCATAGCTGGGGATGAAACCAACTGGAAAGGCTCCCGAGCCTGCTCCCTTTCCACCTCCCCCTTGTGACACCTCAGTGGGACCCTGCGGAGCTCTTGGTACTGTCATGGTGCAACTTCTGCTGTTCTCTTACATGATGTGTGTCTTCTGGCTCTTGGCCAGGTGAGCATTTTCATGCACAGTGCACTGGTTTACACCAAAAAGCCATCTTTTATATCAGGCAGTGGGCATTTCCCAGCCAAAGTTTTAAAAAACAAAATAAACACTCACATACCACCTTAACTGTGCTTTCATCCTTAGGGGTTTTGTTCTCTGTGAAAGTAATTGCTACTCTTACTTGTTATAATGAGAAGTTAAAACTTTAAGGTTCATTTTAGCTAAACATGTGATGTATTTCTACGCAAATAGTGGATTCATATTTTAATCCATCCATTAATTTTTCAACTCGGGATACTCCTGCAGTAGCCAGTTCCAAACCTACAGTGATGCCACATGAGGGGAAGTCATTAATCAAATGTACAGCTGAATTATAACAGTTTAAAAACAATTTAAAGTTCAAAATCCAAACTTTAGGATGGGTATTGAATTACAAGACATAAAAATAAGTTTTAAAACTTAAAAATAATTTTTTTTAAAAAGTAAAAAACTAGTAAGTTTTTTTCTTTAACTAAAAAATAAGTTTTACCAGCTAAAACTAGAATTCAGACCCTTGGAACTTTGTATATTGCCGCTGAAAATCTAATAATTTTGCCAACACAGAAAGTAACAAAAGGAATTCTGTATTTATGCTTCCTTTGTTGCAAGTGTCAAGTACAGAACCTGAATCAGAGCATGAGCTCTAGAAAGGGTAAAGCAGATATAATTGGTGGAAAAGATGAGATGTAAGTAACCCTCCTCAAAATTAATTCACTTCCTTAAAGCCTATAACAGTGAGAATTAGAGAGTTTTAGTGTACAGGTGGTCAGCACTGAGTGCCAGTGATGCACGGTGCCACTAAAACACAGCTTGAAGAAGGTTCAGCAGTGTTCAAAGCCTGGACTATCAGTATTGTCCTGTAACTACCAGTTTATCTGCAGGTGGTCCAAGCTGCTGTTGGTACTAGAAACATCCCCTTCTCTAGCAACTGCAGCAGCAGATTTGATAGTCCCAGCACAGAGGCTGTGGGCAAACACAGGAGGAGCTCTTTGGACAGCATTGCTCAGCCAAACAGCCTTTCCCTATCACTGCCTGGAAGAAGTCAACAGGTCAGGTTTGTGTTGTGTGCTGCAGGTTGGGCAAGGCAGCTTTAGCTCACCAATAATTCGTTTGCCCAGACTTTCTGTAATCTGTGGATTAACCTTTTCCCCAAGATGAACATATAAATAGGAACTTGTTACTAGAGGTCAGTCACAGAATATTTTTTAACTTGTTTGCTGGAAATGGTATTAAAAGGCAAGTTCAGTTCACAGATAAGCTCTGCAGTGTTCTTTTCCAAGATTATTGGGAGGTTAATTTATGTGCACAGAAACTACATGTAGTTGAAAACTGCTGCGGGATGTAATTAAATGCTGTCAGCTTCCAGTGTTGTACTAATTGTGGCTTTTTGCTGTCAGATCAGTCTTCTACGTCAGTTTAGAACTAATACATCATATCAGAATGCATATAATGGATATTTATACATTCCAGCGTTCCAGCAAAGTTCCTTCACTACAAGACAGGAGGTATGTTTTAGTGTCATTAAAGCCCAGGCACTGATTTCTCAGTGATGAGAACTCTCTACCCAGACACATTTCTGCCAATAGCAGATCCCAGTTTAGAAATCACAATAAAGTAATGATTATTATGGTTTCTAAAGAATTTTTTGTTTATTTTGGTCTGATGGTATATATATATACACACACATATTTTCTTTGAAGTATTTTTAAAATTCAACAGTGATTTGAGACCATCAGTTCTGACTCAAGAACGTATCACCCAGAGGCCTTCATGGTCCGTTCTGATGTTTTCAGTACCTCACAAATCCACACTGTTCCTGTGCCCCACAGTCTTTTGTGGCTGTCATGTAGATGAGCTGATGGGAAAATGGTCCAAGAGGTTACAAGAGAGCACCCAAGGCAATCAGGGTGAAAGCTGTATTTAGAATTCAAGTGCCCTTGACTTCATGACAGGTCTTTAAACAGCCACTGCTCCCTCTCCTTATGTCCTCTCCCACATAATTTTAATATCTTCAGTTTGGCTTGATTGCACTGGTTTCCATAGTTTAGGTTCAGCAGAAATCAGCTGCTTTCTAGTGGCTGACAGCTCTCAGCAGTGACCAGTCAGATCCAGTGTTCAGAGAGAGACCCAATTTTCCTACTCACCGGGCAATTCTTTGTCCAATAAATATTGAGAGGGGACAGGACAAGATCAAGTAATTGTGCTTTTTATTTACCTGTTTGGGAACTTTTATTTGTGGGATTAATCAGAAAAGGTCAAATTGGCCTCAGCTAATGGAGCCATCTGTGGAGATCCAGGAGCAGTTGTTCCTCTTACTAAGCCTCTGTTGTTGCTTTCCTCCTTTAATTGATGCACTTACTAGATGCCCTGTTATTTATAAATAGACCAAACCTTTATTTTTAATAAGCGCAAGTGCTGCAATGCTCAGTGCTGTCTCAGAATATCTATGAGGATAATTCTTGCTTTCCCAAGCAGTATTGTCTGTTTCCTGTTATGCTACTTGGCATGGGTGAAAGCAGCTGAACAGAGAGCATGGAATTCACTGAGATATCTTTACCTGTTTTTCCTTTATGGTTTTCACTGACTCTTGAGGCTTCACAATTAGAATTGTGAGGGTTCTGTCCTTGTTAACAGAAGTGCAATAGCGTGCCTCACTGTGACTTTACTGGTGAACTGAAAAGCCACTGTGGAACTCGGAAGGAGATTGTGTAAATAAGGCTCGTCCTGTTCAATTAGATCACACAGTGAGTCAGTAAGGAGTCCTATTGAATTTGGTTTAACCTTACAATGTGGGCAGGTGTTTGCAAGCAGAAAAATGAATTAAGTATATGATGGCATAGACAGAAATTAGGTTTATGTGCACAGGATTTAGTGTTTTCAGGACAAGCCTAAGAATCAATTTCTTAGTATTGGTATTGTCCCTAGGCCTGAACCAATTTTAGGTTGCTTGTCAATAGTAGACTTCCAGAGGGGATAGTTGAAAATGCCTCTTCTTTTATTTTTGATGGAGTTAAAAAATAAGGTGAGCCTCATGTTTATATTGCATTTGAATGCTGTATCAACTGCTTGCTTTTTCACCCTTTTTGTTCTTAGGTATTTGTCCTCCTCTGTGCTAAATACAGGCAGTGGAGTTGCAGTTGGCATACCTTAGCTGTGGAGTGAAAAGCCAGTGTTACCCAGATGGCTCAGGTGCCAGAGGCACCTTTCCATGGGAGTGTGCAAGTACTGAGCTCATGCACTGGGTGAAACACCTTTCCCAGGCCCCTTTCGTGCCAGCAGGTGCCAGGGAACCATCCTCTCCTACCTGTGGAAACACACAAACAGAGGAGCTGCCTTATCTTTAAGGCTTCAAAATCACCTTTCAGCCGTCAGAATTCTCACTTTGCTGTGCCAGGACAAGGTGGGATGGAGCATTTCTCAAGGCCTCCTTCCTGGGGCTTTACCCCATAAGCAGTGCAGGAGGGGAATGGATGTAAATACATGATAGATATTCCTTAATGTGAACTATTGCCTGCCTCCAATTCAAATGACACTGAGCCAGTTCAGGCGCATGTTTTAATCCTAAACTAGTTTTCCATTGATATTCAATGGTTGAAATTTTATTGTGGGTGAATTCACTCATGTTTGTAAACCAGTTTGAGATTTTCAGATAGAGTGGGGGATTACTAAAACACTAATTTCATTAAAGAGAAGTGTTGCAGGGAGTAAAATTGTCTATTTTAATAGAAAATGCTATTTTTTTGTACTCTCCAGTGATTTTCACTGTATAAAGTCTGGATGACACATGGACATATGTGTCCATGGGTTTGTATGTGCATGTAGATATACTTGTGTATTTATTTAAAGGGAGAGGAAAGATTTTTAAAAAAAAGGTGGAGCCAGCCCAGTATTCAGTTGTCTGGTTTGTTTTTCTAAGGGAGCTTTGAACTGCATTTCTTAGCCCCTGGCATTTTAGATAGAATCTTCAAACAGTAGATAAAAGGAAAGAAAAAAATTCTTAAGATGGATTTCAACTATATTTTACTAATTAGTTATTATTTCTTCCATCAGTGAACAGTTTAGAATAGAGTTGCACAAGTGTGTTCTTTCAGAAATAGAAGTCAGCACGTTTCAAAGTATTTGGGTTCCATTCAGAAATAATTTCTTCTGAAATACTTTAGTTCCTGAGGTCTGTTCAAACGGGCTTTCCAGATCAGCTTCTGATTCGGACATTGTGCAGGACCAGCAGAAAACATTCTTTAGGCTGATGAAGGAAAAATCATTGTTCTAAATTTCCTTTTTAGTCTACATGAAAATATTTATTTTGGAGGTTTGTCTTTGAGGGAGGGTCTACAGCAGAGTATTTCACTTAGTTCAAAAATATTTCAAATAGTCAAAATGTGCTAAAGTCACATAGAGCAGAGATAGCCAAGCTGGCATTAATTCATTTGAGCTGTTAAAGCTCAGCATTATTTCTGATTCTGCTCTACTTATTAATTAATAATAATACTTTAACAGGAGAAATGTATGGAAGTGAGTACTTTGGTCCAGGACACTGGATTTCACCCAATAACTCTTGCACCAAATTAATAAATTATGATTTAACTAGGATCATAGTTTTCTAGGAGATAATCAGGTTTGATTTAAAAACTTTAAATTATCGAGAGTCAACTATATATGCTAAGTATATTATGCTCATCATTAATTACTCTTGGCATTAAAAAAAACCCATTTTATTCTTACCTGAATTCATTCAGTTTCAGCTTCCAAATATTAGCTGTTCCTGTGCATTATCAGAAATCTTCTTCCCATTCAGGTCCTTCCACACTGTCATCCCATCATATTTTTACTTTCCTCAGCATAAACTAAGTTACGCTTCTGTCGTGCCTCCTGGTGAGGCAGATTTCTCTGACCTCTTCTTTTCTACAAGTGTTGCAGTTTGCCAGTGCCCTGTGTAGAGAGAGGGGAGCAGCAGTGCAGGACAGAGGTTTTGGTCCCACTTCTGTCCTGGAATATTGAACACACAATCCAAAAGCTGTTGCAGAGTGGTGCTGGCTTTATTTCATTCTGTCTTTCTGTATTGCCCACTGACTTGTATAAATTCAGCAGCGATCTTGCCCCGGTTTGGTTTTATTTCTGAAGCACACAGTTCAAATTATGCGACTTGCTTTAATGAGTGTAACAAAAGCCAGCCAAGTACCAGCACAGGCCAGTTGGCCTTTTCATGTGTTTCTTTGTTGGCCACCTTGGGTAGGATGAGGCATACATGTAAATCACTCTTCTTGAGCTGTGTGTATTTTTCTGTACCAAATGTCAGATGATGAGATGAAAACATTATATTGAACTTTCTATTTAGTCTGCTCATTTTCAAATTTGCCAAACATACTTGTGTCCTCGGGTAAGTGGTGCTTTGGAGGGTGCCACAGATGCCAAACCCTGATAAAATCTACCCTATCTTGTTAATGAACACACGAGCAGTTGTTCCCCATCTGCTGCCTCTGTCTGAAAGGTTAGGAAGCCCTTCCTTTTTGATCACAAAGGACATAATTACTGTCTGTAGAGGAGTCAAGTACAAAGACAGTCCATCCAGTCTGACCACTACTACACTGCAGGCCACCAAAGATTAACAGCTGCTTCTCCTTTGATTAGGTTAGGTAATAACAGTTACTTTAGTTAATAATTGGATGGATTCCCAGGCCATGTAATTCAGGTTTAGGCTGTCATTTTTTTCTGGCATGTAGCTGAGCTGTATTACTGGAACAGAGCCTGTAATCCTATTAGTCAGTTGTCACTCGAGCCATAGGAGAGAAGGGAAATTCAGATCCATTAAGGTGTTGTAACAGGTAGGTAAATAAGTTAGCCATGGTTGCCCACTGTGCAGGGAGCTGTCTTACTGGGGTTTTTTTACAGGATTAATTTTAAGTTTCTCAATACGTTTAATTCATTATTAATCCATAAAATGGTTACATGGTTTGTCTAATTTATCACTGTTTCTGTTTACTGTGCCACACATGCATTGGTGTACACACACTTTCCACTAAGTTACTTGATTCATGCAATGTTCTGCCTAAGTTAGTGGCTGTGTGCTTCAAATGACCAGCTTATAATGGTCCAGAGATTAAATCCCTGCTTACTGTCACATAAGCTGGGTTGGCTTTCCTCCTGTACAAACAAGACCACTGCAGTTCACAACGATGGGCTTGGGAGGGATAAGGAAAACAGACTCTTGTCATGGATTGGTTTTCAGTGCTGTGTCTGCTGCTCCAAGGGACCGCATCTCTGTTTTTGTTTTTCTAATGTTTAAGACACATCTAGGTGGCATCCCCAAGGTTTTTGTGCCTCCTCATCTCTGTTAAAAAATGCATAGATGACAGTAATAATAATTTTTGTCTACTTGTTCATTTGTCCCTGCTCTCCTGTGTCACCAGGTAACTTCAGAGCATAGAAATCCTTTTGTATTTAAAAATCAAATTGTTTAAAAATGTTATTTGAATAGTTGTGAATTTCTGAAACAATGTATAAAAACCTGTTTATATATTTTCTGTTGTTCAAGGAACATGAATCCCATGATATCGATTGCAGAATAACCCTCCCAGTCTAAATGTGCAGCCACTCAAAGAACTGTTCCTACAGTGAAATTATGAAGCAGGTTTCATAAACAGGAGAGCTAATTCATTTGGGATACTAAGTTAGAAGTCTGGAGGCTTCTTTCAAGCAGCAAAAACATGCAATGCTGGTTTATGCTCTTTTCAAATAGGGATTTAGTATTTATTCCCTGTCGGATCTATCATTTTTCATAATCATACGATGCCTGATCTACTCAGAGCTTTGGGTGCCACCAGAGTAAAAGTTGCAGTTACCTGAAAAGGTCTTTCATTCTAACACAGGTTCAAATGGGGATCAATTTAAATAAGAATATTATGTGAGCAAGGGCTCTGAGTAACTGAGATTCCTCAGTCCACTTCTTTTGAATTTCTATTATAATATGTATCAGCTAATGTAAAGCTGATGACAGGATGTTCCAACATGGGAGATTTAATGCTGTATGTTCTTTATAGCAGCTCACCATTACAAGGTCTTGTCATGGGCAGCTGAGGGATAATTTCTTCTTCCAGTGTGTCCTCCAATCCCACAGTGTTCACCCTGAAAATGTCAGCAGTGCAGTATTCAAGTGACTCTTCTGCTCCTTTGGGGACAGGGCATGTTTTCCTTTCAGCTCCCATGGGCTGCACTGGCCCAAGGCCAAGCCCCAGGAGCTGTGCCCTGATCCTGGGATTCCTGACAGCTGGACACTTAGGTGGGGACCAAGGTTGTTCACACATGCCAGATACCAGCAGCTACTTTGGCATCAACATTGCCTTCCAAGAAATGGGTTAGAAGCCCTTGAAGTTCTCCATCTTAAAAGAATCACTGGAGATAAATATATTAAATGTTGTGCTAAAAGTCATGTATCCCTACATGGCAGTTTTACAGACCTCTGTGAGCACAGGTAGCAAATGCTGTGCTCATGTGTCTTCCCCATCTTTGCTGTTGGTTCTGTCTTCATTTTACATGCTCTCCCATGCATATAGTTAGGGATTTCTTTTCACGGATAAGCGTCAAAATGCTAATGAATTTTTATGAGTAATCTGGAAAGAGGAGTAGTAGGACATATAGCTAAATCATATAAAATCAGAAGAAATTCTGGGTTCCCTTCTGCTTGATAAAAAACCGTAGTAGTAACAGAATTTTTAAAAATGCACCTGTGTATTTTGAGAAGTATACCTGTATTTTAGTAAAGTATTAGACAAAAGTGAACCAGGCACTCTGAAAAATGTCTGTCTATAAAAGAAGTGATGCTCCAGATTGAAATGGAAGGAGAGCACATCAGAAATTAAACAGCTTCAAAATGTTTATATGATTTTTAAAATAGATACGGGACAACCTCCCCTCAGAATAGGGAGACGTTGCTTCTTTCAGTTTGGCTCTAGTGACTGATTTGGGATAGGGAGAAGTTCCTTTCAGGACACTTCATTACCAGGTATTTATGGAGAAAAGAGGAGTTCTGGGAAAAAAAATCACAGATAAGAAAAGTTCACATGAAAAAATAGAAAAGAAAAGGTGGAGTTTAGCATTAAAGAGAACAGAGAGTTGAGAAACAAGCCAAGTAGGAAAAGGAAGCAGTGTACGAGTTCAAGAACGGAGTGATTGCTGAGGGGAGAAACAAAATGAATGCAATAAATCGGATGTAACTCAGAGTAATGGGATGAAATAGAGAAAGGGCATATTTGGTCTAAATGACAGGAAAGACTTCTTGCCACAAGAGCTAATAGGTTGTGGCATAATCTCCCTTGAGAAACAGGGAAAGTGAGAAGTGGCAAGAGCTGGGTACATTTGGAACTGGAGGAGCAGTAACAAATAAATCAGCAGCATCACAGAAAGGCCGCCCTCATTGCTGTGCTGCACAGCCACACTCCCAAGCTCCTCGTGTGCCTCCTGCTCTGCACTGCTCAGGGTGTGCCCATTCCCAAGGCAAAGGCACACTGGAACTAACAAAATCTCTCTTTTCACCTGGGAAGTTTTAAGCTGAAGCGAGCAGGGAAAGGTTAGAAAGGCCCTGGGCTCTGTCTGGGGGTGCTGCAGCACTGGGCTCCCCCAGGGGAGGAGGAGGTTTGAGAACTGTGGCTGTGAGCCAAGGTGCTCAAATAAAGTCAATAATGATGATTTATGGCGGGACTGTTTCTTTGCTGTTTGGGTCTTTTCTTTATGGCTCTACCAGGAGTTGGTAGAAAGTGTTATTGGGAGCCAAGGGAGCTTAAGGAGGCAGGGTTTTGAGATTTTTTTTAGATGGGAGGAAGAGGAAGCAGAGGAAGAATATATGAGTAAAACACAAAAATAACTGCAGTTAAGGCACACTTACTGGCCTCACTGGGCTAAAATTAACTGCTAGAAATTATACTTAACCAGCTAGCCTGTAGGAAATCACTGGTTGATTTTCTTAACTGCTTGGTAAGTTGGCACACAGATTTCCACTCATTTGAGGCTAGTTATTCCTTGGAAGGTAAACCTTTTGGTTGTCTAAAAATCTAAATGTAGTTCGTATTAATTGTGGAAAATGCTTCCTTTTTGAATATCTGACTTCTGTGAGCAGTTTTTCTGTAGCTTGTAAATCAAATACAATATAGCTGTTTGCTCGAATGAAACTTAATGGAGAGAAAGTTGCATGATTTAAATAAAAAGTAAGATATGTACTTCTGTGTGTAATGTCTGATCTCACAGGGAAAAATGTTGTCCCTCTAAATCATATTATAGCTGTTTAATTATTCTTGTAGTTGTTCAAATAAGGATTTTATTGTCAGAGTCACTAGGAGTTTTTTCTGTTACGGAGTCTGTTACAATAGAATACATTCTTTACAGACTAACAATAATCGTGTTTATAGAGGATGTCCCATTTTTTCCCCATGTGTGAAGTGCTTGCAACACTGGGGGGAAAAAAGAAGAAATTCTTTCTTATTAACCACAATATTATTATCATCATCATCCTTGACAAAATCAAGATGATCAAATACAAACTGCCAATAAAAACTATACAAAATTAGTAGCTTAGAAGTAGAGAAGAAGAAGATTTTACTTGCTTTACTGTAAACAGAGGAGATTAAACCAATTTTGCAGGAAAGGAAAAGAGTGCAAGTTCTAAAATAGTGAATCTGCTGCAGCAAACCCCAGTCATTTGCAAACTGTGATAATAATGATAGGATGGTATTTAAGTGTAAAATTGTATATGCAAGTTCCAAGTGGACACCTAGGAAATGGGATCTGCCTGAGCTATTTTATGCATATTTACAAACCAAGCCTGGAGGTTGTCTCCTGTTGGAAAAGTTTGTAAAAATGACAAAGTACCCATCTAGAAATTGTCCATATTTTTAAAATCATACAGTAAAAGCAGTATAGCTACAAAGATAATAGCAACAGATAAAGGTGAACTTTATTAAAATCCCTATAACTGTATGTCATTACAGAAAATATGGTATTCAAGTGTATTGCCTGTGTAGTACTTGATATGTATATATGATAATTGAAAAAAATAACACCTGAGAGTTTCAACTCATCCTTGTGCATGGGCAGTGAAATGGTCTTTTTCAAAGATGTTCAACATGATCAGTAAGTGCATTAAGGATTTTCTACATTGACAGAATCCACAACTGTCAGATGTACACTTTATGTAGACAGTTTTTAAATTTCTGTTGGTTCTCTTCTGTGTTTGTGTTTCTTTAGAACACAGCAGATAAAATTGCATTCCGGGCTGCAGGAGGATTGACTGCCCTTGAAAATGTTCTTCAAACAGTGACTTCTCCCACCAACCTGAATGCAGCTGCACGGGTTCCCTTTAAGTAAGTATGATGGGTCCTTCACCTTCCACTTAGAGTCACTAGAATATTCATTTCATATCTGCTGCTTCACTGCTTCTTCTTCTCCTAGTCCCGTGTTGAACTTCAGAGCAAAAAATCATGCTGTTCTCTATGCCATGGAAGGTGAAAGACATTTCCACTCACCCTCTGGTTTCTTAACTTGGTGATTTTTATTTTGAGCTATGATATATTTGAGTAGCAGCTAATTGTATAAAAAAAGACAAAACATTTAACAGAGGAGGAGATATGTATCTTTTGAAGTTAGTCTGCAAAGATCACTAATGGGAAGCAGGGGAATTTTTTAAAGTGTTGTAATTCACTGGAATCCGTCTGCTTTTAAAATGAAATAGTTGTAAGATACTGCTAGCTGAAAGGGCTCCTACAAACAGGTAAATCAAAATTCTTGTGGATTAGAGAAATTCCTCTTTACAGAACATAAGAATGGAAGGGTTTAAATGTCTAATCCCTGAAAAAGAAGGTGGTGACTAAGCAGAATTCCTGCAAAAACTGGTGACTCAAAAGCATGTTCTTTTCCCTAATCTCTAAGTGTAGTTTTTATACAGTCAAGAGCACATAGGTGCTTTCAGAGCAGAGCTGGGCATGGTTTTAGTACAAGATGAACCAAACCCCGGATACCCTGGTGTGTACCATTGTCATCATTTGTTTGTAGATACTTTGTAATATTGGTATAATTGTAATTTAGGCACTACAGTGTGAGAGTTTGGATTAAAACTGGCCGATAATATGTTATGGGACATGCGTGTGAAGTGCTGGGAAAGAGCACTAAGGAAAAACCATTTTTTTAATATCTTGACATCGCACTTCTAAGAGAATAAATAAAATGCCTGCTTTTGCAATTGTGCCAAATGCACTTGCTGCAAGTCCAGCCAGCTCCACTGGTGAGCAGTTCTGAGTTGGGCAGCTCAGGGACAGCTTGGGGCTTCTTCATTTGTGCCGTCTCTAATTTTGAGTTATCTCATCAATGTGGAATAAGCTTCACAAGGGACAGGATTGCACTGTGTGCCCACATAAAACCTACTTTAAATTGAGCTTTAAATTCTTAGAATGTGCACCTTCGATTCTTGTTATTTCCTTTTAAGAATAGTCTTGTGCTTTAGCAGCCTTTGAGAGGTTTGAGAATATTGTGTTTATATTACTGAAAACATCGTGCTTGAAGTTTGTTAGGCAGTTTGAGGATGTATTAGTTCTCGAAGGAGTTTGTGTGCTGATAAATAAAGCCCCATGTCAGCCACATTTGCATAACAGAAATCACATCCAAAGAGTTGATCAGAGTTCTCCTCTCTCTGACACTATCTCACACCCCTTTCAGACCAGTGGTCTCTCAGATTCCTGAGCCTGTTCATGACTGAATTATAAAAAGTTTTTGCATCTTTGAAAAATTCTCTAAACATTGTTTTATTAACACAGGTTTTCCACTAGCTGTATTTCCAAAAGAAATATGGGGGCAGAAGAGAGATTAATATAAACTGTTCTGACAACATTGTATGTTAAAAACATCTTCTGAAGAACTTTGCTCCACTCCTGAAATACAGCATTTCATTCAACTTCACAGCAAACTGCAGTCTCCACTTTGTAGGCATCTGGCAGTTGGGAAGTTATCCATCACATTGCACGTAATTTGACACAGGATCCTGTACTCTAAAGCAAACTGCTCTTGCAGGGTTGGTCTGCAAGAGTCTGACTGCTTGAGTCTGACTTAGAGAGTCTGGAGTCTGCTGGAAGTGGCCCAGGGAACTTGGTGTTGCTGCATGGGATGCAGAGCCTCCTCTGTTGGTATTTCTGTGGTCTTTTTGATGGAGAGGAATGTTCTGTGCAGAATCTGCACCTCAACTGTCCAATAGTTCCAGAGGGTGGGACCTTCTCTGAGCAGTTTGAACCAGGCACAAGCCATGTTTGTGGGTATTGGTATGGTCTCACTGAATAGATTTAAGAAATTTTTCACACACAGAGTGATTGAGGGAGGTTCAAAACCAAAGGACAATCATAGAATGTATTTAATTCTTTAAATGAGGAAGAAAGTTCAGATCACATTTCTCATTTAATTTTGAAACGAGTTTGAAGTTACTTTTCTTTCTTTTGTGCAAATATCATTTACATCCTGATTTCTTGAACTTTGAATCTAGTGAACCAGCAGTTTTCTCTGTTTAAAGACAAAGCAAAGCCCTGTGGAGAGAAGTTGAATTACGAAGTTTCATGAATTGCCCTCCAGTCTTCCCCCAGCCAAATATGCTTTTCTGAAGGACGCCACTGTACTTCAGACTGTTTGTGGGTTCTTGGAATGTTTAACCATTTGTACTCATCTTAAATTGGGAATTGTCTGTTGCTTTGTGATGAGGATAAGCTATTTACAAGTAGGTGAGGAGATTACATGGGCTATTATCTACATCTCTCTTTCTCCAAAATCCTGGCAGTATGGTGCAGCTCAACTTTAATCCCATGTCTACAAGATAAAGCTTTATTATCAGAAGATTTGACAATATGCCTGTTGTTTTGTACCACTGTCCAGCTCAGTAGTTAGGAGCAGCAGGACGGGAAATGCTGTGAGGAAGCAATAACATTTATGAGACAGATGATACATTTGGTGTTGGGGCAATTTTTCTCCCCTTCAAATAAATCACTGGAAAAGGGAAAGCAAAAGCAGTGGGTTATAGCAAGTTTTATTTTTGGTGTTAGCATAAAAATTAATGTCCAGCCGCATTATTTCTTAAAGCAGCATTTTGTAGTTTTCCAGAATTTGTCCACTTCTCCACAAAACAGTCAGCAGAATTTGTAAAGGTTTCAGAGCTCTACAGTGTTTTTCTTACACTTCTACTGAAAAGCAAATGGGAGCTGCACAGCGAAACAATTTAATGCCTTAAGATGAAGACCAGGAGATGAGTCTCATCCCCTGAGTTGCCTTGCAATGTGCAGCTCATTTACCCGCTTTGTGCCGTGACACGCTGGTAACAAACCTGCTAACAAATGAGGCTTGTAGGTTTGTTTAATTAACATTTGGGAAATGCTTTGACTTCCTTGAGTGGCAAGTATTTTAAAAATTGGCAGTAGCTGTGTAAGGAACAAAGTTGGATTTTTGCTACAAGCTAAGATAGGATTGAAGTCAAGTTTTATGTATCTTCTACTTTCATACAGTTTCTTGCATCATTTACTTAAAGCAAATATTATCAGGGCAAAAAAGCTCAAACCATAATTACATACATAAAAAGAAGAAATTAGTGCCTCCATAGTATTTTGTGTAGCATTGATACAAATGACTTTTATCAGTGAGAACTATTTTGAACTAAGAGCTGGTTTTATAGCTTGTTCTCTGTAACTTTTACTTGGGTTTATGAGCATACGCTTCTTAAGCTGCAGTGTTGCTGTTAATGCATTTTTATAGGATTGTTCACAAACAAACTTTTTTTTACATAAAATGCAGAACAAGCTTTCTTATTTTCCTCTGAGGTAGAGAAACATATAAATTTCTTAACGTATTAGAAACAGATTAATTGAAAACTAGTAATTGGTACAAGGACATAAACACACTCTAAAGAGAATGAACACTGTGCAAGTTCAACATCTGAAACCTGCAGCATCTGTCTCTTCCTGTGACCTATTCCTGCTGTCTGGTTTAGCTGGATTTTGGGCTCAGAGCTCAAGAATAAAGCAGCATTGCCCTCGTGTGCAATAAAGGAACAACAATTTGGTTGTTGAAAGCAGCTCTGTGAAATGTTACGAAACTTTCAGATTTAAAGCCAGGTCTTGCATTAAATGATTGATAAGCCAGGGGCTGGAGAATTTTGGTGGAATTTCAAATTCTGTCATACCTGTAAATACTGGGGTAAATTAATTGTTTGTCATTTGTCATTCAACAGTTTATTTGTAAGTGCAGCAGCATTTCAGAGTGAAACTTCAGTCTGGTTTTAGAAGTGTCTTGAAGCATAATTGATGCTGAATTTTATCTTCTCTCTATTAATTGCGTCTAGACTTCGGCTGAAGCCCTTTTTTTTAATTGCATATCCTTAAATAATGTAAATGACAGACAAAGCAGTAATTATGAATCTCTGGGAGTTCCTGATTGTATAAAAGACTGCGTGATGGTAAGAGCCTGTATGGTCTCCAAGAGTTAAAATTGATATTTTTAACCTTAAAATCAGGGGGGTTTTATTATTGTTTCAATCTGTATTCTTACCTTGATGGTTCCTTACCCATTCTACTCTACAGCCATTCTGTGCACCATTTTTCAGTAATATTTCACCTCCCACTTCTTTGCAACCCAGTGGGTAATTACCAATACTGATCACGTTCCGCATCCGAGTGCTGCATGATATTCAAACTGGTTAAAAATTAGCAGTTTTCTATTGAATTAACACATCCTAAATTTGATAATGTTTAGTTTTATATTATTGCACTGCCAAATTGAACTTTTAGGGTTATTCATTGATAATCAAAGTACATTTATTTATAATGTCAGAAGTTGGAAGAGTATGGAAAAGCTTTACACTTGAAACAGGTGAATTGTTCTGTGTTGATGATGCCCTAATTTTTGTAAAGCAAAAGTTGAGTTCTTGCCTCTGTATCCTGGTGCACTATCATGGATTAGTTTTCCATGGTTGCATACTGTAGATGCCTCAGTATTTTTAATTAAAGTTTGTCAACTTGTTTATATCAGGCAAATTGAGGAAATGAAGATGTTGCTAACATTAAAAAAAAAAATCACATGCAGAAATACGAACTGTTGAGATCTAGCTTGATTAAAATGAATCCTCTTCCTTCATACTCATGTAAAATAAATATAATATACAGATTCGTATTTTTGTCTAGTTTAAAGACAGATTTCTTTTTTGGCTCAAAGCTTGTGTACCATAAGGAGTGTTTTTGTAATTGGATTGACTCGGGAGGAAAGCCTTGCATCCGAGGGCAGCCTGGCTGTGGGGTGGAGTGAAGGTGCTGGCGGCCAGAGCTGGAAAGCTGATTTGTGGGTGTGATACAAAGTTTAGAGCAACATCGGTAATCAATAACCACCTGCTTTACAGAGCCTCCTGCTTCAGGCCTTCAGCTGGCTTTGGGATCTCTGAAGATAACAGCTTTGGAATTAAGAGCAGTTAAGAGCTTCCAAAAGAGAAGAAAATGATGGGAAATGCGTTGGGTTTTTCATCCCAGCAAGTTTAACGTGTGGTTAAATAAAGTTGTGGCTCTGCTGTTCACAGCCCCTCGCTTGTCTCGGCAGCCTTGTGCAGAAATGGTGACAGTTGACAGCTGTTGTTCCCTTAATAAGATTAAAGTAAAGAAATTAGTTGTGCTGTCTCTAATCTGCCATTTAACACTGTGAACCACCTGGGGACACTTCTGTGCCGACACTCCCCGTGCTGAATTCCAGTCAGGCTGTGGAACCAAGGCAGAGCTGAGCTTGTGCCGTGATCAGAATGTGTTCAGACGAGCTGCTGCTGGGAAGCTATGGTATCAATTAAATGAACCCTCTTTATTGTTGTGAAAAATTAATTTGACATCCATTTGCTTCCAGCACCTTTTCAAACGCATTGTCAGAGTCTCTGAAAACACCAGTACTCTTTGTGACATGAGGTTCAGTTGGGAAATACAAAAGCATGGTGCATTCTTACTGTGGAATTTGGTCTTTATATGAAGTGGGAAGTTTTTGTGTTTTCAAGTGTAAAATAAATGATCCTCTTAGGAATTAGGAATCCCATATATCAAAAAGGATTTATTGCAGTGAATTAGCTAAATCACCTCAGAACTCTGAAAAGCTGTCAAAATTAACCTACAAGTTCATATTTGGCACTTTGGATGAATTACAATGTTTATATTTAAATAGAATTGATCTTTATTTTAGAATAGCTGATAAAATGACAGAAGCTGATTTAAAGTATCTTCTCAACAGAAAATAGAGACTGCCAATATAGTTTCTTCTCTTTTCCCCTCTAGAAACACCTACACAAGGGAATAATCTTCATGAAGGGTAGAAGTAGGTGACTAATGAAAATATTTTTCAGCATTACTGAGGGAAGGGAACTAAATCCCCTTATATAGTCAGGAGAGGAAAAGAGAACAGTGTTGCAAGACAGATTTTTAAAAATGCACATGAAGCATTTTTATGAATTATCTGTAGGTGTTATCCTTGTAGGGTAAAAGGTGAAATAGATGAAAATTAACCTGCCTTTGGTCAGTAAGTAATTATTTAATATTGTTTTCTTATCATGTAAACTGCAGATTGAAACCGATTTAATGAGGCAGTAGAGTAAAATTAATTACCAGTACAGTTAAATTAATATAACTGGAAATATGGTGGTACTCAGAAAAGTAGGAAAAGTGTAAATGTTCATTCACTTCTTTTCTAAATTCTCCAGATGAAGAGAATATAATCCAGCCATACTAATGAAAAAAATTTTACTCCACTTTTTCTGGCCTCTGAGCATTTCTAGCTTTCCTTAGCTTGAGAAATACGATGTATGTATGTAAGAGGCCTCCATTTAAGCTCTGGAGCCAGGCTAGGTGACCAGATGCCTCAGCAATGAACCCAGCATCAGTAAAGGCACAGGCCTTATTGTGTAAATAATTTTGTTGTTTCAAAAAATATTTTAGGAGAAAGATAAAGTGTTAAACTCAGCTCCAGAAGTATGTTGAATTAGTCTGCAGCTTGTTCTGTTAAATACCAGCTTTGATGATTTCAGTGCAGTAACTTGGTGTTTGTTGCAGTCCCACTTTTGTATGACCTTTCAGCAGTGCTCATAATTTATTTTCTTCTTTGGAGCTTATTTGAACTTAGTCACATTATTTTCACATGTTGAGAAAAACCCAACAAAATAAAAGTTCTTTTCCTTTTGGTTTGCTTTAGACAAACAACTTGAATGTCCAGCCATCTGTATTTATTATTGGCTGTATTTATGATGCATTTGTGTTGTGTGTCTGTGCATGTTTGTGTAGTAACAGTGATGGCTTTTGTAGTAAGCAAAGCTCAAGAAACAAATTTTTTGTTTATTCTGAAATAGGGTTCTCTTTGATAAGATTAATCTTCTCTGTGAGAATATTCCCTGGGACTGGTCCCAGCTTCCCTGCAAGTCCTGTTTTGAGAAGGAGCAGGTGGAAATCACTGCATGTGATGCAGAGAACAGTTGTGCATGCGCTTGTGATTTCGTGCTCTTCGCACTGTGGAGCTTCCCACTGCAGTCACCTCTTCCCCAGCCATAGGTGTAGCTCAGCTGATGCTGCTGGAGCTGTACATTAGCACTGGAGGCTCTGTGCAGGAGTGGGTGGCAATGTGGCACTGGAATTTCTGGGGCAGGCCTTTCACCTGCTGGGGTTTGCCAGTTCCTTGGTCATCCCTATTCCTTGTGTTGGAGCACAGGCACTGCCGGGAGCTTTTCTCTAAAACTGGCCCTGCTGTCCTGGGAATTGCTGTCAAATACTTCACGCAGGCTCTTGAAGGTCCTGCCAGGAAGGAGTTCATTGTGTGCCATAGCTGTAAGCCACACAAAAAAAATACTACCTATCCAAATGATGAAATTGGCTGATATTCTATATCAGTTTTGATAAGAGTTTTGAATACAGGAGAGTCCAGTACCCATAGAGTGTGTGGCTTCTGTTAAGTATGGCTTTACTGTTTTGAAGTTATTTAATTGATTTCATTTCAGGTATTAGTTCTGTTTGGGATCCCAAGTTGAAGAAAATAAATGTGAATTCCTGCAAGATTTTTGATGTGCTGCCATTTATTTGCTTTTGATTTATTGAAGAAAGTAAAATTCTAATTTGTCTTCCCTTCTGATTTTTTAGGTCACTGTGTGGTGCAGTAAATGTTTACAGCCTCACCTGCAGCAGCTGCATAGAAAACTGCACCTATGTTCTCTTTAGTAATAAGATCACTTTTCTGATGGACCTGTTGATACAGCAATTTACGGTAGGTACAATAACTTTTCTAATTTTGAAAATTTTGCATGCTTCACAAACATGTTATAGTATTTAGAGTATAAGAACACCAGGAGGTAAATAAGAATAAAAGCTTGAAAGAATAAAATTCATTTGTTGTTTGTATTTGATGGCTGTATCTACTATACTCAATAGAAATGGATATATTTGCTGCTTCTAATAAATTCTGTAAAAGCATGTGTACCAGGAACTCTAGTGAGTGGATCTTGTTCTATCTTTAGCATTTTCTGAGGCTGTTTTCTTTAATTTACTCTATAGGAATATATAAAGTATAGACTATAATGAGTTGTCTCTGTCTGTTTGATTCTTACTTGTTTCAGTGTCAGGAATCTAAGTCAGGTCAATACATTGCCAGAGTTTGATTTTCTGCACTGCTTAAATAGAGCTCTTTAGCAATGAAAGTTTTAATTTTCCAATGTTTCATTTAATTTGAAATGTCATTAAATATTTTATTTGAAAACTCATTTTTAATTCATAGTGACCTGCTCATCATAAGATATTTAGTCTTGGTTTTCTACTTATAAATTGTGTGTATGTATTTTCATGAGCCAAGCAGTTTGTTAATTGAAAAGTGATGTACATCCTTTTAATAATTTAAGTGACGCTGT
Source organism: Corvus hawaiiensis (assembly GCF_020740725.1). Taxonomy (NCBI): domain Eukaryota; kingdom Metazoa; phylum Chordata; class Aves; order Passeriformes; family Corvidae; genus Corvus; species Corvus hawaiiensis. The sequence goes on along the minus strand of NC_063225.1, from coordinate 19,392,606 downwards.
AAGAATCAACAAGCCATAGGACTGTTGACGAACACTTTAAAAAGCTTGTCCGAGGGTCCTTGACACAAAGAAAACCGAAATGCAACCTGTGCATTCTCCTTTGAGCAGCTGCCGTCTCATTGTTCCTCAGCAGATCTTTCCAAGAGGATTGCAGGTATTAGGTTTCAGCCGTGCTCAGTGAAAGGTGCGTGCGCGGTGCCGGCCAGTGCTGGCTCTGCGGGGCCAGCAGGGCAGGGCTCGAGGGAATTACACACGGAGGAAATCCTTCAGCTCCTCACCAGTGAGAAGGTTCACTTTGCTGCCAAACCTCTTCCCTGCTCACAGTGCAGTGCTGGAGAATGACCTGTACTCTCCCTGAAGGAATACAGAGGGTATTTCTTAGGCAGAGTTGGCCACCTAGAGCTCAGAGATACTAGAGAAGGAAAATTTACTGCACTTAGAGCTCTTTTCAGTCTGTTGCCAAATACTACCCTTGAGTTGCAGCAAAACTGTAGTTAAAGCTTAATGTTTCCCATGATCCACAGTGGACTTTTCTTTCCTGTACAGAAAGTCTCTTATGTTCTCTTCTGCAGAATTGGCCCTTAAACTGGGATATCTTCATAGTTCCATGAAGTGCGTATTTGAGTACAAAACCCAAAAACAGTGCTGCTTTTCTAACCCTGATTTTTCTCTCTTGAAAATATAATAAATCAGATCAAGTTTGAATTTTTCTTTTTTTTACAAAAAAGAAGTGTACAAACTGAGAGTAGCTCCAAATACCAAAATACTAAAATACACCCCCAGAGACTTCTAACTGCCTCTGCTTTTCCTGGTTGGATGAGCTGTGTGATGCAGCCTTTGCCCATGTCATGTGTATTTCCACTTACTGTTGGAAAATAAAGCCCAAGTAATACCAGGAGTAATAAATGAGAATGTATATTTGCAAGGTTTTAACAAATTATTAAACAAGTACACCGATATTTGCTGAATACAGCAACAGTACTGTTTTGAGAAGCATTTCAATATAATCTTGAATACATCCAGTATGAACCTTATTTCCAACTAGTTTCATGTGGATGTAGTTTTAGTTTGGGGGTTTTTTTTGTGTGTGACAAAACACACACACAGTGTGTCTGTCCAGGTTAATAGTTTGAAGTGTCCTGTTTAGACCTTCCTTTACCTCCTGCCTAAAGGGACTGGTAGGAAACCTTCTGTAGAATGACTTACCATGTTACCTTCTTTAGCCTCCTTAGCTCAGGTAATGCCTAAGCCCGTGTCTGTTGAGGACAGCAGGGGTGTTTCCTGATTTCCATGATTAATGGATCAAACCTTCCCACCTACGTTCATACAAGTCTTGTGCTGGAGTGTAGCTTCATTTGTTACTGCTGTCTTTGCTCTTCTTTGTCCACCCTAGCCAGAAGATAGTTGCAAAATAATTGCAGCTTTTCTAGTTGTCTATTTTGGAAGGTTTCACACCGACAAAACCAAATAATTAGTGGAGCTGTAAGCATGTAAGGATAGTTTCATATTTTGAGGGTTTCTAGTCAAGTGACAGCTGTCATGTCCTTTCCACAAAGATATCTGAGAAGCCATACATATAAACCGTAACTGTGTGATATCATGACAGATCACTGTGATTATTTTTTAAGGCAATCTTTAAATGCGTAGTATCTGAAAATTCTAAGACATCATTAGTGAATGTGCAATGAACATTAAGTGAAGTAGCAATCAAACAAATGTAGGCATCAAAACCCAGTTGTTTCTTATTTTTTCGTCTCCAAAATACAGTGCTTAAATTTGGACTGTATTTTAGGTAAGTCACCTAAGAAATTTTACTGGGTTTAAGTTAATCTGGCTATCTAATCAGAGGAAAGTAATTTTTCTTCTCCATTTCTTGCCTGGAATGTGCTGCCATTTAATTTGGGGTCTTCAGAATGATAGTATACATCCTATTGCAGTTTCTTAACCATTTGTGGTCAGCTTTTTCAGTCTTCTGTGTTGCATCAGATAAGGTAGCTCCATGTTTGCACTGATGATGACAAGAACTGTGAAATCCAAGGCACATCTGTGCTGCTTGGTGGTTCTAGTCCATTTTGAAATTACATCTGTCTCCATAGGGTTCAGCTGTGTGGCACTTAGGGACTGTGTTCCCTTAGTCCCTAATAACAAGCCCATGTGGAGACCAGTAAATCTTGAAAACAGGGCTGGAGTAGAAGAGGTAATGACATGCTGAAGTGTTTAGGGGTAGGGAATCTAACATTGGAACTTTCACCTGCACCATCTCAAGCCCAAGCGCTTCCTGGGCCATTTCCGTTTCTTTGGTTCACTAGTTACTACATAGAACATCTGACATCCCAGTGATACTTCTGAGATATATTTTTCAGAGTGTTTTTGAGGCAAGCCCAATGACTAGAAATGCAAAAAGCACAAAATCACCATTGGTAATGGGAGAATGATATGAAATAATTGACCAGATAAAGAGAAATTGTATGCTTCTAAAGGTCTGAAGTTTTTCCATTTAGGTTTACCAACTCTACATTTAAAATTCTTCATGGCTGTGGAGGACTATGCCCTTTATAAAATAAAAATATGAATGAGTTGTCAGTGCTGTACCTCTACGTTGCTAACTGGAAATGGTTTGGTGTTTTTTGTTAGCACAGAAAGAGAACGTGCTCTGATCTGCCGAGGTATTTTGGTGACATGAGTCAGAACAGAGTAGCATTTTCAGCTATATTAAATGTGTGCCTAAGTGCTTTACTGGATTGGGGCCATATTGTGCAGCATCTTACAGGATTAAGCCCAAGATGCTGGGCAGAGCTGAAGAGGTGATGGCAGCTCTGCACAAGCATGGGAACCCCTCCACAGGGGGAATTCTCTGAGGAACAGCATATCACTTGTATGGAGACTGTACCATGCTGAGAGTCAGGTCACCAGAGAGTTCCAATTCTAGAACTGACTTAGAAAGTAGGAGTGTTGGTTAGGCCCAGCATAGTCAGCCATCAGAAAAGCTAAAATAGCATTGAGATGTTGGATGTGTCAAATATTTGGACAGTAGTTAGATATTTCCTGATTTTCCATTGTGGTTTTAAAATGTTTTATACCAATTACTCAACAAATCAGTTTAAATGTGTAATCACACCTGTAGATTTGTGTCATATAAACTGTTAAACCTATTAAACCTCAGGAATGTGGAATGTTGTAACATTTACTTATCCAAAGCCCACATTCAACCCAGTTTCTCTGAATATCATGGACTCCTTGTATATCAACACAAAGAAACCAGAGCTTGAAAGCTTTCATAATTATACTATTAAATCTTAAGATTTCCTACCCCTTGCTTGATATAATAATCAACAAGCAAGCACCCCAATTAATTTTGCTTCTGCAAGCACACCAATTAATTTTGAACATAAATCTCAATACACTTTCCCACTATCCCATTAATTACTTCTTTGGTAAAAGAGCTGATCTGTTGTCACTCATTTGAGTTAGTATAAAAGGAAAATCTTCAAGGAATTAAGTTCAAATTTACCCATTTTCTGTAAAGAAGTATTTCCTTCTATCTCTTGTTTGACAAACACTCTGTAAAAATTCACATTTGTTCACACTTTGTATTAACACACACACACTTTCCCAAAAACTTGAACATCACAAATAAGCTCTGCAATAAATGATGCTAATAAGTGCCAGATCTATTTATTTTACAAATTAGGAGGAGCAGTTTGATTTTAAAGCATGATCTTTGATAGCTAAGGACTATATACTTAGAATATATATTTCTTCTATGTACATTGAACTAGAAGGCAAAAAAAACCCATTACCCACTCATAGTACTGTTCATTACAGCAAATGGAAGGCTCTGCTGCAAGATATTATTCAATCTTTTAAGAAATAGCATATATAATTTTTTATCTAAGGTGAAAAAGCAGTAAGTAGCATTTGTTAGCAATTTTTAAAACTTAACGTTCCAAGTACAAAGTTGCCACATTTAAGTTGATCTACACATTGCAAAGTTTAATCCATCTGTTTCAGTGAGCAATTGGTATCATTAGGCATGAATTATTTTAGTCAACAAATGTTACTGGAGCAACGTAGTATTGTTTTTCTTATTGAACTTGAATAAGCAGCTAAAGACTTCTCACTTGCTCTCTTGGCTTGTCACCAGAAACAGACCATTACAATGAGTTTTAAGTACCAGCACAAGGCTCAAAGCTAATGAATAATAAAGAAATGTGCATGTTGTTCTTTGTCACCAAGTGTTACCAAATCCCTCCTGATACCTATACGGGGAGGAATGGTTTTCTCTGGCCTCACTTGCATATACTGAGTGTAAATGATTTTAACCTGGAACGAAAATGACATTTCAGCCAATATTGATCCCTAATGCCTATGTCAAGCCTCGGGCTGTGGCAGAGCAGAGGCTCCACAGAGGTCTGTGGGGTGTGGGCCCAGCAGCATCAGCCATGGGGATGATGGGGATGTTCCTAGGAGCCGTGAGCCCTGACTGCTGCCAGTGTCTGCCTTGAGCACTGCAGGACTTCAGACACACTCCACTTACTGTTTGATTGTAATGGGGCAGGATTTCAGCTGGATAAAATACCTTGGACTGCAGAAATGGAAAAATAAATTAATTTGTAAAAAATTATACTCTACATGAGGACTTCCTTCCAGATCTGTATCCTGCATATAGATTTGTCTTCAGATTTACATGTTGTACAGCTCAACTTCACCTTTTTAGGAGTGGGCTCTATTTTAATGATTTAGAAAAATGAGATTCCTCTGAGGTCTGTTCAGAGAGGACTGGCTGTTGTGCTTCTGATGTGATTGACAAGTGGGTCACCTCTGATGGACGAGTGCAGTGGTCACTGGTGATGTTTTATGCATAAGAACACAATCATACTAATGACATACTTTGCTGCTATCAGGCTTCCTTAGTTCTCAGACACTGCATTCTTATGACTTGATTTATTCTGGTCCAGCTTGGATTATATGCTTTACCTTATCTTGTACCTGAAATGGTTTAATGCCCATCAGCACTGCTAGAATGTTACTTTATTATTACTTTTGGTGTACATCCATGCAAATTTGTAAATGTTTCTCTACAAACTTTGGTTAGTTTTACTGAATTCTAGTTGTTTGTGTTTTTTTCTCTTTACTTAGGTTAGTGTTCCAGATGACCATAATGCTACTGCAGGCAGAAGTGTAAATAAGCAGGTATTTGAAGGTTTAACAACAGGACTTCTGAGGGTAACTGCTGTGATTTTCAGATGTCTAATCTCCAGCTTCCCAGATGGAAACAACCACTCTACGGCACTGAAGATACTACAGGAAGTAAAAAGTAAATCCTCACAAGTGGAAGCCTTCAGCAGCAGAGTCCAAGACCTAATCAGGTTTAAAAAAAATAATGAAATGTTTCTAAGTATTCTTTATGAGAGGGAAAGCAAATTGCATTGATTAAAGAGAGGAACAAACTGCTTTAACTCGTAATGCAGTAAAAGCAGTGTGTGGGTAGTCAAGAAGACTATTGAAATACTATATTCTCAATCAAAAATGTGCTTCAAAAAACCGCAGACACAGAAATACAGAAACACAAGAATCTTTTATTTTGGACTTGTTTTTTTGTGTCCTTTCCATTAATTTTCTCTCCTGATTATCTAGGAGCCAGCTTCCATATTTTTATTATTTTCTCTCAGTTCTCTATGCCAACTGTGTGTGCCCATTGCATGTGGTCTCTCATATCATATGTGTATTCATATAAGCTTGTCATAAAATACACACTTCCTATTATAAAGATCACCCAGTCATTCCTATAATCTGATCTTACCATGTAGCTGCATTTTAATAGCTGAGCCTGAACATAAATAGTTATTAGTGTGTCTTCAGCCCTCTGAAGAAATGAAATTCTTCTTTATATGCTACTGAAAATGTGTCACAGTGAGCCTTCAGACTTTTCAAAGTTTGGTGTGATGCTGATAGAGACAAAGAGGACAGCTGGAGGAGGAAAGCAAAACAAATAGTTGTCATAGATACCAGTGACCTCTAAACTTTCATGTTCTCATGTAACTCTCCTTCTCCCCAAACAGGTTTTGATAGAGTGTGAAATTTCAGGATGTTGTATTCTGCCCATTTATGAATGGGAGGGTGGGAGGTCTGTGCTGAGCAGACATCTGACACTGACTGGGCCAAGCACAGGCATACCCTCAAGATAAGGAGAGACATGAGAATCCAACCAGGTCCCTCACCTGAGGCACTTTAGGGGATCTGGTTATAAATGGGGAATGAAAGGCATGATGACAAGGTAATAGTGCAATTAGGAAAAAAAGAGAGAGGGCATTTTAAACCAGTCAAAAACAGACAAATTCTGTCATTAATGAGAATCTTTCACCTTCAGGTCATTGTATTGTATGTCATGGGGAGTTGATTAAGTGAGAATTTTAGGAAGATGGGGAAAGAAAGAGGAGCACTGAAATTTTTTTTTTCTGTTAGGGACTGTTAGACCTGATGCATAAACACCAATTACCTATGTGCTGTCTGGGTATCAAAAGGGTAGCCAGGTTATTTCAGCTGTACTCCTGTGGGTAAAAGAAGATAGAGGCAATAGATTAGAGAGCTTTGACATTCCAGTTGTCTGTATGCTCAATTCCTCAAGGAAAGGAGTGCTCTATGCATCTTCTTCTTGTCTCTGGATGCCAGTGAAGAATAGTCCCAGCAGGCTGAAAGCTCATCCATTTCCCCTCTGCCAGAGAGCAGCTGCTTTGTACTCAGGTGTGGGTGTAAAGGAGGGGGACAGTGCACACAGTTTGCAGGTGTCATTCACACTGTAGAGATGCTCCTAGGGAAGAGAATATCGGTGATAAAGGTTGTGCCTTTTTGTGAGTCACCATCTATCAGTATTAGCTCTATTTTATTTAGTTCTTCCTCTCCCCTCCTATTTCTCAGAGCTATTTCCAGCACTCAGCATTTCTCTGTGACTGTGATGTATCTAACACACAGCTATGTTCCTGGAATTATTCCACTAATGCAGGAGAACTTGTTTATCACCTGCATGATCAAATAGATTGCTTAGATCAAAATCTGCAAGAAACTTAATGCTGGTAACCTTTCATGTTGCAAAATAGAACAGACAAATTTACCTGCACAATGAGTGTGCAATTAATAACCTTTGTGCGTCTTTAAGTGTTTTTAACTGCTGTACTTCAGCAACTTTTAAAATCTTGCATGCCGCAGTTCGACTTCTAGCTTTATATCCAGTGTAATTTTATTCTTAATTCCTTCACTTCTTCCAAAAACTTTGTGTCAGTAGGTTGGATGTTGACAGAAGGTCTCACTTCTAACCCTGAAGAGAAATCTGTCTTTGAGCAACAACAGTGTCTGAAAAGGACGAGGTTTTCTTCCCTAATGTCAAAACCCGCTGTTTTTTCAAAATCAGACAAAACTGTAGGACATGTTGTGAGGGAATAGTTATTTTTAATAAATAGTTGTACAGCTTTGTGAGAAGCATTATCTAATCAATAGTTTTTATTTACTAGAATCAATATTATTTAATAATATTCCCTGCTGAGTCAAATCAGGGTGGTCTAGACATGATGTAAACTTAGAGCCAATGGTGTTCCCTTTTCAAGGAGCCTCTAAGAGCCATCTCTGCCAACTGGACTTGAGGAGCAAGTAGAGCAGCTGGTAGGACAGTGATCTTCAGACAGTCGGTGTAGGAACAGTGGATCATTTGTTGGTGTCTGAAGGCAATTGCTTTCTCATGTCTTTTAAGTGAGGTGGAGGCACAGGATTAAGCAGCAGTTCTTCTGATTTTGACAAGAGGTTTCTCCCACTTCGTAAGAGTGGAGGAAAATACGAAGAAAATTAGAGGGCAGAGAAAGGGAGCTGATTGCAGTGGGACGTTTGTGCCCATGAAGAGAGTTGATCTCACCTAAGTCAGCAGAATATGGTGGTTGAGATGGGCTGAAGTCTGAGAAGCTGGATGTTTGTGGTAGAAAAGGAAAGTAGGGGAAGTGAGGTGATATCAGCAAAGTGACATGGAAAAAATATATCTGTGCACAGTTTAAGTGGAGTTGGTAATGATCAAAGTATGAGAGAACCTATTGTGGACAGAGGGATCTTGGTACAAGGGTGAAGAGCAGATTTTTTGGCATAGGTTTCCAAGCTATTAAAGTTCAAAGAAGGAACTTCAGCAGTTGTGATCTGAGGGTCAGCAATGATGATCTGGTCAACCCTAGTAAAAAAGGAGTTTTCAGTTAAAAAAAAAAAAAGTCACTACATGATTTTCTCTATATTGAATATAGTCCTGAGGAGTCCTGAGGAGATTTTTTGATCTCGATCTTTCTATACTGATGGTAGAATGTTGTTCACATTCTATTAGTCCCTGAGAGGTTGCATATGTATTTATAAGAGGGGAACAAAGCCCAACAATTGGGCAGTGGTTGCTATGATGTATGTATTGCAGTAAAACATTATCTGGGTAACATCATTGTCTTCTGGAATTAGTGTGTTCTACAGAGTTTACCTCTTCATGCTAAAAAGAAGTTGTACTGTTCCAGAACTATCAAAATTATTACAAATCATTAACTACGGCAAGATTCCATTGTCCTTCTAGCAGTGTGCTAAAATAAACATTTACACTCATCTTTCTTGTACAGTATAATACAAATTATCTTACAACAGACAGATCTCTTAACAAAAACTACTGATAGCCACAGAGAGCCAGATCTGAAGTTACTGTAATTGGAATTGTTTTATTGAACCCTTTCAGAAAGAATATTTAAGTAATCACAACCTGCTTTTTCAGTGGTTTGATAGCAGAGAAGCAAAAATTACTTCTTCCACTGGTGTGGAACTATTTTGTAATACACTTTTCCTCTCTTTATAGTTACGTGGTGAACATAGGATTGGTGGACAAGCTGTGTTGCTGTTTCCTGTCTGTTCAAGGCCCTGTTGATGAGAACCCCAAAATAGCAAGTTTTCTACAGAATGCCACGGCAGTGTTGTATGGAATTTGCCAGCTGTGTTTTGCTGTCAATGGAAGGTGGGTGCACTTGGTCTGTCAGCTCAGAACATGTTGGTCAGGCAGTGGCATCCTGCTGAGGCTGCCAACCAGAACTAGCCCACTGTGGGACACACAGGAATAGCTGGGAAAGCAGCAGTGCAGGAGACCCACTCTGCTCACCCTCTCACCAGCAAACTGTAATTAGTTACCTGCACCGAGGCTTGATTATTTTCAGTTATTTATCAGAATTGCAAACTTCACCTCCTTTACTCATCATTCCACACAGGGTTTTATCAATGATCGTTTTAAGTGTCCAGTCCCAAGGACTTCAAGAGGTATTTTATTACCAGCTAAAATAAACTCTTAATTGATTTGTCTCTAGAGCAGCCTAATTCAGCTCTTGTTCTTTAAAATACCACCATCAGTAAGGGAGTTCTGTTTTCTATAAAGAAAGCTATTACTAGATTTGTCAGGGAAATTTCTAATGCAAAATGCTTATTGTTGTAACCTAACCAAGGTTGTGGGAAGTGTGCATGAGGCAAGTGCCTGCCAGCAAATCTGGACTTCTGTGGTCTACAGTAGGACAGCCTGACACTCATGTGAGTCAGAATTTCAGAGCTTTGGGCTGCACTTACTAGAACCTACCACCGTTACTGTTACACATTTCAGGAAAAATCAAGTCTGGCAGAACTTTACAATGCATTCCTGAAGGGTAAAATGATGCTAGGGTTGAAAAACTAGAGCTAACAAAATATAGGATAAGAAACAAAGCTGTAGGTAAGAGCTGTTGCTGGTAGCCAGGGACACAGACACATGGAAAAAGAACTGCAAGAAATATGAGCCCAAAGAGACCATCCCAACTTACTGAAATTTCCTTTTCTGAAAGCTGCCAACTTGGCATTTTAAATTGCAGGAGAGCACTGCCAGAAGTCAAATACTCACTAAATAAAATAATAAAAAAATCACCCTTCTGTTAGTGGAATACTAGTTCTAGCTCAGAGTGAGTAATACAATATTTGCAATTTCTGTTGCAGGCACGCACTTCACCAAAATATTAGAGATCTTTGCACCCCAAAATAGTACAGCACTGCACAAGTACATCCTTCAAGAACATCTGTTCTTTGTAGCAGCAGAATAATTTTGGAGGGTTGAGTGTTTTTCTTCCCAGTTACACCAAGAAGTATCTGATCCCACCACCTCCATGAACAGCAACACTTTGGATTTTCTCCAAAGGTGCTGGTTGTTCATGATTTCCAGGTTAGATTGTTCATTTGAGCATGAAAAGAAATGAGAGGAATGAACTTGGAGATTTCAAAACTGTTGTCTTTCAGATCAAAAGCTTTGATGTAACTGATTAGAAGGGCAGTTTAAATCACGTCTTTCATCACCTGAGCCTACTCTCATTTAAGCAGTGAATGCAGAGTGTAATTCTGTCATGTTATAGAAGTCCTCAGTGTTCGAGGTGATTTAAATGGAAAAAGGTACTGCCAAACAGAGATTAAGGTGGCAGAAACAGAGCTCAAATTTATTGAATTCTTAAATATGTCACACTACAGTAATACATGATGTGCGATACCTGATCTGCAGCACAAAAGGTGGCCCCTCTGTGAGAAATACAGATGCCTCTTTCATTCCTGGTAAATGCTGGTAGGAGGCAATGCAGCCTTTGCAGTCAGCTTTCTCATTCTCCAGCTCAGTTGATACATGCTTGAGCACCAAACCCCTCTGTACTCCCAGTCACCAACCACTCTGATCAGTAAACTTCTGAAGTTGTTACTGAAATTTGAAAAGCCCACTCAGTATTACAAGTGCTCTGACACTGTAGCATGAAAAGAAGTTTTGCCAAATTAATGGCAGGCTTTCACCATTGTTGCAAGAGCAATTTTGAAATGTTCTTTTGGTATATCCTCCTATATATGATGGTTCCAGGTTGGAAACTACTTTATGCTCCTTGATGGTAATGGGGGGATGGGGACACAAAATTAATCTGATTTTTTGGGTAGAACTTTTTCAGTCTGTTATCTGTCATGTAAAAAGTTGTCATTCCATATGAAATTCCTGAGAGTACTTTCACAGAGTGCTGTCTGTTCTGCATACAGATCTCGGCATGCAGCATTGAGTAGCATGGTGGGAAGCTGACACAGGACAGTAAATATTGGGTGGAGGACCAGGACCACCTCAGGGCTCAAACCAGCTGAGCACAACAATGAAATCCATTATGAGCTGTGGGATCCTTCTCCTGTGCCTTCAGACCCCAGCAGGTTGTTAGGAACTGTACTGCAACTGTAATCTGCCATATCCCCAGAGGGCCAGAAATTATTGTTTAAATAGTTATTGTTTAAAACTCAAGTTTTAAACAATTAAAAGATCCTGTCCTGTGGATACAAAGTGCATTGGGCCATTTCTGGAGCTCTGAGGTAGGAAGAGCTGTCAATCTAGACTTTACAGTCTTCCTCAAAAGCACATGTCATAAAACTCCCAAATTCAGCAGAATATTTCTAAACCAAGCTCTGAATTGATACCCAGTGTGTATTTGGACAGTTACTTCATGGAAAACAATTCTGTAGGCAGTGAAGAGATCTCAGTCAAGTCCCTCTGCATGTACCTCTATGTCAGGCAAGGTGTCACAACAATAATGATTATTAGAGAATAGCCTCAAGTAACTTTTATATATATATATATATATAAATCAACATTATGTATTAAATGAGGTCTATGGTTGATATAATGTAGATAGTAAAATTTTAAGGCATGAGTGAAGAGACTTCTTTTACTACTCTGGTAGACTTGTGGAAAAAAAAGAGTCCAAAATCATGGAGTTAGATACAGTAAAGAAAAGTCTTACTAATGTAGAAACATAAATTGGAGGATTTTCAATTTTAAAATCATAAAATGTTATTGAAATAAGGGAATCTATTCTGATCATATGTTATAAACATCCTATTATAAGAGAGGGATTTTCTTTCCATTAATGATCAAGGTCTTTAAAGAAGGTTTAACTTTGATATTGATCCTACTTTTCAAATTATCATTTTTGATACTGGCTAATAAATGCTTGATTGATTCTTTTAATTGAAATTTTGCTGTGGATGGAATAGGACATTTTCCAAACACTGTGGAATACATATAAAAGATCAATTGTTGAAAACCTTAATAATTTGTTACCCTGTTTCAAGCTTGTTTTGATACTTTATCCTCTTCTGTTACACAGTGAGAATTATTGCGGGTGACTTGAGACCTCCAACTGGAAGTCCCATTTTTCTGATGCTGTATTGCGTCTATAGCTAGCAGTGGAGATGAGAGCTCCTTCCTCCCTGATGATTTGAAAAAAAAGGTGTATGGGAGCTGAAAACAGGGCATTGTCCCTTATTGTACATAGTGAGAAATCATAAAATGCAGCACGTCTGAATATTGAGCTCTCTCTGCTGAACAGATGAACCTGACATTTGATACTTAGGCTTGAAAATTGTGGCCCTGGTAATGCTTAACTGGTTTTTGCTCACCATTAAGAGTAACAGTAGCCAGAACTGAAAACAGAGACATTTTTTATTAACCTGAAATAAAGCAAAATATTAGATACATTTTATATGGAATAACAGTGGCTCGTGTGGCCATATAAATCTCTTGAAATTTGTGTCAAATTCCAGATGTCCAGTAGCAATGTTCAAGATGATAGCCCTGTTTTCCAGAGTATATTATTGTAAATATGAGCGATACAAGGCCTATTTTGGGCCCTCAGGTCCTGACTACACATATGGAATGTGCTTGGCTTGTACCCACAGGACAGAAAACAATGAGCAGGCTTGGAATGCAAGGAGCATTAATAAAGGTATGGCCCTGCTGCCCCAGCTCAGCCTTCCCTAAAAGCAGGAGGGAAGACTAAGTAAGAATCTCCATGTCAGGTCCTTCATCAGCATAGCAAAGGTTTTGTTTATGTTCCTATCTTTTCCTGTATTGCCCAGTGTTCATCAAGTCTGGATCCCTTTTTTCCTGTTTCTCTGGAAGTAAAATTGCTGTCCTAGAGGTTTAGTTAGTGCTCTATGGAGGGCTAGAGTTAATGCCTTGTTTCACTTTTGCCCATGAGTATGAATGAATAAATTCATGCTAACACAGAGTTAATGCAAAGAGCAGGAGGAAACCAAGGGCAGTACTGCAGTGTAAGGGTCAGTCACTAAGGCAGAATGTCCTCCCCAGGAGCAGTAGAGTGGAGAGCAATAACAGATACAGGGAGGATAGTGCATTGTGCATAAGGGCAATATTGCAAATAATAGTCTCTCAAATCATGTGGGTTCTTGGGATACCAGGTGTTTAAAAATTTTGCTGTTTTCTCAATTTAGGAAATCCCTTCAAGCTTCCTTGTTATCCCAGGAAAATACAGTGTCAGAGCAGTGCAGTAACTAAGTTGTTGCTGTTACATGTTATCTCAAACCAGTGGTGGAATATATATAAATGTGTGTCAGCAGCTGATGAAGTTGTGGGTTACAAGCTGCACTGGATGAAAGCTGCAGATGCAGGGTCTGATCCAGGGAAACAGAGCCTGTCATGTCACAGATCCACAAGGAAGTGGGCTGGTCTGTTCTTAGTTTTATTACAGTAATTAAGATAATGTCTGTTTTGGCTGCTGGATGGTGAATCAGCTGCAAGTCTGTCTGAACCTTGGTTGTGCTTCTCACCACTTCCAAGGGACAGCAGCTCCAGCAAGTACTGTAAACTAACTCCAATTTGTGTCTGAAATTACTGAAAGGTTTCACTTCATCGCTTCTGTGCAGCACTGCAGTCCCTGGCTTGACAGTGTGAATTGTAGCAAGGTCTGACAGGTGCTAAATTCTTCTTTGCTCTTCTTTTATTATTATTTTGCCACTTTATTTTGACATCTCTTTCTAAATAAAGTAATTTAGAAGCAAAAAGTACTGATGATAGTTTTTAAATCCTAATAATAAAAAACCCCAACAGATTATATTCTAAGCCTCTTGGAAACTCATGTTTCTATTTCACTCCATGTTTTTAATCAGGAGTATATATTTCAAATATACAAACATTATAATGTATATACCCTTAGAGAGGCTTGTCGGCTTGTTAGCTCAGCCTGGTTTTAAAACAATATATTTTCAGATATAAACAGTTTGCTCATATTGAAGCTTGGAGAAATTGTAGTTTTATACTGTTCTGCAGAGTATGCTGTTTCTTATCAAGCTGTATTGAAGTCCAGTTTTTAATAAATAGTGGTGTATTTTAAGCAATGAAGTACCACTGTTTAGTATCTTTCTTTCCTGTGATGGTTAGATCACATTTTTAAATTCTTAAACCCTTTTACCCTTTTTGTAAGTCATAGACCACATACCAACTCCTGAGACCCCATGATGGCCAAGCTGAAAATCACAGTGGCAACCCATAATGAAAATTCTGTGCATTTCATTAAACCTTTTTCTGGCTTTTTTAAGATCCTGCAGGTTGTTTGACTGTAATGTAAATATTTGTCTGTTTTTCTGTGTTTATATTTAACACATAATTACAGAGACTGGTAAAGTTTGAAAGCCTGTTTATTTTCCCAGCTATATCAGCCAGTGTCAAAAATCCAGGGAGTCTTGCTTCCCTTCAGGGATTAATTGAAGGGGTTTCATCCATGGTGACTATTTTACTTTTGCAGCTGTTGCAGACTTAGACTTTCTTTAAATAGTGAATTATGTGGACATGCAGCTATAGGAATCTCATCTCTTAACTTCAGTTATGTAAAGTCTGGATTTCTGCTGTGACATTGTCATCTTAAATTATGAAGGTTTTTAAGGGTTTTTGCTTCAGTCTGTTCCAACAGCACTGAATTTTCATTTGGCTTACTTTTTGAAGTGAACTAAAAATCTGCTAACTGTATAAAATCCAGTGTTGTGCAGACTTGACAAAAATCACTCAGAGCAGTAGATGCAGAGGTTCATGCTTTATTTTCCATCATCTCATACAGACTTTTTTCTGTTTTAAAGCCCACAGCAAGTATAAATAACTTCTTTTACCTTCTTACTGTAAACATTTAGGCTTAAAGTGATGTAACCAATACTTCAACTCAACAGGAGCCAGTGGCCTGTTCATATACATATTAACTGTAGTACAGGCAACATCCAAAATAAATTATTTCTGGAAGTTCCTTCAATCCATCAAATCTAGAAGACAGATTTTTAATTTCTATTTAACAGTTTTGTTCTGTAGTACAACTTCAAAATTTTTTGGTTTTTCTGTGAAAAAACTAATGCTTTCATTTAGAGTTGTTTTACAATTGACTTTTTAATGTACATTTTGATTCATTTTCTGCTCCAGAGCAGCACAAAATGGTAAAAGGATTTCATCCAGCAATGTAAGCTTTCTCATATGGAATTGTTTAAAAATAATGATGGAGTGAGAGTTGAAAGCAATCTAACTTTAACCTTTGGTAAAATTGGTCAATCTTCTCATTGCACAGAGCCAGAAGAAATTCTGTGAGTATCATATGCAGTAATTAATTTGGGGTTATCATTTGACTGTGAGTGTACTTTTCTGTTCTGTACTGCTGAAAAAGCTAAGACTGAAATTAGGAAATACTAGTTGGCAAGAGGAGCTGTGCTTTCATGTGATCCTGTGGCAATAAACGTTCTAGTTAGTCAAGTGTAACTAAGTGATGGTTAGCACATTTTGGCTACTGCATCCTGCAAAATAAATCCTTGGACATCAGAAGGCATTTTGAAGTGAGGAGTACTGGGGTGTCCAGAGACACACAAAGCAGAGCTGTGCACATGGTGGTCCCAGAGCTGTCAGCTCTCCCTCGTCTCGCAGCCATCCAGTTCGTGCCTCCCTTGCAGCCAGGTTGATGTGCCAACAGGACTTGGAACTTTGCAGCAGGGATCTGCTTAAAGGCACAGCTGGCAAGGCCAGGTGATGGCTCAGGAAGTGTCTCTGCTCACTCTGTTCACACACACTCACTTAAAGACCACAGAGCTTCAAAATGAAGATTTGGGACATGGATTCCAGGCAGAGGGAGAGGAAAGCCATGCCATAAATTGTGCAGTGTAGCCCCACCCAAACACACTTAAAACTCTAGTATTTTTTCGGTTTTTTTATTCTTTATGGAGTAAATCTTAGGGTCTTAAGGAAAACAGACACAACTATGTTGTTTTTGTTCTTACTGTGTTTTACTAAAGGTCTGATTCTTCTCTCAGAGACTTGTGGCCTACTTACGCAGTCTGGAGTGTTTTTCGTACAGCACAGGTATTCCTGAGGTAGGACTGGGACGTTGATCCTGGAGGTAGCAGCAGAGGGTACAGTACTGAATAGCTTTTTTAGTAGCATTGAATATTCAGAGACTTTAAATAGAAGTAACTCAGAAATGATACCCATAAATGCTAATTTCAGATGAGATCACTCCTTACATGATCTGAGCAACTGCTTTGTAAAGATGTGAGGGGACAGTGGTGGAAACAGATGGGTGCCAGTTGAGCAAGTTGTTTTCAGCCCAAATACTGTCCTGCCATATTCACCTGAGCTCAGGGCTCCTCTGGGACTCGGGGGATGCCGGTTCATTATCCTGCTCTGCTTGTTTCTCTCCCTTTGGTCCAAGGAAGCGGTGAAGCTGTTAACAAATAAATTCTCATGGACAGACGTTGGTTCGGGTGAGGTGGTGGTTTCTTACCTGCTTTATTTGCTTCACTAGGAAAAGTGAAAATGACAGAACAAGGCAATGATTGCCAAAACTTGGTAGTTGCTGAGCTCGTGGTTTGGTTTCTCTGTTGAAGACATCTGTCTGTAATCGTAAAAAGCAGGATTTGTCAGCCTGCCTAGGATCTGTGTTGGAAATGTCACTGGAGCCAGTGTTTGTAACAGAGGGATGCAGGGTGCTCCTGATACAGATACAGAAGTGATTATTGAGGGCTGTTCTAGTCAAGGGAAAGCTCCTTACTGGTTCTGCTCAACAGGAGTATTCTGAGCCCTCTGAGTTTTTGCTGTCTTAAACTGAGGTCTTCTGATTTACAGATTATTTTAGAAAATGGTTCTGGCTGTCACTCCCGTTTCCTTTGCTTTAAATGGTTACAAAAGGGAAAAATACCCTCATTTAAATTGTCCTTTTATAACGTTTGCTCATATAATCTGTCATATTTTCCTTTAATTATAAAAAGGAATAATATATACACTCAATCTTTGTAGTCTCTTTCGATATTGATACTTCCTTTTTTTTTTTTTAAAGATGGAAACATAGTGGATGAGGTAAAAACCAGACCTTGATGTAGCTTATTTTCATTGTTACTGTTCGCTGTATTTTATTATTTTAGTGTTTCCTTTGATTACCAGTATTGACCAAATGTGTTTCCAAAATGAAATTCAGGTAATTTATGTGATGGGTTTGAATTAGAACTCAGAGAATATAAAACTTGCTGTATTATTTTGGGGCTTGACTTTGTACTTGCCTACCCTCCACACGTTATTTAGCCTCCAGGGTGGTGATATTCTGAGTCTTCCTTAGTAGTTGTCCTGCATCATCTTCTGGATTGTTAATAATGTGAAAAAACATGAGTAGTACAAATCTTGGAGGGATTATGTTAAGTGCTTTTGAAAGTCTGGATGTGAGAATGGAAAGGGCAGTCCTGAGTTATTTGCCTGTCTGTGCTGATATCCTAGATAACCAAAAACGTTCTCCATTATTTTATGTGCGTACCTAAAAGATGGCAAAGAAACCCAATTTCTGTGTGCAAGAGCTGTGCTGGTTTTGTACTTATTTGTGCTTTGCTGCCCTACTGCAGTGTCCCATAACAGCATCTGACTGAAGTAAGAAGTAGTGTGTTTTCCTACTGCTGCACCACTTCATTCTTAAATTCCTGCAGAACCATTTGATTAAGGTCATCTGTTCCCAGTAACTTATTTCACTACTTAGGTAGGCAGTTTGTTCCAGTGCCTGCAGCCCATCACTGCGGCAGGAGAGGCTCCAGGGAGTTCTCCCACTGCTGCTGGCTGCTATTGCAAGCAGGAAAGGTTGAGAGCAGGCTACTGACCTGAGGGCATGGAGCCCCTACATGCTTCCAAAGTGCCCCCAGACTTCATGCTGGTATCAAGAGCTCGGGCACCAAGATATGAAGCAAGATCTTGAACAATACAGCTGCACTGCAATTAAAGAGAGCATTAGACGGTGCCCTAATTACTGAAATTCTGGAAATGCTGTGGTTTCCTGGCACATTAGGCATCAGGTTTTCCCTTGTTCTCAGTTCACTGTTTCTCTGACATTTGGCTTTCTGGACGCGCTGCCTCCCAGGCGAGCGTTCCCGCCGAGCGCTGCTCCCCTCTCAGCCGGCTCAATGTTTCTTTGGCAGATCCTGGAACATATTTGACAATGCACGTCAGGACCCCACAGGACTAACAGCAGCTCTTCAGGCCACGGATCTGGTTGGAGTCCTGCACATGCTGTACTGTGTTCTTTTCCATGGCACCATCTCAGATCCAAACACAGCCAGTCCTAAAGACAGCTATGCCGCCAACACAGTCCAGGTTGCCATTCAGAGTTTACGTTTCTTCAATAGTTTTGCTGTTCTTGACCTGCCTGCCTTCCAGGTAACAGATGTTTTAAAACTTTTTGTAGTGGGAAAATGTTAATTATTGATTATATCTTTGGACTGAGTTTTGTCTTTAAGATCTTAGTTATTGAAGGAATTTTCAATTTCAATTAACTGTTAGGTTTCGTGCATAAAATTTGTAACTGTTGTTATATCTACCATATAGCTGTGGCTGATGAATTTAACCAAAAAGTGAAAATTTAGAATACATTACATGCTGAATCCAATCCATTATGTCTTCTAACTTCTTTTTTACTCTTCTGTCATAATGCTTTTTATGTTTAATAAGCCCGAAAAGTGTAAAAAGAAAAATCTTAGTCAAAAGCACAAAAGAACTTTTCTTAAGTGAAAGGATTTGCTTGTATCATAACCACATTTTACATTTTCCAGTGCTTTCAGGGGCCGCTTGCGTTAAGATTGTGCAGCTGAAACTGATACCATTTTTTTTACCAAGTAAAATTTTGTTGACCAAAAATTGGAAATGCAAGTTTTCATAATTTCTATTAAAGAAAAAAATCCAAAATACTGCATTTTGAGTCCTGAGAAGGACTGCTTACCTTTGTCTGTGAACAGAGTTCAAGTGTAAATGAATCATTTTTGCCACACGAATACTGGTATATTTCTCAGGTAAGTTGGTGAAGTTGTATTGTTAATATAAAACACCTGCCAGAAAGCATTGCTTTGGAAACATGTTTAGTAGCATCAGTCTTACACAATTCAACTGAACAAGTTTCTTTTTCATTTAATGTGTAATTTGTATATGTTGTACCACACTCTTCATCTGAAATGCATTAAACTCAGCGAGAGCTTTTCACAAGTGAAGAATTTAGTGTGGCTCCTTCAGTTCATGTTTCTTGCCTTGGATTTTCAGTGCATTTGGTACTAATCTGTAACAACAGCAGCGAATTCTGTGTACAGCAGTGTTCATCTGTATGGCTGCAGCTGCAGGACCCAGTCCAGCCTGGGTCTCTTTACAGGGACAGAAGCAGGATATTTATTGGAGTTTCATTGCACACACTACTGACTCCCATTTTTTTCTGTAAGTCAAAGTGGTTCCCTCCTACACGTCATTCAGCACCTCTTGGTTTGAGACTTGGTTTAATAGGTTGTTGTAGGTATAACAGGTGTATGCCAGAGTCAGGCTTGAACTGGGACAGGTACAGCTTGCAGGGGAGCTATAGCAAATCACACTGGCTGGAGGGCTGCTCCCTGATATCCCAAAAAAACACTGTTATCCTTAAAACACCATCTTCTGCTTACCCTGTCTGTATTTATCCCTCTGCCAACACCATTATATCTCAGCATTTATAATAAACAGTCAGCATTAACTTCCAAATCCCATGGTCTGTGTTAGTTTGTTCTACCTAAAATGGTGCAAGTTAGTAATTATTGCATGAAGAGTGGCCAAAACCCCACCAGTGTGAATTACTTCCCTCAGTTCATCAACATTGGGCTCTGCTCAGGAGGTATCCACTCAGCTGTTTGCTGAATTGTAGGCATCGTGTTGTTTGTGATGGACAGGCACCCTGGGGTAGCCTCAGCAACTCTCCCTTTCAGTGCATTAATGTGATTTGTTTCTGTAATGTTAAAAATAACATACACCTGAGGCAGTTTGCTGGACATTCTGACCCTGTGGGCCATAGCAGGCTGGCAGACAGCAAAAGGAAAAGCCTCATTTATGTACTGTGTGATCATTATCTCTAAGGAATAGTTTTATCACAAATTAGTAGGACTATAGAGTAGGGGGTTCTGATTAACAGAAGAGGTCTGGTATTCTCGAGTTTGTATTAGCACAGATGGCTCATGGGTATATATTTCATTTAATTTGACAGTCTAAACAATTGAAAGATGGTAGTGAGGAACAGCACAGGGTCCTGAGCTGATACTAATTCTGGCTAAAAAGGAAGCATAGTTTCCTTGAAAAATTAGTTTAACTTTTATACACAAACTCAGGTGCCCTTTGACCTGTTGTTATCAGGGAAGGTTAAACCCAGAGTGCTGGGTCACAGCATGCATGGACAACACTAATTAAATAAGGATGGACCTGAGAACATGGCATTTACATGACATAAAGCAGTAAATGGTGGCTGTATTGGGCATTAAATTTTGAAAATATACTGCCTTACCAGAATGCTTGAAGTTCAAGATCGAAAGCTGAGCCTGGTTTCATTGTCAAGGATTCTACTTTGGCTGGGTATATTTGGAGTTCAGTAAGACTAAACTATGCCACAGCCTGGGATTTATGTGTATGTACTTACCACAGGCTACAAGGTAGAAAATGAAGAAAACTCTGAAATGAAAGAGATTTTCTCGGGCTTGCATTGCTGTTTCATTAGAGTTAGGAGACTGTCATGTTCATTCCTTGTGCTTTCGTTTTCCCCTTTGACCCTGTGTCGCTCTGTCTGCTTGACATGTTTATTAAATAGAGGCTGTAGGCTGCACAGATAAAATCTAATTCTGAATCCCCACGTTACAGCAATTTGCCTACTTTTAAAAAACATCCCAAGAAGCTTTGCAGCTGAGTGTTCTCTCCTTTTGGATGTTTCTAACTTTTTTTAATGTTTGAAAAGCCATTATTTGTTATTAATCATTGTATTCTGTTCAGAGCATGAGTTATTAATGAGAAATGCATTTTGCTCTGTTGCAGAAATGAAGATGGTTTGGTTTCTTTTGCTTATTTCTAAGAAATATTATTAAGTTTTCCTGGATCATGTAATGTATGCCAAATGAAATGGTCAACCTAATGCTATACTGAATGTCAAATAAGCAGAATCCAGTTTTTCCTGTGTTCCTTGAAAATTTGAATTTATTCTTGCTTCTTTGGCTTTTAATGTTATATTCCAGTTGTGAACTATAGGTGGCTAAAAAGAAAAAAGAGATTCTGGACTTTCACAACAAAGAACATAGCCTGTACTTTGCAAAAAAAACCCAGAAGGGTGCAGTTGATGTGTATGTAATTCACACAAGTTCTAGAACGTACTGCTAGAGTGTAATTTCTGTTTCTTGGCCTTTTTTTCAGTCGATTGTGGGAGCTGAAGGACTGTCCCTGGCCTTCAGGCACATTATCAGCTCCCTGCTATGGTACTGCTCCCAGCATACCTGTGAAGGATTGCTACACGAAGTCATTATTTGTGTGGGCTACTTCACTGTAAACAACACAGATAACCAGGTAAGGCAAATGGAAAATGGGATCAGAAGTTATCAAGGGCACATTTAGTCATGGATCCCTCCAGAAAACTAATCCCCTCAGCACTGGTTTTGAAGCACTTGGAATTCCTGTGAGCACAAACGGATGTGTTTGCAAAAGAGAAACCGAAGTTGTGTCTTAAGACAAAGACATTAATTTTGTGTGACCTTAAGCAAACTCCCTGTTCTTACGCTGCCATTGCATTGATTTTAACTGGCCTTGCTCCCTGCCAAGGTATACTTAGCAACTGATATTTTTAATTCTAAGTTAGCTTCGTGTCAGCTTGATCAGATGGTTGTGGTACCCAAGTTAAACTTTTTTAAAGCCAATTAAACTACTCTCCCATGAAGACTTGTCCTTGGATGCCAGTGTAGCTATCTCCCTGCTTGCCGAGTGCTCGTTTAAGTTTAAGCCATTCTTCTCCATGAATCTTTTTAGTAATAAACCAAATGCCCTGTCCAACAAACAGTGAACATTCCCCTTTAGCTTCCTTGATTGTTGTCCACTTTTACCACTGGACTTTGTGATCTCTCTTACTGGCTTATAAAATAACACAGACACAAAACTCAAAAAATATTTCAAATATATTAATCTTAAAAATCTCCCAGTTTCCTCAGCTTATATGTAACATCTCAGGGTGTATTGGGTTGGGCAGGGCAGGGGTTGGCACTGGCTCTTCAAATATGTGAACCTAACTCTGAATGTGTAGGTACTGCATTACGGTGCCCACAGGTTGGATATGATTCAGTTGAATGCTGCATTTTGTGAGGGTACTCACTGTGTTCTCTCTCTGTACTTGTACCACCTGGTTCCCTGTTTTGCTCAACTTTTGGGATAGGGCTTCAGGCTAGGAGCTCAGTGCCCTCAGTTCAGCTAATGAGCAGGAGGAGGAAGTGTTACACTTTGTCAGCAAAGGTTTGAGAAAAGCTGCTTAATAACATTCTGACAGATATTGCCTGTAATTGAAGCATTGTAATATCTTAAAGCTGACAATGCTGTCACAAGAATTATATAGTTATATAGTGATGTTTCTGTGGCATTGGCTACAGCTGGAGGGAGGATCTTGCAGCCTCCCTACCCTGTGTGACCAAATCCCAGTCAGGATCTGGAGCTGCCTGTTGGCAGCACATCAGTATGGTCATTTTTAAACCCTGTGTGATGGTGCTGCCATTTTGAGTCCCATTGCTGCCCAACAAGTCGTGCTGGCTCCCAGAAGTGCCAGCAAACCATGTTGTCTGCTCTCTGCAGTTTAAAAATTTCTGTTCTGGCATACAAGTACAAACATACAAAGAGATGTGATTCATTGCATGGAGGACTTGGCACTGCAGTCGTGCCAGGAATAGTGCAGAAGAGGGATTTCCTTCAGCAGTGCCAGCCTGCAGTGCTGTCGGTGCTGGTGCCCAGGAGCAAGGTCCGGCCGTGGTGAGCAGGCACCAGGCCATGGCAGTGGCTTTGGGGCTCCACGGGCCCCCAAGATACTGAGGGGGGAGCCTTTGTCTGGGGGCTGTGATTCCCAGATGAGTGTTTGGCAAGGTCCTGGAGTCTTCAGCATGTGCTCGTGGGGCTGAAGGTGGCTTCTGCAGCTTTCAGGGTCAGGTTTAGGGCTTCAATCAGACAGCCACAGTATGTCAGTCCTTTTTGTAACCTAAGGCTCTCTTCTAGGGTGGTTTGCTGTGGAGGTACTGTCTCAGATGTCATGACGTGCTTAACTTTTTATGTAATTTCTAACATTCCTCATTAATATGTTTTTAACCAAGGAAGAGGCATTTTGGTTTGGCTTTTTTGTTTAAAAAAGCATTTTGAAAAACTGAAGCCTTCCTCACTCAAGTACTTGAAAAATACAGGGAAGGTTTTTTTGTGGAAGGAAGTAATTTTTCTTTCACTACCAGGCAAAGCAGTACGACTTGCTTACGGCCATTATTTTAAGGTGCTCTTTGTGTTGTGACTTCCACTAAAGACAGGCTGCCTTTCATGAAGAGGGAAGTGCTTTCTATTCATTCAGTTATGGCTTAATTTTTTATTATGTTAAGAGGTTCCAATTTTTTCTTTCGTTGTTGATCATCTGGGGAGTCCTACTAAAAATAAAAAATTGGTCTCACAGTGAAAGTTTTCAAATAGTAGGCTTGAAGTCCTGGCAAGTACAGTGTAATAAAAATAGATACACTAGACTTGAGCTATGAAAACAGATTTCCATAAAGCCAGATAGCTCTATTTAGTATTTGAACCAAGTTCAGCTTAGTCAATAACTGATGTATTTCAAGGCAGATTCAGGTCTTTCTTGCAGTCAAATGTACATTTGTTTGGAAATGTTTGCAGTTTAAAGTTTTGCTTTCTAAATTCGTATTTCTTATTACAAACCAAGATATGTTTTCATTCCTTTCAATACTCAAAACAAAAAAGGACAAACAGTTGTTTGGAGTTTTCTGTGTCCTCTTCGTGGTTTTTTTGTCTATCCTCATCAACAGATAAATATCCAAAGCAGCATACTGGAGTAAGGAAAAAAGGCATTAATTATTTAAAAAAACAAGAAAAACTCCCCAAAAAACCAGTTCCCCAGTTTGGAGAATAGATAGATTTCTAAAATGGAAGTTTTACAGCCTGTCAACCTCAACATTGACCTGTAGTAGTAGTACTGTGATTTAAGTAAGTGAACTACTACCACTATGCAGTCAAAATCATAAGAGGGCAATTTCCTAAATATTTCAAATTCATAGAACAAAATCTTCCAAGAGCATCATATGCCAGTCATTTAATATAATACAGATTTGACTTCATTTATTACACTGTCTGTAAAAGTTTTTATATTTAGTTGAGTAGCAAATTAAAAAGGAAAAAGGAAAGTGCTTTTCTCTTGTATAGCTCGGAGATTCAGGTTTCCCTGCAGCTTCCAGGAGCCCTGAACCAGAGGGGCCCTCGCCATGGGTCCCACACGCAGAGGCACTGCCTGGGCTCCCACTTGGTGTTTCCACCACGCCTGGCTCTTGGTCCAGGCCCAAGTGATTCTGTCAAGGAGCAGTGAGGACAATGGATTCCTAAGGAGCACATTCCTGAGTGTTTTGATAGTGTTTGCTCTGTTTATTTTAAAAAGACTGTGATTTTGCTGACTCTGCCCACATATAATATATTAGTAATATTCCTTTCCTTCATTCCTATTTTTTTTAACATTCACAAAGCTTTTCCAAGGCAGCTGCTGTCACTGAAGAAATAAATCAGTTATGAAAGTGAAAATTTCAAAAAGCAAGGAGTGTTTCTTTAATATTTGAAATGCCCCAACGCCAGTGGTGAGGCCTGAGCTGCCCTGTCTGTTTTGTATCGGCACGTGAACTTGTGTTTACTACAGAGCCAGACAGCCCCTGGTTCACAGACCAGCTCAGCTTTATTAGGCATCTGCTCCTCAGGAAGTATGAGCGAGGAAAAGGGATTCTCTTTTTCTGGCCACCATTTAATCTACTGCCATACAAAAACAGGTCCCATGATACCAAGAATAGACATGTGAAGCTAAACCGTGTAATAAAAATAATGTCCGATCTTTCAATAGCCAACCCTACTGTATCAGACTGTAGAATTACAGTTTCTAATTAAAATGTTCTTGTTAATTAAAAGTATCCTTCTATTTCATTACATTTTTATTCCCTTTCATTGTTTGATTTAATTAGTATAATGAATATAATTAGCATGTGCTGTCAACTCACCTTATTTGCATATTATATTGGATAATTGAATGTGGTCCTGTAATTAAATTAACAGGAGTGACAGATGATTTGGTTTCTTTCACGTTGCTGTATTGGGAATAGAAATCTTTCCATATTCATTGCAGTTAGGGAGTATTTTTCATCTGAAAAGTCCTCACAAATCAGATCCTCAGACTCAGGATCTTGCTGACAGGCTCCAGAAGTAGTTTCATTGTTCATTTGCATTGCTATGCCTTTATTTAAATAAAAACAGCTTTTGTTCTCCCAGTCTTTGGTACACACTGTATGTAGAGTGCTCTAGAAGAATCCCACTAACTTTAAGGATTTGTAAGATACAAACTGTATATTTCTAGAAGATACCATTGCTAGATTGCAAAACAAAATCGCTGCTGAAAGAGTTAGGAGAAAGTGTGTGCAGCTTTTCAGAACTTTGTTATAAAATTAGGGCTTCTAGATAGAAGTTAAAAGTTCTCTCAGAAGTTCTTTAAAAATTTCTATACACACTATGTGTCCTTGAAGGAACAATTTCATTCGCAAAAGTCTTCCAGCTGTGTAAGTCTAACTTAATTCTCTGTCCAAACCTTCTATCCCCAGACATTCGCATCCGTAACAAGGTATGTTATTATAAACTCAAAATAATTGAAATATTAATACCTAATAATCCATGTGTTGAAAATAGAAGCACATGGAATTAGATTTAATAGTATCAGTCACCTACTAGAAATTTCTCCTTGCTATATAGGTGTGGAAACTTTCTTGCAAAACATGTTTCAGGCATCCCAGATAGCTCCAGGTAAAAGAGTAAGGAGCAGTAAGATAACAGGGTATTTTGGGAGGGAATTTCTCCCATGTTAAATATGTAAAATGTCACACAGCGGTATCACAGGTACAAATATAATGTGTAAAGAATTCGAAATATTGTATGGTAGGCACAGATCTGAAAGGATCTTAAAATTTCGGACTCAATCACAGCACCCA